>NC_137798.1:77449057-78049057 GCF_963383645.1 Muscardinus avellanarius | reverse complement strand
GGGATGGAGCCCAGGGGAACTCTACCTCTGAGCTACATCCCCAGCCCTATTTTATTTTTGAAACAGGGTCTTACTAGGTTGCTGAGAGTCTCACTACTTGCTGAGGATTTCCTCAAACCTGTGCTCCTTCTCCCAAGTGATACTGGAAATTGAACCCAACGTCATTCTACATCAGCCTCCCAGTACTGGGATTATAAGTGTGCACCACACACCTGGCTGTAGCCTGTTTTCTATCATCTGTGCTGCTACCTCACAAGTCTAAGATGACTAACAGGGTTTGGCAAGAGCGAAGCTGTATAGTTACCAAGACTCAAAGGAAAGCGTTTCAAGGTGCCTTGCTGTCAGGGGACACTCACTCTTGGAACTCAGCCTAAGTAGCCAATGAAAAGGCCCAGGCAGCCAGGCGTGGTGGCACACGCTTGTAATCCCAGCATTTGGGAGGCTGAGACAGGAAGATCATGGTTCGTGGACAGCCTCAGCTACTTAGTGAGGCCCTTTGCAACTCAGTGAGACCCTGTTTCAAAATAAAGAATAAAAAAATAGGGCCGGGGGAGTAGCTCAGAGGTAGAATGTCCCTGGATTCCATCTCTGGTACTGCAAATAATAAATAAATAAATAAATAAATAAATAAATAAATAAAAGAAAGGAAGGAAAGAAAGAACAGAAAAGGCCCAGGTGAAGAGAAATTGAGAGCCCCTAACCCACATCCCTGCCTGCATTCCCAGCTGAACAGCCAGCACCAATTCCCTGCCATGAAAATAATCCTTCAGCTCCCTATCAGTCAGCCCCAGCCAATGCCACCTGGAACAGAGGTGATCCATTCTCATCAATTCTTACCCAATTTGTGGAGTCTTGAGAAAAATAAAAAGATAAAGTTTTAAACCAGTATGCTTTGGGGATTTTGTGTGTGTGTGTGTGTGTGTGTGTGTGTGTGTGTGTGTGTGTGTGTGGTACTGAGGTTCCTGGAAGCCCTTCTACGTCCGGGCTATACTCCCAGACCTATTTTTATATTTTTATTTGGAAACAGGGTCTCTTAAGCCAGCGCGGCTGGCTTCGAACCTGCGTGATCCTCCTGTCTCGGCCTCCCAAGCGCGGGGATTACAAGCGTGCACCACCACGCCCAGCGCGCTTTGGGGATTTTTTTTACCCAACAATGGACAATTGAAGCAAATCTGAAATGCAAGTCACCTGAAACGAGAGCTCTCATTTATTTTGTTCATAATTCCTGGCTTGGTACAGGGCTTGGAAAATGGCTCTTCTCTGCTTCCAGGTGTTTGAAACATTTGCTGGGAAGATTCAAATGTCTGGGGCTGGAAGTATCTGTTATTTATTTATTTTTTTACTGGTGCTATCTGATACGTGGGCCGAGATGCTTCACCTGTATTGGGAGTGTCACAACAGGGGCTAGAGCTGGCCTCTCCCTGTGTTTGGGTTTCTTCACAGCACCACAGCCTTAGCTTCAGACATGATGGCTCAGTACTGCGAGAGCAAGTGTTCCCGACAAACCAGGTGAGATGTTCATGGCTTTTACGACCCAGCTGCTGAAGTCACAGGGCACAGCTTCAGCGCTGCTCTACTGACTGTCCAAGTCACAAGGCAGACAGAGATCTTCTACAGCTTGGGGGAGTAAGTGAAAGAATTTACAGCTATGTTATACAACTGCCATAAACAATTTTACTTTAATTCGTTAAATACAGTATTCGTTAAATATAGTTAAATATAGTTTTCTTTGTATTTATCGTGCCTTGAATATATGGTTTAATGATTTGGACAGTTTGAAAAATAAAAAATTAAAAATTTGCAGAAAAAATTAAAAACTTGCAGAAAGCCTATTTAGAATCAAATAGATATTCGGTCTACTCAGATATGTTTTGAAGACATTCAAATAGCTGTTAGGTGTCAGTCACGTGCCCTAAAACCTAGTTCACAGCCTTGACAAGATTACATATCAGCATGAATGAAAAAACTTGTCTTTTTCTTTTTTCCTTTTTTTTTTATAATGAGGAATAAACCCAGGAACATTCTACTTCCAAGCTATATCCCCATTCCTTTTCATTTTTATTTGGAAATAAGGTCTCGCTAACTTGCAGACTAGATTCAAACCTGCAACCTTCCTGTCTCAGCCCCCTAAGTACTAGGATTATGGGCATGTGCCACTGCACCCAGCTTCATAAATATTTTTAGAAAACTTTAGCTTTTGAGTGGGTAATTCCAATTTTATCCATCTGCCAAGTATCCAGTTTGTATCCATAGATTCTTTTATAAACTAGCAGTTTTCATTTTAGTGTACCTGGCATTTTAGAATGAAAGATGTCTAAGATCTCTGCATCATGTTGAGAGGTGCAGTTCAGTGGGCAGAGCCCTGAGTTCAATCCTCAGCACCAAAAAAATTTAAAAAGGTCTTTATATCTATCTGTATGTTGATGTATTATGTATGTTTATGTTATATATACATAATTGTTTTACTTTTTTGTGTGGTATTTGTGATTGAACCCAGAGACATTCTACCTCTGAGCTACAACCCCCAGCCCTTTTATTTTTTGTTTTAAAACAATGTCTCTCTAGGTTGCCAAGAGTCTTGCTAAGTTGCTGAGACAGGCATCACCTGTGACCCTCCTGTTTCAGTCTCTCGAGTACTGGGATTATAGGAGTGTGCTACCATGCTGTGCTACATGATCATTTTCTACCTGAGATGTTATTATCAAATTAATTTATAGCCGGGCGTGGTGGCGCACGCTTGTAATCCCCACATTTGGGAGGCTGAGACAGAGGATCGCATAGGTTCGAGGCCAGCCTCAGCTACTTAGTGAGGCTCTCAGCAACTTAGTGAGACCCTGTTTCCAAATAAAAATATAAAAAATATGTCTAGGAGTATAGCCTGGAAGTAGAGAGCCTCTGGGTTCCACCCCCAGTACCACCAAAAAAAGAAAATTAATTTATAGAGTCTTTTATAGGAGTTCTATCCAAATTTGGTGTATGGACAAGTGAGTATCATTAACCACTCAGAAATATAGATACTGATCAAAAAATTTAAGTTCATGTGATTTGGAAAAATCTTTCGTAAGTAGAGCTAATGCTGAAATTATTGGTAAAATAAAAACAAGGATGTCCTCTGAACTGACAGCATCATTTAAATGTAATACAGACATACGTTTAAAATAAACCTGAGTTTAATAGAGAAGCTTATGTTTTCTCTGCTAGATATATAAGATGATAGATCTGTAACTCCAACCTAAGAACAAAATGTACAGGAGCTAGATGTGGTGGCGCACGCTTGTAATCCCAGCATTGGGGAGGCTGAGACAGGAGGTGCGTGGTTCACGGACAGCCTCAGGTACTTAGTGAGGCCCTTTGCAACTCAGAGAGACCCTATTTCAAAATAAAGAATAAAACATAGGTCTGGGGTGTAGCTTGGAGGTAGAATGCCCCTGGGTTCCATCCACAGTACCACACACACACAAAAAAAGAGAATAAAATGCACAGTAAAAATGAATTGATGTACTTCAAGTACTGAAGTTAAAAGAGAATGGGAAGCCGGGCGTGGTGGCGCACGCTTGTCATCCCAGCATTTGGGAGGCTGAGCCAAGAGAATCACAGTTTCAAGACCAGCTTCAGCAACTTAGTGAGATATTATTTCAAAATAAAAAATCTGTAAAGGGGTAGAGATGAAGCTCAGAGACAGAATGCCCCTGAATTCAATCTCTAGTACCAAACAAACAAACGAAAAGGAAAAGAGAAATTTGGTTTAACATTTTTTGCAGTACTGGGGATAGAACCCAGGGGCATTCTACCTTCGAGCTACACCCCAGCCCTATTTATTTATTTATTTATTTATTTATTTATTTATTTATTTTTGAAACAGGGTCTCACTGAGTTACAGAGGGCCTCACTAAGTAGCTGAGGCTGGCTGTGAACCCAGATCCTCCTGCCTCAGCCTCCCAAATTCTGGGATTACAAGCGTGTGCCACCACGCCCAGCATACTTTTAATACTTTTTAAACAAAAATCTGAAGGTGATGAGAAGATTTACTTAATGTCCCAGAAAAAAATTTCATGAGTAAATCAAGCATAATTACGAACAAAAAATAGCCAGGCATGGTGGTGCATGCTTCTAATACCAGCATTTGGGAGGCTGAGACAGGAGGATCGCGGTTCTTGGACAGTCTCACCTACTTAGTGAGGCCCTTTGCAACTCAGTGAGACCCTGTTTTAAAATAAAGAATAAAAAATAGGATTGGGAGTGTAGTTCGAAGGTAGAATGCACCTGGGTTTCACCTCCAGTATTGTAAGAAAAACAAACAAACAAACAAAAACCCAACAAAATAATTAGACCACAAGGTGACTCACAGCTGTACTACCGGCTACTCAGGACATTGAAGCAAGTGGATTACAAATGACAGTCCAGCTTGGGCATTTTAACAAGATTCGGTTTCACAATAAAACAAAAAGGTTCAGGGATGTAGCTCAGTGGTAGAACACTTGCCTTCCATGTTTAAGCCCTGGTTTTGATCCCTAATATTAAAGAAAAAAAGAAAAAGGAAAAGGAAAAAATAAAATGTAAGTAAGAGAATAGTTTACAAAAGGTGTGTGTGTGTGTGTGTGTGTGTGTGTGTGTGTGTGTGTGTGTGTTACCAGATAGAACCCAGGGGCATTCTGTCTTTGAGCTCCACTCTCCCAACCTGATTTTTTATTCTTCATTTTGAATCAGGATCTCACTAAGTTACAGAGAGTCTCACAAGTTGCTGAGGTTGGCCGCAAATCTGCGATCCTGTCTCAGCCTCCCAAGTGAAAGGATTACAAGCATGTACCACCACGGCCGTGCGCCACCACGACTGGCACAAAGTATGAAAGTATATCTATTTAACTAGTTTCCCAAATCTTAAAGTAAGGTTAACTTGCAAACCTTAAAGTTAAGTGTGTGTGTGTGTGTGTGTGTGTGTGTGTGTGTTTGTGTGTGTGTTTGGTGGAGCGTGGTAGCACACGCTTGTAATCCCAGCATTCGGGAGGAGGAGACCGGAGGATTGTGGTTTGCTGACAGCCTCAGTTACTTAAGGAGGCCCTTCGTAATTTAGTGAGACCCTGTTTCAAAAACTAAAAAATGACTAAAAAGTAGGGCTGGGGGTATAGCTCAGAGGTACAGTGCCCCTGGGTTCCATCCCCAGTACCGCAAAAATAAATAAATAAACAAACAAATAAATAAATAAATAATTTTTTTCAGCACTGGGGATTAAACCCAGGGGCATTCTACCTCTGCAATACATCCTCAGTCCTAGTTTTTATTCTTTATTTTGAAACAGGGTCTCACTGAGTTGCAAAGGACCTCACTAAGTAGCTGAGGCTGGTTTTGAACCTGCAATCTTCCTGTCTCGGCCTCCCAAGTACTGGGATTACAAATATGCACCACCATACCTCCAAGCCCTATTTTATTTTTTATTTGCAACAAGGTCTCATGAAATTTCTGAGAACCTCACTAAGTTGCTGAGGTTGGCTATGAACCTGAAATCCTCCTGTCTCAGCCTCCCAAATACAGAGATTACAGGTATGTGCCACCACACCCAGCTAATAGATACTTATTAAAATCTGAAACAACAATTATTAAGTATAAATTTCTCTACCTTTGACTTTATTTATTTATTTATTGCAGGTCTGGGGATAGAACCCAGGGGCATCTGACCTCTGAGCTACACCCCTGCCCTATATTTTATTCTTTATTTTGAAACCAGGTCTCACTGAGTTGCAGAGGGCCTAAGTAGCTGAGGATGTCTGCAAACCGTGATCCTCTGGTCTCAGTCTCCTGAATGCTGGGATTACAAGCATGCACCATCATGCCTTGCTTTTTTTTTTTTTTTTTTTTTTTGCAAAACTGGGGATTTAACCCAGGGGCACTCTACCTCTGAGCTATACCAGCCCTTTTTGTTTTTTATTTTGATACAAGATCTTCCTAAATTGCTAAGGCTAGCCGCAAACATGGAATCCTCCTGTCTCAGCTTCCCAAGTACTGGGACAACAGGCATAGGTCACTGCACCCAGTTTATCTTTGCCTTCTTATATTTTATAGAAACGTAAGATATATTTGTATCTGTTGATAAACATGAGAAATTGTACTATGAGGAAGCATATGTATCTCAAAATTATGAGATTTGTTCATCTGCCAGATCCTGGTGTGACAATTCAGAATTTCTTACTTCTTAGTGTACATTAGAAATTAAAATTCCAAGCCAGGCGTGGTGGCACATGCTTGTAATCCAAGCACTTGGGACACTGAGATGGAGGACTGTGCAGGTTCAAAGCCAGCCTCAGCTACTTAGTGAGGCTTCAGCAATTTAGTGAGACCCTGTTTCCAAATAAAACATAAAATAGGTCTGGGAGTGTAGCCCAGGGAAAGAAAGCCCCTGGGTTCCATCTCCATTTACACACACACACACACACACACACACACACACACACAAATTAAAATTACAGCCAGGTGTGGTGGTGTATGCCTATAATTCCAGTATTTGGGAGGCTTAGACAGAAGAATTGCAGGTTGTGTTCAGCCTCAGCAATTTAGCAAGGCCCTTTGCCACTTAGTGAGACGCTGTTTCAAAATAAAAAATAAAACAGGAGCCAGGCATGGTGGCACATGCTTGTAATCCCAGCATTTGGGAGTCTGAGAGAGGAGAACTGTGGTTTACAGACAGCCTCAGTTACTTAGTGAGGCCCTTTGCAACTCAGTGAGACCCTGTTTCCAAATAAAGAATAAAAAATAGGGCTGGGGGTGTAGCTCAGAAGTAGAATGCCCCTAGGTTCCATCCCCAGTACAGGAAGAAAGGAAGAAGGGAAGAAAGAAAGAAAGAAGGAAGGAAAGGAAGGAAGGAAGGAAGGAAATAAAGAAAAGAAAAGAAAGTATGAATACTAGCAGATGTGGTGGTATATGCTTGAAATCCAGTATTTGGGAGGCTGAGACAGGAGGATCACAAGTTCAAGGCCAGCTTCAGAAATTTAGGGACAGCCTCTGCCCCCGGATGTCAGTGAGACCCTGTTTCAAAATAAAATAGAAAAATGGCTGGGGGTATAACTCAAAGGAAGACCACCCCTGGGTTCAATCCCTGGTATAAAATAAGAAATTAAAATTACTAATGATTAAGTATTCTAATTAGTGCCTAGGGTATAGCTAAATGGTACAGCATGTATTTATTTATTTATTTTTATTTTTATTTTTTTGGTGGTACTGGGGATGGAACCCAGGGGCCTTCTACCTCCTGGCTACACTCCCAGACCTATTTTATATTTTATTTGGAAACAGGGTCTCTTAAGCCAGCTGAGGCTGCCTTTGAACCTATGTGATCCCCGTCTCAGCCTCGCAGGCTTGGGGATTACAAGCGTGCCCCACCATGCCCGGCTAGAGCATCTATTTAGCATGTTCAAGACCCTGGGTTCAATCCAAGCACCTAAAGAAATAAATACACAGTATCTATTTTACAAACCAGTTTTAATTTGATCTTTAATAGAAATGTAGGTAACCATTAAGAGAAAACTTCAACAAAAATGATAGTACATCTTCATGAACATCAGATTCTAGGTTTTGTTATGTGCCTGTAAACTGGACTGGATCCTGAATTCTGGTTTTTTCCAATATTTTGCTACCACTCTTTAATATTTCCAATTTTACTCTCATCTCTCTGACTTAGAAATATTAAAAATGAGCTGGGCATGGTGGTGCCTGCTGATAATCCCAGAATTTGGGAGGCTGAGACAGGAGGATCACACAGGTTTTTTTTTTTTTTTTTTTTTTTTGTGGTACTGGGGGTGGAACCCAGGGGCTTTACTACCTCTGGGCTATACTCCCAGACCTATTTTATATTTTTATTTGGAAACAGGGTCTCACTAAGTTGCTGAGAGCCTCACTAAGTAGCTGAGGCTGGCTTCAAACCTGCGCGATCCTCCTGTCTCAGCCTCCCAAGTGCTGGGATTACAAGCGTGCACCACCCACGCCCGGCAGGATCACACAGGTTTGAAGCCAGCCTCAGCTACTTAGTAAGGCTCGCAGCAACTTAGTGAGACCCTGTTTCCAAATAAAATATAAAATAGGTCTGGGAGTATAGCCCAGGGGTAGAAAAGCCCCTGGGTTCCACCCCAGCACCACACAAAAAAAGAAATATTAAAAATGGAAATTAACCTTTCCTCAAAGCCATTCCCAAGCTGGTTAGACAAATTAATGTAGATGTGTGTAGGTGTTGCTGGGGATTGAACCAAGGGACATTCTACTTCTGAGCTACACCCCCAGACCGTTTTATATTGTATTTGGAAACAGGGTCTTGCTAAGTTGCTGAGAGCCTCACTAAGTTGCTGTGGCTGTCCTCAAACCTTTGATCCTCCAGTCTCAGCCTCCCAAGTACTAGGATTATAGGTGTATGCCACCATGCCCAGCTTAATGTAAAACTTTAGAGAAATTGTTGCAGAAATTCTCTGGAGAGAGAGAAAGAGAAGAGGAAGTTTATTACACAGCAGGCCGATGTTAGGATAACTCTGAAAAATGCAGGCCCAAAGCTCTACGTAAGCTCTCATTTTATAGATTTGAGATGAAGGGCAGGAGCAGGCCGGCGGGCCTACAGAAGCTGGAAAGTGGCTGTTAGTGATTTCAGGGTTTCTCAAGGAAGTTGGGTAAGAGGAGGACAAGAGGGGGACATTTCTGAGTAGGCTACTGACCTATGTGGCTTACGTGCACTTTTTTTTTTCCTTTTGTGGTACTGGGAATGGAACCCAGGGACATTCTACCTCTGAGCTACACCCCACGCACTACTTTTTTATTCTTTATTTTGAAACAGGGTCTCACTGAGTTGCAAAGGGCCTCACTAAGTAGCTGAGGCTGGCTTTGAACCTGTGCGAGCCTCCTGTCTCAGCCTCCCAAGCACTGGGATTACAAGTGTATGCCACCACGCTCAGCTCTTTTATGTGTCCTTTTCTACAGGTGGTTGCCTGGATATATGGCTCTCTGCAGGTCACTTATCTGTAGTTATATCCTCTGCAAGTAATGGGGGAGGGGTAAATTTTGGACATTTTAGTAACTCTGTGTGTGTGTGTGTGTGTGTGTGTGTGTGTGTGTGTGTGTGGTACTGGAGATAGAACCCAGGGGCCTTTTACCTCCAGGCTATACTTTCAGACCTAGTTAATATTTTATTTGGAAACAGGGTCTCACTAACTTGCTGAGAGCCTCACTAATCTGCTGAGGCTGACTTAGAACTCCTACAATCCTCCTGTCTCAGCTTCCCAAGTACAGGAATTTGAAGTGTGTGTCCCCATACCTGGCTTCTATTTTTGTAACTTTTAGTAATCTACCACATCCCCTCCTCTTCACCTGTGTTATCCCTTATGACTTTATCTCAGGCTACGGGGAGATACTTCATAGTTGGTACTCCTGGTATAACACTTGCCACTTCACGATTTCTGGCCAATTCCTGATAAACCTAGTTAAGAGGTTAATTATACAGGGCCCAAAAAGCAAGCCCAGCAGGATCATAGCTAAAGGCCCTGCCAAGGGTGTTAAAGGTGATGGTGCAGTGACCATTCCCTGGGCAAGTGCTAGATGTCACATGAGACCTGAGCCTCTAGAGTTTCCTGCATCCTTTAGAGCCCTCTCCAAATTTGGGAGTGTGTGGCCCTCAGGTCTAGGTGGGTGTTAGCTGCTGCTTGAGTTGTCACCGGGTCTGTCATCAGTCTCAGCATTGCCAGGAACAGGAATGCACAGGGAGTCCTCATCTTCGTTTTCCTTTTTAGAAATCTTTAGAAGCCAAGTGTGGTGGAACGCGATTGTAATCCCAGCATTCGGAGGCTAAGACAGGAGGATCGTGGTTCACAGACAGCCTCAGCTACTACTTAGTGAGGCTCCTTGCAACTCAGTGAGACTCTGTTTCAAAATAAAGAATAAAAAATGGGGCTGGGGGTGCAGCTCAGAGGTAGAATGCCCCTGGATTCCATCCCCAGTCTGAAAAAAAAAAAAAAAAAGAAATCTTTAGCCATAGGGGGGTGTAGATATCTACAGCCAGGCCCTAATTGCAATTCTGCAATTAGAAGTCATTTCACCTTAGTGGGCACTCACTCTTCCATAATAGAGGGGTGACCAGGTATGGGGTTTAGATGCATGACCCTATGATAAAACTTCCTTAAGTCTCCAAACTCAGGAGGCCGGCCAGGTAGGTATCTACTTGAGGGAGAGACTTGTTCTCTTCACTCTCACCCTATGTACCACACAGGGATAGACACAAATAAACTCTCCATATTGTTAAGAGACCTCCTTTCTCCAGATGGTCATGGGTTTTGAGACACTCCCCAAGCCAAACCTGCACAATTCTCCAAGCCATGCTACAATCACTGACCAGATCTGTTCTGGGATAGAAGCCGTCCTCACATGGGAATGGTGGAACCACAATTTGACACCTGCATCTTTAAGGGCTGAGGGAAGAGTAAGAATAACTTGGTATGGTCCCTCCCACCTAGGATCTAGGCTTCCCCACACTGGGACGTTGACCCAAACCCAGTCTCCTGGACTCCAAGAATGTATAGAGTCTTGAACCATTGGGGAAGGAGGCAGGTTTAAATGTTCAACAATCTCTTTGGCAGTGTTAACTAGGGCTCTTATTTATTTATTTATTTTGGTGGTACTGGGGTTCCTGGAAACTCTTCTACCTCCGGGCTACACTCCCAGACCTATTTTTACATTTTTATTTGGAAACAGGATCTCCTAAGCCAGTGCGCGCAGCTGGCTTCAAACCTGCGCGATCCTCCTGTCTCTGCCTCCCAAGCATGGGGATTACAAACGTGCGCCACCACGCCCAGCTAACTAGGGCTTTTAAAAATCTCTGGAGCTAGGTGTGGTAGCAAAAGTTTGTAATCCCAGCATTTGGGAGGCTGAGACAGGAAGATCGTGGTTCACAGACAACCTCAGCTACTACTTAGTAAGGCCCTTTGCAACTCAGTGAGACCCTGTTTCAAATTAAATAATAAGTAGGGCTGGGGATATAGCTCTGAGGTAGAATGCCCCTAGGTTCCAGCCCCAGTACTGCCAAAAAACAAAAACAAAACAAAACAAAAATACTCTGCATCTGGGCATGGTGGCACACACTTGCAATCCCAGTACATGGGAGGCTGAGATAGGAGGATTGCAGGTTCCCAGCCAGCCCTAGCAATTTGTGAGGCACTTTATAATTTAATAAGACCCTGTTTCAAAATAAAAAATAAAATAGGGCTAGGGGTATAGCTTGGAGGTAGAATGCCCCTGAGTTTAATCCCCAGTAACACACACACACACACACACACACACACACACACACACACCTCTGGAGATGAATTTCAGAGGTTTCCTGAGTTCCTTGGGAGTAACGGGGGAGAATGCCCAAACAGAATTTCAAAGGGGGAGTACCTGCACTTGTGGGGAGTGCGGTGCACTCTAAACAATACAAGTAGTAGAATCTCTGGGCAGGGAAGGCCTGTCTCTTGGCAGTGTGTCCAGCCATTGCCATTTTTAGAGTTTTGTCCATCCTTTCAGCTCCACCCAAGGACTTAGGCTGGTACCTGGTATGAAGTTCCAGGTTAGCCCCACTGCCTTGGATACCTGGCAAATGACTGGACAAAGGCTGGGCCATTGTCTGACCTGATGATCACAGGGGCCTCGAAACATGGGATGACTTCTTTGACTAGGGCCTTGGATACTTCTTGGGCCCTTTCTGAGTGGGTGGGGAAAGCTTCCACCCAGCCTGAAAAGGTGCAGACCATGACCAGCAGATCAGTGACAGACTTGGTGGCCTCCTACCATGCAATCTCGAGGCTTGCAAAACCAGTATTTCTTAGTAGACTCCATTTCTCCAGTGACGGTGACTGAGTCCTTTGTGAGTCTCCCTGTCGGGGTGGGCACAGTAGAAATAGCCACCTCAGTATCTAGACTGAAGTCCATGGTTTGGCCCCTGAGATCAATTTTGACCAGGGTCTCTTGGGGAACTATTGAAGGAGAGCCTGGTCACCCTCAGTCAGACTCAGAGCCCCAGTTAGGAACTTCAGTGTTGGAGATCTGCATCTGGGGGCCCTTTTTTTTTTTTCAGTACTGGGGATGGAACCCAGGGGT
Organism: Muscardinus avellanarius; assembly: GCF_963383645.1. NCBI lineage: Eukaryota > Metazoa > Chordata > Mammalia > Rodentia > Gliridae > Muscardinus > Muscardinus avellanarius. The sequence continues at coordinate 78,036,961 of NC_137798.1, read as the reverse complement.
ATTTTGCCTCCGAGCCATACCCCTGGTCCTATTTTTTTATTCTTTATTTTGAATCAGGGTCTCACTGAGTTGCAAAGGGCCTCACTAAGTAGCTGAGGCTGTCTTTGAACTGCGATCCTCCTGTCTCAGCCTCCTGAATACTGGGATCACAAGCGTGCCCCACCATGCCTGGCTTGGGGCTCTCCTTTATAGTTAGAGGCTACGACTACAGCAGGTTTATGTACATCTTTTCTTTGGGGCCTTTATTGTGGCATGTCTGTTTCTTTTCCTCACTCAGGGTGCTCATTCTGCCACTGTCCCTTTTTTAAATTTTTTATTGTTTATTTTTTATTTTCAGTACCAGGAATGGAACTCAGGGCATTCTTCCTCTGAGCTACTATACAGTCCTATTTTTTTATTTTTTATTTTGAAGCGGAGTTTCATTGAGTTGCAAAGGGCCTCACTAAGTAGCTGAGGCTATTCGTGAACCGCAATCCTGTCTCAGCCTCCCAAATGTTGGGATTACAAGCATGTGCCACCATGCCTGGCTTCCTTTTTTTGCACATTGGTCCCGTCCAGCCATTGCCTGCTTCCTTGCTTTGTATGTTCAGGGCTCACATGGATCCATAGCCTCTCTCATGGCAACCATAAAAATTTGTGCCTTTTCTTGTCTCTCTTGATCTCCCTCCTTTTTAGCAGTGGCCTCCCAGTTTGCAACCACTTTGGAAGCAGTCTCGATAAGTTCACTTATGTTTTTTGTTTCTTTGTTTTTTGCAGAACTAGGGATTGAATCCAGGGGCATTCTACCTCCGAGCTATCCCCACAGTCCTATTTTTTTATTATTAATTTTGAAACAGTGTCTAAGTTGTGGAAGGCCTCACTAAGTAGCCGAGGCTGGCCATGAGCCTGTGATCCTCCTGTCTCAGCCTCCCAAGTACTGGGATTACAGTGTATGCCACCATGCCCAGCTTCACTTGTGTTTTTTTCCTGAAAACTCTTCCAGGTGTTGTAGTTTGCATCTCACATCATAGGCTGACTGAATAATGAAGGCAGTGTTCACCAGGGACTGATTTTCAGGAGCCTCTGGGTTGAACGGGCTGTATCTCTGATAGATATCACAGAGTCTGTCATAGAGGTGGCTAGGGGGCTCTAGCCCTCTCTAGATCATGTCACGCACTCATGCCAAGTTGGTGGCTTTCCATGCCTCTGATATGGTCTCCCCAAAGATGACTCTCCTTATTTGGTTTAGAGCTTGAGCTCCCTCTTGTATTTGGGTCCCAATTCAGTTGAGTGTCAGGCATGGTGTTGTCTGTGTGTCTTTCAGCTTGTGTGATGAGCCACGCCCATGTTGCCTGGAGGACTTGGCATCTCTCCTCTGAGTCAAAGAGAGTTGCTAGGAGTCAGCAGCAGTCATCCCAAGTTGGTCTGTGGGTCTCCATGATGGAAATTAGCAAATCTATCATGGCTTGCAGCTTTTTGAAATAAGGAGGGTTGTGCTGCTGCCAATTCAGGAGATCAGCAGTGGTGAAGGGTTAAGAGACAAGGGTTGCTGGTCTGGTGACATATTACCATCCTCATGTAGGAGGGGAAGGCCTGGTATCTCCTGTAGCAGACACAGTAGCATGGGCTTTTCCCTGGATTTTAGTTGACCAGATGTTGGGGAGCAGTCCAAAGTGGCTATTTGTTCTTTGAGCCCAGGGGTATGGTGTTGGACTGGATGCGGCTAGTGCGATTGAAATGTCTAGGATGGAGACCAGAGGTGCTCCTGTTGGTTGGTTGGAGGGCAGTAGTGATGGTTGTTCATGTGGCCGCTGGCATGGGCCTCTGGTATCTGTGGTTGGTAAGGAGGGAGCTCAACCTCTTCTGTAGCGGCTGGCACAGGCACTGGTGTGGGGTGTTCAGGTTCAGTGCTCCTTGTGACTAGGATAGCTTGAGGCAGAGAGAAGCCTGGTATATAGTAGCAAAGTCACTCAGGAGGGTTAGGGCCAGAAGATATCAGGAGTTGATATACAGGAACTGATTAGGGTGGCCCAGCACTCCCATGCAAATTTCTCAGATCCTAAGGACTAGGGCCAAGTCCAAAGTCCCATACAGTGGCCAGTCAACATGGAACGAGGGCCAGTCAACCTCACACAGAATCTTAGAAGGTTTTAGCTTTACTCTATAGTTGCCAGAAAAGCCCAGCTTAAAATTTTCCAGCATATCTTGGAGAATTGTGGGAGTTTGGCTTCAGGAGTGTGTCAAACCCAAGACCATCTGGAGGAAGGGGGTCTCCTAAAATTACAGAGAGTTTATTTGTGCCTATCCCCATGTGGTGCATAGGGTGGGGGTGAAGAGAACAAGTCTCTCCCTCAAGCAGCTGCTTGCCTGGCCGGCCTCCTGAGTTTGAAGACTTAAAGAAGTTTTATCATAGGGTCATGTGTATAAACCCCACGCCTGGTCACCCTTCTATTATGGAAGAGTGAGTGCCCACTAAGGTGAAATGACTTCTAGCAGAATTTCAGTTAGGGCCCAATCAGATCCCATGGCCACCAGGCCATGAGACCATTCCAGTCACTCACACTCACTCACCATTCATTCAGAACTTTTGCATTCCCATTATTCCTACTCTGTCTTCTCTCGGTGGAGGCCAATCGCTCCTTGCAATACACCTCAAGGCTGCTTCGCCATACACATCGAGGCTCCAGACAGACCAGTTCCACCTTGGAATACACATCAAGGCTTTGGAAGCAATCTCTGGTGGAGTGATCAGTCTTGCACCTTCTTGCGCTGATTTCCACTAATTACCCTTGTCCAGATGTTTGCCTAACCTCATCTTCTTCCATCCAAGTCTTCTAGTTCAGGACACTGTGGTCCTCCTGAGCCTACTGGAAGAGGACCCCAGAATACCATCAGGGGTACGCATTTCCCAGTTCCGGGGGCCCTGGGTGGGCTGTGGAGTCCAGGAGCCACAGCCCCTGACGAATGGGGATTTTGGCGAGGAGATCTCGCTGGGGCCTCCAGAGATGTTGCAGAAATTCTCTGGAACAATCAACCCAACACCATTTAGGGTGGAAAAGAGGAAGTTTATCATACCAATGGACTAAAGTCTGGGTAGCTCCTGAAAAACCCCTAGCCCCTAGCTCATTTTATAGACTTGTTACAAAGAACAGAAGCAGGCAGGCAGCCTACAGAGGCTGAAAGGCAACAGCTAGTGATTGCAGAGCCACTCAAGGAAGGTGGGTACAGGGAGGGCAAGAGGGGGAGATTCCAGAGCAGGCTACTGACCTACGTGACTTAGGTGTCCTTTCCTACAGGTGGTTGCCTGAATCCATGGCCCTTTGCAAGCCACTTATCTGTAGTTACAATCTTTTTGAGTACCAGGAAATGGTAAATTTCGGCATTCAATTTTAGTAGCATTTAATAATCTACCACAGACTGATTTTATTTCTTATTTTGGAAACAGGGTCTCATTAGGTTACTGAGGCTCTCCTTAAACCTGCGATCCTCATCTCAGCCTCTCAAGTACTAGAATTACAATCGTGCACCACCATGCCCAGCTGAAGTTTTTAGATTTTATTTTATTTATTTATTTTGGTGGTACTGTGATTCTTGGAAGCCCTTCTACCTCCGGGCTACACTCCCAGACCTATTTTTATATTTTTTTAAAATTTGGAAACAGGGTCTCCTAAGCCAACGCGCGCGGCTGGCTTCGAACCTGCGCGATCCTCCTGTTTCTGCCTCCCAAGCGCAGGGATTACAAGCGTGCGCCACCATGCCCGGCTAAGTTTTTAGATTTTAAAAATACATTTTCCCTGCCGGGCATGGTGTGCAATTTTATAATCCCAGGATGAGTTAAGATATATACATATATACAAGTTAATATATATTGTATACATACATATATGAGTTAATCTATATACATATTATATATGTTGTGGTAAAATAGTAAGAGTTACTAAAATGAAAAGCCAAGAATTACCCCTCCCCTGGTACTTGTAAAAGAATGTACCTAAAAGCTGGGCATGGTGGCCCACGCTTGTAATCCCAGCATTTGGGAGGCTGAGACGGGAAGATCACAGGTTCACAGCAAGCCTCAGCTACTTAGTGAGGTCCTCTGCAACTCAGTGAGACCCTGTTTCAAAATAAAGAATGAAAAATAGGGCTAGGGGTATCACTTGGAGGTAGAATGCCCCTGGGTTCCATCCTCAGTACTGCAAAAAAAAAAAAAAAAAAAAAAAGAATATACTTGCAGAACTTACAGATAAGCAGCCTGCAGAGAGCCATGTATCCAGGCAATCACCTGTAGACAGATGTCTGTGAAGGTCACATCTGGCCATGTAGGTCAGTAGCCTGCTCAGGAATTTTCCCCCTTGCCTTCTTCTTATTCAATTTTCTTGAGTAGCCCTATAATAACTAACTATCACGTTTCAGCTTCTGTAAGCCCGCCTGCCTGCTTCTGCTCTTTGTCTCAAATCTATAAAATGAGAGCTCACATAGAGCTCCAGGCCGAAGATTTTTTTAGAAATTATCCTAACTTCACCCTCTGGTGTAATTTCCTCTTTTCTACCTTAATTGGCATTGGGTCAATTATTTCAGAGGACGTTTTTGTGGGTCTGGGGATGGAACCTAGGGGCATTCTACCTCCAAGCTACACCCCTTGTCCTATTTTTTATTCTTAATTTGAAACAGGGTCTCACTAAATTGCAGAGGACCTAAGTAGCTGAAGCTGTCTGTGAACCATGATCCTACTGTCTCAGCCTCCCAAATGCTGGGATTACAAGCGTGCACTGAAAGGCTCCATTTAAAAAAAGAAAAGAAAAGAAAATGGTTCCTTATTCCCTGCTACAGTTTGAAAAGTGCCAGGCTTGAGAAATTTTACTGTTCCTCATTTTAAAGTACAGGCTTGTAAAATTTCTGGTGCAACTTAAGAAATGAAGGCTTGCAAAACCTTAAGTTTAAGAAAAGGACACCCTTAAGAAATGATGACCCCCCAGGTCGGCCTGTTCCAGGAACTGGCTGACCACAAACTGGGCCCACCTAGCATTGATCAATTTTTGACCTGCAAATATACTTTGGAAACAGATCTGTAATTTTCCATTGACGCATGTAATCTCCCCCTACTTTGTGGTTTTTTCCTTTAAATACTGGCTGCCTTAGTTGCTGGGGATCGCTCTCCTCTGCTCCTGCATGAGTTAGGAGGTGGCCCCAGTGCACTGGCCCTTTAATAAACCTCCTGCACTTGCATCAAGGAAAGTCTCTTGTGTGGATTCTTGGGCGTCGCCTATCCCGAGACTTGAGTGAGGGTCTCCCCCTCGGGGTCCTGGCCTTTCAGCACCACCATGCCTGGCTTCAGAGGACTTCTGTACTCTATATATTCCTTTTTCTTCCCCGTTCATCTTGTTTCTACCTAATATTTTATTTCTCCTATCCTACCTCAAGCCTCAGCAACTTAGTGAGGCTGTAAGCAACTTAACGAGACCCTGTTTCAAAAAAAATAAAATAGGGCTGGAGGTGTAGCTAGGAGGTAGAATGCCCCTGGATTCAATCCCCAGCACCAAAATCAAAAGGAAAACATCAACAAGAAGACACTGGGTTTCGCTAGTTAGCTGAGAATCACTCTAAATTGCTGAGGCTAGTCTTGAACTTGTGATCCTCTTGTGTCAGCCTCCCAAGTACTGGAATCACAAGCATGTGCCACCACACCCAGCAACAAAAGCTTTTTTTATTGTTACATATAAGCATGTTAAATCATAACATCTAAAAAGCAAAATATCCCAATGGTCACTTCTAGGAAGGAAGATGATAGAAAGGACACTAGCCCCAAATCGAAGGAAACAATACCTTCATCTATAATGGTCCAATGTGTGTGGGTGTGGGGGGAATTGAGCCCAGGGCCACTGTACCACTGAACTACACTCCAGCCGTATTTTATTCTGAAAGAGTCTCACTAAGTTGCAGAAGGCCTTGCTAAGTTACAGAGGCTAGCCATAAACCTGTGATCTTCCTGTCTCAGCCTCCTAAGTACTTGGATTACAAGTGTGTACCACTACACATGATTTATAATGGTCCACTTTTTAAATTTTTTTTTTTTAGGTACTGGGGATGAAACCCAGGGCATTCTACCTCTGAGCTATACCCCCAGCCCTATTTTATTCTTTATTTTGAAACAGGGTCTCACTGAGTTGCGAAGGGCCTCACTAAATAGCTGAGGCTGTACTCAAACTGAACGGAGATCTTCCTGTCTCAGCTTCCCAAATGCTGGGATTACAAGCATGTGCCACCACTCTCAGCAATGGTCCACTTTTTAATTCAACAAAAGTATTTATATTTATGATTACATTTTCATTCCTAATATAATTTTTTAATAGGCACAATTTGTGTGTGTGTGTGTGTGTGTGTGTGTGGTACTGGGGATTGAACTCAAGTGCATTCTATCACTGAGATAAGCCCCCCAGCCCCCTATTTTTTTATTTAATTTTTTTTGCGGGTCTGGGGATGGAACCCAGGGGGATTCAACCTCCAAGCTACACCCCCTGGCCTATTTTTTATTCTTTATTTTGAAACAGGGTCTCACTAAGTTGCAGAGGGCCTCACTAAGTAGCTGATGCTGTCCGTGAACCGCGATCTTCTAGTCTCAGCCTCCTGAATGCTGGGATTACAAGTGTGCTCCACCACACCCGGCTGTTTTTTATTTTGAAACAGGGTCTCATTAAGTTGCTGATAGCCTCACTAAGTCGCTGATAATGACAATCTCTAAGTTGCTGAGGCTGGCTTTGAAACTGTGATCCTCCTGTCTCAGTACCTTAAAGTACTAGGATTACAGGTGTGAATCGCCATGCCTGGCTGAATAGGCACCATTTTAACATAAATAACATAATTATATAACACAAATAATATAACATATATGTTATTATTATGTATTTTAACATTTTTATTATTTTAACATAATATATATATTATTATTATATATGCATTTTTTGTACTGGTAATTGAGCACTGAGGCATTCTGCCTCCAAGTTAGACCCCAGCCCTTTTTATTTTGAAACAGGGTCTCACTAGGTTGCTGAGAGTCTCATGATATTGTTGAGACTGCCCTCAAATCTGTATCCTCCTCTCATCCACCCAAGTATGAGGATCATAGACATGCACCACCAACTCAGCTTTAATAGTAATGTTATTTACAGAGAAAAGAATAAAACTTAACTTATATTTTTTATTTTTTAATTGGACTTTACTTTCTTTCTTTCTTTCTTTCTTTCTTTCTTTCTTTCTTTCTTTCTTTCTTTCTGAAGTACTGGATATTGAACACAGGGGCATTCTACCTGTGACTACACCCCCAGTCTTTTTTTTTTTGTGTGTGTGTGTGTGGCACTGAGGGTGGAACCCAGGGACTTTTCTACCTCCTGGCTATACTCTCAGACCTATTTTATACTTTATCTGGAAACAGGGTCTCACTAAGTTGCTGAGAGCCTCACTAAGTAGCTGAGGCTGGCTTTGAACTTGTGTGATCCTCCTGTCTCAGCCTCCCAAGTGCTGGGATAACAAGCGTGCACCACCACACCTGGCCTTAAAACTTAATTTATAATAATATGCACAGATGAACTAATCTTAACTGATGTCTTAGGATATATTTGAATGTTATTCTCTGACCCTTCAGATAGTTGGTTATACTGTCAGGGGAGCCCTTCTAACTCTTGCCACCCAAGTGTTTGTGGAAGAAAGTCTGGAGTTGCCTCCATGCATCCACTTGGGCCATCGCATGAGCCCTGGGCTCCCCTCCAAAGATCACAGGGCGTCCCACAAGGAAGTGCATGGAGACCCGGCACAAGGGGAAGTAAGGGGGCTCAATATAGTGCCCCGCTGCCGGGTAGCAGATGATCTGGGGCTTTTCCTTCCCGTGGGCCTGTAAGCGCTTCGAGGCCTCGTGAGCATAGAACTCGCTCTTCCAGTTGTGGTCATCCTGACCTACAAGGAACAGGAAGGCGGTGTCAGACCTTTCCACTGGAATGAAGCTCTTCTGCTCCTCCAAAGGGCTGCCCAGGACGTCCACCATGTCCACGATGCCATCTTTGGTCACCTTGAATCGATCGCTCCTGACACTCAGGGGGGGCAGCATCTCGTCCTTGTAGCATAATGTTCCCCCGACATTGCCCACTGAGCCGTTGATTATGACGGCAGCTGTGATGCCCTTCAGGAAAGAGGCCATGGAGAGGCAGAGTTCTCCTCCTTTGGAATTCCCAAGCAGCCCAACTCCTGGACCCTTTACCTGAGAAAGGGACAGAAGAAAACGGAAGAGCATGTCTTCTCTCTTTACTGAGAAAACAGAAGCTATCTGGTAGGACATTCTCATTTTCTCATGGCAAAACCTACCTTCTACCCTGTGAATCACGCTCTCTGGCTGAGCTCAAGCCGCTCAAAGCCAGCCTCCACTGTGCGTGGGACGCCCTCCTGCAGCCACTTCCTGCCCTCTCCTCCTCTGTGCGTCTCTCCTGGCTCAGGCCCCTGGGTTCCTTCCTGCTCTAGCACTTCATCCATTCATCCACAACCCCCACATCCGCTCTAGCTACTGCCCTCACTCTCTTCCCCCTTTCACAGCAAAATCTGAGGACCTGCTGTCTGTAGTTGCTCTCTTCTTGTCTTCCATTCCCAGCTCAAGCCCTCCAGGGTGGTTGGAGCTGCGCTGTCCATAAGGACTGTTCCAGTCCTGGATCCCAGCATCCTCTACCATAAACAAATGGCTATTTGGTGGACTTCTCATAGCAGTGATTTTTTTTCCCCCTTGTGGCTTCTCTAATAGACATTATTACAGAAGGTTTAACCAAAATTTCTCACTAAAGTGCTAGGAATTAAATATATTAATTATTCCAGGTTTCCAAAGAAGGAAACAGAGTTACCAAGGTCATAGAATTAGAAATCAGAAAAGTCAAATTTCAAATGAAACTTTTTCTTATAGATTTCCTCCTGAAGAGCTCATATATTAAGGTCAGGATTGATATAATGAGGGTCATGAGGGTTGCAATCTCATCAGTAGATAAATCCACTTCAGTGGGTGGATGTGGGTAGTAACCTGGGCTAGTGTGCTGTGGCCAGAGAAGGTAGGTCCCTGGGGTGTGGCCTTGGGGATGGTGCTGTGTCTCTGAATCCCACTGCTTGCTCCTTCTCTCTGCCTCCAGCCTCCATGATGTGAGGAGCAGAGCCTGTATGACCTCCCTCTCTGCTTCCCGCTGCCATCCCTGAGATTGGTGGTCCTGGCCTCACATGGATCAAACCCCAAATCTCCACGGGATCCGTGAGCAAATAAATCTTCCTCCTCTTCCTCTTCCTCTTCTTCCTCCTCCTCCTCCTCCTCCTCCTCCTCCTTCTTCTTTTGTTGGGGGTCTGGGATGGAACCCAGAGGCATTTGACCTCTGAGTTATACACCTTGCCCAATTTTTTATTCTTTATTTTGAAACAGGGTCTCACTGAGTTGTGGAGGGCCTCACTTAGTAGCTGAGGCTGTCCGCGAACCATGATCCTCCGGTCTCAGCCTCCCAAATGCTGAGATTACAAGCATGCGCCTCCACGCCTGGCTAAATCTTCCTTCTTCTAAGTTGTGTGTTCAGATTTACTGGAATAGAGCCATGAGAATGCTAAAGATGAGCTCCAATGCTTCCATCCACATTGGATGGAATTGAGAATTCCATCTACTACACTGAATCTAGAAGCCTCAGAACATTCCTGGTTCCCAGGCATTGGCTGTCAAGTTTCTTCTTTCAGGTTAACACTCTGTTCTCACAGGGGCCCCAGGAGAGTGAGGGTCACTGGACTCAAAGACTCATAACATACTCAAATTCAGAATTCCAGAACATCAACTAGCTACATATTTAAGAATAGGAAATATGTTACTATAGTAATGTAGACCAACATTGAAGTAGCCAGGTATGGTGGCACATGCCTGTAATCCTAGCACTTGGGAGTCTTTGACAGAAAGATTGCAGGTTGGAGACCAACCTCAGCCACCTATCAAGACTCTGAGAAAACTAGCGACACCCTGTTACAAAACAAAACAAAAAAAATTTTTTAAGGGTTGGGGGTATAGCTTGGAGGGAGAATGGCCTTAGATTCAATTCTCAGTGCTCCATCCCTCAAAAATAAAAAAGAAAGAAAATTGCATAGAAGAATCTGAGAGAAGTGACTATAAAAGGCAGTGGGTGTTGGGGGAGGGGCTCTCATGAAAGCACTAACTGAGTGAAACCAAAAACAGACATGAACAGACCAACAGGCAGCCCATAAAACTTAGAGGATCTCACCTCAGGGTGACTGAGCAGGAAGTTCACAGCTTCTTCAAAGTACTCCAGGTGCAAGGTCTCTATGCCCTTGGGGAGATCTTCAAAGTTGTAATAAGCCAGAGCCATCACAGCAAAACCCTTTCCAGCCAGCATACTGGCTCGATACTCCATAAGGCCACCTCCAAGTCCAAAAATGTCCACAATCCCAGGATAGGGTCCAGGTTCTTGGGTAGAAACAAAACAAAACACAAAACTAAAGTATTCCTGGAAGTCTTTGCAGTGGTGTCAAAAGCCATGTAATGCCTACTTGGTGAAGACCAATATTACTAATGTCAACCAAATTGTTTGAAGACCAGAGGTCCTTCAAACAATCCAGAGAGTAGCCTAGGCCAAGTCCACATTTCCTCTGACACCCAAAGCCCCACAAATTTTCACAGAAAGCATGTATTTTGTTTGAGATTAAAATACTTTATGGGAGCCACGTGTGCTGGTGCATGATTTAATCCCAGTACTTGGGAGGCTGAGACAGGAGGATCACAGGTTTGAAGACAGCCAGCAACTTAGTGAGACTTTCAGCAACCTAGCAAGACCCTTTTCAAAATAAAATAGGGCTGGGGTTGTAGCTTGGAGGAAGAATGTCCCTGGGTTCAGTCGCCAATATCCACCCCCACAAAAGCTGGTGGTAGAGCACCTGCCTAGCATGCCTGACACCCTGGGTTTGATATCAGCACTACTCCTATCTTCCCTTAAATTACCAATGAACAGTAAGAGCAACAAAAATATTGCTTTCCACCATCCCCAAAACTGGAGAGTACCAACTGCCAGTACACAGCAACTTGAACCGTGAAATAATGCAGTTTTAATGTAAAATGATGGAGTCAATGGAGAAAACAATTGGCAGTTTCTTATAAAGTCCAATGTAAACTTACCATTTGATTGAGCAATCCTACGCCCAGGGCTTTACCCAAGTGAAATGAAAACTTGTGTTCTTATCAAAACTGGATGCAAGTGTTTGTGGCATCTTTATTCATAATCTCCACAGATTGAAAACAAATGTCCTTCAACTGGTGACTGAATACAAACTGTGCTACATCCATGAGCTGGAACACTATGAAGGAACGAGAAGGACTGATGCACAGAGCCATCACAATGAGTCTCCAGTGCATTCTGACAAGTGACTATACAGAGACTGACAAGCCAATATGCAGCCAGGCATGGTGGTGCACAATTGTGATTCCAGTACCTGGGAAGCTGAGACAAGAAGGTCGCAGGTTTGCGGCCAGCCTCAGCTACTTAGTAAGGCACTCCACAACTTAGACCCTGTTTCAAAATAAATAATAAAAAGTAAGCTGGGCATGGTGGTACACACTTGTAATCCCAGTACTTGGGAGACTGAGACAGGAGGATTGCAGGTCCGTGGCTAGCCTCAGCTACTTAGACCCTCTGCAACTTAGTGAGATCCTGTTTCAAATAAATTAATAAAAAATTAGGTTAGGGTTGTATCTCGGAGGCAGAATGCCCCTGTGTTCAATCTCCAAATCCCCAGTACCAAAAAAAAAAAAAAAAAAAAAAAAAGTGAGAAAGTTAAAAGGGGGGGGGGGTGTAGAAGGAATTGAATTTTTTGGAGGGGAGAAAGCAGAGGAAGTATATGAAACAAGCAGGTCCCTGATCCAGTTCCCCCACAACCAAGCTTTCTTTACACCCCCACTGATACCCTTTGGGGGTGTGGTTTCTATACACAGAATGTGTCTAAGAACCCCTGAGAGCTTGTTAAGATGCAGATGTCTTAAGATGCAGATCTCAGCCTCACTTGCAGCCTACTGAAGCAATGTTGGGGGTCAGGGGAACAGAAGGCTGCATGGTATGGGGTCCAAGGGATGGCAGGTTTGAGCACAGCCAAAACAATTTAGTGAGCCTCTCAGCCACCTAGCAAACCCTGTTAAACAAAAACAAAAACAAAAGGCCGGGCTGAGCTTGAATGTAAAAGGCCTCTGGGGCAGAGGGCGGCGCGGCTCACCTGGCGGCAGGAAGAGCGTGGCCCGCACCCGGCCCGCGCGCACCGGCAGCCGCCGCACGCCGGGCGCCATGAAGTGGCGCTCCAGCCCCGCGCTGGCCAGCAGCCGCCCGGCGTCGGGCTCGTGGCCGTCCAGCAGCTCCAGCCGCACGACGAAGGGCGTGCGCACGTCCCGCTTCAGCAGGCGCCAGAACGGCCTGTCGGGCTCCAGGGCCCAGAGCAGCCCCATGGGCTCCAGGCCCGCGAAGCTGCCGCCCAGCGCGGGCGCGCGCGCCAGGTCCAGCTCGCCGCGGGCGTCGGCGCGGTAGCGCGCGTGGGCCCGGAAGCGCGCGCCCTTCTCGTCGCGCAGGCACGCGCGCAGCGTGAGCGGCTGCCCGGGCGCCAGGCCGCGCGCGGCGATGCGCAGCGGCTCGTCCCAGCAGCCGCGGCCGGCGGGCTCCAGGCTCAGCGTCGCCTTTGGCCGCGCCGCCTCCCAAGGCTTCCAGCCGCCCGGTCGGAGCAGCGGAGGCTCCGACAGCCTCGCCCGGCTCTTCAGACGCCACTGGCACGGCCCGCCAGCTCGCAGGGCAGCCAGAGATGAGGCCGTCATATTGTGCCTGATTCGGAGCTCGGCCCGGAGCCCCAGGCCCGGCGGACGCCGACCCGAGGAGAGGCAGGGGAGGCAGCGCCACAGAGAGCGGGCGGAGCCGGCGCCCCGAGCTGAGGGCAGAGCCCGCCGCTCCAGGAGACAAAAAGTGTTACTCCAAGACCGTCTTAAAGCGGCCCCGCGGAAAATCACTTTGTGCTGGGGAACAGCTTTCTACTTGTGCTTCTTCAGCGTCTTGGGGCCTGAAGAGAGTCCTGCACACAGCCGGCTCTTAAACAAACCTTGCACCTAGCAAAGGCCTCACTATTCAAACTCCTAATGGCTACGAGAAATGCAGGCTGGAATCCGTTTTATCATTTCGTTAAATAATTCACACTTGTTACTAATCCCAGACTTTTTCTTTCAAAATGCGCACCACATATTTTGCTTGTATTTTATAAATATATGTTTATCCCCCACATCAGCCCCATATCCAAGGGTGTTGGCACCTTACTAGCTCTATGATCTCTGAGCTGCATTCCATACTGTCAGGGGTCAGCGCGGAAACTTCTGTGCGTGTTTTGCTTCCATGGTAAAAAGCTTTTCAGTCAGAGACAAAGGTAGAGGTTTGGTTTAAGAAAAGCAAAGACACATTCAGGGGAAGCGTGGGCCATTTCAAAGAGCATGAGAGTAGCTGCAAGGAGAGTGGCCAAGAGCTGTCTCAGATCTACCCTTTGTTATAGGACCCACTAGAGAGGGTGGCCAGGGGTACATGGGATGGCAGGCTCCTTCTTTGAAGCTTTAGGGCAACAAAAGGTGGGAATTTCTTTTAAATAAGAATCCCAGGGCCTGGCTCATTGTGGCACACCTTGTAATTCCAGCATTTGGGAGGCTGAGACAGGAGGAGCGGGATTTGCAGACAGCTTCAGCTACTTAGTAAGGCCCTTTGCAACTCAGTGAGATCCTGTTTCAAAATAAAAAAATAGGTCTGGGGGTGCAGCCAATACCACTGGGTTCAATCCCCAGTACTGAAAAAAAAAAAAAAAAAAAAAGAGAGAGAGAATTCCAAGGAGCAAAGGCATGAAGCCTGGGTGCAGGGCTCTTTAACAAAAAGTATAACTTTTTCTGGGAATTTCCTGGAGGCAAAGAGAACTTTGACAAAAGGTGAAGTTCTCTCAGATTTAATTGCCTCAGAAATTTCCTGAGCCTATCCTATATGATTTTAAAGTATGGGCCTGGCTTATTTATTTATTTATTTATTTATTTTTATTTTTTGTAGTACTGGGGATGGAACCGAGGGGCATTCTACCTTCCAGCTACACTCCTACCTCTATTTTATTCTTCTTTTTAATTGGTGTTGTTTGTTTTCTTTTCTTCTTCTTCTTTTTTTTTTTTTTTTTTTTTTTTTTTTTGCAGGTCTGAGGATGGAACCCAGGGGCATTCGACCTCCAAGTTATACCCCTTACCCTATTTTTTTTTTCTTTATTTTGAAACCGGGTCTTACTAAGTTGCAGAGGGCATCACTAAGTAGCTGAGGCTGTCCACGAACTGGACTGGTTTTAGCCTCCCAAATGCTGGGATTAGAAGCGTGCACTACCACACCCGGCTTTATTTTATTCTTTATTTGAAACAGAGTCTCACTAAGTTGCAGGGGGCCTCACAAGTTGCTGAGGCTGGCCACAAACCTGCTATCCTTCTGTCTCAGCCTCTCAAGTACTAGGATAACAAGTGTACACCACCACACCTGGCTTTTTGTTTGTTTGTTTGTTTTTAAGAATAGCCAAGCTCTGTTAAATGAAACTAAAGAGTTCAGATTTTAGAACCATATTTTTTTCCTTCCCAATCTGTCTCCTTTCTACTTAAATTTTTATCTCTTCTATTCTACCTCATCAATATGGGTATAAAAACAGTAAAATGATGTAAGAATTATTATCCTGGGCTCTCATTTTGCTCTTTTAGGCAAATGTTATCTCCCATTATCCTGGATTCCAATTTTTCATAAGCTATTCCAACTTCATAAGCTTTTTCCACTTTTTCATGAGCTATTCCAAAAAAGGTGGAGGTTATTTTTGTTTTGTTTTGGTGGTACTGAGTATAGAATCCAGAGGCTTTTTACCTTTGGGCTATACTCTCAGACCTACTGAAATGGGGGTTTCTTCTGAGCCCCCAAGATAAAGCGGGGGGTTTCTTGAGAAGAAACCCGGAGTTTCGTCAAAGATGAAACGGAGTTTCTTGAAAAGAAACTCGGTGTTTCCTTACCGGGATCTTGTCTACAGCTGTCAGAACTCTGGGGTCCAGCAGCTGCCTTCAAGACAATACTTAAGAGTAGCCCAAGCTGAATGCCTTCAATTACAAGCTGCTTTCTCCCAGGGTCCACGCGATCTGCCAGAAAAGAGGTGCAGGTCACCCCTTGGGGCCCTGGTCAGCCTTGATGTCCAGCAGAGGCCTTCAGGTCACTACCTGAGAGTAGCCTGGGCCACATGGCCATCAATTGCACTCCACCTTCTCTCAAGGCTAACGTGACCTGCGAAAGAGAGAAAAGCTCCCCAAAGGGGAGGAGGTCCCTGAGAGGGCAAAACCCCAATTTAGTGGCTGGTCTGAGCTTTTGGCCAATGTCTGCGTGTCCTCTGTTGGTTGTGGTGAGTTTGGGATCCTGGGAATTCTGGGAAGCAGCTCTCAGAATTTGCATGTCCTTTGGAGAGTCTCCTTTCAGTAGGAGTGCCAGACTTGCTCCAGTGATGGCTCCTGGGTATGTTGATTAGTAACTAAATGGTTTTGTGAAGCTTTGGTCCTTCTTATCTCTGAACCTTGGCACCTCGTCTCTCAGGAAATTAGTTTTTTTCTACTGAGGCCTCTTCCCTATCTGCCTATTTCCTTTCTATCTCCTCAATCCCCCCTTCCGAATAGGGAACCCTAACTGCCGGTAGGGAAACAGGGTGACTACTGTTCTTAGCAACTTCCTGCTGTAAGGGGGCGTTGTGGGGCAGCAGCAGTTAGGACCCCATTGGAGGTGGGTAATCAAGGCAGCCATGGTAGACTGGGGCCTGGAAATTCATGTGAGGCTCCATTTGAAGGACCATTTGTAGCTTGAATTTTTCTAAATGAGAAGAGATGAACTTGGTTAGCATGTTAAGAAGACATGGACCAAAGATGAGAATGACAATTAACATGATTAAAAGGGCCCAAAAAGGGCAGCAGCCATGAGGTAATGGATGGAAACATATTTTGGATCTGTTCCCATATTTGTGGTGACAGAGATTTTGCAGCTTGCTCTTGTAGCCATTTAGCTTGCCTTAGAATGTCCTCAGTTCTAGTTTCTACTCTTCCTGAGGAGTTACATATATGTTACAGGAAGTATTAGCAATAGCACAAACTCCTCCTTGGTCACCTAACAAATAATCGAGCGCTAGTCTGTGATCTAAAACCATGTCTGCCAATGAGTCTAAGAATCTTTGCATCTTTCTAAAATTTAATCCAGTGTCATTGGCCACTTAAGTCACTGAGGTAGTTAAATTAGTCACTGAGGTTGCATTTAGGGCCAGTCCTGCTCCTAAACCAGCAGAAAATCTTAATTTTGCAAAAGGAGTATTATTAAAGAAAATGGATATCTTATTTGACCATATATCTTAAAAACTGTATCATAGTGCACCCTTGTTGCTGAATTCTAGTACTTTTCTTTTGGGAATATACAAGCGGTAGGCTTATTAGAAACCTCCATCCTGTTAATAATCCATCTTCTATACATATGCAAACAAACATACCACAGCACTGCAACTTACCACAAACACTCTGCAACTTGCTTTAACCCTCTTGATTTTTCTATCCTGGTCCTTTCTTTCCCATTTGAGACAATCTTAGGATAAAACTTACAAACAAACATTGCACCAACACTTTATAACTTGCTTTCTCAGTCTCACAAAATTTCCTTTCTCTGTATTCACCAACATATAAACTCTCTACATCTGTCTTTTGTTGTTACATATAAGCAAACCCCCAAAAAGCATCTCATTTAATGTTGTTCATATACCAGTAATTAAAAAACCATTTAAAAGACTTAGGAGTTACCTTAAACCTTATGTAGTTAAGAGCATTTTAAAGCATTGTATTCCCCATGAAGACTTATTATTTCTTCCTGATGTAGGGGGGAGATACTGGGGACTGAGTGATGGGTCTATTGTTTCAGATCCTCCTTGGTCTCTGGGTAGGAGAGAATTTGTAAGACATTACAAATTTCTTTGGCTTTGGGATGCTGTCAACCCCAGATACAAAATAGGAGAGACAAAGCGAGCAGAGGACTAAGCCCTTTATTAAAAAATAAATATTTTGTCTATCACCTCAAGAGCTACCCAGGCTTTCTCCAGCTGGTCAGAGGGCTGATCAGAGGGGGCTTTGCCAAGCCTTGGGCATCCTTAGTCCTCAGTCTTTGAGGGCAGCCAAAAAGGGAGCAGATGACCTCATTTCCCTTCAGAGGTGAGGGCAGCATGCTTTTTAGAGGTGGCACAGCCCAGATGCAGACAGACTCTTTGGGCAGTCTTCAACACAACACCCAGGCACCTTTGCCATACCAGCAGGTACAAGGCCTTTAGCTTCTTCCCTCTCTCTATAAGAAGCCATTGGTATCTCTGAGGGGGCAAAGACTTATTACCCAATGCAGGGCTATTAAACGGGCTTGTCCCTGTGTCTACATTTGTCTCCTTATTTCTGTTGTTGAGACATCCCAAAAGTCAAACTTAAAGCTGATTAATGGGAGCCTTCATCCTAGAGACACAATAGGATATGTATCTCATTTTGTTAGATCAAACCAAATAGCCAGGTGTTGAATTACATTCATATATCTATAAGGGTTTTCTGCACATTGACCCATTCTTACTCTGGCCTTGCTCTGGTAGTCCATTGACCCAATTTTATACTGGACTACACTGGTAACTATAAGTCTATGTGAGCTAACAGTATTGACAAAAATCAGATAGTTTTATCTTTTAGATATAATTTTAGAGAACAACATTAACAATGAAAATGTGTTACCTGACCATTGACTGTATTTTTCTTATACAATAAGACATTTACTCAATCAGGACAAACAGATGTAAACCAGTTCTTAAGGCTAAATCTCTGAATTAAAAGACAAAAATCTTATTGGTCAGTTCACATATAAATATAAAACTTATATACCTTTAACCTTCAACTTTTGATTTCTGAAATCTTTTAGCACATTTAGATGACTCTAGATACATAACACATTTAGTTTTTAGATATAGATATATTTATGGTCACAGGTATAGACATAATTTGTTTACTTACATCTACCCACTAACTTATCTCTTTTAATAACCAGCCAGTGGATTAAACCATCATTTTAACAAAACAAATCTTTAGAATGACATTACAATTTAAACATCTATTACCAGGAAGACAATATGACGGTAGTTGTCTTAGCCTGAAGAAACCAAAGTATGTTAATCTTTTAGTGACAACTTTGAAATTTTTAACAAACTTAAACCTTCAGCAATTTAAGCCACACAAACTAAGGTGTTTTCTTACTTTTTTTTTTTTGTTGTTGTTCATTTAACAAACATTTAACAAAGTTTTCCTTTAAGAACAAAAAGCTGTTGGGGATTGAGTCAGCAGCAAGAGTATGCCTTCATACGTAAGCCAAACAATAAAATCTTTTTCTTTGTCTCTGAGCCGTCAAGCTAGAGTTATAATATTTAAATATTGACCTTGGTCAGACAAACTAACCCTTAGTCTAGTTAACACCAAGTGTTAAAACACAAACACATGCACTTAGAAAAACTTTCATATAAATTGTTATAACAGTTTAGGCTAAGGATAAAAACAAGCTGCATTAGTTCAACATTAATTGCCAATTACATAAAGGAATTTTAGTTCAAAGCCTCTATATCTTGTAGGACTATATCTCTGTATTTGAAATTTCTGTTTAAGTCAAACATAAACAATTTTTTTTTTTTTTTGGTGGTACTGGGGTTCCTGTAAGCCCGTCTATCTCCGGGCTACACTCCCAGACCTATTTTATTTTTGGAAACAGGGTCTTCTAAACCAGCGCGGCTGGCTTTGAACCTGCGCGATCCTCCTGTCTCTGCCTCCCAAGCATGGGGATTACAAGTGTGCGCCACCACGCCCGGCAAACATAAACAATTTTTAATAAATTTAAACCTTTAACAATTTTGAGCAGCATCTAAAATTGCCCTCCTCTCACTAGTTGTGAGAGTCTGATTCATTATTAATCTCACATCCCTCCAGGAAAGATCAAAGGTCTGAGTAAGTTCCTGAAACTTCCCAATATATCTGGATCATCTGAAAATTTTCCTGTATCAGCTTTTTTCTGATCTAGGGACCCTGAGTAGGGTGGACAGGGTGGTGCTGAAGAAACATTGGCTATATTTTTCTCCTTTTCTGGAGTTTCTGGGGGTGCTACTGGCGTTTGAGTTGTTCCAACCAGTGTATTTACATGCTGATAATCTTTCTTTAAAGCCAGAAATAGTTGTACATAAGGCAGTTTGGCCCATTTAACCTTTCGCCTGCAAAAGGCATCTAAAATCATAACTGTACTTCCCCCAGGGGGCCAGCTTTCACCATCTCCCAAGTGATAGAGGCCAGGCACGGATGAAGAAGAATGCCAAATGTTTCTTCTTCAGTGTCGGGGGATAAGGATCCCCAGTTGCTCCGTACGCAATTTACTGGGGGTGCTGGTGAGCTTTGAAGATGGGCGTTTTCCCATCTGAAAGACAGGGGGGGAAAACAAACGGCGTTCCATAATTTTTTCCTCCATCGCAAAATCCCAGAGCATCCTCTGAGCTCACATATCGTTTCATGCATGACCATAAACGATGATGCTTTAGCCTACCGGAATCTATCCATGCTCTACCAGCATGGCTGGAACTGGCATCCATCACCACCATTAGACACTCAGTGCATCCATGGCAGGATGTCAGCAAGCTGGACTCAGCACCCTGATGACTGTCGGCACATGCCGTGGTGCATGTACCCCTAGTGCCTGCCTGTGGGCCCTAAATTCCCAAGAGAAATTTAGCCCGTTTCCGCCATAGCTGAATAAGCCTGGAACCTTTGTTAGATGAGGAGAGGAATCTGGAGGGAACCCTGGCGAGAGTCTGCTACATTTTGCATCCCCAGCTTTAAAACTTTGTTCCTTCTAAAGTAAGCCCGATGTTAAAGCACATTTTAGGTTACTGATCTTTCCCTTTTTCTATTTCTTTGGAGAGGGATTTCTGATATTATCTGTGAGCTACATTTTCCTTCCAAAAGTACAAGTCCTCTCCGCTAAGATCGAGTAAAGGCACAACTAGTTAATCTCCGTTCAGACTGAATATCACTGAAGTTAGGGCAGCTACAGAAAACATCCTGCAGAAAAACACTAGGAAACCAAGAGATTCACGCAATCACTCACCCTTCCATAGATTTTTAATTTCTAGTCCCTTCGTGGTCGCCAAGATGAAGCGGGGGGGGGGGGGTTCTTGAGAAGAAACCCGGAGTTTCATCAAAGATGAAACAGAGTTTCTTGAGAAGAAACTCGGTGTTTCCTTACCGGTTTCTTGTCTACGGTGAGCCAAGAATGACACCCGCAGACCGCAGGAAGGGGAATAAATGGTTTATTGGAAGCAGCAGGGAATGGGGAAAGGTGGCTGAACACCCCAAAGGGGCTGTTGGAACTCTGGGGTCCAGCAGCTGCCTTCAGGACAATACTTGAGAGTAGCCCAAGCCGAATGCCTTCAATTACAAGCTGCTTTCTCCCAGGGTCCACGTGACCTTCCAGAAAAGAGGTGCAGGTCACCCCTTGAGGGCCTGGTCAGCCTTGATGTCCAGCAGAGGCCTTCAGGTCACTACCCGAGAGTAGCCTGGGCCACATGGCCATCAATTGCACTCCACCTTCTCTCAAGGCTAATGTGACCTGCGAGAGAGAGAAAAGCTCCCCAAAGGGGAGGAGGTCCCCGAGAGGGCAAAACCCAATTTGGTGGCTGGTCTGAGCTTTTGGCCAATGTCTGCATGTCCTCTGTTAGTTGTGGTGAGTTTGGGATCCTGGGAATTCTGGGAAGCAGCTCTCAGAATTTGCATGTCCTTTGGAGAGTCTCCTTTCAGTAGGAGTGCCAGACTTGCTCCAGTGATGGCTCCTGGGTATGTTGATTAGTAACCAAATGGTTTTGTGAAGCTTTGATCCTTCTTATCTCTGAACCTTGGCACCTCGCCCCTCAGGAAATTAGTTTTTTTCTACTGAGGCCTCTTCCCTATCTGCCTATTTCCTTTCTATCTCCTCACTACTTTTATATTTTATTTGGAAACAGGGTCTCACTAAGTTGCTGAGAGCCTAACTAAGTAGCTGAGGCTGGCTTCAAACCTGTGTGATCCTTCTGTCTCAGCCTCCCAAGCATGGGGATTACAAGCATGCGCCATCACGCCCAGAAAAAGGTGGAGTTTTTGTTGTTTGGGGGTTTTTTGTTTGTTTGTTTTAAACAGAGTCTCACTAAGTTACTGAGGGTCTCACTAAGTTGCTGAGGCTGACCGTGAGCCTATCCTCCTCCTATCTCAACCTTCCAAGTACTGGGATTACAGGCCTGTGCCACTGCACCAGGCTGAGGTTTTTTGCTTTGTTTTCATACCTGGTTTTACATTCATAATCTCATCCTTTTTATTAGGGAAGCTTGAAGTATAAGCTGTGTCTGCCTCTGCTCCCAATAAGACCAACTTTAAGAGTTTTCCCCAACAAACTTAGTTCCAAATGCTCTCATGTCCCACTCCCACTAATCATGCCCTGTAGCTCTACTGACTTTTGTAATGGTTCTGTGAGATAATTCAAGTGTATTTTATTTGTGTAAAGTTGCGACGCAGGGAATGAGTTAAGCAGGCCAAGTAAAAAGCAAGAGGCACTTTATTCTGCACTCCCAGGCAAGGTTCACTGGCTCAAAAGTAGGGCCAATGAAGTGCACACCTAATGTTGGCAGGTTGAAACTTTTTACGGGGCTATTTCTTGAGGGTGGGGGAGAGCAAGGAGTTTGAGGCTTTCCGGGCATTTAGGTTGTTGTATCTTTTTTTTTCTTTTTCTTTTTCGTATTGAAGTTCTTGGAACTGGGTGACACCTGTGTTGGAAACTGAGTGACACATGTGTTTGCTTTTGTATGCACCAGCCAACTGGAACCAGGAGGCAACACCTGCATCTGTGATTATATGCATCAGCCAACTAAAAACTTTCAGGGGTGGGGAGTTGGCAAGGGCTAGAAGCTGTGTTGCAGGCACTGCAAGGGTCTTTAGAGGTCCTGTGCATTTGGGAGGAGGATGTATTGGCCTTTAGTTTGCAAGAGAAGAAACTTATTTACAGAGCCCTTAGTGAGTTTTTTGATTTGCGACCTAATCAGGTTAATTATGCATGGCTCAAAGAGTAGGATGAAGAGGAAAACAAGTAAAGGAGTTAGAAATGGCAGGAGTCATTCTATCCATGAGGATTCATACCCAAAGATTTTATTTGATTGTGAATATTGTCCAGTTGTTTTTATTTAATTAGTTTATTTATTTATTGTGTGGTACTAGGGGTGGAACCCAGAGGCTTTCTACCTCTGGGCTATACTCCCATGTCGCAGACCAGCTCAGTCTAATTGGGGCGCGAGTCCACTCGCAGTCGAAAACCTCAGCAAAGATGGGGAAGGATTAGAGTGAAGTACTGCAGCCTCTTCTCTGCAGCGATTCTTTCCCTTCTAGGAACTAAGAGTTCCTAGTGACGGCGCTCTCTAGAAAGAATCTGACATGGACAAAGGCTTCTTGAGCCAATGACACTTTATTACAAAAACCCCCCAAAATTTATACCCTTCACCAGTAAAGTTAATAATAAGAGAAAAGGGAGTGAATGCAATCACTGTGAAATAATAATGAATGACATGTAAACAAAGGTAATAAAACTAGTCCTTCAGCTGGCTGTTGGCCTTCGAGAGATTAACTCCGGATTCTTTCCCAGGTCTTGCAGATAAGCAGTTCCAAAGGGCGACCTCCCAGAAGAAACAGGCACGCCCAAGGCTTGGAGGCTTCTCGGGGAATCTTCTTTAACTTTCTTGGAACTTTCCATCTTTTGGGCTCAGTTCATATAGCAAGTGTGGGGAGATGTGGTGATTCAGGTGAATGTGATAGGGTTTCTTCAGGTGTTGGCATCTTACCTTCTAAATCTGAAAGCTTAAGCAAACTCACAACACAGTTTGGCAGACAAAATACCACAAACAATACCACAAAGTTCTTGGATTTAATTGTCAGATGTATTTCCTTAACTGCTAAACACTCTTCTTTAGACAATGAGACTATTAAAAGCCTATTCATCTTTAATAATCCATTTCCCTGTCACAAACCCTCTGCAACCTGCTTCTAGCCTTCTAATTCCTTTCTTTCCCAGTTGGGACGTTCTTATGATAAGCTCTTCTCCATGCAAAAATGCTTTTCTTACTCTTATGGTATTTCCTTTCCTTCATACATATATATTTAGAATGTCTGTCCTTTATTTTGTCATATTCATTCCTAACCATGCGGCCAGTCTCTCTGTCTCCGGGAATGCTCATACTGGGCGTAAAAGTCAACAATCTTTTTCCTTGGCTCTATTGTATTTGGGCAACTAAGTTGTTCATCAACTAAATTGCTTCGAAGTCACACACAAAGTTTTATCTTCTCTGTCTCTAGGCAGGATCTCAAGGGTAAACAGAGTTACCTTAAACTGAGCTACCTTACCGGAGTTAATGGCTTAACCTAAGTTAGTGATAGGAATGAGGGGCAGTTAATGGCTTAACCTAAGTTAGTGATAGGAATGAGGACCATTTGTGATTGCTGCAGCTGGAATGCTTATCACAGCATCTGAGTTCTGGCCAGTTTTTCATTATTATTTAGCAGAGCCAAGGATACTTAGACAAATTTTTAGAGAATTTATTTCCACGGACTCAATTTCTTTCGTAGTCCTGATCTCACATCACCGGAGCAATTCATGTAGAGAGTTAAAAGGAATCATTACCAAGAAAATAATAGTCATGAAGGGTATCTAAAAGTGGGGGGTACTTTGGCCAGAGACGACACCTCCTTCTCGGGGCTTATTGCCGATTGGCTATGTGGAGTGGGGTCTCAACACATAGATGCCGAGGCAGCAGGCAGTCTCGGCACTCCCAGACCTATTTTATATTTTATTTGGAAACAGGGTCTCATTAATTTGCTGAGAGTCTCACTAAATTGCTGAGGCTGGCTTTGAACCTGTGCAATTCTCCTGTCTCAGCCTCCCAAGCGTGAGGATTACAAGCATGCATCACCATGCCCGGCTGTCCAGTTGTTTTTACATATCATATATTAAACTGGTTATGCTTTCAAATTAATGGCAATAATTAATTATTGGTAATATTAAAACAACATATCCCAGGAAATTCTTGGCATTCCAAATGGTAGAGTGTCCTATTTTATCTGTTATGGAAAATATGGACAAGAGATGAAACATGAAGCGCAGAGAAAGCAAGACAGGGTGAAAAGAAGCAAATTTGGATTATGTAACAAGGTTGATCATAATCATCTGGAGCTGGAGGGCTGAAGGAGTGATTATCTTGGCTCAGAGTCATTTATGGTGGGTCAGTAAGCATTTACATGAAAAAACTGTTACAGTATCCAGATATCTCGCAATAATGGTCTTGTCATAACCCATTACCTTGTGCCATCCATTTGTTAGCATTCTAAGTTGGAGGCCAGGTAGCCAACCTATTTGCAACAGGCCATGAGTCATTATATGTTAATGCTGCAAAGCTTTTGTGGCACAGATCTTGAAAAAGACCCAGCATGTTATTTTACTTGGCTCAAACATGGCTTTTGTCTGTAGGATTTTTGAACAGGACTCAGATACTCTAGGAGTTTACAGAAATAGGAATTTCTACTTTTTGGTAGAAGTCTGATGGCCCTGGAGGAAGATTTTAGATATTGATGTCATATCTTATTGTTTTGTGGGTTTAAAGGTAGAAGTATTGTATAAATGGTTTTGGTGCAGATGCTTTCTGTCACCCTTGAAATAGTGCATTTGCCTCTGTTTATACAGTTTTTCTGAGAATTCAAAGCCAAGCTGGGCAAACATATGTTGTAATGGTGTGAGATGTCGATGTGGGTTCTTGTTCTTAGCTAGTTTAGAAAAAATAGCCAGAACTATACTGCTGCAAGCTTAAGCAATTTTTATTATTACAAAGGTAGAAAGACAGGTCATGTCATGGTATTGCTGACCACTTGGCTTCACTTGAAGCATAGAGGACATTTTCCTCTCTGATGACCTTCCCTATGCAGAGTATATGATGGTGGCTTTATCTCTGGGGTCTCCACAATCTCCCTTCTTGGAGGATTGGATGATTTTCCCAACTTTATAAAGCCCTTAGAAGTCCCATCATTTATTCCCTGGGTTGTATTTTTTTTTTTTTTTTTTGGTGGTACTGGGGTTCCTGGAAGCCCTTCTACCTCGGGGCTACACTCCCAGACCTATTTTTACATTTTCATTTTGGAAACAGGGTCTCCTAAGCCAGCGCATGGCTGGCTTCGAACCTGCGCGATCCTCCTGTCTCTGCCTCCCAAGCGCGGGGATTACAAGCGTGCGCCACCACGCCCAGCTCCCTGGGTTGTATTTGACCTTGGAGGACTAAGGCCAAAATATTGATGGTCTTTTCTTAGTCCTTTATTTCCAGATTGTCCGTCCCATAAATCTCAGCTTGAAGACCCAGAACATCAGTTCCAACAGGTCTTTTAAGCTGCAGTGCAGGGGATGGAACAGTTATATAGCAAATATATCTCGAAAAACGCAAAGCAGAATTACCAGGAAAGAAATGGTCATAGTGTAATTAAGCCTGTGCATTTTGGGAACACAAACATTAAAACGTTACAGTCCATAGATATAAAGGTTTTATAAGCTTTACCTAAGGCAGGTCAGTGTGGTAGGAAGGATCATTACCGCAATATATATTTCCAGTGGCAAAGAAAAACCTTTAAAAGCAATGAACGTTGGATTTGGAAACATCTATGAGCTCTAAAAGAGTAAAAATGATCATATTTTCTGTAATAAAAGCTATATTTTGCTTTAAGCTTATATAGAGATCTGCATAAGAAAACTAGTTCTGTAATTTATCCATTTAGATGTGTTTAGTTCCTAACTGGGAATAGAACCCAGACTGAAAGCATTGAGCTTTAGTCACCACGCCAATTTAATGCTCCTTTAGGAGAGGGTGGTGCAGAGGCAAGGCTGAGGCTCAGCACCAGATGTGGGCAGGGAAGCAGGCAGGCTTTTTTATCCTGCTTTCAGTTACCCAATAGACATCTTCAGGCCCAAGTGAAGGGTCACTGCTTTTTAGCAAAAGCAGCCTCCAAGTCTGTTATATTAAGAACTCCCAGTGTGGGGGTGGGGGGAATTACGATGCAGACATCTAGAGGCTTTATATTTGTTTAATGTTGTTATTTATTTAAGTATGTATTTATTTATTTTGTGGTACTGGGGGTTGAACCTAGGAGTATTCTATCTCTGATCTGTTGGTAAATATCATATGTTGGTAAATATCGGGACCAGGAGTGCACAGCTCGACAGCAGGAACAGATTTATTTGGAGATAGATCTGGGAGGAGGCACCTGATGGGGAGAAAGAGTCCACAAGAGTCAGGGGCCCCTGTCTTACAGACTAGGGTATTTTTATGGTGCATTAGGAGGGAGGGGTAGTTACACAGTTGTGGCTTTCCCCATTGGTGGTCTTGACAGGGGGTAGGACAGGTAGGTTTATGGGCTGGGGACAGGGAGTTGGTTAAGGCCACTTTTCCCGCCACTGCTGGAGTTTTTGTTCTCCACCTCCTTCAGCTAGGCCTCACAGCCAGACCTCACAGTGCCCACACAAACTATACCCCTCGCCCTTTTTATTTTGAAACAGGGTCTCACTTAGTTGCCAAGGCTGGTTTTGAACCTAGTCCTCCTGTCTCTCAACCTTCCAGGTACTGGGGTTACAGACAGGTGATACCATGCTCATCTTAGAGGTTTACTTTTCAAAGAATGACTAGAAGCTGGGCGTGGTGGTGCACCCTTGTAATCCCAGTACTTGGGAGGCGGAGACAGGAGGATTGCGCAGGTTTGAAGCCAGCCTCAGCTACCTAGTGAGGTTCTCCACAGTTTAGTGAGACCTGTTTCCAAAAATAGGTCTGGGAGTGTAGCTCGGAGGTAGAAAGTCCCTGGGTTCCATCCCCAGTAACACACACACACACACACACACACACACACACACACACACGAATGACTAGGTGATCCAATAAGCCACGAATCAATAAATGTTATGCACGTGCCGGACAAGGTGGTGTACGCTTGTAATCCCTGCGCTTGGGAGGCGGAGACAGGAGGATCACACAGATTCAAAGCCAGCTGCGCTGGCTTAGGAGACCCTGTTTACAAATAAAAATATAAAAATAGGCCTGGGAGTGTAGCCCAGAGGTAAAAGGGCTTTCAGGAACCCCAGTAACACAAAAAATAAATAAATAAATAAATAAATAAATAAATAAATAAATAAATAAATAAATGTGATGCAATTTTCCAAGTTCAGTTTACAAAGAAGGAAATTTATTAAATAGTTGAAGAGACGCTCCCCCAAGTTGAACCCACAGGTTCTTTAAACAGACTCATGAAGTTCTGAAGAGATGGTTGCTTGGTGACCAATGTAAATAGCTGTGGAACCTAAGAAACCAGAGCAGGTTAGGTGCAGGTCCTTGCTTCACTTCAAGGATTGTGCTGTGGAAGACCATTTTTAAAGGTAATTTCAAAACACAGCAGCTTTACTGGGATCTGAAAGGAGTTTATTAGCTTCAGGTGAATGGTGAGAGGCAGACTGAGGTTCTTGAAAAGACTTTTTTTTTTTCCAATTTAGCAGTTTATTCATCAATGTAACAACAGAGAACCTTCATCGTGATAGACAGAAGGCAGGTAGATATGGGGTGGATCTGAGTATACTCTGTATAGACTAATGAGTGCCTTTAGATTTCACAACCTAAAATCAAGTATGATTTGTGGCAGGTCAACAGCCGTTCATCTCCCGTTCTTTCTTCTTAAAAGAATCCTGATTGTATCAGTGGGGGGACGAGGCCCTACCCAGGCAATGCCAACACCTTCCCCTTGGCCAGGGCTTTCCCATGATCCCTGTGAATCAGTGCCTTCTAATGAAATGTAAAAAGAACCCGCTAGAGGCTTTGGGGACAGATTTCATTCCCAAATAAAAGACCAGCTTGAAAAGAGAAAGCCTGTTCCTCCCTAGTTCCAACCTTTGATTGGGTTTGAAATATCAGACACAATAAAAATCCATGTTGTATTCACTGAAGAAACAATCACAAGGACAGACAACAAATATCCATTTTTAGGGGAGGACATTTAAGTTCAGTCACCACAAAGAGTCATTGGTTATGTAGAGCCAAGTTATAAGTGTAAACAGGTATGACTTTTATTTATCTTTCTTTTTTTCCCCCAAGCTACTCCCCCAATCCTATTTTATTCTTTATTTTGAAACAGTGTCTCACTAAGTTTTGGAGGGCCTCACAAGTTTTTTGAGGCTGAAAATCCTCCTATCTCAGTCTCCCAAGTATTGGGATTACGAGTGTGTACCACCACAGCTGGCCAAGCATGACGTTTATATTTTTGTTTATTTTTATGGTACTGGGGATTGAAACCCATACTTTAAAAGACTATATTCCTGTGTCTTTTCTTTATTATAAAATAAGTTTTCAACATAATGTTACAGATTGGGAGAATATGGTTTGGGGAAACTGTTCCCCGGGAACTTCTGCTAGGGTCCCAGACACACTTACCCCCAACCCATAACAAAACCCAAAATGACCAAAAACAGAAAAAAAAGTGGATTCTTGTCCTAAGCTAAGAATAAATATGCCTAGCTTGGACAGTTGCTGAAGATTTAAAGAAGTTTATTAAAAGATAGAAATACAGAGATAGTTACAGCCCTGAGCCGGAAAGCGGTCCAGGGGGGCAATTCGAATGAAAATACCAAAGAACTCCAGTCTACTGGGTGTTTTTATCCCGCCCAAGTCTGCGGCAGGTCCTTTGATCTGTAGATATGCTAGCCGTATCTCTAGCCCAGTCTCTGCTGTCTCCAGGCAGCATTCCCCGGAAGGTGGGGCAGCCCAGTCTCCGAACACCTTTTGTTCCATCCCCCAAGATGTGTGAAGAAATTGTTTCTCCAGGATCTGGGATTTCCTCCCATCCCTGGCTCCAGCTTTCTTTCCTTCTCTTTAGAAATGTAAATTACAAGTCCTTCCTTCCTACCAATCCCGGTTTTTCTAGTACAAACGATATATTTTTAAAATTGGAAATCTTTCCCAATACTGATACATTAATACATTTTAAAACCTCTTCTCAATACTAGTACACATAATAAATAACTTCTAGTGTTAGGGTCCGAGATGCGCCCCCTTGCCCAAATAACGAAGAGCACACCAAGGATGTAACACACAGGCAGAGTTTTATTGTGCTGCAGCTCTTTGTACTGGCTAGCCAGTGGTCGAAGCTCTTTTACAAGCCCGCCTGTGGTTTGAGGAACTGTCCGGGTAGCTACCAGGGAGTGCCCTGGCCGAGCCAACGTCCAGCCTCACCAACAGAGAGCAAGTGGTCAGAGTCGACACTGAGCACACTTCAGGCTCTATATTTATAGCCCCTGGAGGGGTGGTTACACACGTCACAGCCCGCCAAAAAGTAGGATACAACCAATCAAAAAGGTAAACAAGTACAACCAATGATTTCAAAAGAAAGCACACACACACTTGAATCACAGCAAATAGTTTTAAAGGACAACCTTTCTACGTCACCGCCCGCCGAGGAGTGACTTTCTCTTTCATGCTTGGTTACTATGGTAACCTTCAGCTCGGCCCATGAGTACCAGGTGTTTTCTTTAGATAAAGCTGTGGCGGGCTTGGGACTCACTTCCAAGAAAAATAGCTTCACTCCCTAAACTACTTTATACTATTTTAAAATATCTCAAACTTTAAAGAAACAACTCTTAGCATCAAGAATTTTGAAAGACAAGTCTATCCTTAAAATAATTTCTAATAGTAACCTAGGTTTTTAAATTAAAACAACTTTTAACATTAAGGTAGCTGGGGCATAAGCAAGCAGTTTCACAGAAGCCAGAACTCAGGCAGTTATCATAAGCAGGAACTTACAAGTTGTACTTTATATTGGCGAGTGGGGTTACCGAAGCAGAAACTTGCAGTTTTATTCTAAGTTAATTCTATATCTTCATATTTTAATTTTATAAGGAGAGGGGAATGTCTCCTCACAGCACTCTTACATGTTTTTGTTACTCTCTTACTTCTACAAGGGTCCTACTTTAATTCTAATATCCTACTTTTTTATTTCTAATAGATTCCATATACTAATATTGCCAATATCTTAGATTCCTCTTCCTGCATTCCTTCACTAGCAGACAAAGAAAAAGGCTAAAAACTCACCAGGGACACAAGTCGGCGAGACATACTTCTAACTTCAAAATGGGCATATACCATGTATCCCAGACTTATTCTATATTTTATTTGGAAACAGGGTCTCACTAAGTTGCTAAAAGCTTCACTAAGTAGCTGAGGCTGGCTTTGAACCTGCACAATCCTCTGTCTCAGCCTCCCAAGTACTGGGATTACAAGTACTTTGCCTGACCATCACGCCAGGCAAAGTAACAAAAGGCTTACAAAGCAAAGATAACTGAGGAGCCTGCACCTGCATTTGGGGGAAAAAGAAGACTATTGGCTAAGCAGGATGGGAGGAAGGAGATAATAAATTCCTATAAAAAAAATGTGTTTATCTGTTCCTGGTGGCGCACACTTGTAATCTCAGTACTTGGGAGGCCGAGACAGGAGGATCCAGGTTCATAACCAGCCTCAGCTACTTAGTAAGGTCCTCTGCAGCTTAGTGAGACCCTGTTTCAAAATAAAAAATAAAATCGGGCTGGGGATGAGGTAATATGCCTCTGGGTTCGATCTTCAGTACCAAAAAAAAAAAAAAAAAAAAAATCAGTGACCCTTATTGATGCAGCCAGAATGCTCCTGAGAGTCCACAACTGTTTGAGAATTTGTTGATGTAATCCTTAAGAAGTTTCAACAGAGCCGGGCATGGTGGCACATGCATGTAATCCCAGCACTTGGGAGGCTGAGACAGGAGGATCACATAGGTTCAAAGCCAGCCTCAGCTACTTAGTGAGGCTCTCAGCAACTTAGTGAGACCCTGTTTCCAAATAAAATATAAAATAGGTCTGAGAGTATAGCCAGAGGTAGGAAAGTCCCTGGGTTCCACCCCAGTACCACAAAAAAAAAAAAAAAAAAAAGAAGTTTCAACAGATTTTGCAGACAAGTATCGGAGAATAAGTCCTTGATTGACACTTTTTTTTTTTTTTTTGTTTTTTGTTTGTTTTTGCAGGTCTGGGGATGGAACCCAGAGGCATTTGACCTCCAAGCTACACCCCCTGCCCTATTTTTTATTCTTTATTTTGAAACAGGGTCTCACTGAGTTGCAGAGGGCCTCACTAAGTAGCTGAGGCTGTCTATGAACTGTGATCCTCCTGTCTCAGCCTCCTGAATGCCAGGATTACAAGCATGTGCCACCACACCAGGCTTGAGTGATACTTTCTACTTATTTCTGCCAAGGTGACCGAAAACACGAAAGCCTTTTCATCAGAGATGTAGCATAGAAGTCGATTTCCTTTTCCTGTTTCTTTCTTCCTCATGTTTTTTGGCAGATGCACTTTTAGGTCTCTTCTTCCTTGTCAGAATCGATCTGAATGGTGGTTATTTTGAGACCTCGTTCTGTTTCCTAAATCTTTATTTACTGTAGAATTTATCTTCTCTCTCCTCTCTCTCTTCATGCTTGTTTTCTGTAGAAGGTGGTGATTTCTCTCAGTGTTTTGCATTTAAAAGCTTTCTGCTAATAAATACATAACCACAGGGACATGATTTGTGTGCAATAGGAACCTGTAAAAGACGATGATTTCTCTGAATGTTTTAATTTTAGAAGTTTTCTATTAATATGTAATCAATCACAGGGACAAGATTTACATGCCACAGGAACCTGTCAGGGGCAGGATTTGGTGGCCTTCTTCCTTTCTTGGCTTGAGTTGCAGACAGGCCCCTCCCCCACCACATCTCAGCTGGGCCTCCTCCATCTGCCCAGCCAGCTCTAGGTGAGACCTGGGTGGGGGCTGGGTGAGGACCCCACACCACGCCTGCCCTCCCCTAGAGGCCACTTGTTACCGTTTGAAATGGTGGGCTTCTTTTTCTTATTCAGCTAAGGTTGGTTGAATAGAAAAATTAAAACAGGTAGCTCAGTGCAGCTTTAACAAATCTTTATTACAAAATTAGGAAATAGTGCAGTAGGAAATAGAGAAAGAAAAAGCAGCATGCTGACCCGCTTGCTGGAGACCCCGAAAATGGAACTCCAGCCCCTTTTGGGGACCCCAACCTTTAAACAGATTTTGTGTCGGTATCTTTCTCATCAGCATTACCAAGGCAGTGGGCTAGTTACTTATTCCTCAGCCAGGTGATGCCTCTTTGTCTCCGGACAGTGCACTTACTAAGTGCAAGTATCAAGAATCTACCTGGCCCTCGGCTCTATTGTATTGGGCAGCATTAGTTGCTCATCAACTAGCGTGCTTTGAAGCCGCACACAAAGTTTACCTTTCCTATGCCCAGGCCGGATCACAGAGGAGAGGAGGTAAACAAAGGCACAGAGGCACCGGTTGCCTCTATTGTAGTTTTAGAGCTAACGGCTTTTACTATAGGTTAATCATTAGAAGGAAGGGCAAAGACAGAAAGGAACTCTATACTGTAGTGGCTGCAGCCCCCTCCCAGCCTGAGTGTTTGCACAGCACCTAAGCTCCGACTAGATTTTACATTTTGGAAATTATCAAAGCAATTTTCCAATACCAGCACCTTAATACATTTTGATGCCTCTTCCCAATACTGGCACACCACTGAGTCTCACTAAACAGAGTCTCCATAAATTGATGAGAGGCTTACTACTTGCTGAGGCTGTCCTTGAACCTAGGATCCCTTTGTCTCAGCCTCCCAAGTACTGGGATTATAGGCATGCATCACCACTCCTGGTTCAGGAAGCACTTTTATGTTTTTTGTTTTTGTTTTTGTTTTTTTGCAGTACTGGGGATGGAACTCAGGGGCATTGTACCTTTGAGTTACACCCCCAGCCCTATTTTTTTATTCTTTATTTTGAAACAGGGTCTCACTGAGTTGCAAAGGGCCTCACTAAGTAGCTGAGGGTGTCTGCAAACTGTGATCCTCCGGTCTCAGCCTCCCAAATGCCAGGATTACAAGCCTGCACTTGGGAGGCAGAAACAGGAGGATCGCGCAGGTTCGAAGCCAGCCATGCTGGTTAAGAGATCCTGTTTCCAAATAAAAAATATAAAAATAGGTCTGGGAGTGTAGCCCAGAGAATGGCTTCCAGGAACTCCAGAACCACCAAAAATAAATAAATAAATAAATAAATCATAAAACAGGGTATCACTAAGTTGCAGAGGGCCTCACTAAGTAGCTGCATCTGGCTGCAAACCCGGATCCTCCTGTTTCAGCCTTCCAAGTACTAGGATTACAAGCATGCACCACTATGCCCAGCTTTCTTATTAAAACTTATTAGAATAATCTAGAATCTAACTACAATGAAGATTCTTTCACATGGAAGTTGTCAGAAATACAATGGTGGGCATGGTATAGGGCCTCCCCACCAGGGATACTTGTGATATGTCAACAATTAGACTGTGAAACTACTTAGGAGGGGCAAGTTAGTTCTAAAACATCATTTGTAGAGACTATGGATTAGTTTGTTTCTAGGTGAACAGTCTGGCTGGAATACGGACTAAATTCATGATGAACAAAATATGCCAGGCCACAGAAGCAGAACCAACAATTTAAGCAGTTCCCCAAATAGTAAGTCTGGGTCAGATTTAGAAATGAGGGCTGGGGATGTAGCTCAGTGGTAGAATGCTTGCCTAGCATGTGTGAAATCCCAGGTTCAATCCCCAGTAACTAACACACACACACACACACACACACACACACACACACACACAGAGTGTTCTATTTCCATCTTTCTTGGGCTACTAGCAAAAAGTCCTCTAGAGTCTTGAGGATTTAGACGATTATAGCAGTTATTTATTTTGGCCAAGTTTTTTTTTGTGTGTGTGTTTGGTGGTACTGGAGATGGAACTCAGGGGCCTTCTACCTCCAGGCTACACTCCCAGACCTATTTTTTATATTTTATTTGGAAACAGGGTCTCTTAAGCCAGCGCGGCTGGCTTCAAACCTGCGCGATCCTCCTGTCTCCACCTCCCAAGAGCGGGGATTACAAGCGTGTGCCACCACGCCTGGCTCTTGGCCAAGTTTTTATCTCAAGGTTATATATATTCTGGTCATGATTAACTGTAATGCAGGGTTAAAACCAGCTACTCTAGAATCATATATCCTTTTTCTAACTCCTGGAAGGCCCAGAAGAAATGGATGTCAAGCTTTTTCAAAGGTCCACATGGTAAGGTTTTGGGGAGCCTACTCAAGGGGAAAAGACCAAGGAAGCACAAGGCCTCTCTTAGCAGGATGGTCTGGATAACATTCAGGGCAATAATCAGCTCTATTAACACGGTCTAAGTATTATAGAGCAACCACCAGCAAAGACCACTCAGTTAGTTTAAGCCAAATAGAAAGTCTTTATTAGCTGGCAGGGTGTTTATTACACTTGAGGGTGTTTAGTCCTCAGTGCAGCCCTGAGCCGTTTCTCAGGGTTCCTTTTATACATCAAAACCAGAAGCTCAGGAGTGAAGAGTTTAGGTTCTCACAGATTTGAACAATCCCCAACAGTTTCTTTCAGAGGGTGTGCAAGTCAGGGAGCCAGAAACAGCATTGCTCAGGAGCTCAGCAACCTCTTCTATTACCCACCTCCCAACTGTTTTAAGGATAGAAAGTTCCTAACAGCCTTTGTTTCTCTGCAGGTTCAAGCTAAGCAGGAGTTACCAAAGCCAAACAGGTAGTTATGCGTAACTAGCAAGATACCTGGTGACCCTTTTCTCAGGCTAGTTGCCTTGAAGACACCTAGGTAGCATCATGGTATTACTGATGATAAGGCCCAGGCTCACTTTATCATATAAGAATATTTGAGAACACTCAACAAGTTCAGTTTGGTACAACCAATGGCCTAGTTCTAAACTAGAAAACCACTGTTGTCCACAGTCAGGGCTACGTGATAAAAGCAGGCTAGGCATGGTGATGCAAGCTGTAATCCTAGTATTTGGAAGTCTGAGACAGGAGGATCACAGGTTCAAGGCCAGCCTCAGCAACTTAGCAAGGCCCTTAGCAAGATCCTGTTTCAACAGGGAATGGTGGTTTGGGGGTGTAGCTAAGAGGTAGAAAGTCCCTGAGTTAAATCTTCAGGGACACACACACACATACATAAAAATAATGTCTATTTTCAGGGACCATTGGGAGAGAGAAGATGGATGAGCAAGGCCTTGCTATTCCCAGGAGAGGCCATCCCGTGGCAGATCAGAGTGGGGGATGTCCTTCTTGTCTCCCGGATGCATCCTGGCAGTTTGCATGCTGGACACTTTGTAATTTGTCTGTTAAAGAATATCAGAAATTACCCTCACAGCAGCTGCAAAAGACAGGAAAGCAGAAACTGGATACTATTCTGGCAGATATATTGGGCATAAAGGAAGGTGGTCCATGTCAAGGAGCATCAGGGCACCAGCTGTGTCCATGGCCCTCTGTTGACTTCCCCTAGGATGAGGGCGAGGTGGTCTTGAATTAGTCCTTGGGATACTCTCAACAGTGCAACTGTTTGTCATGTCTCCCATTTTACCTCATCTCCTCGAATGTTGGGATCCCTCCCAAAGACTAAGGATGAGTCCCCTAAAAGAGAGACAGGGGACCCCAGAGACCCATTACAATGTCATATGCCCCTGGATAAGATGTCTGCCTCAGTCCAGATACTTTGGAAAAGAAAACAGTCGTGAATTTCAGGGGATTTTAGATACAAGATCATACATACGGCAAATTCTTGGAACCTCAACCCATTCAGAAAGTGAATGTTTGGGGATGAGAAGGAGGAAGGCTGTGAGATGGACAGGTCTTACCAACCCTACAAGTTGGACACAGAGGACCAAAGATCATATATATTGCTGTTTTGTTATTCTTTTTCTAAACTTTATTTATTTATTTAGTGGTACTGAGGATGGAACTCAGGAGCCTCCTACCTCCAAGATACACCCCAAGACCTATTTTATTTTTTATTTGGAAACAGTCTCACTAAATTGTAGAGAGCCTCACTAAGTTGCTGAGACTGGCTTCAAATCTACAATCCTCATGTTTCAGCCTCCCAAGCACTGGGATTACAAGCGGGCACCACCACGCCTGGTGTGAACTTTTTATTTTAAACTAATTTTGCACTTATGCAAATCTTGCAAAAATAGTAGAGTTCTATATCCTCTATATCAAGCTTGCCCTAATGTTAACATCTTACATAATATAGTAAAAATAACAAAATTAAGGAAATTACCCAATGATACAATACTGTTGACATAACAGCTTTATTGATATTAAATTATTGCTATTATGAAAAAACAGTAAAATGGGTTTACAATTGCTATTAAAATGTAAACAGAGCCGGGTATGATGGCTCACACTTGTAATCCCAGTGCTTGGGGGCTGAGACAGGAGGATCACACAGGTTCAAAGCCAGCCTCAGCTACATAGTGAGGCTCTCAGCAACTTAGTAAGACCCTGTTTCCAAATAAAGTATGAAATAGGTCTGGGTGTAGAGCCGGAGATAGAAAAGCCCCTGAGTTTCACCCCCAGTACCACACACACACACACACACACACACACACACACACACACACACGTAAACAGGCTGGGCATGGTGACTCATGCCTGTAATTCCAGTACTTAGGAGGCTAAGAAAGGAAGATCACAGGTTTGAGGCCAGCTTCAGAAACTTAGTGAGACCCTGTTTCAAAATAAAAAAAAGGACTGGAGGTGTAGCTCAGAGGTAGAATGACCCTGGGTTCAATATCCAGGACCATACAACAACAATAACAACAAAAAGGACAGTGCACAGGTGTAAAAAAATTGTATACACACCACACACACACAAATAAATAAAAACATGTAGGATGGATGTGGTGGCACATACCTGTAATCCAGTAGCTAGGAGGCTGAGACAGGAGGATCCCAGATTCAAAGCCAGCCTCAGTATCTTATTAAGGCTCTCAAAATGTATCCAGACCCTGTTTCTAAATACAAATAAAATAGGCATAGAGGTGTAGCTCAAAGGTGAGTGCCCCTGAACAATTCAACCAGGATTACTTGAAGAGGGTTAAATCTTGCTTATACCTTAATGGAATTCTTCAAGCTTTTATGGTTTATTTTTCACTCAATTATAACTGAGTCAATTAAAGGCAGAGCAGGGCATGGTGGCACATGCCTATAATCTCAGTACTTGGGAGGTTTATATAGGAGAAATGCAGGTTTGAGGACAGCCTCAAGAATGTATGGAGATCCAATTTATTATTTTTTAATTTTTTTTTAATTTTTTTGGTGGTACTAGGGTTCCTGGAAGCCCTTCTACCTCCGGGCTACACTCCCAGACCTATTTTTACATTTTAATTTGGAAACAGGGTCTCCTAAACCAGCGCAGGAGGCTGGCTTTGAACCTGCGATCCTCCTAACTCTGCCTCCGCGGGGATTACAAGCGTGCGCCACCACGCCCGGCCCTGGAGATTCAATTTAAAAATAAAAAATTAAGCCGGGCGTGGTGGCGCACGCTTGTAACCCCGCGCTTGGGAGGCAGAGACAGGAGGACCGCGGAGGTTCAAAGCCAGCTGCGCTGGCCGGGCGTGGTGGCGCAAACTTGTAATCCCAGCATTAGGGAGGCTGAGACCTAGAGGATCGCGGTTCGGGGACAGCCTCAGCTACTTAGTGAGGCCCCATGAAACTCAGTGAGACCCGGTTTCAAAATAAAGAATAAAAAATAGGGTAGGGGATGTAGCTCGGAGGTCAAATGCCCCTGGGTTCCATCCCCACACCTGAAAAAGAATAAATAAATAAATAAAACAAAGCCAGCTGCGCTGAATTAAGAGACCCTGTTTTCAAATATAAAGTATAAAAATAGGTCTGGGAGTGTAGCCTGGAGGTAGAAGGCTTTCCAGGAACCCCAGTACCACACACACACAAAAATAATAATAAAATTAAAAATTAAAAGTGTTAGGGATGTGGGCCAGAGGTAGAATGCCTCTGGGTTCAATCATAGTACTAAAAAAGAAAACAAATAAAACAAAGCTAGATATGGTGACATACACCTGTAATCTGAGTTCTTGGGAGGTTGAGGCAGGAGGATGAAAGGTTCAAGGCCAGCCTCAGCAATTTAAAGAGGCCCTCAGCAACTTAGTGGGAACCTATTTCAAAATAAAAAAATAAGCCTGGAGCGATGACCCATGCTTGTATCCTAGTATTTGGGAGGTTGAGATAGGAGGATCACAGGTTCAAAGCCAGGCTCAGCAATTTAGCAAAGCTCTTAAAAACCTATTAAGACCCTATTTCCAGATAAATAAAATTGGCCTGGGCATGTAGCTTAGAGGTAGAATGCCTCTGGGTTCCATCCCTAGTCCCAAAAAATAAAAACCAAAAGAGTAGAAAATAATAAAATAGACTGGGGGTGTACTCAGAGGTAGAATGCCCATGGGTTCCATTCCCAAAACCACAAAAAAAGAGGTCTGGGGTTGAACCCAGGCATGGTGGTACATGCCTGTAATCCCAGTACTTGGGAGGCTGAGAAAGGGGGACCACAGGTTTGAAGCCAGCCTCAGCAACTTAGTGAGACCCTGTTTCCAAATAAAATATAAAAATCGGCCTGGGGGTGTAGCCCAGAGGTAGAAGGCCCCTGGATTCCATCCCCAGTACCACAAAAAAAGTAAAAATAAAATAGGGCTGGGGTGTAGCTCAGAGGTAGAATGCCCCAGGGGTCAATCCCTAACATCAAAAGAAGAAAGAAGTCTGGGTGCAGTGGCATATGCCTATAATCCTACTACTTGGGAGGCTGAGACATGAGCATCATGGGTTCAAGGACAGCCTCAGCAACTTAGGGAGACTTTGTTTCAAGATAAAAAATAAAATAGGACTAAAGATGTGGCTCAGAGGTAGAATACCCCTGGGTTCCATCTTTGGTACCATACACCAAAACAGAACAAAACAAAAAAACTGTCTGTGTATACAAACAAAGGCAGGAGAAGACTTTAGTTAACTTTCACGTTTTACAGTTGGAGAGCTACCAAGTTCACCAGGTTGTATCTTGGACGCGTGTGGTGAGCCCTTCCATGCCCACTCTTGCCCTTGCAGCCCAGGTTCCCAGCGCAGAGGTCATGTGAAGGTCGCTGCTCAGCAGCAGCACGGGGTCTGCTGTGCGCTTAGACCAGGATGGACCAATTCCTTTCTTATGCTGTCAGTGTGCAAAAGGGTCTGGGCCCTGCCATTCTGCTTCGGGTCCTGGAAGGTTATTTTTTGGAAGTAGCTTCTAAGTTGAGATACTATGGAGCCTCCAAACTCCACATAGGTAGGTCCTTCCTTCCTCTCAGCCTCCCTGGGTGTGCCTACTGCCCATCCACCTACATTCTTCCCTCAGTGCCCAGTGCGTCTAACTTGGAGATCTGCCTCCTAAGGACAAGTCTGTCTTCTAAACCAGGAATAATGATTCTTTGCGGACTTCCGGGAAGATGGCGACCGAGACAAGCGGGGCTTAAGAGTCCCGCTAACAGCCAATCTCCATTACCACAAAAAGAGCGCCTTTCATAGCCAGAAAACACCATCACCAGAAAAACAAAAAAACCACCAGGCTCCAGAGAGAAAGCGGAC
The DNA here is from genome assembly GCF_963383645.1 of Muscardinus avellanarius. Classification (NCBI taxonomy): domain Eukaryota; kingdom Metazoa; phylum Chordata; class Mammalia; order Rodentia; family Gliridae; genus Muscardinus; species Muscardinus avellanarius. The sequence goes on along the minus strand of NC_137798.1, from coordinate 77,997,226 downwards.
TGAGAACAGAGCTCAGGGCCACAGAGGAGACACACGCGCCCGAGGACGCGGCAGCAGCGCCATACTGCCGGCGGCAGCGGCGAACTCAGCGGACGGCTACAGCAAGCCGAGGTGAGCCGATGCGGAACAGCCAGGCGGGATCTTTCGGCGCAGACAGCATTTAAAGCTCCCAGTGGCTGAGCTCAGCACACGCTGCAGGGATTCAGAGTGGAAATCAAAACCAGAGAAGAAAAAATACGCCAGCCTCATGGCCGAGGGCGTGGCAGAGGCACCATATTGCCACCGGCGGCGGCAGCAGCAGTGAATTCACCGAGTCCAGTACAGCTACATCTACGTACTCAAGAACAGTGAGTCAAATTGCGGGCCACAGAGGAGAAATCCCAGTATTGTGCCTCCTGGGACTTGACCCAGTGAGGGAGTGGTGGTGGCAGAGATATCACACCATAGGAGAGCGTGCAACCTGGCACCCCCCATAGTTTAAAGCAGCCTCTATTGACTCCCTGGGTCGGAGACTCTGTGATACAACCCAGTAAAGGAGTAGTAGGGTCTGAGATAATACAGACTCGAGATCCAGAGCACCTTAAGTGAAGCCATAGTGACCCAAGGGAAGAACCCAGAGAAGGCACAAACCTCCGAAATCATGGGAAAGAGGAATAACACTGAAGTAATGAATGTGCACAACCCCACAACATCAGAACCTGATAAAACAGAAAATCAGAGATTTCTAGAAGATCAAATCAGGAAAATAACTGTAGAAATAATAGAGGTGCTTCGAAAAGAACTCAGAGAGAGCCAAAAAGAGATAAAGGATGCAATTAATGAAGTAAAGGCCTCAATTCAAAGCACAAACAACCGATTAGACCACATGGAGAACAGAATCTCGCTCTTAGAAGATGAGCAATCCAAAAATGAATGCATAGTTTCTAATCTAGAAAAAGATATCCAACAGCAGGAATCTGACATTGAAGAAATATGGGCCCATCTTAAGAGAGCTAACCTAAGAATAATTGGAATAGAGGAGGGAAAAGAAAGTGATACCAAAGGGATCAACAATCTCTTCAAGGAAGTAATAGCAGAAAATTTTCCAAATATAGAGCAAGAGGTTGATACACAGATCCAGGAAACTTATAGAACTCCCTTTAGACAGGATCCAAGAAGAGGATCCCCACGCCATATAATTGTCAAAATGACCAATGTGGAAGGCAAGCAGAGAATCTTAAAGGCAACAAAAACAAAGGGCCAAGTGACATTCAGAGGCAAACCAATTAGAATCACTCCAGACTTCCCAAACCAAGTCATGAGAGCCAGAAGGGCTTGGAGTAACATATTCCAAACTCTGAAAGAAAACAACTTCCAGCCAAAAATTTCCTATCCAGCAAAACTTTCTATCAAATTAGATGGAGAAATAAGAAGCTTCCATGACAAACAGAAACTGAAGGAATTTATGTCTTCAAAACCAGCGCTAGAGAAAATACTCAAAGAGATTAACTACAAAGAAGAAATAGGTAACACTCACCAGAACCAGAGAAACAAGAGTTTCCATCCAACAGACAACTAAGATTGGTTATCTGTGGAGATTCATTATTTATGTTAGTCTTTTACCTATCTCTAAATTGTATTGTTTGCCTTTATTGTTAATTTTTAGGATTTCTAGTTGGAATATTAATATACCTTCAGATATAGCATTTGGAAATATTTTATCCAATTCTATTAGTAACTTTTACCTCTGTTTACATTGTCTTTGGATATACAATATTTTCTTTTATTTTTTAGGGAGTTTGTATATTCTTCTGTTGCCTGTGCCATTGAAATCATATCCAAGAAATCACTGCCAATTTCAATGTTGTGAGGTTTTATGACCCAGATTTTCTCCTAAAAGTTTATAGTCTTAAGATTTATATTTAGGTCTTTTATCTAGTTTGAATTAATACTTGTATGTGGGATTAGGTAAGGGTCCAATTTTATTCTTTTCCATGTAATTATTATTTTTCAACAATATTTAGTTAAAAGATTATTATTTCCACCACCAAATCTTCGTGGAAACCTTGTCAAAAATAACTTGACAATATAGGGAAGAAGTTAGCTCTAGGCTTGTATTTAACTCCAATGGTCTATATATCTGCCTTTAGAACAGTACTACACTGTTTCAATTATTGTAGCTTTATATGGTTTGAAATCAGAAAATATACATCTTCTAGCTTTGTTTTTGCTTCGAGATTGTTTTGGGTATCTAGAGTCCATATTCCATATCAGGATAGATTTTTTTCTGAAAAATAAATATATGATAGTTTCACCTAAAAAAAAGAAAAAAATATTCTCTGGTAAGAAAGAAAGCAAAAAGAAGTATTGAAATGTTATCTTTAAGTCATCAAAAGCTTGGTATCAGACAAATGAAACTGTTATGTGAGATTATCATTTTTAATTTTGGATAAATTGCTATAATACTAGATGTCAACCACTAAGCCAAGCATGGGAGGGAGGGATGGGGAGAGAATGGGGTGGGGATCGGGTGGGGGCTGACTGGGCGATGTGTGCATGTATGTCTACAAAAGTTTGTATCCCACTATGATGTATGAATACAGTGCACCAATAAAATAAAAAAAAAGACTAAAAAAAAAAAAAAAAAAAAAAAAAAAAAAACCTTTGATCTTCCTGTCTCAGCCTTCCAAGTACTGGAATTACAAGCTTGTGCCACCACACCCACTCTATAAATTTAAATATTATTATTTTCTTGAATTGTTCCATATTTTCTTGAGTGCTATATAAATGTTTTCCTAAATATTTTAATTTAATAACATGATTAAAGAAGAGATATCCAGGCGTGGTGGCTCATGCTTGTAATTCCAGTACTTGGGAGGTTGAGATTGGAGGATCACAGCTTTGAATCCAGCCTCTGAAATTTAGCAAGGCCCTCAGAAATTTAAAGGGACTCCATTTCCAAATTAAAAGAAAATAATAAAATAGGGCTGGAGTGTAGCTTGGAGGTAGAATGCCACTGGGCTCAATCCCTAGCACTCTAGGAAAAAAAAAAAAGAATAAGAGATGGACAAACATGTTTATTGCAACATAATTATTATTCATCCTAAAGACAAACCTAATTTGACTTTTACAAACAAGTTACAATTTAAGTCTTTCGGTATCTTTTTCTTAAAAAATAATAAGCATGATTCACTAAAAAGACTTAAGACTAGAAAAAAACATACTTTATTTTGGGTCGTCACAATGAATCAAATAAACACCTGGTTTTGCTAAATACCCAATTCTTCTGTTTCTTCTTAAAGCAGAAATCGGCAAGCTATGACCATGGGCTTGCTACCTATTCCTGGGTGGCCCAGGAGCTAAAAATAGCTTTCCCATTTATAAATAGTTAAGCAAATCAAAATACTAGTATCTCATAATACATAAAACTCTGTGGTGGCGCACGCTAGTAATCCCAGCATTTGGGAGGATCGCGGTTTGCAGATAGCCTCAACTACTACTACGCCCTTTAAAACTCAGTGATAACCTGTTTAATAATAAAGAATAAAAAAATAGGGCTGGGGGGGGGTGTATATCGGAGGTAGAAAGCCCCTGGTTCCATCCCCAGTACCATAAAAAAACAATTCAGCTTTGTGGGTAGGGGCTAACTGGGTGATGTGTGCATGTATGTCTACATAAGTTATTTTTATTTTACAATATTATGATGTATAAATACAATGCACCAATAAAAAAATTTAAATAAAAAAAAATGATTCTTTGCACTTAAGTAATACTTTGCAAGGGCTACAGGAAAATTCATATGAGTTTCTAATTTTTAACTTCATATCAACACTAAATTAGAATAGGTGTCAGACTCTATTTAGATTGGCAAACCAAAAAAATATTAAATCATTTGGTATCTTGGCTAGGAAGTTTAGAACCTGGCCTTACCTCTGTCTTTGTTTTGTGTGTGTGTGTGTGTGTGTGTGTGTGTGTGTGTGTGTGGTACTGGGGGTGGAACCCAGAGGCTTTCTACCTCCGTGTTATACTCCCAGACCTATTTTATATTTTATTTGGAAACAGGGTCTCACTAAGTAGCTGAGGCTGGCTTCGAACCTGTGCGATCCTCCTGTCTCAGCCCCCCAAGCATGGGGATTACAAGCGTGCGCCACCACGCCTGGCTTACCTCTGTCTTTTAACTCTTCTCACCAAACCTTATATTTTGTCCAGTCCCCCTTCCCTTATTTTTTATTTATTTATTTATTTATTTTGTGGTACTGGGATTCCTGGAAGCCCTTCTACCTCTGGGCTACCCTCCCAGACCTATTTTATATTTTGGAAACAGGGTCTCTTAAGCCAGCACGGCTGGCTTCGAACCTGCGCGATCCTCCTATCTCTGCCTCCCAAGCTTGGGGATTACAAGCGTGCGCCACCACGCCCAGCTCCCCATTCCCTTTAAAACAGGCCTATCAGCCAGGCATTGTGGCTCACGCTTATAATCCAGCATTTGGGAGGCTGAGACAGGAGGATTGTTCAGGTTCAAAGCCAGCCACAGCTACTTAGTGAGGTCCTTTGCAACTCAGTGAGACCTGTTTCAAAATAAAGAATAAAAAATAGGACTGGGGGTGTCGCTTGGAGGTACACTGCCCCTGGGTTTCATCCCCAGTACCGCAAAAGAAAAACAGAAACTAAAACAGGCCTATCATATGTCCTTCCTATTCCATTAATCATCATATCAGACAATAGTAACTATTCCTTGGGACTTGATAACTGGTAATGATAATATGGTGTTTTTTCTGTTTGCATTGTTACAAAGGTTCCTTGTGTCACCAGTGAAGACATATATCTGAGGACACCCTCAGTCACTCCATACAGTAATCGTCTTGGAGTGAACTCAGCCTTTGGGTGTGAGTGCGTGTGTGTGTGTGTGTGTGTGTGTATGTGTGTGTGTGTGTGTGTGTGTGTGTGTGTGTGTGTGTGTGAGTTTTGCATGGGATTAAATGCAGGAACATTCTCAGTCTGAGCTATACCTCCAGCCCTATTTTACTTGTTATTTGAAATAGGGCCTAAGTTGCTGTAGCTGTCCGCAAACCTGTGATCTTCCTGTTTCAGCCTCTCAAGTACTGGAATTATCATTATTTTGGGGGGGTTGTTTGTTTTTTGTGTGTGTGTTTTAGGGACTGGGGATTGAACCCAGGGATGCTCTACTTCTGAGCTACACCCATAATCCTTTTTTGGGGGGGAGGGTGGTACTGGGGTTCCTGGAAACCCTTCTACCTCCAGACACTTCTATACTCCCAGACATCTATTTTTTATATTTTTATTTGGAAACAGGGTCTCTTAAGCCAGGGAAGCTGGCTGGCTTTGAACCTGTGTGATCCTCCTGTCCACCTCCCAAGCGCGCGGATTACAAGCGTGTGCTACTATGCCCAGCCACTCACAACCCTTTTAATTTTTTTTTTCTTTTTGTGGTACTAGGGATTGATCCCAGAGGCATTCTATCTTTGAGCTACACCCTCAGTGATATTTTTATTTCTTATTTGCATCAGGGTCTTGCTTGGTTGATAAGTTTCACTACTTGCTGAGGCTGTCCTTGAACTTGTGATCCTTCTCCTTAGCTTGCCAAGTACTGGGATTAAAGGTGTGCACCACTGTGCCCAGCTTAATTTTTTTATTTTGAAATGGGGCCTCACTAAATTGCTGAGGGTCTTACTAAATTGTTGAGTCTGGCCTGGAACCTTTGATCCTCCTGTTTCAGCTCCCAAGTACTAGGATTGCAGATGTGTGTTCATTCTGGTTTTGAAGTGTCTGGTACCAAATATCTTGCCTTCACAGCAAGCTACACACTGACATGAGATGTTTTAATTGGAGATACATAAGTCGGAAGAGTGATTTTTTTTTTTTTTTTCAGGTCTGGGAATGGAACCCAGGGGCATTCGACCTCCGAGCTATACCCCCTGCCCTATTTTTTATTCTTTTTTTTTTTTAAGTAGGGTCTCACTAAGTTGTAGAGGGCTTCACTAAGTAGCTGAGGCTGTCCGCGAACCACGATCCTCCAGTCTCAGCCTCCCAAATGCTGCGATTACAAGTGTGCGCCACCACGCCCGGCAGGAAGAGTGTTTTTTCTGACAGTTCATTTTTAACCAGCCAGAGTAGGCACTGTTTCAGGAAAAACATCTCCTTGTGACCGGCTGTGACCTTTGCCCTAGTTTTTCTCATCTATTTAAATACTCAGTGCCTTTGTGGCCACATGACTTACATGACTGTGAAGAGATAAAATGACTAAAGTTAATTTCATGTACAAAAATTCCTGGAGGAATACCAAAATAATCCTGTGTGACTTAGTTTGAGGGAAGTTATTCTTTCTGGTCTGAAATTTAACCCTTAACTGACAGAAATACCACAGGTCAGATTTAATATTTGGAAGAGAGTGGGATAAATCAGACTGTAGAGAGAGAAGGTAGGTGCTTCCCGATGTGGAGAAAGAGACCCGTCCATGTGGTCTGTAGGGCACCTCGGGGGCAGCACAGGTGGGCAGGAGTCGGTAAATGAGTGAGACCGAAGAACTGGAACAGTGGTCGGTGCCCCTGGGAGTGGCACGGCCGGCGTGCTGAGTGGAGGAAGTCACGTTGGGCCGGGGTGGCACAGAGACACAGTGCCCCAAAGCTGGAATCTTGCAGACTGCGTTTGGAACCTAAATCCCCTACTTACGGTTCATGTGCTCTGAAGCGACCAACTTACCTCTCTGAGCCTCAGCTTCTTCCAAGATCAATCATAATGTCTTCCCTCCATGAAGTCCTTAGTAGAGTATTCCAGAATCATCAACTATCATTGTTAGGACAAGAGAATCTCTCAGTAGGAAAAAACAAGACACTAAATCAAAGTATTTGCTCTCTGCAGTGTCTTCCATGTTATCTACAGCCTGAAAACAGCCTGCTCAATAACTAAGGATGTACTGAAGTGGTTGGCATACTTGAAAAAATATGCTACCCCTTAACCACGTTAACAACGAAGGCCCTGCAGCAAGAAGGAAAAGGACTAGCTAGCTTGAAGGACAGAAGAGGCGGGAGACACAGTCCTTGGCCAGAGCATTAGAAAGTCGGTTGTTTCATAGTGTGAGGTATCATAGGATTGATAGTTAAAATAAATGGTATGGGCTAGGAGTGTTTTGTTTGTTTGTTTATTTTTGTGGTACTGGGGGTAGAAGCCAGGGGCTTTCTACCTCCGGGCTACACTCCCAGACTTATTTTATACTTTATTTGGAAACAGGGTCTCACTAAGTTGCTGAGAGCCTAAGTAGCTGAGGCTGGCTTTGAACCTGTACAATACTCCTGTCTCAGCCTCCCAAGCACGGGATTACAAGTGTGTGCCACCACATCCCGCTGCTAGGAGTGATTTGTAAATCTGCGTAGGACATGGTGGTCTGGATAGGTCAAGAAAGAGTTTTGGGGCAGGTAGGAATTGACCTGGGCCTGATAGAATGGATAGAATTGTGTCAAGTATGGAAGAAAGGCCATTTTATGCGGAGAACACAGAAGGAGGCCATACTGTGCGGAGGTAAGAATATCAGCGAGCAGCTAGGGGATCCTGCTGGCTGAGAAGGAGGTTACATATCTGGACAAAGTCAAAGCTGGGGTCCTGCTCATGGGCACCCCTGAATGCCAGGCTGAGTCACTTGAACTATACGCTACAAGTCTTTGTTTTTTGTTTTTTTTTAAGATGGGGGGGTTGTCTCATCATGTTGCCCAGGCTAGCCTTGCACTTTTGGGCTCAAACAATCCTCTAGCCTTAGCTTTCCAGTCAGGCGTGAAACACCATGCCTGGCTCAGTACAAGCCTTTTGAATAACAAAAATAGGCAACATTAGAAGAAAAATTAGAAACACAGAGTACTGTTGAAAAGCAGTGATCTCTCATAAAGAGATGAGGGTCTGGTCTCATGGTGGCACATGCCTATAATCCTAGTACTTGGGGGGCTGAGATAGGGGAATTGCAGGTTCACAGCCAGCCTCACCTTAGTGAGGTCCTCTGAAACTTAGCGAGACCCTATTTAAAAAAGAAAGAAAGAAGGAAAGAAAGAAAGAAAGAAAGAAAGAAAGAAAGCCAGGCATGGTGGCACATACTTGTAATCCCCTGTACTTGGGTGGCTGAGGCAGGAGGATTGCAGGTTCATGGCCAGCCTCAGCTACTTAAGGAGGCCCTCCACAACTTACTGAGACCCTGTTTCAAAATAAAAGAATAAAACAACAACTTACTGAGACCCTGTTTCAAAATAAAAGAATAAAACAGGGCTGGGGCTGTAGCTTAGAGTTAGAATGTCCTTGGGTTCCATTCCCAGTGCCAAAAATAAAAAATAAAATAGGGCTGGGAATGTGTATCTCAGAGGTAGAATGCCTTTGGGTTCAATCCCTGGTAACACACACACACACACACACACACACACACACACACACACGATGAGGGGGACAAACGAGCTTTGGGGACAAATGTGAGAATTGGAACTAAGGGTCTGATATAAGAAATACTAGGAATGTTGCAGCATTTCTTTTGTCCTTCTAATTTGCATGGCTCCCTCACCCGCCCCACCCTCTCTCCCACCAGCTGTCTTTCAAGTTATTCTCTCTCTGCACTGTTAGGGGATTCCAGTTTCTGCTCTGACCAGGTCCTCCCATCCTTTCCAGGTTCCTGGTCACAGCTGCAGGCCGTCTCTGGACTGGGCAGTGTGGGAGGAAGCAGCTGCTGGGGGCCAACATGACTGGGACCCAAAAGGGAAAGACCATCTTCTCCCTCCGCTACCCTCGGTCCCTCCTCCCACGGCTGGGATGGGGCATGACTTTTGGCTTCTCAAAACCGAAGACCCAGGAGGAGTGCGCCTCCGTCTCCAGCGTGCCGCCAGTCTTCCACTTTGGCCCACAGCACTGTGTTCGGCTCAAGAAGCAGTATTTGAAAAAGGCCGCCGCCAACCTCACCTTCTCCCCAGAGGTGATGTGGCAGCGAGGGCTGGCCAGCATGCCTTACAGTCAGTACAGCTTTGACCACCTGTACAACACAGACGACATCACCCAGCCTGCCCAGATCAGGAGGGTCCAGCCCAGGAAACCTGCAGGCTTCAAGGCCCTGCACTCCTCCAGCTCCTCCCCAGGGGACACCTCCCAGGCTGGGAAGAAGGAAAGTCCTGCTACTCTTAGAAAGAAGCCGCAGAAATCAAAACTAGCAAGCAGGGTCCGGAAAGCATCTTACCCCGCCACCTCTCCTCCCTGTGCATCTGGAGAAGAGCCTAATCCGCCACCTTCTCCCGAAGTGAACCTGGAGGAAAGGGAAGTGTGGCTGCCTCCTGCGGAGAAGGCGGCCCGAGCCTGGGAGGACCTCGTGCTGGAAAAGCTGAACAAGCGCACAGCCCGATGGATCCAGAGCAAGCGCCCCCTGAGGTCTGGGGTGTCGCCCAACAAGTGGCAGAGCTTCCTGCGCCAGCAGTATGACTGGAGTCACATCCGGGATGAGCTCACCTCTGCCAGCGACCTGGAGCTACTCAGGAAGCTGGAGGCCGAGGAGGCAGCTGAGTTTGAGGACCAAAGCATTGTCCTGCCCCCCCAGGAGAGAAAGGAGCCAGAGATGCTGCTTCCTGTTTACTACAGGTAGGCAGCCAGGCCCTGGGCGCACCTCAGACAGCCCCGGCTCCTTCAGGGATTGCCAGCTGGACTCACACTCCTCCTTTTTCTTATGTGCTTTTTGGGGTGTTAGGGATTGAACCCAAGATCTTGCACATGCCAGGCAAGTGCTTTACCACTGACCTACATCCACAGCCCACACTCTGTTTCAGCACGCCCTTCTCCCATCAACCTCATGCCCTCCACCACCACCAGCCTGCCCTCCGGGATCTCTTCAAAGTAAGGTCTCTCTGCCTCTGCACTACTGATACTCAATGTTGGGCAAGTTACCCTGGGCTACACCCCCAGCCCTTTTGATTGTTTTTTTTTTTTTTTTATGCTAGGGATTGAATCCAGGGGGATTCTACCTCTGAGCTATAACCCTAGCCCTGTTGTATTTTTTTTTTTTTGAGGTACTGGGGATTAAACCCAGGGGCATTCTTCCTTTGAATTACACCCCATGCCCTATTTTTTATTCTTTTTCTCCCCCCCCCCCCCACACTGCGGTACTGGGGATAAAACCCAGGGTCATTCTACCTTCTAGCTACACTTCCAGCCCTATTTTTAATTTTTTAATTTTAATTTTAATTTATTTATTTATTTGTGGTACTGGGGATGGAACCCAGGGGCATTCTACTTCCGAGCGACACCCACAGCCCTATTTTTTATTCTTTATTTTGAAACAGAGTCTCACTGAGTCGCAAAGGCCCTCACTAAGTAGTAGCTGAGGTTGTCCATGAACTGTAATCCTCCTGTCTCAGCCTCCCAGATGCTGGATTACAAGCATTTGCTACCACGCCTGGCTTTTATTCTTTTTTTTTTTAAACAGAGTCTCACTAAGTTGCAGAGGGCCTCACTAAGTAGCTGAGGCTGGTCACAAACCTGAGATCCTCCTGTCTCAGCCTCACAACTTCTGGGATTACAAACATGTGCCACCATGCCTGCCTTATTTTATTCTTTATGATGTTTTTTTTAACAAGCACGTGAGCATGTGTGTGTGTATGTAGTACTGGGGATTGAACTCAGAGGCATTCTACCTCAGAGCTACCTTCAGCCCTATTTTATTTTTTATTTGGAAGCAGAGTTTTGCTAAATTGCAGAGGGCCTCAAAAGTAGCTGAGGCTAGCTGTGAAACTGTGATCCTCCTGTTTCGGCCTCCCAAGTACTGGGATTATAGGTATGTATCACCATGCCTGATTTATTCTTTTTTTTTTTTTTTTTTTTTGTGGTACTGGGGGTGGAACCCAGAGGCTTTCTACCTCCGGGCTATACTCCCAGACCCATTTTATATTTTATTTGGAAACAGGGTCTCACTAAGTTGCTGAGAGCCTCACTAAGTAGCTGAGACTGGCTTCGAACCTGTGCAATCCTCCTGTCTCAGCCTCCTGAATGCGGAAATTACAAGCGTGCGCCAACCACGCCCGGCTGGCTTATTCTTTTATTTTCAGAGAGGATCACACTAATTTTCAGGGAGTCTCACTAAGATGCTGAGGTTGGCCACAAACTTAATGATCCTCCTGTCTCAGCATCCCAAGTATTGGGATTATAAGCATACAACACCTTGCCAGGCTTTATTATTTTTGAAACAGGTTCTCACTAGGTTGCGAAGGGCCTCACAAAAACTGCTGAGGCTGGCCTCAAACCTGCGATCCTCCTGTCTCAGCTTCTCAAATCCTGGGATTACAGGTGGGCCCCACAATTCACTCAGCTCATTTTAAGGGGAGGCCTTGTGCACTGTTGGACCAAGGAAACACCTCTGGCCTCTGCTCACCAGATGCCAACAGCGCCCCCTAGCGGCGAAAATATGTCTCAGGGAATGCCATATGTCTCCAGGGGAAAAAACCCCACTTGAGAACTGCCTTTGTAGCAGGATTGATTCTCTGCCTTCCCCAGTAGGTTTGGCGATCTTAGTGCTGATTCAGCTACCACTTAGGAGCTCCCAGAACCGTGCCCACGGTGGAGGTGAGGCAGGCCGCCCGTAACGCGTGGCACGGAGGCTCCCTCTTGCCTCGCAGCGGGAGTAATGTGTCGCTGACTCAAACCCAACCAGCTGCAGGACAGAGAGCCCAGCACGGAGAGGTTCACATTTCTCAGATTGCCTCCTTCTCATTTATAGCTGACGTGAAGACTGGAGCTATTATATTCCTGATTTCCAAAAGGGAATTAAAAAGAAGTGAAAATCTCCTTATTTATGCATTTATCAGACAAATACAAATTGCGTTCTTGCTAGTTTCAGGCAGTCTGCTAGTTGTTGAGAATTAAATATAAAGGATAGATGGGAACCTTCCTGTGTGTGTTGTACTGGAGATGGAGCCCAGGTATCTTCTACCTCTGAACTGTATGCCAACTCTATTTTATTTTTTATTTTGAAAAAGGGTCTTAGTGAGCTGGCCCCCCATTACTAGAATACAGACATGCGCCACTGCGCCCAGCTAGATGTGCACCTTTAAGGTGCTGTCCACTGGGTGGCCAGATATTTAACAGCACACACGCTAGGTAGGAGTAGTAGAGGAGAGGGGTTCCCATCCCCAAGCCCATGCAACCTCTAATGTTGAAGAGGGGTATACTGGGCACACTGCCACCCGTGACTTGAAAGGCTGAGGCGGGAGGATTGCAAGTTCCCAGCCAGCTGGGGCAACTCAGTGAGGCCTGGTCTCAAAATGAAAAAACAAAAAGGCCCAAGGGTGCATTGCAGAGGAGAGCGCCTGCCTAGCTCACAGGAAGCCCTGGGCTCAACCCCAGCACCACACACACAGAGCTTATGTTGGAGGCAGGGCTGCCCTACTGGGCTTGCTGCCGGGGGGGCCCAGAAGAGCCAGCCCCACCGGTGGAGAGGAAGGCAGCTGGAAACAGGCCCTGCGGGGCTCCATTCGCAGCTGGCATCTTGGGCAAGGCTGACAGTTAAACACTCTTGAGATGCTCAGCTGAGTGGGAGCTGAGCTATGGTGAGCTGCGGTGAGCCGCGGGCCTAATGGAAAGGGGCCTCCCACCTTCTCTCGCCCTGCCAAGATTGCCCAGTTACTCCCCACAAGTTCAGACAGCTGAAAGCATTCCTGGCAACAACGTGACAGCCGAGGATATCAAGGCAAAGAGCTACTTCTTCCACCTGCCTACGCAGAGCCACTTCCGACAGGTGAATCCCCATGCTGGAAAGTTTGCTTACTCCACGGACAACGCCTTTGAACAGGAGATTTACTTTGGTAATAGCGCTGGGCCCTGTGGCAGGGCACAGGTGGCGTGGACCGAGGAGGTGGCTGCAGCTGGGGCTGGCACAGCAGTGGGTGGGGTATGAGAGGCCGGGCATACCTGGTGGCTGGGGGGAGGTACCGCCCTTGGAGACTAGCAGAGGAGTTGCAGGGGCCTGGGAGCTGCAGTTATATTTGGGGGAAAGCAAGCCGTTTTCTCTTCCCCCCTTTCCATCTCTCTTTTTAAAATTAATTAATAATTTCTTTATTTTGCGATACTGGGAATAGAACCCAGGGGCATTCTACTCCCAGGTAGAATAGAGCTATACCTGCAGCCCTATTTTTTATTCTTTATTTGGAAACAGGGTCTTCCTGAGTTGCAAAGGGATTACAAGCGTGTGTCACCAAGCCCGGCTTCCTTTTCCATCTCTCTATCTTACTAAGGAGGGCACAGAGGATGGGGTTGTCACTTCAGAAGATTTGACTCTGGGGGCACCCTCACCCTACCTCTTCTCGCTCCACCCTCTGATGTTTCTCACTTTTGAGATTATTCTCCCCCTAGGGTGCTATGTTTGTTTAAAAAAATCATGGATCCAGGTGTGGTGGTACATGCCTGTAATCCCAGTATTTGGGAGCCTGAGATAGGAGGATCGTGCGTTCAAAACCAGACTCGGCAACTTAGTAAGGCTCTCACCTGTTTCCAAATAAGATATAAGATTGGACTGAGGGTGTAGCTTGGAGGTATAAGCCTGGCTTCTTTGGTATCCTTTAGGCGCCTGGGCTTCCAGCATACACAGTCTAGGTCTGTGTGTTTCAAACGGTTTCTTCTTGCCAACTCTCATCTTGTTTTAAACTTCTGTCAGGTGGGTGGTCTAAACGAGTTTAACAAAACTGTTCTAGGGTAAAGCTGGCCTTGGTGGTGCTTGCTTACATCCCAGTGACTGGGAGGCTGAGACAAAAGGATCGCACAGGTTCAAACCAGCCTCAGCTAGTGAGGCTCTCAGCAATTTAGTGAGACCCTGTTTCCAAATAAAGTATAAAATAGGTCTGGGAGTATAGCCTGGATTTAGAAAAGCCCCTGGGTTCACCCCCAGTACCACACACACACAAAAAAAAAATTGTTCTAGGGTATTAACAACTAGTGGAATTAATAAAGTGCCCCTTCTTTAATGTCTAACTTTTATTTTTATGGTAGTACTAGGGATCGGACTCAGTGGCATTCAAACTCTGAGCTACACTTGCAGCCCTATTTTTTATCTTTACTTTAAAACAGAGTCTCAAGCCAGGTGTGGTGGCACATGCTTGTAATCCCAGCACTTGGGTGGCTGAGACAGGTTCAAAGCCAGCCTCAGCTACTTAGTGAGGCTCTCAGCAACTTAGTGAGATCCTGTTTCCAAATAAAATATTAAATAGGGCTGGGATTTAGCCCGGAGGTAGAAAGTCTCTGGGTTCCACCCCCAAGTACCACAATAAATAAATAAATAAAACAGAGTCTTACAAGGTTGATGAGAGTCTCACTACTTGCTGAGGCTGTCCTTCAGCCTGTGATCTTCCTGTCTCAGCCTCCCAAGTACTGGAATTACAGGGGTGCGCCACATATCCAGCTTAGCATCTAGCTTTTAATAGAGGATGATGCCTATAAGTTAGACAGGTTCTACCTATGGATGGAAAAATGCCATCCTTGGCTTCCAGGCCACTATGAGGCTTTTCTACGAGGCTACCAGCTGTGACATTTCCAACCAAGTCACCTTTAAGGGATGCCCCCACAGCATAGCAATCATGGGTCCTAGAGGCAAAGATTAGGGTGAAAAGAAATTGGGTCTGATCCTGGTGAGTAGAAACCCAGGAGGAGAGGAATGAGGAAGGCACTGGGGGACTCATTGACTCATTGTTTATTTGTTTACAGATAAAGTCCAGATCATCCACCAGATTGGTGCAAAGAGAGACCAGATTTTCCTGGAAAGCTTCAATTGTTATGACAAGCATCTCTCTAAAGTCTTCCCTGAAACTCCAGAAAAGTGGAGTTCCCAGCCTATTCCGGAAGCATGTAAGCAAGAAGCTGATGTGGGGGGAGTGATGGGAATCAGGTCCCTAGTTGATGGGCTGGAGGATCCCAGAAATGAGGGAACTCTGTACCAACTACAAATCATCTCATAACTTATAAAAGACTAACTGCTACTAGAAAAAGCCTTGGTGGAACATAGGTTCAGTTGAAATCAGATGCAACTTAGGCATAACCGACACCAGTGTTATGACCAAGAATTACCATCAGGACAGGAGGTCCTATCTTAATGCCATGGTGCCCCACGGCCTTGGGTGGACACTGTTCCCCCACTGCCCACACGGCCTCAGGCCCTGGCCTCTTCTTTTGTTGTAAGTTGTGTTTCCTGAGTATATTATTCTTCATTCTAAAACACAGAGTAGAGGGAAGGAAGGTGACCAAGAAATGAGGTGTGTGTGTGTGTGTGTGTGTGTGTGTGTGTGTGTGTGTGTGTGTTTGTACGCAAGCGCATGCGTGTGTGTCTGAAGATTGAACCCAGGGTCATTCTGCCTTTGAGCTACACCCCCAGCCCTATTTTTATTTTATTTTATTTTATTTTATTTTATTTTATTTTATTGGTACTGGGGTTCCTGGAAGCCCTTCTACCTCCAGGCTACACTCCCAAAGACTCATTTTTTTTTTTAAATTTGGAACAGGGTCTCTTAAGCCAGCGAGGCTGACTCTGAACCAGCGCGATCCTCCTGTCTCCGCCTCCCAAGAACGGGGATTACAAGCATGCACCACCACGCCCGGCTTTTATTTTTATTTTTAAACAGAGTTTTATTAGGTTGATGAGAGTCCCACTACTTCCTGAAGTTGTCTTCGAAATTGCAGTCCTCCTGTCTCAGCCTCTCATGTATTTTTTATTTTGAAAGGGTCTCACTAGCCAGGCGTCTCAGCATTTGGGAGGCTGAGACAGGAGGATCGCAGTTCACAGACAACCTCAGCTACTACTTAATGAGGCCCTTTACAACTCAGTGAGACTTTGTTTCAAAAATAAAAGAATAAAAAATAGGACTGGACACACAAAAAAGAGAAATTGGATGCTTTCTCTAATATGCGAAAACTAGGGAGAAACGAGTAACAGGATGAACTCTAGATGAGGAAGGAGATGCTATAGAGGAGCAAATAAGGCGACCTGAGGGGATGGGAGGGGGGAGAGGGAAACTCTCTAAAGCACATGATGTGCTTAAACAAACATATCAAAGTCAATCACTAAGCCAAGCACGAGAAGGAGGAAGGGGAGAGAATGGGGTGGGGATCGGGTAAGGGCTCATTGGGTGACGTGTGCATGTATGTCTCCACAAGTCTTTTATCCCATTAAGATGTATGACTACAATGCACCAATAAAAAAAAGTAGGACTGGAGGTGTAGCTCATAGGTAGAATGACCCTGAGTTCCATCCCCAGTACCACAAAAAAAAAAGAAAAAAGAAAGAATGAGAGAGAAAGACAGAAAGAAGAAAGAAAGAAAGAAAGAAAGAAAGAAAGAAAGAAAGAAAGAAAGAAAGGGAGAGCTAAAGAAAGTTGCGAAGGATCTTGCTAAGTTCCTGAGGTGGATCTTGACCCTGTGATCTTCCTGTCTCAGCCTTCCAAGTACTGGGATTATAGGTGTGTGCCACCATGCCCAGCAAGAAATGAGCTTATGAAACAAATATGTTCACTTTCACAAAGACTATATCTCCATTTCCCATGAGTCTTTTCTTTCCAATATCACTGTTCAAATGAGTCTTTGGGTAGGAAGAAACTAACAGCAATAGTGACTATTCTTTTTCCCACTAACTCCAAACCTCTATCCCTGGTGCTACCTGGGTGCCTCTAGAGGAGAGGTGCTGATGGCGCAAGTATGGGCATCTTCCTTCAAAGGCACAAACTCCTTTCCCAGTTGAAGAACACCATTGGGAGGCAGTGAAGAAAGTACCCAGCAAAGCCTCAAGTTGGGTCTTGGCCAGCCATCTTGTGGGACTCCAGCTGCCTCATTAAAACAGGGACAGTAGTCATTGCAATAGCAGGACACTTTCAGGGCTTAGATGAGGTTTTCTGTGAATATGCTTGGTCAGTCTTAGGTGCTATACAAACTCAAGGCATTGTTACTGGTAATCCACCCTCCCCACAAACCAACATTCTGCCTGTCCTCTCTCCTGGGATTACGAGCATGTGCATGGCCTATAACCATTTTTATCCACAACTATAATATTTATAAATATTTATATTTATATATATTTTATGGTTTCTTCTCAAATTTCTGAATGCTTTTTATCATCACTAAAGAAAACTCAGGAGATTTAAAATCTTTAAAATTTGGCAGTTTATTCAGGTATAGTGGCACATGCTTGTAATCCCAATACTGGGGAAACTGAGGCAGGAGGTTAGTAGGTTTCATCCAATTTAGCAAGGCCCAGAGCAACTTAGTGAGACCTTGTCTTAAAAAAAAAGAAAACTTAAGCCAGGCGAGGTGGCGCACGCTTGTAATCCCTACGCTTGAGAGGCTGAGACAGGAGGATCGTGCAGGTTCGAAGCCAGCCTCAGCTGGTTTAAGAGACCCTGTTTCCAAATAAAATATAAAATAGGTCTGGGAGTGTAGCCTGGGTGTAGAAGGCCCCTGGGTTCCAGTACCACCCAAATAAGTAAGTAAGTAAAGAAAGAAAGAAAGAAAGAAAGAAAGAAAAGAAAACTTAGCTGGGCGTGGTGGCGCACGCTTGTAATCCCTCTGAGAGGAGGATCACGCATGTTCGAAGCCAGCCACGCTGGCTTAAGAGACCCTGTTTCCAAATAAAAATATAAAATAGGTCTGGGAGTGTAGCCTGGAAGTAGAAGGGTTTCCAGAAACCCCAGTACCACCAAAAAAAAAAAAAAGAAAGAAAGAAAGAAAGAAAGAAAATTTAGTAAGACCTTGTTTCAAAATTAAAAATAAAATAGGACTGGGGATATAGCTTAAAGGTAAAATAATACCCCTGGGTTCAGTCCCTAGTAACACACACACACACACACACACACACACACACACACACACACACACACAGAAAATTTAGGCTGTGTGTGGTGGCACATGCCTATAATCTCAATAACTGGGAGTTCGAGACAGGAGGACTGCAAGCTCGTAGCTAGCCTCAGCTACTTAATGAGGCACTCCACAACTTAGTGAGACCCTGTTTCAAAAACTAAAGAAAAAATAGGGCTAGGAGTGTAGATTGGAGGTAGAATGCCTCTGGGTTCCAACCCCAGTACTGCAAAATAAATGAATAAATAAAATAAGCAGGGCATGGTGCCACACATTTGTAATCCCAGTACTTGGGAAGCTGAGATAGAAGGATCACAGGTTCAAAGCCAGCCTCAACAATTTAGTGAGGCCCTCTGCAACTTAGTGAGACCCTATTTCCAAATAAGAAATTTAAAAAATAAATAAAAGCTGGGCATGGTGGCGCATGC
The DNA here is from genome assembly GCF_963383645.1 of Muscardinus avellanarius. Lineage (NCBI taxonomy): Eukaryota > Metazoa > Chordata > Mammalia > Rodentia > Gliridae > Muscardinus > Muscardinus avellanarius. The sequence continues at coordinate 77,978,969 of NC_137798.1, read as the reverse complement.
TTGTAATCTCAGTATTTGGGAGGCTGAGACCGGAGGATCGCGGTTTGTGGACAGCTTCAGCTACTTAGTGAGGGCCTCTACAACTTAATGAGACCCTGTTTCAAAATAAAGAATAAAAAATAGGGCAAGGGGTGTAGCTCGGAGGTCAGATGCCCCTGAGTTCCATCCCCAAATCCACATACACACACACACACACACAAATCAGATCCAGGCATGGTGGTACACACTTGTAATCCCAGCATTTGGGAAGCTAAGAAAGGAGGATTGCAGTTCGCCGACAGTCTTACCTACTTAGTGAAGCCCTTTGCAACTTAGTGAGACCCTGTTTCAAAATGAAGAATAAAATATAGGTCTGGGATCCAGACATGGTGGCGCATGCTTGTAATCTCAGCACTTGGGAGGCTGAGACAGGAGGATTGCGCAGGTTTGAAGCCAGTCTTAGCTACTTAGTGAGGCTCTCAGCTACTTAGTGAGACCCTGATTCCAAATAAAATATATAATAGGTCTCGGAGTGTAGCCCAGAGATAGAAAGCCCCTGGATTCCATCCCAGTATCATCACACACACTCACACACACACACACACACACACACACACACACACACACACACACACACGGGCTGGGGATGCAGCTTGGAGATAGAATGCCCCTGGGTTCCATCCCTAGTACTGGGGAAAAAAAAATTGGGCTAGGGATATAACTTGGAGATAGAATGCATCTGAGTTCAATCCCCAGTACCAAAAAATAGAGAGAGAGAGAGAGAGTTCACAGGCTCAAAGCCAGCCTCAGCAACTTAGTAAGGCCATCTGCAACTTAGTGAGACCTTGTTTTCAAATAAAAAAATAAAATAGGACTGGGGTGTAGTCCAGAGCCGGGTGAAGGCTCATAGGTTCCATCCCCAGTACCACAGAGTAAACAAACAAACAAACAAATAAATAAATAAATATAAAATTTAATTAATAAAGGGGCTGGAGTGCAGCTTGGAGGTAGAATGCCCCTGGGTTCAAGCCCTAGCACCACAAAAAAAGAAGAAAGTTAGGAAGAAAGAAAGAAAGAAAGAAAGAAAGAAAGAAAGAAAGACAGACAGACAGACATGATAAATTTGGAATTAATGGCCAATTACACTCTAAAATACATATCAAATATTGAATTGTAGCCGGGCATGGTGGCGTACACTTGTAATCCCAGTACTCTGGAGGCTGAGACAGGAGGATCAAACAGGTTCGAAGCCAGCCTCAGCTAGTTAGTAAGGTTCTCAGCAACTTAGTGAGACCCTATTTCAAAATAAAATATAAAATAGGTCAGGGGTATAGCCTGGAGGTAGAGGCCCCTGGGTTCCATCCCCAGTACCACAAGAAAATATTGAATTTTATAAGCAAAGCTTAGACATTCACATACACACTTACGGTTGTAAGAATTACACTCACAAGGAGGTTTGCATATACAGTCTCAGTCTTCCTCCCGAGCCTCCCTCCCCAGCATTACCACAGCTCGCCACAGCCTGCAGTCAGGAGTCTTCATCATTCCCTGAGGGTCTCAAACCCTAGCCCCTGCGTCTTTACTGGAAAGCTCACTCCAGAGCTTTGTTCTGCGCTGGGCTTAGTAGGAATGGGAATGAGATGCCAGCAGGAGCCACTGTGTGGCAGGGCCTGGGGCAGGCTGGTGAGAAGACCCCACGCTGCCATCCTGCACAGCCTGCAGGCCCGCCAAAGGAGCCCGGCGCTGGACAGCTCTGCCCAGCCCCACCAAGGACCTGCTGCTGCAGATGAGCGAGGAGGACGCACCCCTGAAGACCAGGAGAACCAAGCAGGTGGAAGATGTGCCACAGGAGGCCGTGTCCTGGGAAGTGATGGTCCTGCGGAGGATGCTGCAGGAGTGGAAGAATGCCTGGGGGCTGAGTGAGTGGCACGGCCCAGGCTGGCGCTACGTAACTGATAGAGTTGCGATTAGGTGGCTCTCACCCTGCACTCCCGTTTCCTAGTCTTTGACAGCCCATCCCTCTTGTGAAATATGAAAATCTGGTTGCCTCTGACGGCTATCGTAGATAGAGCCTTTCCTACAGTAGGCTTTCGGTGAGTATTAGTTACTCATATCTGGATACTTTTTACAAGAGTAGGAATTACTTCAGTAATTTGTGGAAACTCATCACACTGAAAAATCTTCATAGGCAGGGACCCTGTCTAACTGACTTCTGGAATTTTTTTTAAAATGGTCCTGGGGATTGAACCCAGAGGCATTCTACCTCCAAGCTACACCCCCAACCCTTTAATTTTGAAACAGGGTCTTGCTAGGTTGCTGAGAGTCTCACTACTTGCTGAGGCTGTCCTCTAACCTGAGATCCTCCTGTCTCAGCCTCCCAAGCACACCCAGCTGGCTACTATGTTTTAGTAACCCTTTTATTTTCCAGATGATTACAATGAAAAGTTACTTAAGCAAAGACCAACAGAATACAAGATAGATCAGATGAAATATAACTAAAAGATACATGAAACATCAGAGAAATAATCTCTCAAGAGACTCATCTCCAAAACATTCTTTTCTTTCTTTTCTTTTTCTTTTTTTCTTTTTACCTTTTTCTTTTTTTAAATTTTTTTCTTTTTTTAAATTTTTTTTTAAATTTTTTTACTACTATGGATGGAACCCAGGGACATTCTATCTCCAAGCTACACCACCTCAGCCCTACTTTTTTTTTTTTTTTTTTTTTTTTTGCAGGTCTGGGGATGGAACCCAAGAGCATTTGACCTCCGAGCTACACCCTCTGCCCTATTTTTTTATTCTTTTTATTTTTTAAAACCGGATCTCACTGAGTTACAGAGGGCCTCACTAAGTAGCTGAGGCTGTCCACAAACCATGAGCCTCCAGTCTCAGCCTCCCAAATGCTGGGATTACAAGCGTGCACCCTATTTTTATTCTTGATTTTAAAATATGGTCTCACTGAGTTGCGGAGGGCCTCACTAAGTAGCTGAGGCTGTCCGCGAACCGCAATCCTCCAGTCTCAGCCTCCCAAATGCTGGAAGTACAAGTGTGCGTCACCACGCCCAGCTTTCCATTATTCTTCTGAGCTGTCTTGTTTGAATTGTGGGGGGGAGGTACTTGTCACCTGCTTGTAGCACAACATCCAACCCTAACCAGGCACTTCTCCCCTCGCTCCCCTCACTGTGACAGTCATCGAGTGGCACCACGAGACAGTGGAGAACCTGAAGCGGGGCTTGGTAGGCATGTATGATGATGTTAGGCTCCAGGCCATCGTCATATGTGCCACAGCTGTTTTGGAACGGCCCCAGATTGTCAGCAGCCAGATGGACTCAGGTGAGAGCTAAGACTGAACTGCTGGAGACCGTGCACCTCACCTGAGGTCATTTTACAGATGTGGAAGCCAAGGCCCAGAGCCTGACCTGAATGTACAGTTTATCAGCAATAGAGATGAGATTAAAATTCCTGGCTTCTAGACCAGGGCTGTTTTTGGGGGTGAGGTGGGGTATGAACCCAGGGCCTCTTGCATGCTAAGCATGTGTCTGCCACTACTGCTTTCACACTGTACTACTTTCATTTGCTTAATGGCTTTTTTGGGAAGTTTCTACCTTGAGATCCCATTCATTTTTTAAATTTTTTTAATTAAAAAATTTTTTTTCTTTGGTACTGGGGATGGAACCTAGGGGCATTCGACCTCCAATCTACACCCCCAGCCCTATTTTTTATTCTTTATTTTGAAACCGGATCTCATTGAGTTGCAAAGGGCCTCAATAAGTAGTGGCTGAGGCTGTCCATGAACTGCGATCCTCCTGTCTCCGCCTCCCTGTCTCAGCCTCCCAAATCTCAGCACGCTTGGGATTACAAGCGTGTGCCACCACGCCCGGCTTGAGATCCCATTCATAACATCCCAAATTACATATATGTAAACGTGTGTATGCATACGCACGCACGCATGTATGTATGTGTGTATGAATGTGTTTTACTGGGGACTGAACTCAGAGGCATTCTACCTCTGAGCTACACCCCCAGCTCTATTTTATTTTTATTTTGAAACAGGACCTCTCTAGGTTGATGAGGGTCTCACTACTTGCTGAGGCTGTCCTGGAACCTGCGATTCTACTGTGTCAGCCTCTCAAGTACTGGGAGTGCAGGTGTGCGCCACCGCGTGCCTGTGTTTTGACTGAAACCCATCACATGAGATCAAGAGTGGAATTTTCCACTTGTGATGTCATGTCAGTGCTTAAAGTTTTGGATTTTGGACATTTTAGATTTGGAATTTTGGGATAATGATGCTCAATCCATCTATTGTCTATTCTTAACATATATTAGCTCATGGCCTTAGTAAAAAGGACAGATGATTTCAGATCCTAAAATCTGAGTCACCAGCTCAGCTCTGCTGCTTCTGCAGAAGTCAGCGAACTTCTCTGGGCTTCAGCGTCCTTATCTACAAAACAAGGACAATTGTTGACAAAAGAGGCAACAAAACCTTTTTGCAGCCTCCTTGAGAATTTGACTTTAAGTTAAGTGTCCACCTGCTCCCCTGTAATCCCAGTACTTGGGAGGCCGAGACAAGGGGATCGCAAGTTTGTGGCCGGCCTCACCTACTTAGTGAGGTCCTCTGTAATTTAGTGAGACCCTGTTTCAAAATAAAGAATAAAAAATAGGACTGGGGGTGTATCTTGGAGGTAGAATGCCCCTGGGTTCAATCCCTAGTTCCAAAAAATAATTTTTTAATTAAAAATTGTTTTAAAAAGGGCCAGGCAGCTGGGAGTGGTGGTGCACACTTGTAATCCCAGCATTTGGGGAGGTGGTTGAGACATGAGGATCACGGTTCACAGACAGCCTCAGCTACTTAGTGAGGCCCTCTGCAACTTAGTGAGTCCGTGTTTCAAAATAAAGAATAAAAAAATAGGGCTGGGGGTGTGCCTCAGAGGTATAATGCCCCTGGATTTCATCCCCAATACCTAAACAAACAAACAAACAAACAAACAAACAAACAGGCATAGTGCCTCAAGAGGTCTTCCGCAACTTAGTGAGACCCTGTTTCAAAATAAAACATAAATATAGGGCTGGGTTGTAGCTTGGAGGTAGAATGCCTCTGAGTTCAATCCCCATTAACACACACACACACACACACACACACACACACACACACACACAACTAAAAGAGAGAGAGAGAGAGAGAGAGAGAGAGAGAGAGAGAGAGAGAGAGCGCGAGCGCAAGCGTGTGCTGGGCGTGGTGGCACATGCTTCTAATCCCTGCATTTAGGAGGCTGAGACAGGAGGATCATGGTTCACAGACAGCCTCAGCTACTTAGTGAGGCCCTTTGCAATTCAGTGAGACCCTGTTCTTTCTTTCTTTCTTTCTTTCTTTCTTTCTTTCTTTCTTTCTTTCTTTCTTTCTTTCTTTCTGTGGTACTGGGGTTCCTGGAAGCCCTTCTGCCTCTGGGCTACACTCCCAGACCTATTTTATACTTTTTTAAAATTTTTGGAAACAGGGTCTCCTAAGCCAGCACAGCTGGCTTTGAATCCGTACGATCCTCCTGTCTGCCTCCCAAGCAAGTGGATTACAAGCGTGCGCCACCACGCCCGGCTAGAGACCCTGTTTCAAAAAGAAAGAATAAAAAATAGGACTGGGAGTTTAGCTCAGAGGTAGAATGGCCCTGGATGCCATCCCCAGCACAGCCAAAAAAAAAAAAAAAAAAAAAAAAGAATAAAATAGGGCTGGGGATATGGCTCAGAGGTAGAATGCTCCAGGTTCCATCCCCAGTACAAAACAAAACAAAACAAAACAAAACAAAACAAAATGAGCTGAGTCAAGAGTGATAGTGAACCCTCATAATTTGGGAGGCTGAGATAGAAGAATCATAGATTCATGGCCGGGCTTAGCAACTTAGTGAGGTCAGCTGCAACTTAGTGAGACCTTGTTATAAAAGAATAAAGCGCCGGGCGTGGTGGCGCACACTTGTAATCCCCGCACTTGGGAGGCGGAGACAGGAGGATCACGCAGGTTCGAAGCCAGCCGTGCTGGCGTAAGAGACCCTGTTTCCAAATAAAAATATAAAATATAGGTGTCTGGGAGTGTAGCCCAGAGGTAGAAGGGTTTCCAGGAATCCCAGTACCACCAATAAATAAATAAATAAATAAATAAATAAATAAATAAATAAATATAAAATAGGGCTGAATAGAATAAATAAGAATATATAGGTATATCCCAGAAGGCGAATGCCCCTGGGGTTTCATCCCCAGTACCACACACACACACACACACACACACACACACACACACGGCTGGGTAGGGATATAGCTCAGAAATAGAATGTCTCTGGATTCAATTCCCAGTACCACAAAAATAAAGTAAAATAAAATAGGACTAGGGTTGTAGCTCAGAAGAATGCCCCTGGGTCCAGTTGCCAGTACCACCCTCTCCCCAAAAAAGTACACACACACACACACACACACACACACACACACACATATATTACACACATATACATATATACATATCTGTATATCCTCATGGGGTAAATGAGTTGACTTTTGCCTCTAAAGCCAATGGTGAAGGTCACCATAGCCTAAGTGGGAACATTCCCCTTTGGCTTGGACATGGAGCCCAGATGATGGGGACACAGGAACTGGCCCATCAGCAGCCTGTCCATCAAAGGACTCGGCTGGACTCTGACCACATTACGCAGTTAGCATTGTGTGACTCAGACCGAGGCTGGCCAGCATATAGCTGTGGGAAGGAAACTGCCGGACAGGGGCCAGTACTCTCTTCCCTGGCTCTCTTGTTGGCAGACAAGGGGCCGGTGAAAGCCCCGTCTATCCCGGAAGTGCCAGAGGTTCTACAGCCTGCCCTGGAGGCTGCTCTTTGTGACAAGAATGCCAACGTAAGGATGGCAGCAGCACTCTGCCAGTATGCCATCCAGTCGCATAACCTTCTCGCCCAGGACATCATGCAGACCGCCCTTCTGAAGGGTGAGTGTCCCCTTCTTACCGCTGACCTGGAAATATGGGCTAGAGAGAGGGGATGTCAGCATCGGCCCTCCCAGTCCTCCCTCCACCGCCAGGCTCTGTGATATCCGCTGTCTTGGGTTTGGGTTTATGTTAGAACCTGCAGAAAGATGTCCTTCCTATACACGTTTATAAAGTAGGAGCCGGGTGGGGGTGCGCGCCTGTGGTACCAGTTCTTGGGAGGCTGAGAGAGGAGGAGTGCAGGCTCTGGGATAGCCTCAGCAACTTAGCAAGATGCTCAACAACTTAGCATTTTATTTTTCTAAGTAAAAATAAAATAAGGCTGGGGGTGTAGCTCAGAGGTAGAATGCCCCTGAGCTCAATCTCCAGGACCAAACCAACAAAAACTGAGAGTAACTTAACTTCATTATGATCATCCATCTGTGTGGTTTTCAGTGGTGAGCCTCAGCAAGTAGTGAGTCTCTAATTACCCTAGAGAGACCTTGTTTCAAAATAAAAATAAAATAGGGCTGTGGGTGTGGCTTGGAGGTAGAATGTCCCTGGGTTCAATTCCCAGTACCACAACAAAGGCTGTTCTCTCTGGGGGAAACAGATCACCTCTCTGGACTCATTTTTTTCTCCCACTGTGGCAGGTAATAGCGTGGATAGCTGGGCTGCAGCCCAGTGCCTGGCTCTGGAAGGCTTCGCCACTTACCCGGTGATTAAACGGATCCTCTATCAGCTGTTTAACAAGAGGAACGAGGAAACTGAGGAGCAGTCTTGTATCCTCCTGAGGCATCTCAGTGGAAAGACAGTATGTGTCCATGACAGGCTCAAAGATGGAAACTGAGTTTGGGGAAATAATTGGATCTTTGTGGTCAGTGCATATAAGGAATCCAAAATGCAGGCGGCTGGGTAGGGTAATCTCAGGCATTAGTAAGAGGGCACTTTGGGCATACCTGGGTGTAGAGGTGTAGACACTAAGTAGCTGAAGCTGTCCATGAACCACAATCCTCCTGTCTCAGCCTCCCAAATGCTGGGATTACTAAAGTGTGCCACCACCACGCCCGGCTCTGATCTTTTCTATTTTGAAACAGTGTTTTGCTAAATTGCTATCTTCCTGTCTCAGCCTCTCAAGTATGGGAATTGCACCACCATGTCCAACTTTGTTTTACATTTACAAATAGCTGAAAAAAGTGAGATATAGGCTGCAAATGGTTCCTCTGTGTGTGTGTGTGTGTGTGTGTGTGTGTGTGTGTGTGTGTACACGTGATACTGGGGATTGAACTTAGAGGCATCCTACATCCAAACTACACCCCAGCCCAATTTTATTTCTTATTTGGAAACAGGGTCTCATTATGTTGATGAGAGTCTCACTAGTTGCTGAGGCTATCCTTGAACCTGTGATCCTCCTCCTCAGCCTCCCAAGTACCAGGATTACAGGTGTGCGCCACCATGCTCAGCTACAAATGGTTTCTAACAGTATGCAGGACAAGTTGTAACACAGAATTCACTTCTGACAGAGGGTTAACATTGGAAACCACACAGATAGATGATCATAATCTAGTTACTTTCAGTTGAAATGTAAAACAAAGCTGGGCACAGTGGTGCAAACCTGTACTTAGGAGGCTGAGACAGGAAGATAGCAACTTAGCAACTCATTGAGACCCTGTTTTAAAATAAAGAATAAAAAATCGGACTGGGGTGTAGCTTGGAAGTAGAATGCCCCTGGGTTCCATCCCCAGTAACACAAGAAAGAAAGAAAGAAAGAAAGAAAGAAAGAAAGAAAGAAAGAAAGAAAGAAAGAAAGAAAGAAAGAAAGAAAGAAAGAATCAGCTTCCTTCCATGTGGTGGTGCATGCTTGTAATTCCAGCATTTGGGAGGATGAGACCGGAGGATCCCAGTTTGTGGACAGCCACAGCCACTTATTGAGGCCCTCCACAACTTAGTGAGACCCTGTTTCAAAATAAAGAATAAAAAATTATCTGGGCGTGGTGGCGCACACTTGTAATCCCCACACTTGGGAGGTGGAGACAGGAGGATCACACTGGTTCGAAGCCAGATGTGCTGGCTTAAGAGACCCTGTTTCCAACATTTTTTTAAAAATATAAAATAGGTCTAGGAGTATAGCCCAGAGGTTTTCCAGGAACCCCAGTACCACACAAAAAAATAGGGCTTGGGGTGTAGCTTGGAGGTAGAATGCCCCTGGGTTCCTTCCCCAGTACCCAGTACCGCAAAAAAAAAAAAAAAAAAAAAAATTGGGCCGTGGGGTATAGCTCCAAGGTAGAATGCCTCTGAGTTCAATCCCCAGTACCACACACACACAAAGGGAAGAAAGGGAGAGAGGGAGAGAGGGAGGGAAGGAGGGAGAGAGGGAAGGAGGAAGGAAGGAAGGAAATGTTAAGTTGAAGACTGAGACACTACAAATTATTTTGGGGTAAAAATAGTTAAAATCAGGAAAGGAAGGCCCTACTTTACTGTTCAGATTACTAAATGTGTATTTTATGCCCTGACTTATGATCCTCATATTGGCTGGCTTAGATGGAGGAGTGCCTCATGTCATGTAACGCACTCTGTCCTATGTAAAGGACTGGCATTTCATGATCTTGGAACATGAATTATGCTGGATGCCATGTTAGGATGTAACTTCATCAAGGTTCCAGTATCTCTAAAAATAATCATGGAAGCTGGGCATAGTGGCACACACTTGTAATCCCAGTGCTGAGGCTGAGAAAGGGGGATCACAGGTTCAAGGCCAGCCTAAGCAAGTAATGATACTCTCATCACTCTAGTAAGACCCTGTTTCAAAATAAAAATAAAATAGGGCTGGGGGTGTAGCTTGGAGGAAGAATGTCCCTGGGTTCAGTTCCCAGTATCACAAAAACAAAACAAAAAAGTCAATGAAAGTAATCATGAATACCCATACAAGTCCTCCATCTCCTCAGACCCTGATAAACACCATGCTTGCTGTGGAACTAAATAGCTGTCAATGGAAGGACCGGATCGTGGCCTGCAGGGCTTTCTCCAGGATCGGTGGAAATGTCTCCTTAGTAAGCCTCTTCTTTGTTTGTTTCTAGGACAGCAAACCTAAGCAAGGCTGGGAAAAGGGCCTTTCTACTGTGTGTGTGTGTGTGTGTGTGTGTGTGTGTGTGTGTGTGTTTCTGGGTATGGAACCCAGGGCCATTCTACCTCTGAGCTATATCCCCAGCCCGATCTGGTGGCCTTTCTACTATTTGCTGATATCTAATATCCCATTCTCACCAAACAGATCTCAGTCCCACAATGCTGCCTCTTACTCATAACTGAGAATTATCTTCATGTGTCAACATGTTCTTCTGCAACTTAAGCCAGGGCTTCTCAGTGTGGTCCAATCCACAAACTGTGTGTAGCAGAGCTACAGCAAAATAAGCACAAAAACCAAGATGTGTATAGCCATTTGATGCTGCCTCAGTATCAATGGACCAAGATGTGTATAGCCATTTGACACTGCCTCAGTATCAATGGACTTTCTGTATTCGTCAATAGGTTATTTCCACCCCAGCCCTAAATCTAGTGCTTCATCACAGCTGGAGAGACCCTGGCTTAAAGAACCCAACTAAACAAGTACCTCTGCTAGGCCTCTGGGAGTTCAGCACACACCCGTCAAAGCGACGGCGTCGCAGGCAGAGCAACAAGGCTAACAAGCATACGTCATTCGAGAGCAAGCAATAAGGTTCTCTCTTAAAACTTTCAGAGAGAAAGATTAGTGTGGACTGAACTTGCCAGCTAAAATTGTGTGCAAGAGTGTGGCACTTGGCTATAACTGAAGAGGGAATTCCAGGCAAGGGAAGCCCTGACCTCTTACTATTGCCTTCAAATCATTAGCTGTCCAAACAGAGATCTTGCCCTTCTCCCTTTGTGCTTCTATATCTTTTCCTCATAATGCTGGGTAGCTCAACAATGGCCTATAGTACTGCCACTCCTGCTACAAGTGAGCAGTCTCCAGGTTTTAGCCCTCATATTTTCATCTGGGAAGCAAATGATCTGGATAATCACTGAAGAGGTTCGATTCTGCCCCAAGTGCTGTAGTACTCTGCTGCTAGAGTCCTGGACCAGCAGCAAATGGATGACCCAAGAGCCTGTGAGAGATGTCAATTCTCACCGGAGGCCAACTCATTTGGAATCTGCGTGTGTGTGTGTGTGTGTGTGTGTGTGTGTGTGTGTGTGTGTGTCTGGTGCTAGGGATTGAGCCCAGGGGCAGTCTACCTTCAGGCTACACCTCCAGTCCAGTTTCATTTATTTTTTATTTGGAAACAGACTCACCAAGTTGCTAAGAGCCCCATGAAGTTGCTGAGACTGTCTTGGAACCTGTGATCCTTCTGTCTCAGCCTCCCAAGTACTGAGATGACAGGCAAGAATCTGCATTTTAGCAATATTATTTTAATAGCATGTCATTTCTTTGCACATTCACCTCTTTGGCTTTTGCCACTATTTACTTTTGATTGGGGTTACCAATCAAAGATAAATAGATGCCTGGTGTGGTGGCGCATGCTTGTAATCCCAGTACTGGAGAGGTTGAGACAGGATGATCGCAGGTTCGTGGCCAGTCTCAGCTACTTAGTGATGCCTCCACAATTTAGTGAGACTCTGTTTCAAAATAAAGAATAAGCTGGGCATAGCATCGGGCGTGGTGGCGCACGCTTGTAATCCCCGCGCTTGGGAGGCAGAGACAGAAGGATCGCGCAGGTTCAAAGCCAGACATGCTGGTTTAGGAGACCCTGTTTCCAAATAAAAATATAAAAATCGGTCTGGGAGTATAGTCCAGAGGTAGAATGGTTTCCAAGAACTCCAGTACCACCAAAATAAAAAAAGCTGGGCATGGTGGCACACACTTGTAATCCAAGCATTTGGGAGGCTGAGACAGGAGGATCCATGTTCGCAGCCAGCCTCAGCTACTTAGTGAGGCCCTTTGCAACTTAGTGAGACCCTGTTTCAAAATAAAAAATAAAAAATAGGGGTGGGGCTGGGCGTAGTGGCGCACACTTGTAATCCCAGTATTTGAGAGGCTGAGACTGGAGGATTACAGTTTGTAGACAGCCTCAGCTACTTAGGCCCTTTGCAACTCAGTGAGAACCTGTTTCAAAATAAAGAATAAAAAAACAGGGCTGGGGGTATAGCTCGGAGGCAGAATGCTCCTGAATTCAATCCCCAGTGCTACAAAAAGATAGAAAGAAAGAAAGAAAGAAAGAAAGAAAGAAAGAAAGAAAGAAAGAAAGAAAAAAAGGGCTGGAGATGTAACTTGCTGGTAGAATTCCCCAGGGTTCAATCCCCAGTACCACAGGAAAAAAAAAAAAAAAGTAAATAGATAGCCAGGCATGAAGTAATCCCAGTACTTGGAGGCTCAGACAGGAGGATCACAGGTTCGAGGACAGCCTCAACAACAGAGACTCTCAGAAACCTAGCAAAACCCTGTCTCAAAACAAAAAATTTAAGCTGGGTGTGGTGGCACACGCTTGTAATCCCAGCATCTGGGAGGCTGAGACCATAGGATTGCAGTTTACAGACAGCCTCAGCTACTTAGGCCCTCTGCAACTTAGTGAGACCCTGTTTCAAAATAAAGAATAAAAAATAGGGCAGGGGGTGTAGCTCAGAGGTCTAATGACCCTGGGTTCCATCACAGACCCGCCCCCCCCAAAAAAAAAATGAGCGAGGTGTGGTGGCACATGCGTGTAATCCCAGTACTTGGGAGGCTGAGACAGGAGGATTGCACTCGGCTACTTAGTGAGGCCTCTGCAGCTCAGTGAGACCCTGTTTCAAAATAAACAATAAGAAATAGAGCTGGGGTATAGCTCGGAGGTAGAATGCCCCTGAGTTCAATCCCTAGTACTGCAAAAGGAAAAAAAAAATTGTAATGGACTGGGGATATAGTTCAAAGGTAGAATGCCCCTAAATTCAATCCCCAGTAACATACCACACACACACGCACACACACACACACACACACACACGCACACACACACGTAAATAGATGATCAGGGTTAGCAACAGATGAGATGCTGAAGACTTCGTGGAGACTGCTGATTTATGAAAGGCAGTATTTCTTCCAAAGAGCCGCTGTTGTATCACTGGTAAATGGTCCTAGTATGCCTCCACTGGATTGTTTGCGAGCTCAAAGGGTGGGTAAACAGTACAATGCCATTTACAAAATTAATATTCAGTAAATGATAGCTGATTGTTACACCTGTTTATAGGATATGAAAAATAAGTTGATCCAGCTGATGTGGAATGACTGGAAGAAGGAGGTGAGGGTAGCGGCTGCCCAAGCACTGGGGAAGATGAGGCTTGGAAAAGAGGTGCATGACATAATCAGGTGAGACCTAGCACATGAGGAGGGATGCCCTTCTATTCTTGGCCATGTTTAGCGGGCCTAGGATCCAGCCAGCATTTACTGAGCTCCTCTGTATGCTCAGCATTGTACAGTTCTTGCTGTAAAAAGTTCAGTCCCTTCAGAAACTAGCACTGTGGCTCGGGAAAGAAGCGTGGGTGCTCGCTAAGCATGAGGCGAGGCTTTGGGTATTTGAGGAAGTTCAGAAATATCACACAATTCTGATGAACACAGGCAAGATAACAAGCGCCTAACTAAAATACCAAGTGCAGCCGGGCGTGGTGACGAACACCTGTAATCCCATTACTTGGGAGGCTGAGACTGGAGGATGGCAGGTTCAAGGACAGTGAGACTCTCATCAAGCTAGTGAGACCCTGTTTCAAAATAAAAATAAAGTAGAGCTGGAGGTGTGGTGCAGAGGTAGAATGCTCCCGGGTTCAATCCCCACTACCACACAAAACCAAAAACAATAACTAGAACAAATGGCCCCAAACTAGGAAAACCGATTACTCAGTGTGGGCAGAGGAGTAAGGCCAAGCTTCGCAGGGGATGGATAAGGCTGCACAGTCATTCCAGGCTGGAAGCCATTTGCAGAAATAAGCATCACACAGGCAAGGGCAGTAAGAAAGAGAAGCTGATGGTCACCGGGTGCGTGTCGACGTGTTCCTGAATTAAGTCGTCCCACACTGCCGAGTGCCTAGCAGAAGACAGGCAAGATGGAGCCGAGTAAGACAGCTGAAGTCTGTGCCCTGAAAGGCCTAAGGCTGACTAGGAAAGGGTTGGCTGGATCCGCCTACCAAGCTAGAATTTTACCCTAAGGACACTGGGTGGGTGGTGGGCACTGATCACTTAAGGAGGGAAAATAAAAGCAACTTGTGATTTACAGGTTCAAGCTGAGTCAAGGAAATCCCCAGGAGCGGGTGGAGGCCCTCTGCCTGCTAAGTGAGCTCAAACTCATGACTGCCAAGCTTCTCCCCGGCTTCCTGTGCTGCTTCTCAGATGACTTTGTAGCCGTTCGCCAGGCAGCCTGTTTGGCAGCAGGTGCCCTGCAGATCCACAACAAGATGGTGAGTCCCGGGAACGTGTACTCATCTACCCGAGTGACTGGGAGAGAGCATCACCCTCTCTGTGCACAGTGCAGGGCCGCAGGGGCGGGCCAGACCAGGCAGGTGAAGGGGAGCACAGCTACATCAACCAGTGAGGACCAGTCAGCTCCCAGGAAGCCAAACTTCACACTTGGCCACGCTCCTGGATTCCGTTGACCAGCTTCTCATGGCCTGAGTGCTGATGGGTTTAGCGTGAACTCCAGTGAATCATAATGTCTAGTTATTAGGGGAAAACCTAAATATTCAAAAGAAGTATGGGACTAAGGCATAGCTAAGTGGTAGAGCTCTTGGTTAGCATGTTTAATCCTGGGTTTAATCCCCAGCAGACAGACAGACAGACACACACACACACACACACACACACACACCCATCTGGCCATAGAACTGTAGGCTGAGAAAATCCGCAAAGAGCAGATAATTCACCTTATACTCTGTGTACAGGCTGGTACCTCAGACTCTCATTCATTTATCTTTAGAACCGATAGGCAGTCATATTTCAGCTATAGCATCTTTTAGACATAAGTAGTGTCCCTGTTTCCAGTCCATTCTTTTTTTTTTTTTTTTTTTTGTCTTTCTAACCCCTGGGTTATACCTCTAGACCTATTTTATTTGGAAACAGGGTCTCACTAAGTTGCTGAGAGCCTCACTAACTAGCTGAGGCTGGCTTCGAACCTGTGTGATCCTCCTGTCCCAGCCTCCCAAGCACGGGGATTACAAGCGTGCCCGCTATGCCGGGCTCCAGTCCGTTCTTGTTCTGGTTCTCCCACCTCAACGCTGCCTTCTATCCATCCCAGGTGCTTGAATGCCTCCTGAAGCTGATGCACAGAGATCCTTGCTGGAAAATCAAGGCTTTTGCCATCCGAGGTACTCCAGTAGTGGCCCCAGTTCCTCAACTCTAAAGATTTCTCTTTCCTATCTAATACAGATGCCCAAAAAACTCTAGCAAAGGTCAGATAAAACAGTCCCTGCCTGCACAATTAAGGATAAGCCCCAAGTAGGTAGTCACTGTTGGATACACCTTGCTTTCCCTGTAGGTTTCAACTATAGCACTCTGTAGAAGTCAGACCAGATTCAATCTCTGGTACTAAAAATAAAAAATAAATTGGGGGGAGGGAGAGATTGTTTGCAATACTCAATTTATTTCTGGATGTGAGGATATTGTGAACTCAGTCTTCGGTGACAGTGGGTCGTGCTGCCCTCTCATCTCTGCAGCTTTGGGACAGATTGGGCAAGTGAGTCCCCAGCTGACAGATCTCCTGCTCTGGGCTATCCACTACGAAGAGGCGCCAGGTGTACGCCTGGAAGCTTGCCGTAGCATCCTAACCCTCAAACTTCAAGGCAACCAGGTCAGGGAAACCTTCCTAGACGTCCTGCTTCTGGAGGAGCACGAGGCTGTTCTAAAGTAAGTGCTAACCCTCTGGACCCAGCCATAACGTGTTGAACTGTCAATTCTCCCATCCTTGTTCCCTCAATGCGCCCTGCTTTTCCAGGGTCCCTAGTGCAAGCCGACAATGGCTCACTGTGCAATTCACCTGCTCACCCAAGTAGGGAACAGAAAACCCAGCCTATCAAGCTCACGTAGCTCATGCGCTAATCCTTCCCCTGCCAGGGTTTTTTCTTTTCCTTTTCCTTTTTCTCTCTTTCTTTCCTTCTTTCTTTCTTTCTTTCTTTCTTTCTTTCTTTCTTTCTTTCTTTCTTTCTTTCTTTCTTTCTTTGTGGTACTGGGGATGGAACCCAGGGGCATTCTACCTCCTACCTCCGGGCTACACCCCCAGCCCTATTTTTATTTTATTATTTATTTTGAAACAGGGTCTCACTGCGTTGCAAAGGGCATAAGTAGCTGAGGCTGTCCTTGAACCGCGATCCTCTTGTCTCTTCCTCCCGATCCAGGTGGTTTTTAAGTTATTCGTAAATTCAACTAAACTTTATCAAGAGCCTATTGTGACAGCAGGCTTTGGAGTCAAAAAGACCAGGGTCTGAATTCCAGTTCTGCCATGCAGTAGCTGCGTGGGCCTGGGAGAAGCTCTGAACTTCCCTGAGCCACTGCTTCACATGTCAAAGGCAGATGACAGTCTGCATTATAGTGCTGAGGTGACGGTTACCGAGCTGATATTAGTACCTGTCATAAAGGGGTTTGATAAGTGCTACATTCAAATATACAATTTCAGCCAGGTGTGAGGGCGCATTCCCGTAATCCCAGTGCTTGAACCTTCGCAGGTTCGAAGTCAGCCTCAGCAACTTAGGCTGTCAGCAATTTAGTGAGACCCTGTTTCCAAATAAAAAACAAAATAGGACTGGGCATATAGCCCAGAGATAGAAGGCCCTGGAGACAGAAGGCCCCCAGTACCACACACATACAATTTTTTTTTTTTCAAAAACTGCATACTATCCATAGAAGCTAAGTGTCATACCACTTTTGCAGAAATGGCACAGCAAAACTGGAGTTAGGACTGGAATTTAGAATTCTTACCTAATTCCAAGTCCCATACTTTTTTAAAGGACAAGGCAGAACAATCTAAGTACTTCTTATTTTTCAGGGAAATTTACCACACAATGAAAATGCTCAACTTAGAAAATGAAGGAAACCAAGAAATGATTCAGGAGATCAAGAACAAGGTAACGAGTTCCCCAGGAGCTTTTCCCTTAAGTGCACATACCCTTTCCCCTCACACAGAGATACACTGTTTGAAGATACAAAACATATCTGCAAGATTGAGATATAAAACCCTATTAGTGCCTCAAAAAAATCCTATTAGAGAGTTGGGAGTGGTGGCCCACACCTCTAATACCAGTACTTAGGAGGCTGAGACAAGGATTGTAGGTTCAAAGCCAGACTCCGCAAGTAGTGAGACTCTGATCAACCTAGCAAAACCGTTTCAAAATAAAAGTAGAAGCCGGGAGTGGTGACACATGCTTGTAATCCTAGTACTTGGGAGGCTGAGACCGGAGGATTACAGGTTCAAGGACAGCTTCAGCAATTTAGCGAGGCTCTCAGTAACCTAGTGTGACCCTGTTTCTAAATAATAAATAAATAAGTAAATTTCTATTAGTAAACTGGGCATGGTGACCCATGACTGTAATTCTAGTACTTGGAAGGCTGTGACAAGAGAATCAGTTTCAAGGACAACTTTAGTAATTTGGGGAGGCCCTCAACAACTTAGTGAGACCTTGATTCAAAATAAAAAAATAAAAGCCAGGTGTGGTTTCAAAACAAAAGCATAAAAAGGTCTGGGGGTACAGTTTGGAGGCAGAATGCTCCTGGGTTCAATTCTTAGTAACAAACACACAAGTAATAGCAATAATGATAGGAAGAAGAGGAAGAGGAGGAGGAAGGGAGAAAAAAAATAGAGCGGTGGGGGTGTGGGGGTGTAGCGCAGAGGTAGAATGCCCCTGGGTTTAATTCCTTGTACCACAAAAACAAAACAGAACAACCTAATGGTAAAAAGACAAAAACTCTGTAGGTCCTATCAAGTACCCTCAAATCAGAGTTTATTGTTGTTTCTAAAATAGTTCCCCTCCCTTCCTGTTTTCTTCCCACTATCCCTAAACCTAAGTAGTTCTTTCTTATTTGCATATAAGCATAAAGAAAGAATGAGGGACTAGCTCAAGCCCCCTAGATTTTTTTTTCCTTCTTCTTCTTTTTTTCGGTGGTACTGGGGGTGGAACCCAGGGGCTACTTCCGGGCTATACTCCCAGACCTATTTTCTATTTTATTTGGAAACAGGGTCTCACTAGTTGCTGAGAGCCTCACTAAGTAGCTGAGGCTGGCTTCGAACCTGTGCAATCCTCCTGTCTCAGCCTCCCAAGCGCGGGGATTACAAGCTTGTGCCACCACACCCGGCTTTTATTCTTTATTTTGAAACCGGGTCTCACTGAGTTGCAGAGGGCCTCACTAAGTAGCTGAGGCTGAGGCTGTCCGCGAACCGAAATCCTATAGGTCTCAGCCTCCCAAATGCTGGGATTACAAGCATGCGCCACCACGCCCGGCTTAAATTTTTTTATTTATATTTATTTATTTATGCAGAACTGGAGGTTGAATCCAGGGGTATCCTACCTCCGAGCTACACCCCAGCCTTATTTTTTATTCTTTATTTTGAAACAGGGTCTCATTGAGTTACAAAGGGTCTTACTAAGTAGCTGAGGATGGCCGCGAACCTGTGATCCTCCTGTTGCAGCCTCCCAAGTACTAGGTACAAGCATGGGCCACCAGGTCTGGCCCAATACAGCTTTTTATTTGTTTGTTTGTTTGTTTGTACTGAGGGTGGAACCCAGGAGCTTTCTACCTCCGGGCTATACTCCCAGACCTATTTTCTATTTTATTTGGAAACAGGGTCTCACTAAGTTGCTGAGAGCCTCGCTCAGTAGCTGAGGCTGGCTTCGAACCTGTGCGATCCTCCTGTTTCAGCCTCCCAAGCGCGGGGATTAGAAGTGTGTGCCACCACGCCCGGCTTCCAATACAGCTTTTTAAAAAAACATCATCTGCCGGGCGTGGTGGCGCACGCTTGTAATCCCCGCACTTGGGAGGCAGAGACAGGAGGATCGCGCAGGTTCGAAGCCAGCCGCACGTGCTGGCTTAGGAGACCCTGTTTCCAAACAAAAATGTAAAAGTAGGTCTGGGAGTGTAGCCCAGAGGTAGAAGGGCTTCCAGGAACCCCAGTACCACCAAAAAAAAAATAATAATAATAATAAGCCGGGCGTGGTGGCGCACGCTTGTAATCCCCGCGCTTGGGAGGCAGAGACAGGAGGATCGCGCAGGTTCGAAGCCAGCCGCGCGCTGGCTTAGGAGACCCTGTTTCCAAAAATGAAAATGTAAAAATAGGTCTGGGAGTGTAGCCCGGAGGTAGAAGGGCTTCCAGGAACCCCAGTACCACCAAAAATAAATAAATAAATAAAATAATAAAATAATAAAAAAAACATCATCTGTTCAAATCTAGATTGAAACACTAAATCAAAAGGACTTGCTGACACAGAAAATATTCAAGGTGGAGATGGCCATAAACAAAGTGAAAGAAGAAGCAAAACGTGTTTATTTACAACCCAAAGAGGGGCAAAAGCCACTGGAACTCCATACTTTTCTCCAAGAAACTTTTCAGGGTAGGTTTCCTCAATGTGAACCCCACACTTTGACTAATTTAATATGCCTGTTCTAGGATCCAGATGTCTGGGAAACTTAGTGGGAAGCCCTAGAAGAATCAGAAAAGACTATTTCCTTTCTTGTCACCATCTGCTCAGTTTATATTTGTTCCCTACCAGGTTTTTACTCATTTGCTATTTTGTCTCTTAAAAAAAAAAAAAGTAGCTCAATTTTAACTGATTTAAAAGTCAGTTCAAAAAATGATATATTAAGCTGGCCTGGTGGTACATACCTGTAATTCCAATACTTGGGAGGCTGAGACAGGAGGATCGCAGGTTCAAAGCCAGACTTGGTAAAAATTAGCAAGATTCTCAGGAACCTAGTGAGACCCTATTTCCAAATAAAAAATAAAATTGGGTTGGGGATTTCATTCAGAGGTAGAATGCCTCTATGTTCAATCCCCAGTGCCACAAAAATAAATAAATTAATTAATTAATAAATACAAAATGCGGATGGTATGTAGCTCAGAGGTAGAATACCCATCTCTGGAAAGTGGGGTTGAAGAGACCGCTATCATTTTTATGTACATCTGTGCTTATGTAACTTACAAAAAGACTTATAAAAAAAGTTCTCAAGCACAGAGGCACAGTGGTAGACTCCTTTAATCACAATAGTTAGGAGGCTGAGACAGGAGGATCAAAGGTTCAAAGCTAGAGTGTGGTAACAGTGAGGCAGTTTTGTGTGTGTGGTACTGGGGATTGGACCCAGAGGCAGTCTGTCTAAAGCTACACTTCCAGCCCTATTTTTACTGTTTATTTTTAAACAGGGTCTCACTAAGTTGCTGACAGTGTTACTATGTTGCTAGGCTCTCCTCAAACCTGCAATCCTCTAGTCTCAGCCTCCCAAGTGCCCATGTGAGACACTGGCTTTTGTTTTTGTTTTTGTGGTACTGGGGTTCCTGGAAGCCCTTCTACCTCCTTGCTACACTCCCAGACCTATTTTTATATTTTTATTTGGAAACAGGGTCTCTTAAACCAGCTAGGCTGGCTTTGAACCTGCACGATCCTCCTGTCTCAGCCTTCCAAGC
Organism: Muscardinus avellanarius; assembly: GCF_963383645.1. NCBI lineage: Eukaryota > Metazoa > Chordata > Mammalia > Rodentia > Gliridae > Muscardinus > Muscardinus avellanarius. The sequence continues at coordinate 77,958,411 of NC_137798.1, read as the reverse complement.
GCAGGGATTACAAACGCGCCACCACGCCCGGCAAGAATAAATCTTAAAACATTGCTTGATGCACATATTGTGTACTTAGATAGAAATATGGCTTAATTAATTTTTTGAGGTACTGGGGATTGAATCCAGAGACATTCTACCTCCAAGCTACACCCCAAGCCCCCAGCCCTAATTTTTTCTTTTTTGCAATCCTGGGGATGGAACCCAGGGTGCACCACCACATGCACCATCATGCCCAGCTAGCTTAATTTGCAATCAGTATAAAATATTAATGAACTTGAGGCTTGGGTGGAGCTAAGTGCTTAGTGATATTTGATTGAAGCCACTAGGGGATACTGTTAAAACTTGGTAGCAGGGCGTGGTGGCGCATGCTTGTAATCCCCGCGCTTGGGACGCGCTTGGGAAGCAGAGACAGGAGGATCACGCAGGTTCGAAGCCAGCCGCACTGGCTTAAGAGACCCTGTTTCCAAATAAAAATATAAAAAAATAGGTCTGGGAGTATAACCTGGAGGTAGAAGGGTTTCCAGGAACCCCAGTACCATCACCAAAAAATAAAAAGTAAATAAAAAATAAAAGAACTTGGTAGGTTATTCTCTGCATATGATACTTTGAAACATTTCTATTCTTTTTTTTTTGTTTTGTTTTTTATATAGTATTCGGGATTGAACCCAGGGGCATCTACTTCTGAGCAACACTCCCAGCCCAATTTTTTTATTCTTTATTTTGCAACAGGGTTTAACTAAATTGTGGAGGGCCTGCCGGGCATGGTGGCGCACGCTTGTAATCCCCGCGCTTGTGAGGCGGAGACAGGAGGATCGCACAGGTTCGAAGCCAGCCGTGCTGGCTTAAGAGACCCTGTTTCCAAATAAAAATATATAAAAAATAGGTCTGGGAGTGTAGCCTGGAGGTAGAAGGGCTTCCAGAAACCCCAGTACCACCAAAAATAAAATAAAATAAAATATAAATAAATAAATTGTGGAGGGCCTAAGTAGCTGAGGCTGGCCACAAACCTGTGATCCTCCTTTCTCAGTCTCCCAAGTACCTGGATTACAAGTGTGTGCCACCACGCCCAGCTACATCTCTATTCTTAACTGGGCTTCAATTTTATTTTTTCTTTTCACATACAATGTGGATGTATAAGCTTAATGCAGCCGCCCATTTGCAGCCATTTGGACACTTTGAACAAGATTGTGGCAGTTTTTGCACAGCTTTAAGATAGAAATACCTGGTACTCTGTATATTTCATATATTATTGATGCCATTTTAGAAGAAAAATGTAAAGGGTAGGTAATTAAGTGTACTCATAGCATCAAATAAGATATATAAAACAGCAAAATAAAATCCCATTAGGTTGTAAGTACTACAAAAATAAAAGTCAACTTTTACTAAGGGGAAGTTTTCATCCCATTGATTCTTGGTGCCTTTGGGTTAGACTGGGTTTTAAGAGCTTCATCATTTGAGGATTTTGACGTATTATTGTTTTCAATAATGTCCTCTCTAGTTCTCATGGAGTATATAGAAAAATACAGGCAATATATATGAATGTGATTAGTAACAATGATGAAAGTGTTAACCTACCAGACCCAGGCGTTAGTGAATAACTGTACATAACCTCAGCTTTTAACACACGTGTATCTTTTCCAACCATGAAATCACAACCATGGTGCAGAGCTTATTCCAAGTACAGAAGGTCCATGCATGGTTGGCATTATTTCCTTTTATTTATGGTAGATGTTCAGCTGACATAGAAGTTGACCAAAACGCTGCCTGTTCTGTTAACTTTCTGTATAATTCACTTAAATAAAGCAAGTTAACCTCAATGGTAACAGTTAAAATTTCCATCTTATGTGTTTAAGTATTACCATGATGCTGCTGAGCATTTTCTTTTGATTAAAAAGAAAAATGCCATGGGCTTCAGCCTTCTTCCATCACTTTTCTTTACCAGGTCCATTAATATGTTTATAATACCGGTGCCAGTTATTTTATCTGATAATGCTTGTTATGGTATTTGTGTACTTGTTTGCATTCAAGTTTTGTTCAGTAATGAGTGTGTAAACTGCATATGTGAAATAAATTTTTTGGTTTTTTGTTTTTCTTCTTTTTTTTGGGTGGTACTAGGGATGGAATCCAGGGGCTTTCTACCTCTGGGCTATACTCCCAGACCCATTTTATATTTTATTTGGAAACAGGGTCTCACTAAGTTGCTGAGAGCCTCCCTAAGTAGCTGAAGCTGGCTTTGAACCTGCGCTATCCTCCTGTCTCAGCCTCCCAAGTACTGGGATGTGCGCCACCACGCCCGGCTGTGAAATAAATTTTAATACTAATGTAAAAAAAAAAAAAGCCAAGTGTGATGGCTCATGTCTATAATCTCGGTACTTGGGAGGCTGAAAAAAGAGGATCCTAGCAATTCAAGGAGAGACTCAGCCATCGAAACTCTCAGCAACCCAGCAAGACCCTGTTTCAAAACAAAAAATAAAAGGGCTGGGAATGTAAGCTTAGAGGTAGATTTGACCCTTGGGTTCAATCCTCAGTACCAAGAACGGCTCTCAACCTTGAAAAATGGAACCTACCATTTATAGTAATAGAATCTTACAGTCCCAGACACAATCTAAGTAAGGGTGGAGAAATCAAGCTGTACCAAAACATACCTACAAAATCTGTGTGCCCAAGTGTAGCCATAACCTCAGGTCACTCAGCCTGTTGCCTACCTGCCATCACCCCAACCAAACCCAGGTCTTCTGGTTCCAAGTCCAGTGTTCATCCTGGCTCACCAGGCTCTTTTCCACCAATCATGAGGATATTCACTTGCCAGATTTGGGGAAGTTTCTTCCAAATGCCAGAAAAATATGAGAGTGGAAAGCAACTTGAATACAAGCCTTCCCTTATTGCCAGCTTGCTTGCTACAAGTTGATTAAGACCTATGACAGCACAGGTAGGGGACAGTGCTACCCTTTGAGGCACAGTGCCAGCAACAGATTCAAGCCAAAAACTAAGCAAAAACATAACATATACTCTTAGCTGAACATGCTAGTGGAAAATAATTTCTCCACTAGGATTATGCTGTTAGAGGTCTAAGTAGCATAGCTAAAATGAGCAAATTATCCCCAAAGTTAAAGAAATGGCCTCTTCCAATGAGTTTCTCTTATTTCATTTGTGTGTGACACTAGGGACTGAACCCAGGGTCTCACACACATGCGCTCTACTGCCAACTTTTATACCCATAGCCTTCTCTTCTTTAATTCTTTAAAAAGCAAACATACGTGACCTTTGACATCTTTTGTGTGTGTATGTGGTTTCAGTCTGAGAATTGAACCCAGTGGCATTCTACCTTTGAGCTACACCCCCAGCCCTATATTTTATTATTTTGGAACAGGGTCTATAAGTAGCTGAGGATGGCCGCGAACCTGCAACACTCCTGTCTAAGCCTTCCAAGGGATTACAAGCATGAGCCACCACACCAGGCCATGGCCTTTGACATCTTGCAACCACCCTAGGTTGTTTTTCATCTTAACCATTATAGTTTTTTTTTTTTCTTTTTTTTTTTTAATGGTACTAGGGATTGAACCCAGGAGCATTCTACCTGATTTACAACCCTGGCCCTATTTTACTTGTTCTTTTGAAGCAAGGTCTCGCTGAATTATGGTATGCTGGCTTTGAACTTGTGATCCTCCTGTTTCAGACTCTGAAGTACTGAGATTACAGGCTTGTGCACTGTAATCAACCATTACTGATTTTCCTCATCTTCCTCCGCCTCCTAATTTTTTTTTCAAGTCAACCTACACAATAACCTGCCTCAGAAAAGGGAAACATCTTAACTGGGCTTGGTGGCGCACGCTTGTAATCCCAGCACATGTGAGGCTGAGACAGGAGGATCGCACAGGTTCGAAGCCAGCCTCAGCTACTGAGTGAGGCTCTCAGCAACTTAGTGAGACCCTGTTTCCAAATAAAGTATAAAATAGGTCTGGGAGTATAGCCCGGAGGTAGAAAGCCTCTGGGTTCCACCCCTAATTTCACCAAAAAAAAAAAAAAAAAAAGAAAGGGAAATGTCTTTAGTACTTTAATAATCTTCTAATATTCATACAAAATAAGAAAACAGGATTCTGGCCCTCAACCCTAACCCCCCAAATTGATGAAAAACAACTCATATGAAATATACAACTTCCAAACTAAAACTTCTGATGCCTCAAACAGAATGCCAGATCAGCACACTGAGGCCTGAGGGGAAGGACGCTGGCGCTCTAAAATGATCAGGGATCAGGACTACTTCTGCAGAGGCAGCTCCTTTTAAAAAAATTTTTCCTCATCCAACTTCTGCTTTTACTTTTATACCTAGATGAGGTGGTTCTTCCTAGAAGAGAGTCTGAGGTTCATGACATTGAAGCAGCCATCAAGGTAAATGTGACCATACTGATGGGTATCAAGGTAAGATCTTGAGTTACAAGGGAAAAAAAAAAAGTGGTAGTGGAAAATCAGTACGGCCTTGATTCCAGTCACCAACAAGAAACTAGTTTAGAGCTAGAGGAATCTTGGTGAGCAGCAGCCCCTTGTCATACAACATGGTTGCCAAGGAAAGCTGGTCCTCCACACTATCGCAGGGCAGGTCCCCTACTTTCACAAACTCTGGATAGGAGCGAAGCAAGAGTTCCATGGCATCGGCTTGTTGGGGGTCTATTTCCAAGCACTTGGGTTCCTCCAGATGATAAACACGAGAGTTTTCCACTGTGTAATAGAGAAATAAATGGTCTCCCTCACCCACAAGCCGAGCTATCCCATCCTGAAGCATGTGGACTTCTGTTTCTGTTGTCAACTGGGCCCCCACGTTTACAGGTTCTCCAGCCTCCCAGCGAATTGGGAGTCCGTAAACACTTAGCGCCCTCTCCCTATCAGTCAACACAGGGGGCAGAGAATCGTGGATAAAGTCTTTGGCTCGCTGGTCGGCCACAGCATCAACAGGAGCAAAGTGTCCCAGGCGGGCAACCAAGACCCGCACCTTTTCAAAGAAAGCAGTTCTTCGTGGATCCTTGGAATCAGAATGCTGGGCCCCCATGTAATCCAAGAAGTCTCGCGGTAGACCCCTTCGAAATTCTACATTTTCTTCCACTGCGGCCTGAATGGCTAGAGGAAGTACCGCCTCCAGGAAGTCGCCCCAACTATTACGCTGGAACGTGGACAAGGTGAGGTGCAGAGAGTGGACTCCATCCTGGCACTCGGCTTGGTGAATGAAGCCTCGAGGAAAATAGAGCAAATCTCCAGGTTCCAGCACGGTCTGCAGCACCGGCTCACCAAGGTCCTCCTGGCTGAAGTTGGGGCTGGAGGTCAGGGCCAGTTCCTCGTTTGGGAAACGGGGTCGGTAGACACGCCAGAGTTTCCTACCTTCCAGCTGCAGCACGAAAGCCTCGATGTCATCGTAGTGGGGGGCAAAGCCCTGCGAGTTGGGCGGCGTGAGATAAACGTTGGAGCCCGCCATGCTTCCAAACTGCTCCTGGAGCACAGCCAGGAACTGCCACACGGTGGCCGAGAAAGCCTGCGGGCAGAGGAGGCGCAGGGAGCAGCCGGCCCGGTACAAGGACCACGCGGCGGCAGGCAGGGCGCGGCCGGGCGGGTTCAGGGTCTCCCGCCGCCCGTCGACGTAGCGCGCGGCGTCCAGGTGCTGCCCGAAAAGCACGTCCTCGTCGCGCAGCATGGAGTCCAGGTCGGCGGTGGAGAAAAGGCCCTGGTAGTAGGTGTGGTCCTGCCGCCGCACCAGCACCGCCTCCCGCTCCCAAAGGCGCCGGTAGAAATGTTCGGGCGGCAGCGGCGCGACCAGCCACTCGAAGAGGCGCGCCGCGCGCCGCCGGCTGCTGGGGATGCGGCCCAGCTCGGCCAGGACGCGCCGCAGCGGGGAGTCCCCGGGCGCCTCCGCGCCGTCCCCCCGCGGCCCCGACGGCGGGGCGGGCGGCCGCGGGCGCGCGCGCGGGGCGGGGGGCCGCGGGTTGGCCGGGGCCCGCGGGCGCGCGGCGGCCGGCGCCTCGGGCGGCGCGTCCTCGGGGTCGCTGGCCGTCGACGCCACCCTCGAGCCCTCCGAGTCCTGGCTGGGCAGCGCCGCAGCCCGCAGCGCGGCCACGCGGGACGCGGCGCTCCTCCTCAGCGGCCTGCGGAGCTTCCTGGGCCTCAGGGGCGCGGCCAAGACCGACCCGCCGTGCGGCTGGGACTGGCGCCGGCGCCTCGGCCGCCCGCGCCTCGACGGCCCCCCACTGGCCCGGAGCCCGTCCATGCCGAGCTGCCCTCCCGGCCGGCTCGGAGAGAACGGAGCTCAGCCGTGCCACGGCCGCGGCGCACTCTGGGAAGGGGGCGTGGCCTCCCCTCCGGGTTGCGCTGGCCCCGCCCCCGCCCCGCCCCTCCTGCGCGCCGGGGCGAGCCAGCTTTATTAAACGCCCGGCTTCGCAGAGAAGCGGCAAAATCCTTGCCGGACCAGGGATTCCTATTCAGAGGCTAGTTTAAAAGTCAGGTTCGAGGCCAGCCTCAGCAACTTAGTGAGACCCTGTTTCAAAATAAAAAATATAAAGGGCTGGGGGGTGTAGCTCAGAGGTTGGATAACTCTGAGTTCAATTCTTGGTACCCTGCAATTTTAAAAGATCAAGTTTGCAGGCAATTCAGGAGAAAGAAAATCAGCTACTTGTTCCTTTCCTTCTAGCCTGTAAATATTGTGTGAGTAGGGTATTTTTCAACAGCTTCCCATCAGAAAGAGTGTAGTTCTTGGTCCTGGGGGATGAGGGAGGTGTTACTGGGGATTGAATCCAGATGTATTCTATTTGCAACCCCAGCCCTATTTTATTTTTTGTTTTGAAACAGGGTGTTGCTAGGTTGTTGTGAATCTGACTGACGTCTGTAATCTCAGTACTTGGGAGGCTGAGACAGAAAGACTGCAGGTTTGAAGTCAGCCTCAGCAAATTAGTGAGGCTGTAAGCAACTTAGTGAGACCGTTTCCAAAGAAAATATTAGTAAAATATCCTGGAGGGTGAAAGCCCCTGGGTTCCACCCCCAGTACCAAGTAAAATAAAAAATAAAATCAGACTGGGTGTGTAGCTCAGAGGTAGATTCCTGGGTTCCATCCCCAGTTAAAAAAAAAAAAAAAATGCCCTCAGGCAAAGGCTGAGGGTCTACATAAATCCCCCAAACTTTTTTTGTTTTGTTTTCAGCATTCTTTAAAACTGCCATTCTCTCATTTCTGAGGTTTTATTTTATTAGCTACAAGGATTCCTGGGAATCTTACATCTACCCCCTCTGGTGTGTGTGTGTGTGTGTGTGTGTGTGTGTGTGTGTGTGTGTGATACTGGGGAAACCCAGCCAGGGGCTTTCTACCTCTGAGCTATACCCCAAGCACTTATTATTTATTTATCTATTTATTTGTGGGCATGAAACCCAGGGCCCTTCTACCTCTGGGCTACCTCACATACCTATTTTATATTTTATTTGGAAACAGTCTCGCTAAGCTGCTGAGGCTGGCTCGAACCTACCATCCTCCTGTCTCAGCCTCCCAAGTACTGGGGCTCCAGGCCTGTGCCACCAGGCCTGGTTCCTCCGATCCCCAGAACCACACACACAAAAATTAAGAAATAAAGCAGTGGGCGCACTTTGAGTGGCTCCATCTCCTAAGTACATCCCAGGAGTGCCAGTCCTCACTCATAGCTACAAGGGTGTCTTTAATTAAAAGTAAAACAGCAACAACAGAAACCACAAGGGGAGGGAATAAAAGTGTCTCACAGCTTCTGCCTCTTCTGCTTCTTTCTGTTGCAATATCCAAAACACAAGCAAAGCCCAGAGATCACCATGCGCCCGGCCAAACGCCCTCAGATGAGTAGTTCAGGCCTCTCCTCCACATCAGTTTGTGATGAGGGTCAAGGGAGACAGGTGTTGAGCTCCTGGGTCTAGCTTATTGAGTCTGGCAATTTATCCAGCCGTTCTGACAAGCCATGGCTAAAGGCATGTTCAGTTGGGTGTGCCTTCTCACGGGAGGCCACATGTCTGGCACATGCACTCATCTGCTAATATTTCTCTGCAGTCTGTGAAGCCTCGAGCACCAAATCCCTGGTTACAAAGTGTAATCCCAGACATAAACATGGGAAACAGAAGTCAGTCACCACTTGTCAAAGATCTTCGCACCGCCCGGGAAAAAAGGATTGACAGGGGGCCATTTGACTCTCCCAGTCCTGCTCTCTAATCGGGTGAGTACCCAGAGGGAGGATTTTTCCAGCATCGAATCTTCTCTGTCTGGAAGGAAAGGTGCTCATCTCCAGACTGAATGTTTCTCTTGCTCCAAGACACAGGCACCAGGTCACATTCTGTCTCTTTCATTGATAATGTACAATCTTATTATCAGTTTATAAAGAAAACCTAACAGTTGACTTAATTTATTTTGTCTTTTTTTGGTACTGAAGATTGAACCCAGGGACATTCTACAAGATACACCCCCAGCCCTATTTTTTACTTTTATTTAGAAACAGGTCTCACTATGTTGATGAGAGTCTCATTACTTGCTGAGGTTGTCCTCAAACCTATGATCCTCCTGTCTTAGCCTCCCAAGTACTAGGATTAGGATATTATGCATGCTAGGCAAGTCTCTACTGCTGATCTAAACCCCCAGCCCATTTTATTTTTTATTTTGAGACAGAGTCTTGCTAAGTTGTCCAGGATGGCCTTGAAATTGCCATCTTCCTTGCCCCAGCCTCCCAAATAGTGGATGGGATTACAGGTGTGCACCACCCACATGGATACTTGCTTTGACTTTTTTTTTTTCCCCCGGTACGGGGGGGGGGGGGGGATGGAACCCATGGGCATTCTACCTCCAAGCTACAGCCCAGCCCTATTTTTTTTAATTCTTTATTTTGAAACAGGGTCTTACTGAGTTGCAAAGGGCCTCACTAAGTAGCTGAGGCTGTCAGCGAACCCGGATCCTCCTGTCTCAGCCGCCCAAATGCTGGGTTGATTTGACTTCTTAATGCACCATTTATACAGAGAGTTAAAGAAAATGATACCACATTAGGTGACAAAGTATATTTTTCCATACTGCTGAAAGATCACATACTAAATATGCGTCCAATCTCCAAATTGTGCAAGATTAGAAATATAAAAAACTCAGCCTCTTTTGCAAACTATACAAATTACCCTTTGGAACCCAAACTAGAATCTCATTTGTTTCAGGAAAGAAATAGCCTAGGCAACTTAAAAAAAAAATCGTGATTCTAATCTTATTCTAGAAGTTCTTTAACTCAGCCCACACAGCAATGTGGAAGCCATGTCACAGGACTATTAAAAAAAAAAAAAAAGAAAAAGACCAAGCCAACACAATCATTTCCCCCTTCATACTGCGTGGGTGGCTGTGAACACATTTTGATCCCTGGGAAACAACTCCTAATGCCGATTAGCAGTTCTTAGGAGCTTCAGTGTGCTTAATGCCTAAAAGATTTAGGCATTGGGAAAGATTTAGGAGCAGCTGCAGATTGTGTCCGTATCATTAGATGAGATTCTGTAAGAGCACATGATACACAAATCATAGCCAGGATAAAGGAGAACACCAGAATTCAAAGTAGTGCGCATCTAGCATTCTCTCCTATATATTAATTGAGGTGGGGTTAATTTAGGGACATTCTACTTCTGAGCTATACCCCCAGCCCTTTTTATTTTTGTTTTTAAAACACGGTCTTAGCCCGGCATGTTGGCACATGCTTGTAATACCGGAATTCAGGAGGCTGAGACTGGAGGATCGCAGTTCACCTCAGCTACTTAGTGAGGCCCTCCGTAATTTATTGAGACCCTGTTTCACAATAAAGAATAAAAAATAGGGTAAGGGATGTAGCTCGGAGGTTGAATGCCACTTGGTTCAATCCCCAAACCTGCAAAACAAACAAAAACAAATAAACAAAAAACAAAATAACAATGTCTTACTAGGTTGTTGAAGAGTCTCATTACTTGCTAAGGCTGTCCTCAAACCTGCAATCCTCCTGTCTCAGCCTCCCAAGTATGGAATTACAGGTGTGTTCCACCCAGCTCAGCTTTGTTATTTATACCCTAAAAACACACACATTCTTCTGGGCATGGTGGCGCATGCTTGTAATCCCCACGCTTAGGAGGCTGAGATAGGAGGATCACGCAGGTTCGAAGCCAGCCGTGCTGGCTTAGGAGACCCTGTTTCCAAATAAAAATATAAAAATAGGTCTGGGAGTGAGCCCGGAGGTAGAAGGGTTTCCAGGAACCCCAGTACCACCAAAAAACAAAACAAAACAAAACAAACAAACAAAACACACATACACACATTCAACAATAAAAATAATGACCGTGTGAACAGCCATTAGTTTTTCTTTCCCCTAGTTAGACCCTCTCTTCCAGTGGCAGTGTTACCACTGAAATATATAAAGCAAGTATTTTTCCCTGTGAACTCCTAGCAGCTGTGAAGTACAGCACGGGGAGAGTTTGGGGGGAATCCCAGTTAACTGCACAACAGAAAACCTTTCCTTTTCTTAATGCATGTAAGCCATGTTTTTGTTCATTACTTTACATGTTCCATCTAAGTGAAATACTAGGGAACGCCATCACATGCCGCCCATCAAAGCCATGTCCACATCCAACCTGCGCATTCTGGGATCCGGCTCCCATGAGACGTTTGAGACAATGAACGATTCTGTGCGAGTGCTCTCTCAGCCCCTCTATCTTTGAACTTGTCATTGCGTAGTGAAAGGACTTGATTGTTCTCTCTCTGCATCGCTGGCAAGAGCTGGAGAGCAGCACTGAACCCTCCGGTCAGCGAGCCGAGCCGCGAGGCCGCACAGACCTCTGCGGACCCTCAGCGCTGTGGGAGCCACAGCCGCTGCAGAAGAAACGGCCTTTGTCCTCCGGGAGTGCACAAGAGTTTTATAAGACACACTTACAGGAACCTTTCGAGACAATATGCTTCATCTAGTGGGAATTTTGTGGCGCGCGGCAGATGTGCTGAAGGTGCTCGGGAAGAGGGCTCCTGCCTCCAGTGACCCACTGGTCTCCTCACCCGAGAGAAGTGGCACCTCCCTCCTCACCCCCGAGGGTTTCTAATCTAGTCACAGCAACATGACAAGTTACACACACAGTTACAATGACAAGATATTCCTGGTACACACCTGTAATCCTAGTGCTTGGGAAGCTGAGAGAGGAGGTCACTGGTCTGAGGCCAGCACATGGTAACTTAGCGAAACGCTGTTTCAAAATAAAAATTAAGAAAGGGGCTGCGGTGTTGCTTGGAGGTAAAATATCTTTGGGTTCAATCTCCAGCACCAAATATAAATCAATAAATAAAAGGGCGGGGGGATCAGAGGTAGAACACCCCTGGGTTGCATTCCCAGTACCACACATGCAAAAAATAAAACAAAACAAAACAACAACAAAAAAGTTCCACAAATCCTTCATATCCTTCATGAACGGTCCTTCCAGGGGGGTTCTCTTTTCTCGAAAACTGGCCCCATTGTGTCCCTGTCACTGGTCCTCTCCTGGTCTTCTGCCTTTAGAACTGCACGGGTTGGTTGGGCAGGTGGCTGATCCCCAGCCTGCCAGACCAGGAAGCTACTTTTGGCCCAGCATGTGGGGAGAGCGCCGTGCTGCCTTGTTCTTACACAGATCAGGGGAGATTTTCCATTTTTCAACGAAGATTTGTGTTTCTCTTAATTTACACCTTCCTTCCCTCCTTTCTACACCACCCCCCCCCCCCCCCCGTGCAGTACTAGGAATGGAACCCAGGGGCATTCTACCTCTGAGCTCCACCCCCAGCCCTATTTTTATTCTTTATTTGGAAACAGGGTCTTACTGAGTTGCAGAGGGCCTCACTAAGTAGCTGAGGCTGGCCGCAAACCTCGATCCTCCGATCTCAGCCTCCTGAATGCTGGGATTACAACTATGCGCCACCACGCCTGGATTCTTTCTTTCTTTCTTTCTTTCTTTCTTTCTTTCTTTCTTTCTTTCTTTCTTCCTTCCTTCCTTCCTTCCTTCCTCCCTCCCTCCCTTCCTTCCTTCTTTCCTTCCTCCTTTCTTCCCTCCCTCTATCCCTCCTCTCTTTCTGTTGTGGTACTGGGATTGAGCCCAGGGTGTTCTACTTCTGAGTTGCACTCCTATCCCTATTTTATTTTTTATTTTGAAACAAAATCTCACTAAATTGTGGAGGGCCTCACTGAGGCTGATGGTGAACTTGCAATCCTCCTGTCTCAGCCTCCCAAATACTGGGATTACAGACATGTGCCACCATAGCTGGCTTACATGTCCCATCTAAATCATCATCCCTTAGGTTACGATGTCAACAGAACAAAGACAAGACCAACAACAAAGAGGGGGCTGAAGGTCAGAAGGAAAGCCCTTGGCCAGGTGGCCCACGTTTGCGATCCCAGTACTTGGGAGGCTGAGACAGGAGCGTCTCAGGTTCATGGCCAGGAGGATGGTGGTTTGCAGGCAGCCTCCGCTACTTAGTGAGGCCCTCCGCAACTTAGTGAGACCTTGTTTCAAAATAAAGAATAAAATAGGCTGGAGATATAGCTTGGAGGTAGAATGCCCCTGGGTTCTGTCCCCAGTCCCCCCCCCCACACACACACACAGAAAAGAAAAAGAAAATACCACAAAAAAAGAAGAAAAGCACTTGTGTTAGTTTCCACTTCCCTCCCATAACCTTCTATTGTTTATCACTTGATTTTCCCACCCTGCCCCATCCTTGATTTCTTTGTTTCTTTCTTTCTTTTTTTCTTTTGTTTTTTGGTAAGGAAGATTGAACTCAGGGTCATTCTACCTCTGAGCTACACCCAGCCTGATTTTATTTTTTATTTAGAAATAGGGTCTTGCTAAGTATCTGAGGCTGTCCTCAAACCTGTCCTCAAACCTGTGATCCTCTGTCTCAGCCTCCCAAGTACTGGGATTACAAGCATGGGCCACCACTTTGCCTGACTTTGCCCCTCATTTCTTTTCTTTTCTTTTTTCTTTTTTTTCTTTTTCTTTTTTTTTTTTTTTTTGGTAGTGGTGGGCATTCTACCTTCAAGCTACACACTCAGCCCTATTTTTTATTCTTTATTTTGAAACAGGGTCTCACTAAGTTGCAGAGAGCCTCACTAAGTAGCTGAGGCTGCCTGCAAACCACGATCCTTCTCAGCCTCCCGAATGCTGAGATTACAAGCGTGCGCCACCACGCTCGGCTTGCCCCTCATTTCTTGATGCTATATGTTGTCAGCACACATTTACCAAATACCAGTAGTCATTACAGATATTCCAGGAAGTTTTTCTGATAGCATTTTCTATCCCGTTATATAAAATGGGCTTGTTTTGGTAAAGACAGCTGCAGAACATTTTGGATGTCAAGTACAAACTGGTTACTCTGATTTTTCTGAGACCCTTGTGGTATTTTTTTTTATAAATAAAGTACCATGCTTATAATCCCTCCTCACTAGGGAGGCCAACACAGGAGGATTGCAGGTTTGAAGACAGCCTCAGCAACTAGTGAGATTTTCATCAACCTAATGAGACCTTGTTTGTTTCAAAATAAAAATAAAATAGGGCTGGGGGTATAGCTTAAAGGTAGAATGCCCCTGGGTTCAATCCTCAGTACCACAAAATGAATTAATTGTTAATTAATTAATATGCCAAAAAAGACTATAAGAAAATTATGGTAGATATCTAATGTACACACTTAAATAACTACTCTTAGCAAAAAAAAAAAAAATCACAATGAAGCTGGGCATGAGGACATCCACTTGTAATCCTAGTACTTGGGAGGCTGAGACAGGAGGATCTCAGGCTTGCAGCCAGCCTCAGCAACTTGGTGAGGCCCTTCACAACTTAGACCTTGTTTCAAGAAAAAGAATAAAATAGGGCTAGAGGTGTAGCTCAGAGGTAGAATGCCCCTGGGTTCTATCTCTAGTACCACACACACAAAATAAAAGCAATGACCCACTGATACATGCTACTACATGGATGACTGTGTGTGTGTATGTATATGTGTGTGTGTGTGTGTGTGTGTGTGTGTGTGTGTGAGAGAGAGAGAGAGAGAGAGAGAGAGAGAGAGAGAGAGAGAGAGAGACATGCTAGAGATTGAACCCAGGGCCTCACACATGCAAAGCAAGCTCTACCACTGAGCTACATCTCCAGCAAACATAGAATGAACTTTGAAAAGATTATGCTAAGTAAAAGCAGCCAGACACACAAAAAATGCATGTACATAATTCCATCCATATCAATGTCCAGAAGAGGCGAATCCACAGAAACAGAAAATATATTAGTGGTGAGTTAAGGCTGAGAGAGGTGGGTAGGGAAGGGAGTGGGAATTGCCTGCTAATTTGGGTTTCTTTTAGGGTGGTGAAATTTACTAAAATTAGGTTGTGGTGGTATTTATATAACCCTATGAATATACTAAAAAACATTGAGTTGTATACTTTATTTGGTACTGAGTGGTGTACACCACCTTGCCTGCTTATATACTTTAAATGGGCAAATTAGTTTGGGCATGGTGACCACCTCTATAATCCCAATACTTGGGAGGCTGAGACAGGAGGAACGCAGGTTTGCGGCCAGAGTCAACAATTTAGCAAGAGTCTCCACAACTTAGTGAGACCATGTTTCAAAATAAAAAATAGGGCTGGGGTATAGCTCAGAAGTAGAATGCCCCTGGGTTCCATCCCCAGTACCACATAGACATAAAACTGTATAGGAGTCAGGAGTGGTGACACATGGCTGTAATCCCAGTACTTGGGAAGGTGAGACAGGAGGATTGGAAGTTTGAGGCCAGACTCAACTATTTAGCAAGGCTCTCAGTAACAGAGAGAGACCTTGTTTCAAAATTAAAAATAAGCCAGGTGTGGTGGCACATGCTCATAATCCCAGTACTTGATAAACTGAGGCAGGAGGACCACAGGTTTGAAGCCAGCCTCAGCAATTTAGCAAGGCTCTCAGTAACTTACTGAGACCCTGTTTCCCCCCCAAAAAAAGGACTAGAGTTGTGGCTTAGAGTTAGAAAGCCCCTCAATTCCTAGTTTCAAAATAAATAAATAGGCAAATTATATGGCATGGTCATTATATTTTACTAAAACTTTAAAATTTTTATATTATGGGATAGGGGTATAGCTCAGCACTAATGGGCTTGTCCAGCATTTGTGAAGCCCTGGGTTCAGTGTATGTGTGTGTATGTGTGTGTACATATAGATGTATGTATGTGTATGTATATACACACACACATTGTATCATAGGCTATAGACTATATATGTATATGTTGTTTTGTAATATAATTATTATACTATATTTTGTAATATAGCATATACACACATACAATATATATTTTTATACCATATAATATGTATATTTCAACCACTATTATGTTACAGGTACTATTCTAGGTTCTAGGGACATAGCAGTGACCAGGACTGTTAAGGTTCTCTGCATTATATTTCTTGACAAAAATCTGGATTTTTTTTTTGTGTGTGTGTGTGTGTGTGGTGCTGGGGGTGGAACCCAGGGGCTTTTCTACCTCCGGGCTATACTCCCAGACCTATTTTATATTTTATTTGGAAACAGGGTCTGTCACTAAGTTGCTGAGAGCCTCGCTAAGCAGCTGAGGCTGGCTTTGAACCTGCACCATCCTCCTGTCTCATCCTCCCAAGCGTGGGGATAACAAGTGTGCGCCACCATGCCTGGCAAAAATCTGGATTTTTATGTGAACTCTCCTCAGTGTTAAATGTTAGCGATTAATTGGAAAATATTTAAAAACACTGTAAACTGATACTGTGCCAAAGTCATCTGCGGGCCAAGGTCAGCCCTCTGGCTAAGAGTCTGTGACCCCTGGTGCAGGCTTTTGAGATGATGAGTTTCTAGGGTATCGCTCATTTGGCTGAACCTTCATATCCTCACATGCTCCCACGTGCTGCCCAGCACCAGTCAAAGAGGCATTCCCAGTAATGTCCAGGGAATCGTCTTAGAACCTGCCCAAGCTGGGCATTGCCTGGCTCCCACTCACCTCTGTGACACCCAGCCTTTCTGCTGACCCATTGAGGCCCCATTTGCTTTCCATGTCGGCACCAAATGGTAATGTGCACCGGACGGGTGTGGAACAGACTTGTGCTTCTCTAGCCTTTCAAGATCCTCCATCCTCTGAGGGCGGCAGGCCAGCTTAGGAAGTAGTCTTAGATGTTAGGGTTTGGACCCTTTTATTTTCCTTTACCTGCCAATACCTATCACCTCAATTACTTTTAGACACCTTAGTGTGTGGCATCAGTATAGTCAGCAGCTCTTTTTTTCTCCTTCCCTGATTCATTAATGACTACCTTGCCCATGTTTGCTGATTCACCCCATTACTGCTTCGATGAGTTCTGTGTTTAATTATTTTTACAATGTTTCGGTTAAAACCCTCAATAAAGTAAAGATACTGGTTGAAGGAGAGCAGGACACTTGTGTCTTCTCAGCCGCCCTATTCCTCTAATAATAATTCTGACTCTGAGTCATTCTAATGACTTCTAATCTAATTGCAACATTCCACAGTAGCAGCAGCCCACAACACTATCCTTCACAAAGCTCCTGTATTGGCAATGCAGAAAGGTTCAGAGATGATATAATTAAATCAGGGTTCTGATCTCATCAGTGGATAAACCCATGGATGGTTAATATTTTGAATGGATTAACTGAGTGGATGTGCAGGCATGTATGGTACAGCTGGAGGACGTAGGTCACTGGGACCTCAGGGACTGTGTCTGTCTTTGGTTGCTTCCTCTCTGCTTCCTGGCTGCCAGGAACCTGAAGCTTTTTTCTCTCCTGCCCTGTCACCATGACGTTTCTGTCTTGGAGCTAGATGACCATGGACTGAACCTCTAAGACTATGAGCCAAATAAATCTTTCCTCCTCTAAGTTGTTCTCATCAAATATTTTGGTCGCAACAATGAAAAAGCTGACTGATATAGACTCTCAAAGGCAGAAGCTAGGCGGGGCCCAGCAAGCTTCTGAAAGCCTCAGCAGACAATGCGAGGTAGTAGGAAAATGGTCGACTCAAATTCTGATTTCCTCCTGCTATTGTGTGACTTTGTAAAAATTACCTTATCCTCCTGATACTTTTATTCTTATTTTTAAATTTTTTACAGTGCAGGGAATCAAACCCAGGGCCTCACACATGCGAGGCAAGCGCTCTGCCACTGAGTTATAACCCAACCCCTGAATTTTACTCTCATAATTTGTAAAATGAGAAGGATATTTATCTTATGGGTCTATTGCAGTGGTTTTTCTCAACCTGGTTGTATATTAAAATTTCTTTCAGCTGGGCATGGTGGTATACTCCTACAATCCCAGTATTTGGGAGGCTGAACAACCTGTTCAGTTGGCTGTCAACAACCCAGAAAGACCCTGTCATAAAAAAAAAAAAAGGCCCCAGCATCCCCAACACACACACACTGCTTCTCTGAAGTGTCACAATTTAAGGCACACTTCCTACAAATTAAATTGGAATTTCTGAGGGTAAGATCCAGACATTAAGTCTTAAAAGCTTCACAAATCAATTCAATATATGACAGTGTTTAATATCACTGCTGAGATTTAAATACTGTTACTCAGCCAGGCGTGATGGCACATGCCTGTAATCCTAGTACTTGGGAGACAAGAAGATTGCAAGTTCAAGGACAGCTTTTGCAAGTAGTGAGCCTCTCATCAACTTAGTGAGACCCTGTTTCAAAATAAAAGTGAAAAATAGGGCTGGAGGTGTAGCTCTGAGGTAGAATGCCCCTGGGTAGTCTTCCATACTACAAAAAATAATAATAAATTATGTTACTCGTGTAAAACGGGCTCTGAGGTAGGCATAGTGGTGCATACGTGTAATCCAAGTACTTGGAAGGCTGAGACAGGAAGATCACAGTAAGCCTCAGCAATTTAGTGAGGCCCTTTGCGGCTTAGTGAGACCCTGTTTTAAAATAAAAGAGAGCTGAAGGTGTAGCTCAGAAGTAGAATCCACTGGGATCATTCCCCGGTAATACACACACACACACACACACACACACACACACACACACACACACACACACACACACACACACACACACACGGGGGAGTGGGGAGTCTGTTAATTTCTAGTTATTCCCAATTCAAGTTTCAAACCAGCAATTGTCGGTACTTTTGGTGTATGTTCTTAAACTTCACCACTAGGTGTCAGTTTGATCACGCAAGTTGGTTTCTGGCACGTCTCCCAATAACAACCTTGTACCGGCACCACAACCATTTGTCGGGTACCTATTAATGCCAGGCACCATGCCAGTGACTCTTAAAACATGTGATTTCAGCTGGGCCTGGTGGCACATGTCTGAAACCCCAGTACTTGGGAGGCTGAGACAGGAGGATTGCTGGAACTAGCTAGCCTCACCAATTTAGCAAGGCTCTGGAGCAAGTTAGTGAGACCTTGTTTCTAAATAAAATAATCATAATAATAATAGAGCTGGGAGTGTAGCTTAGAGGTAGCATGTCCTAGGGCTCAATCCCCAGCAACACACACACACATACACCCCCCAAACAAAAACCAAACCAACAACAAAAAACCTATGTAATTTCTAATCATATAACAAGTAGCTAAGCAGCTATCCTCTGTCATAAGGAAGATGAGGGTCAGAGATTCTGTGACTTGCACAAAGATATACAAAAAGTGGCAGAACTTGGATTCAAGCTCCATTCATTTATGAACAGCCAGGTGTGGAGGTGTACACCTGTATTTCTAGTACTTGAGAGATGGAGATAGGAGGATCGCAGGTTCAAAGCCAGCCTCAGCAACTTAGTGAGACCCTGTGCCAAAATAAAAAGTAAAAGGACTGGGGAAGTGGCTGGAGTTAGAATGCCCTTCATGGATTCAATCCCTAGTAACAGAAAAGAAAAAGAAAGAACAGAAAAAATGCACCGAACACTTAGTATGGGAAGGGACTGTGCACTAGCAGAAAAACCCTCTCTGTTCCTATGGTGACGGTGATCGGGATGACTGCTGCTTGGTCGTTCCAAGAGGTGCACACTCCTGAAGAGTGACGAGTTCTCATCTCCTGGAAGGTCACTGTTATCCTTCATTTATAGGTGCGTTTGAGAAGAAAACGTGGGAACTCCCTTTTATAAATGTTCTTGGCCTTGAGTTAGCTCTAGCCTCTGAAGAACTTACTTTGTTCCGAAGAGGGTAAAATGACTTTTTTTTTTTTTTTTTGGTACTGAGATTGAGCCTAGGGACATTCTACCTTCTGAGCTGTACCATCAGTCTTTTTAAAAATTTTTTGTTTGTTTTGAAACAGGGTCTCACTAGTTTGCTAAGAGTCTTGCTAAATTACTGAGACTGGTCTCAAACTTGTGATCCTCCTGTCTCAGCCTCCCAAGTACTGGGATTACAGGTGTGCACCACCACACCCAGTTGTAAAATGACTCCTAAACAGTTTCCCGGGATAATCGTTCCTATTACTACACTAAAATATGAGAGCATATTAGGTAACAAAGACCTCTTTAGTCTGGTCTGTTTTACCACTATTTTATTTATTTGTATACTTAGCAGCAAACTATTGGCCTAGAGTATTTATCTTTTTTTTTTTTTGGTGGGGCTGGCGATTGAACCCAGAGGCAATCTACCTCAAGGGGTTGAGGCAGGAGGATTGCAAGTTTAAAGCCAGCCTGGGAACCACAGTGAGAATCTGTCTCAAAATAAAAAGGGCCGAGAGCCTGTCCAGCAGTCACGTGCCCATTCTTGAGATTTTTCTTGGTTCAACAAACAGCTCAGGCTTTACCAAGTGATCTGCTCTGCACTAGCTAGACAACCTTTGTCCACTTCATGCAGAAGCAGACAAATCATATCTGTTCCTATGATGACTGTGATCTGATAGGGCTGTTCATTCAGAGCAGGTAAGAACTTGTTTGATTTACAGGCCTGCTCTGAGTCTAGTTGGCCTGTTAGCTTTGGAGAGACCAGGAAGGGGATATACTTTCACTCAAGCTCAATGACAAAGGTGTCTTTGGAAATGACAATCGGATAGTTCATAGAACAGAGAACAGATCCGAGGGAGTGCGGTAAAAGTATTTATGGTTGAAATTAACAAGGAAATGAATAGAGAAGAAGAACTCCGGGGTCATGTATCTGCCAATCAGAAAGAAAAAAGATCTGGTTTTCACACACATGTTCCTTTTTTTTTTTTTTTTTTTGGCTACGTGTTTGTAGATGGAAAGTCACAATTGGAAGCTCTTTTGGAATCTCCACATGTCCTTCAGTGAGTCAAAGGTTTTGTTTTTGTTTTTAGACATGATTTTGCTCTGTTTCCCAGGTTGGCCTCAGACTCCTGGGCCCAAGTGATCCTTCGGCCTCAGCCTCCTGAGTAGCTGAGGTTACTCGCGCACACACTGCCACACCCGGCCTGAGTCCAAAATTTTAAGTACCTGTAAAATTACATGTAAAAGTACTTTGTGTGTGTGTGTGTGTGTGTGTGGTACTGGGGTTCCTGGAAGCCCTTTTACCTCCAGGCTACACTCCCAGACCTATTTTATATTTTTGAAACAGGGTCTCTTATGCCAGTAGTTTTGTTTTGTTTTGTTTTGTTTTGTTTTGTTATTGCGGGTCTGGGAGTGGAACCCAGGGGCATTTGACCTCCGAGCTACACCCTTGCCCTATTTTTTATTCTTTATTTTGAAACCGGGTCTCACTGAGTTGCAGAGGGCCTCACTAAGTAGCTGAGGCTGTCTGTGAACCGCGATCCTCCAGGTCTCAGCCTCCCGAATGGTGGGATTACAAGCGTGCGCCACCACGCCCGGCTTTAAAAGTACTTTTTAAGTACATGTAAAAGTGAGAAATAGTGGGGAAAGAAGTGTTAATCAGATCAGTTAATCAGATCATCTTCCTAGGACAGTTAGGCCTGGCCAGAATCAGTCTCCAAAAGACCTTGTTCAAGCCTGGTTGGAAATTTCTGTATCCCAGTTATGATATTTCTGGCTATATTTCCTTCCTTCCTTCCTTCCTTCCTTCCTTCCTTCCTTCCTTCCTTCCTTCCTTCCTTCCCCCTCCCTTCTTCCTTCCTTTCTTTCTTTCTTTCTTTCTTTCTTTCTTTCTTTCTTTCTTTCTTTCTTTCTTCTTTTCTTTGTTCTTCTTCCTCTCTTTCTTTTTCTATTGAGGATTGAACCCAGGGTCATTCTACCTCTGAACTACCCTTCTTCCCTTTTTATTTTGAAACAGTTTCACTAAGTTGTTTGGGGGCTCACTAAATTGTTGAGGCTGGCCTCAAATCTGTAATCCTTTTGTTTCAGCCTCTCAATGACTAGAATTACAGGCCTGTGCCACCATTGCCAGGCTCTGGTTGTATTCTTTAAGGACCTTACCATGGATTCTGTTCTCCATTGACATTGTTAGAAAACAGTTCTCTAGGGACTGGTCCACGCAAGGTGAAAATACTGTATGCAGCCTCTGATTCCTATTCAGGAACTCAAAGATGCTCTGGCTCCTCTGTGATCAGAGCTCAAAGTAATGATAGCTTTTCTTGGCGTTTCCTTTCATCTAGAGATTTCAAAGCACCCTGAAAACATATACTGGTCCCATAGGCAGCTGATTAAGCCCATCTCTGACCTTCATCTTTTACTCGGGGTCCTCCCTATAAATTGTCGGCTGAGCTGGAAATAGAGTGTGGGGCTCTGCAGTCAAGGTCTCTCTCTGACCGCCCACTCCCTCTCCTGGCTCCCAGTCCGAAGCCGCTTGCCGTGTTCTCTCAGGGAGGCCTGCTTCTTCACCGTCATCACTTCCCACTGGATGCATTTCCGAGTTCCCGGGTGTCCTGGCAACTGGGCTGTCCTAGATGTGAGAATTGTTGCAGAATCTCCAGGGATTCTTCATGTCTTATTGCCCTTTGTCCCATTTCATCTCTCTCTGCCATGCTCTTCCTCCCCCATTTGTCAGTACTGCGCTCTCTTCTCTCCTGTTCTCTCCATTCTCTCCTTCCTGTGGTAGAAGTAGTCCATGAGCTTGAGAGGGAGGAAGGAGTAGGACTGCAGAGCCTTTTAGTTTTCCCCTCTTGGATTGACCTTTTGTTCCCAGGGAGGGGGCCAAGGCCACAAACCTTATCTTCAAAGGGTGAAGAGGAGACAGTTAGCCCAGTGTCTTTACTTCCATCACCCACCCTGAGGGAGCTGACTTTTGCTGGAGGAGAGGTGACTCAGCACAGTCTGGATGGGAAAACCCAGCTCAGAGCCTGAAGGGAAAGCGCGGAGTTCTTTCATTTCAGACCAGAAATGTTTTGCTGAGTCAGGGGAAATTGAGCTCTCCTTGTTCCCAGGGATGGCATCTCTGTACCGGAGGGCAACAGAAACAGGCAGTGGGGTTTCAAATTCAGTGTGCAGTAACAGGCCCACTCCTACTAGTGGAGAGCTCCATTTAGTTGTGCTCCTCTGCCACTGTGCCTCTTGTTTTGGTACTGGGCACTGAACTCGGGGGCATTCTACCGCTGATCTCTACCCCCAACCTTCTCTGTGTTGAAGCAGCGTCTCACTAAATTGCCAAGGCTGACTGGACTTGAACCTGCGATCCTCCTGTCTCAGCCTCCCAAGCACTGGGATTACAAGTGTGCGCCACCACGCCGGGCTCAACACTCGGGTTCTGAGGGCAATATCCTTCCTGCTCATGGCTGCCTGGTCCAGGACAAGGCTGCCAGTCAAACACTATTTACTGAATAAAGGAACAAATCAGGAATTTCCTCGAGGAGCAGCCTTGCCACCTGACATAATCACTTATTTGGGGGAGGTGCTCTGGGAGTTATAAAGAAAGGCATGGGTTAATGATCATATCACTATCACTAGTGATTATAATAATAAGTAGGTAAAAACACAGTGGTACCAAGATGTGGTTCAAAGCCAGCCTCAGCTACTTAGTGAAGCTCTCATCAACTTAGTAAGACCCTGTTTCCAAATAAAATATAAAATAGGTCAGGGATGTAGCCTAGAGATAGAAGGCCCCTGGGTCCTATTCCTAGTACCACACACACACACACACACACACACACACACACACACACAGAATCTGAGTGCTAACACACTATGTTGGGGGGATGGGCACTAAAACGTCTACTACTTAGGAGTGGAAGTGCAGTGTGTATTGTTATGATTACTTTCTCTCTTTCTTTATCTGTCTCTGAATCTGTCTCTCTCTTCCCCTCTTTCTGTGTGTGTGTGTGTGTGTGTGTGTGTGTGTGTGTGTGTGTTACCAGATATTGAACACAGGAGTGTTCTACCTCTGAGCTACACCTCCAGCCCTGTTTTATTTTTTATTCTGAGACTGGGTCTCGCTAAGTTGCGGAGGGCATCACTAAATTGCTGAGACTGGCCACGAACCTGCGATCCTCCTGTCTCAGCCTCCCAAGTGCTGGGACTATGCCTGGCTGTGCATTGTGTATTTAGAGGGGCACATAACCCTATGGTGGCTGGGAGAGGGGTGTCAGGTGGCCTCTGCCCTCTGTAATAATAACTTTGAAGACGATAGGATGAGTGGGAACTAGCAAAGGGAATTCAACTTAGAGTAAACCTAGACAATTTGTAAGATTTCCAGGAAACAAAGTAAAGCAAAGCCCTGCTGCTTCCTCATACTAACTCTCCAAAGTAACTAGCAGTTTATGCCAACTATACGCTCCCAACTCTGCTTCTACAGAACTTGATGTGCTGGGTGTGGTGGCACATGCTTGTAATCCTAGTACTTGTCCCCCCCCATCCTCGGTTTCAAAATAAAGAATAAAAAATAGGGCTGGGGAGCTGGGCGTGGTGGTGCACCCTTGTAATTCCAGTATTTGGGAGGCTGAGACAGGAGGATCATAAGTTCAAGGCCAGCCTCAGCTACTTAGTGAGGTCATCCACAATTTAGTGAGACCTTGTTTCAAAACAAAAAATAAAAAATAAGCTGGGAGTGTAGCTCGGAAGTAGAATGCCCCAGGTTTAATCCCCAGTATCAAAAAAAAAAAAGAAAGAAAGAAAGAAAGAAAAGAAAAGAAATGAAGACAGACAGACAGAAAGAAAGAAAGAAAGAAAGAAAGAAAGAAAGAAAGAAAGAACTAACTTGATGCTACTTTGGGAAAGTGTGAAATTTTACCCAAGTGCAAAATATAATTATTATATCCTGCTAGAGAGAGTATTTCAGGGAGGAAGATGGCACCATAGAAACAGGCGTGAAAAACCATGTTCTTCTGTTATTTCCGCAAGCAGGCCCAATTCTCCATGCCCTTGGGATGGTCTGGGTCTGTCATGGAAAATATGTTTGTCTCCACTCGAGCGACAACATCCTTCTTATCGGCTGCTGCACTGAGGAAGACACTGATGTCCTTTTGCAGGAAACTAACAGGAAAAAAAAGAAAGCCTACCACTGAATAACTTCCTGAGGGCGAAGTGAACTGGCTGATGCTCTGGCCGCAGCGTAGGAAAGGGCTGAATAAATAAATACACCATCCCTATTGTGTAGTCTTCCCGTCTAAAATGGGCCAAACTGCCAAGGGGCAGACAGAGGTCTTCTCTGGTTATTAAGAGGTATTGAAACTTACAAGTCACTGCTGTCTGGACCACAGAGGAAACCGAGAATTGGAAGGAGAGAAGGCAAGAGTCACCGGAAGAGGAACTTGATATTGGTACATACTTTCTCTTTACCCTTCCAGAACTTTATCAGCAACAGTTTTGAGCTTTTCTGTGTACAAATGTGAGGACGTTTGGGTCTGTGTCAGGAGGAGAAGGAGTCAGGGTTAGTGCATCTCAGAAACTCAGCCGGCTTCTTTAAATGACAGCCACACAGGTGACTCCATCCAGGGGCAGAGGCATAATGACTCCCACGCTCAAAGCTTGCTTTGGCAGCACAGAGGTACTGCCAAAGACTCTACATCTGGAAACGGGGCCAACCTCAGATTTCTAAGGCATTTCCTTTCAAGGATAGACAAGGATAGTTTATTCTGCATGGAACACAAGAACATATGCAGGTCTGCGGGCGGGGGAGTTTCTCCTGCCTGAAGAGATGAGAGAGAACAAGCTGCAAAGACTTGGACATTTGCTTTCTAGTGCCATCTACAGTTAAGACGGTTTTTTTAGCCGGGCGTGGTGGCGCACGCTTGTGATCCCAGCATTTGGGAGGCTGAGACCTGGAGGATCGCGGTTCGCGGACAGCCTCAGCTACTAAGTGAGGCCCTCCGCAACTCAGTGAGACCCGGTTTCAAAAATAAAGAATAAATCATAGGGCAGGGGGTGTAGCTCAGAGGTCAAATGCCCCTGGGTTCCATCCCCAGACCTGCACAAAAAAAAAAAAAAAAGGGCCGGGCGTGGTGGTGCACGCTTGTAATCCCCGCGCTTGGGAGGCAGAGACAGGAGGATCGCGCAGGTTCGAAGCCAGCCGCACTGGCGTTAAGAGACCCTGTTTCAAAAATATAAAATAGGTCTGGGAGTGTAGCCCGGAGGTAGAAGGGCTTCCAGGAACCCCAGTACCACCAAAAAAAAAAAAAAAAGAACTCTCCCCCCCTACCCGTCTTACGTAATAATCATGGGTGAGCCCTGAGAAATTACTCACAGCCAAAATAATGGGGTTTCCTTAATTATAGTTCCTCATTTTCCCTGGCCACAGGCCAACCTTCAATATCCTCCTCCCTTATAAAGACAGAGTCTCTGACCCAGCCCTGCAGGGTCACTGAAACCTCTTAGCGATCATGTTGCAAACTCGACTCTCTTTTTCCAACTGTCTAATTGCAAAATTGCTCTTTATTCAGTCTCTCAGTTTTTACTACTTCCAACCCAGGTGTGGAAACCTCCTGTAGGGTGTCCATATTCTGTGTACAGGTCTGTGCAGGGTTTTTCTTCCTCTCATCTCCAGTCAAAGACTGACTCAATAGATCACACCAGGACCTCTTTCTCCTCCTCCTCCTCCTCCTCCTCCTCCTCCTCCTCCTCCTCCTCCTCCTCCTCCTCCTCCTCTTCCTCCTCCTCCTCCTCCTCCTCCTCCTCCTCCTCCTCCTCCTCCTCTTTCTCCTTTTTGGTGATGGTGGTACTGGGAATTGAACCCAGGGATCCTCTACCTCTGAGCTACACCCTCAACCCTATTTTTTTTTTTTTTCGGGTTTAGGGATGGAACCCAGGGCATTTGACCTCTGAGCTACACTCTGCCCTATTTTTTATTCTTTATTTTGAAACAGGGTCTCATTAAGTTACAGAGGGCCTCACTAAGTAGCTTAGGCTGGCTGCAAACCAGGTCTCAGCCTCCTGAATGCTGGGATTACAAGCATGCGCCATAATGCCTGGCTCTACTCTCAGCCCTATTTTTAATTTTTACTTTGAAACAGGGTATTGCTAAAGTTGCTAAGCCGGCCTTGAAACTGTGATCCTCCTGTCTCAGGCTTCCAAGTACTGGGATTACTGGTGTGCACCAGCACATCCAGAGACCAGATTCTTTTTAAAGGGACAAAGACCACACATCCAAGTCCCTAGTCATTCTTCCAGGCACACCCCCCTGTCTCTGGAACCTGAATGGATCTGGACTCGCACTTTTGTATGAGTAGGAGGTGCTGCCATAATTAGCCTGTCTTGCAGGTTTTGAGCATATCCTTCTTGGTATAGGGCAGGCAGGACATTAGATTGGATCATGACTTTGTTGGTCATATTTTATGAACCCCAGATCTGGAATTGTGTTCTGGAAAGTATAGGGTACACATGGGGAAAATGGAACAAAATATCTGGAAATAAGACCAACCTTGAAAAGTTACCAGAGTGAGCCGGGCGTGGTGGCGCACGCTTGTAATCCCAGCACTCCGGAGACTGAGACAGGAGGATCGCACAGGTTCGAAGCCAGCCTCAACTACTTACTGAGGCTCTCAGCAACTTAGTGAGACCTTGTTTCCAAATAAAGTATAAAATAGGTCTGGGAATATAGCCTGGAGGTAGAAAAGCCTCTGGGTTCCACCCCCAGTACCACAACAACAACAAAAAAAAAAAAAAAAAAAAAAAGAGGAAAGAAAGAAAGAAAGAAAGAGTGACCAGAGTTGATAGTATATCCTTCCAAAAGCTTGAACAGGCAGTCAGCTATCATACATTAATAATGTTAATAACTAATGCTTATTGAACACTTACTATGTGTGAGGTCCTGTATTATGACATTTTCTCATTTTCTTTTCATGAAGTGTCCTTCTAGTAGGAGAGAAAATAAGCCATTATATGTGCTCAGTAATAACATTAATGGTAATAGTACCTATGCCAGTTATATATTGTATTACATATAATTGAACATATTTTCTCATTTAATTTTTATTTTATTTTTCTGCAGTGCTGGAGATTAAACCCAGGACCCAACCATACATGCTAGGGAAGTGCTCTACCACTGATCTTATATCCCCAACCCTTAATTAATTAATTAATTAATTAACTTATTTATTTATTTGTGGTGAAGGGGATTGAGCCCCAGGGGCATTCTATCTCTGAGCTACACCTCCAGCCCTTTTATTTTGAAACAGGGTTCCACTAAAGTTAAAGAGGGCTTCCCTAAATTGCTGAGGCTGTCTTGAACCTGTGATCCTCCTGTCTCACTCTAACAAGTACTGAAATTACAAGCATGTGCCACCATGCCCAGCTTGCATTTAATTTTTAAATGAACCCTACAAGTAGGTATATTATTTAAAAATATTTTTTAGCTGGTTATGATTGTGCATGCCTGTAATTCCAGTACTTGAGAGGCTGAGACAAGGAGGATAACAGATTTGAGTCCAGCCTCAGCAAATTGGTGAGACCCCTAACAACCAAGTGAGACCCTGTTTCATTCATTTTGAAACAGGGTCTCACTGAGTTGCAGAAGACCTAACTAAGTAGCTGAGGCTGGCTTTGAACCTGTGCGATCCTCTTGTCTCAGCCTCCCAAGCACTTGGAATTACCAGCCTGCGCCACCAGGCCTGGCCAAGACCCTCCACTGCAACCTCCTGCGTAGCTGGGACACAGGTGGATGTTACCAAGCCCCGCTAAGCTTCTTTCAAGTTACAAAATTGTGGGATAATTTCTTAGGCAGCCAAAAGTAGCGAATACGCGTCCCATTCTGTAAATAAAGAAACTAAAGCCTAGGGAGATGAATCAACTTTCCCAAAGTTACAGTTAGTAAATTAGCGGGAACTGAATTATTATTATTATTATTATTATTATTTTTATTTTTATTTTTATTTTTATTTTTATTTTTGGTGGTACTGGGGTTCCTGGAAATCCTTCTACCTCCAGGCTACACTCCCAGACATCTATTTTTTAATATTTTTATTTGGAAACAGGGTCTCTTAAGCCAGTGGATATGCTCAAATCTGGCTTCAAACCCGCTCGATCCTCCTGTCTCCGCCTCCCAAGCGCAGGGATTACAAGTGTGCCACCACGCCCAGCTGATTTTTTTATATATACATTAGGTTCAATAGTTTGAGTTCAAGTCTACTTTTCTTTTTTTTTTTTGGTGGTGGTACTGGGAATCGAACCCAGGGGCATTCTACCTCTGAGCTATACTCCCAGTCCTATTTTTGGCTCTTTATTCTGAAAGGGGGATCTCACTAAGTTGCAGAGGGCGTCACTAAGTAAATGAGGCCGGCCACGTGCCTGCGATGCTCCTGTCTCAGCCACCCAATTACAAGCGCCGCCGCGCCCGGCTTCAAGTCTACTTTGTTATGAAGTTCCAAGTGATTGGATCACTGGAGTTCTAGAAGGCATCGACTCTCAGAAATTTTTGGAGAGTAGCCATGTTTCCAGGAAGCTCTTTGTGTGCCTGTAAAATAGGGATGGGCAAAAGTTTAAATGGTGCTAAGTACTTTGCGAAGCCTACTCCCCGCTGTAGAGAATGGTTGGTCCACCCATAGATCTGGTGAT
Organism: Muscardinus avellanarius; assembly: GCF_963383645.1. Classification (NCBI taxonomy): domain Eukaryota; kingdom Metazoa; phylum Chordata; class Mammalia; order Rodentia; family Gliridae; genus Muscardinus; species Muscardinus avellanarius. Next base: position 77,929,587 of record NC_137798.1, on the reverse strand, counting down.
AGTAACTAGGGGCTCCTTTTAATAGCACAATTGCAGAGCTAAGGTTGAATTGCTCATACATTTTATAAACACTCAGGCCATCTTGTCTATAATATGCAAGGTGGCTGGGGGGGTATGCTTTTTTTCCCTTCAGAGTGAAGATAAATGCATTGGTACAGTATTTTAAAATCACAAGAACTTGGGAATTTGAAAGAAAAAGGTTCTGCCTGAGAGAACAGCACCTTCTTTTTAAAAAATTTGTTTTTCTTCTTCCCATCCATGAATCAGAGTCTTGAACTTTGAAACCACAATGCCTTGTTCCAGCAGGAAGGCAGCTTGGCTCCTTGGGTTGGGATGGTAAAACATCTACATTTCGTTCTGCTAGAGCTTTTTGCCAGTGGTCACCTTTATTTATTTATTTATTTTTATTTTTTGCAGTACTGGGATGGGACCCGGGGGCATTCTACCTCCGAGCTACACCCCCAGCCCTATTATTTTGCTCTTTATTTTATTTTATTTTTTTATTTAGTGGTACTGGAGATGGAACCCAGGGGCTTTTCTATCTCCAGGCTATACTCCCAGACCTCTTTTTCTATTTTATTTGGAAACAGGGTCTCACTAAGTTGCTGAGAGCCTCACTAAGTAGCTGAGGCTGGCTTCAAACCTATGAGATCCTCCTATCTCAGGCTCCCGAGTGCTGGGATTACAAGCGAGTGCCACTACGTATAGCTTGTTCTTTACTTTGAAACAGGGTCTCACGGAGTTGCACAGGGGCTCACTAAGTAGCTGAGGCTGTCTGTGAACTGCAATCCTCCTGTCTCAGCCTCTCAAATGCTGGGATTACAAGCATGCACTGTGTGTGTGTGTGTGTGTGTGTGTGTGTGTGTGTGTGTGTGTGTGTGGTACTGGGGATGGAACCCAGGGGCCTTCTATGTCCAAGTTACACCTCCAGACCTAGTTTATATTTTATTTGGAAACAGGGTCTCACTAAGTTGCTGAGAGCCTCACTAAGCTGCTGAGGCTGGCTTTGAACCTGAGATCCTCCTGTTTCAAACTCTCAAGCACTGGGATTACAAGCGTGCGCCACCATGCCTGGCTCTAGTGGTCGTCTTTATGAAGATACACTTCTTCCTTGCCTGCATGAATCTGTCCTTTCTTGTTAACTTGCCTTGGTGCCAGAGCAGCAGGCTTTGAACTCAAGGAGGATTTCCAGGTGGCAGTAGAAAAACAGTCCCATTGGCTGGAACTCTGGCCTGCTTCCCCTTTTAACCAGTGGAAGAGATTGAGCTTTGCCCGTGCAATTATGCAACCTGGTGTAAAGTCTACAGCCAGGGAGGGGCAGGGGCTGGACTCAAAGCTGGCTCAGTACTCCAGTCTTTTACCTTTTACTTTCCTGGTCTATTTGATCTCTCTCTTTTTCTCTTCTTTCTCTTCTTCTTCTTCTTCTTCTTCTTCTTCTTCTTCTTCTTCTTCTTCTTCTTCTTCTTCTTCTTCTCCTCCTCCCTCTCCTTCTCTCTCTCTCTCTCTCTCTCTCTCTCTCTCTCTCTCTCTCTCTCTCCTCTCTCCCTCTCTCTCTCCCCCCCCTTCCCTTCTGCCTCCACCCTCTGGGATCTCTAACTCAGGAAACTACCTCTTATCAAGTGTCTTGGCTTGTGTCCAACTGCTTAGTGGCAGGCAGCTCTGGCCCTTGTCTGCTTTCTCAGTGATTTTCTTCTCTACCAGTTCTCTGTTTCTCCAATCCAGTTGAAATTGGAATTGGAATCTGAATTGTGTTATAGAATACTGAGGGTGAGGGGTTCCAAAACACAAGAAAGAGTGCTTTTCCATGGTGAAGTCTTGCCCCTTTGGACTAAAACAGATATGAAAGGAAACATGGATTCTGCATCCTTAAAAAGTGATATATGACCAGGTGCGGTGGCGCACGCCTGTAATCTCAGTACTTGGGAGACTAAAACAGGAGGATCAAAGGTTTGCAGTCAGCAACTTAGCAAGACTCTCTGCAACTTAGTGAGACCCTGTTTCCAAATAAAAAAATAAAACAGGGCTGGAGTGGAACGCAGAGGTAGAATGCCCCCCGGTTTAATGCCTGGCAGCCTCCTGCCCCCTCTCACAATGACATTATGGACAGAGAGCAGGAGAAAAAGTGGCATGACTGCCTACCAAAGGCCAAGTTTAGCATCTCTCTTCAGACACTGAGACAGCACTCCAACTCTTCCATTTTCCACTTAATTGGAATTTATAAAGGCTATTTTTGGGCCTTAATATACCTGCCACCCTGGTCTTGCTCAAGTAGCTCTGGACCGATAATATCTGTACCACCTCCACAGCCAACTCTAAGCTGCAGACTCCCAGACTCCAGTGTTCCTGCGTCCCTAGAGGGGCCCTGCGAGTGGTGGAGGAGCACAGAGCACGGGAAAGAAAAGAGAAGCTGGAGGGAGTAATTACATTATAGGGTTACCCTATGCACACCAAGCCGAAATGTAGGGTTCAAGCAATAATCTCTTTCTTCAGTACTGCACAGTCTTTTGATAACACAATGGCTTTCTGTTAGTTCAAAGTATGTTTCTCAAAACATTCCTTTTAATTTTTGGAGCCGGGTGTGGTGGTGCGCACTTGTAATTCCAGCATTCAGGAGGCTGAGACCGGAGAATTGTGGTTCTCAGACAGCCTCAGCTGCTGAGTGAGGCCCTTTGCAACTCAGTGAGTCCCTGTTTCAAAATAAATAAAAGAGAGAAAGAAAGAAAGAAAGAAAGAAAGAAAGAAAGAAAGAAAGAAAGAACAAAAAATAGGGCTGGGGTGTATCTTGGAGGTAGAATGTCCCTGGGTTCCATCCCCAGTACCGAAAAAAAAAAAAAATCCCTCTTACTGGGATTATGTATTTTACATTTATTTTCCTTTTTTGCGGGTCTGGAACCCAGTGGCATTCGACCTCCAAGCTACAACCCCTACCCTATTTTTAATTCTTTATTTTGTAACCAGGTCTCACTGAGTTGCAGAGAGCCTCACTAAGTAGCTGAGGCTGTCCGCGAACCGTGATCCTCCGGTCTCAGCCTCCCGAATGCTGGGATTACAAGCGTGCATCCCCACACCTGGCATGTATTTTACATTTTTAAAAAACTGGTTTTCACACAGAATTGGAGTGACAGAAGTGTATGTACTTATATGAAGCTGGGCACAATGGCACATATCTGTAATTCCAGTACCTGAGAGCCTGAAACAGGAGGATTGCAGGTTCAAAGACAGCCTCAACAACTTAGCAAAACCCTATTTCAAAATGAAAAATAAATAGGACCGGGGATGTAGCTTAGAGGTAGAATGCCACCTTGTTCAACTCCCCCTCAGTACCGTCAAAAAAAAAAAAAAAAAAAAAAAGGAGAAAGAAAAGTATAAACATGTATGATTAAATGCATTTATGAAAGCCTCTTTTTTTGTGTGATAGGAGGGATAGAACCCATGGGCCTTCTACCTCCAGGCTACACCCCCAGACCTGTGTGTGTGTGTGTGTGTGTGTGTGTGTGTGTGTGTGTGTAGTTAGTACTGGGGGTGGAACCCAGGAGCATTCTACTTCCAACCTATACCCACAGCCTGATTTTCTTTTTTTCTTTTTTTCTTTTTGCATAACTGGGGATGGAATCCAGGGCATTCTACTTCCGAGCTACACCCACATCCGTATTTTTTATTCTTTCCTTCTTTCTTTTTTATTTTATTTTTCTGGTGGTACTGGGGTTCCTGGAAGCCCTTCTACCTCCGGGCTACACTCCCAGACCTATTTTTATATTTTTTATTTGGAAACAGGGTCTCCTAAGCTAGTGTGCGCGGCTGGCTTCGAACCTGCGCGATCCTCCTGTCTCCGCCTCCCAAGCGCGGGGATTACAAGCGTGCGCCACCACGCCCGGCTTATTCTTTATTTTAAAACAGGGGTCTCACTAAGTTATGGAGGTCCTTACTATATAACTGAGGCTGGCATAGAACCTGTGATCCTCCTGTCTCAGCCTCCCAAGTATTGTGATTACAAGCATGTGCCACCAAGCCCAGTTTCTGATTTTATTTCTTATTTGGAAACAGGGACTTGCTAGGTTGATGAGGGTCTCACTATTTTCTTAGCCTGTCCTCGACCTGTGATCCTCCTGTGCCTGCCTCCCAAGTACTGGGAATACAAGCTCGAGCCACCACACCTGGCTTTTATTTTTTATTTGGAAACAGGTTCTTGCTAAGTTGTTTAGAGGCTCACTAAGTTACTGAGGCTGGCTTTGAACCTGTGATCCTCCTGCCTCTGCCTCTCAAGTACAGGGATTACAAGTGTGCACCATCACACCTTACTTGAAAGCCTCAAGCCTTTTTTTGTGTGTGTGTGGATGAAATAGAATAAATATGTATGTTTGTGGCAACTTTCTGCCGTGTTTTGTTATTATTAATTTCGTTAAGTTCCTAAGCTTAGATGACAAGTCCTCTTAGTGAGACTGGCCTAATTCTATGTTCTGTATGGCACCTTGTCACTGTGGCTGAGCAAGAGCCATTATTACCCAAAGCACCATAATAATGGCCATTCCCTCCTATGGCGTTACTGTTTCCTATCTGCCAGGACATTAATTGCCTTCTAACTTGCTCTAAAATTGGTAGCATACCACACTGCCAAGGCCAGAGAGAAGAAAGCTGCTAATGATGTATCAAAAGGCTGAACAAGGGTGCACTGATGTATCCTTCCAGTCCGGCATCTTCACATTTGCACTGCTGCATTTGATACAGGATGTTAACTTGGGCCTTATGCCTCCACTTCCATCTTATCATGGTCAACGTCTGATTTTTCCTTCAACTAAATGATTCAGACATCTCTGAAGTAATTTTGGCTTTCCCACTTTCCTTTTACGGGTTTCTTGGTGAGTCATTGAATTGAATGGGAGGTTATTTCTAAATTGGAAGGTGAGGATGAGAGAAGGGGGAGGCAAGTTCCGGAAGATAACTAGGCAAAGACTCTTTATTGTGATGTGTAGTTACTGGAGGAATAATTTCCACTTAGTTTGGTGAGAGAAGTGTATAGTTTATTTAAACTGGACTAAAAATATAGACTAGAAAATAGGCTTTTTTTCTTTCTTTCTTTCTTTTTTTTCTTCTTCTTCTGGGTAACTGTCCTTGCATCTTGCTCTGCAAAGAACAGGAGATTAGTAAATAGAAGAGATATGGGACAAACAGCAGGAAAAAGATGGAGGCAAAGCACAAAATTTCCAAAGTCCAGATTCCTGGCCCAGAAGAAGGGTCCCAATCATAAAGTAGTACTTGTGAGAAAAAACACTTTATCAAGGATGTTCCAACCCATTTTGGGTGTTTGTTCCCTGGCCCCATGGATCTGCCTATTATATAGGTAGAGTTGTGAGGAAGGTGTATTTAAATCTGATTTAGAAACTGAAAGAATAATCAGGCCAGCGTTTTCTTATTTAGGAGCAGGAAAAGTGGGTGGAAATGAAAAAGAAAAGCAAAAAAGCTAATGATGAATATATTTCTAGGAGCACAAGAGTTTTTATAGCAACACCAGATTTCTCAAAAAATGCCTACTGTGATTTGTACCCAAATGAATAAAAAACGCAATCACTTGTTCTTGTGCATTGTGCCAAGTAAGAAAAAAAAAAAAAAAACACCCTGCAATTCATTCAATGGCTCTAATTTAGACTGCTAGGAAGAGATTTCGGAAAAAAAAAAAAAAAAGACAAGCATTTAAAGTATCTGACACACAGCTAGTAGGGCTATTTAAGAACTGCTGAACACAGAACCAAGCAGGGGTGGGAGATGTCCAAGGGGAGCGGGGTGGTGGTGGTGGGAGGCATCACACGGGTAAAATATGGCCCGCTTATTCAAAACTCGCTGATGGCTGTCTGGTTACTTGTCAGAAGCCCTCCAGGAATCGGTCTGGAAGCTGGAGAACTCTCAAACACTACAGTTTATTGACGACTTTTATAATTGCAACTGAACTGGTCTGCTGCTAAATAAACGGTTGGCTTTGCCCTTTAGCACGAAGAATCCCGAAAAAAACTTCAAGGAAATTTAGTGCATCAGGACTTGAAGAAAAGGGGAAATTTTATCTGTATGGTACCTTTCTCCGAAGGGATTAGAAATACTTCTTTAACACAACCTCTGGTATTGGTGTTTTGCTCTAGGAGTAAGTTGGCAGCAATAAGATTCGCCTTGTAGGAAGGGAGCAGGAGAAAGGGAAGCGTTTACAGCGTGAACTCCACAACAAAGAGTTAACCCTGCCAGGGTAACCTCCGCTGAGAGCCTCTGCCCCTTCTAAGCTTTCTACTGTGCAACCAAACTGTGCACAAGCTTGAATCAACCGTGGCAGTCACAGCCCTAGCCAGTTAACAGACACTTGCAGTAGCCTATCATAAGCTCGAACTGCCCAACCATCAACCAATTACAAATAAAGCTCGGTCCAGAACCCAAGGTCCGGGCGGGGGAGAGTACTTGGTCCAGGAAAAGGGGCGGTAAAGACGCGTTGACGGACGGGTTAGATCAACCAATGAGAGTGCGGAGCCGCTGTCCTATTGTCCAATGGATAGATCGGAAGCATGATATAGGGCGGGCCTGTTGTCATGGGGGAGGTGGTGGCGCTTGGCGGCCACTGGCGGCGGAGATAGAGGCAGAGGCGCTGGAGTTGTTCGGGGGCAACGGCAGGTGAGTGCGGCAGCGCGGGCCTGAGGTCTGGAGGCCGTCGCGGGGCGGAAACTCCGGGTGGGCGCTCGGGAGGCGGAGGCCGGAGGACGGGGGCCCGGACTCGCGGCCGGTGGGGGCCGGGGCGGCGGCGAGTTCGCGCTGACTGGGCTGGTGGGGGAATGGCCCGGCTCGGGGCGGCGGAGTTGGCGCCGGGAAGGTAGGCTGGGGCGGCCCCTGGGGGGTCAGGTCGGAGGTCCCGGGAGCCGGCTGCGCGGGGCCGGGGCGCCGGCTGCGGACGGCTGCGCGGGGGGCGCTTCCCGGGCGGCCGGGGTCCCGGGGCAGGGGGCGCCCGGGGTGACCGCCGGAGGGCGGGTGACGTGGGGATGCCCGGGACGGCTGGGGGCGAGGAGGCGGCGACCCGGGCGGCTCGGGAGCGGCGGGTGCGGAGGAGCCGCGGGGGCCGAAGGAACTGGGAGTGGCCCCTGTCGGAGAGAGGGAAGGGAGTGGGGAGACGGAGGGCGGCCTGGGTCCCGGTGACAGGAGCGGCCTGAGGGCAGGCGCGGGCGGGCCGGGGTCCTCCTGGGAAGTGCGGCCGTCGGGGGCTGAAGAGCTCGGGAGAGGCTGGGGAGCGGCGGGTCTCGGAGGGCCGGGCGGGTGGAGACCTGGGACCGCCGGGGGGAGGAACCGCAGCGCCCAGCCCCCTGTGGCTGGTCGGAGTCGGGGGACTCTCGGGTCAGAAGATCGAGGCACCTGGAAACTCCTCCAGGAGCTGATCGCGTTTGAGACGAGGGTGCGGATTCAGCGGGGAAGTGGAAGTTCCCTCCAGCGAAATGGTACGGAGGTGGGAGGGGAAGAGTCATTTCTCTGTAGGAAGGGAGTAGTAGATATGGTGAGGGAGCCAGAAAGTTGCCCTGGGAGAGAGAGAGTGGTGGTCTGGTGGGCTAGGGCAAGAGCTTTGAGCAGTTAGCAGCGGTGCCAGTAATGGATTCTAAGGTCTCCAGAAAGAGAAGAAAACTTTGGCTTCATAATTAATACCGACATGCCATCTAGGACCAGTGAACGGTCCTGAAAGGCAAGGTGAAGCGACTTGCATTCCAGTGCTTCAGAAATTTGTTTTAGGACGACAGCGCTATTAGTATAAAACAAGGACATTGACAGGATGGGGAATTTGAGAGGGAAAAGGGGAGGAGGAGCCGGACCAAGGGAGTGGAACTGGGAACTTGATCAGAAAGAGGATATTCACGAGGAGGAAAGGCATACCCTACTAAATTGAAAATGAGTTTGAATTCTACTCCCATCACCTAGCTTGACCAACTTAAACCTCTCTGGGGTTTTCTCCTCTATGCAATAGGAATACAGAGTTTTTCCTTTTCTTTTTTTGAAGGTATAGGGATTGAACCCAGTGCCTCACACATGATAGGCAACTGTTCTCCCACAGGGCTGCGTTCCCAGCCCTTTTTAAAAATTTCTTTTGAGACAGAGACTGTCTAAATTGCTCAAGTTGGCCTAGAACTTGTGATCCTCCCGCCTCAGCCCCTAAGTAGCTGGGATTCCAGGATTTTGCCACTGTGTCAGGCCATGGGGTTACTCATAATTTTTACTTCATAGGGTTTACAATTTTTTTTTTTTACACGAGATAGTATTTGTAGGACTTTAGACACATAGCACTGTTTACTGGATTGTTAAATAGAAAATAAAGACATGAGGTATTTAAGGTGATGGTCCTCAAACTTTACCTCACAATCACCTGGAGGGCATGATAAACTATAATTGTTTGGCTCCACCTGGGGTTTCTGTTTTTGTCTGCTTTTTGCAGTAGTGGGGATTAGACCCAGGGCATGGAGCATGTTAGGCAAGCATTTTACCATTGAGCTATATTCCCAGTCCTTTTTATATTAAGACAGGGCCTTGCTAAATTGCCCAGACTGGCCTCAAACTGGATCCTCCTGCCTCAACCTTCAGAGTAGCTGGGATTACTGGCTAGTGCCACTATACCAGGTTTCACCTGGAGTGCGGTCTGGGTTGGGGCCCAAGAATTTGTATCTATCTCAAGTGATGCTTAGGTTAAGGGACCATATTTTATGAACCACTTGCTTTTATGAAAATAGTAATAATTAGAAACCTTGAAATAGCTGCCCCTCCAGCAAATGGCAAAAAAATTCTATTACAAGGGCTATCTTTTTTTTTCTTTGTGGTACTGGGGATGGAGCCCAGGCATTCTACTTTCAAGCTATACTCCCAGCTCTTTTTAATTATTTTGAAACAGGGTCCCATTAAGTTGCAGAGGGCATCACAAGTCGCTAAGGCTGGCCATGAACCTGTGATCTTCCTGTCTAAGCCTCCCAAGTATTGGGATTACAAGCATGCACCACCTCCTCACTCTTTTACATTTATTTATTTATTTATTTATTTATTTATTTATTTTTGCAGTACTGGGAATTGAACCCAATGGCATTCTACCTCCGAACTACTATTTTTAATTCTTTTTTGAAAGAGGGTCTCAGTGGGGCGTGGTGGCGGACACTTGTAATCTCATTCAGGAGGCTGAGACCGAAGGATCGAGGTTGGCAGACAGCCTCAGCTACTTAGTGAGGCCCTCTGCAACTTAGTGAGACCCTGTTTCAAAATAAAGAATAAAAAAAATAGGGCAGGTGGTGTAGCTCAGAGGTTGAATGCCCTGGGTTCCATCCCCAGACCTGCCAAAAAAAAAAAAGAGGATCTCATTAAATTGTGGAGGGTCTCACTAAGTAGTTGAGGCTGTGTGGGAACTGTGATCCTCCCGTCTCAGTCTCCCAAATGCTGGGATTACAAGCCTGTGCCACCATGCCTGGCTTTTATTTATTTTTTTGAAACAGGATCTCACTAAATTGCCGAGACTGTCCTGGAACCTATGATCCTCCTGTCTCAGCCTCCTAAGTACTGGGATTACAGGCATGAGCCACCACATCTGGCTTAAAAATTTGTTATTTTGAAACAGGGGTCTCACTGAGTTGCTGGGGCTGGCCTTGAACCATCAATCCTCCATTTTAGTCTTTCAAGTAGTGGGATTTTAGGCCTGTGCCACCACACCCAGCTGATTAAATAGTAATTTGTAAAATAAAAATTTCAGTTACCACTAGTATTGAAAATAAAATGAAGTGGAGTATAGTGTTGTACTTGGTAAGGAAAAGTGTTTTGGGGGAATCTACTTATGCATGTGTGTACTAGGTCACAATGTAAAATGTATTTCTTACAGTCAGAAAAGGTTGAGAAACTCTTTGAGCCATGCAGTGTAGCAAAAGCAACCCTTAGGTATCTAGTAGTTGGGTTATCTTCTTGATGTGGTCATTTTTCCTCAGCGATATATTCCATTAAATTTCTTCAGTTTCTCATTTAATTTCTCGTGTGTTGTTCTTATTACATATTGTGTTGTGCCTCTGATTCGGGAACTTTTTTGATGTTGAGAATCTTTGGCATGAGGACTTAAGGGAATCTGAGGCAGAGAAATTGAGTGGTGCTTCTCAGATGTGGTCCACTTTTGTTTCACTTGTGCCTTCTTGTTCACCCTTTTCTTTTTTTGCCCCTGTACTATAAAGCAGTGTCTGTTAAAGACCTAAGTATACACAGGCATGTTGACAGTAAACAACTGACATTGAAATGAACTGATTTGAGAACACTTCACGAATGGAAAATAAGCAAAGAATAAGAAACATTTCAAAAGAGAAAAGACAAAAGGTATTTTTAGTGTGTGAAAGTATCTTAAAGCTTTTTTTAATCTTACTCTAATACAAAACACATAAAATAAAGATTTTTTTGTGTGGTACTGGGGGTGGAACCCAGAGGCTTTCTGCTTCCGGGCTATATTCCCAGACCCATTTTATATTTTATTTGGAAACAGGGTCTCACTAAGTTGCTGAGAGCCTCACTAAGTAGCTGAGGCTGGCTTCGAACCTCCGCGATCCTCCTGTCTCAGCCTCCCAAGCGCGGGGATTACAAGGGTGCGCCACCACGCCCGGTTTGAAATAAAGATATTTTTAAGGGATCTGCCAATATGATTTCTAGGTTTTCATAGAGAGAAGATACAGTCAAAATTCTTTTTTAATATACTTTATTTGGAAACAGGGTCTCACTAAGTTGCTAAGAGCCTTACTAAGTAGCTGAGGCTGCCTTCGAACCTGTGCAATCCTCCTGTCTCAGCCTCCCAAGTGTGGGGATTACAAGGGTGTGCCACCACGCCCAGGGCACAGTGAAAATTCTTGATAGCAAAATGCACTGGGATAGAAGCTTAACTAGAAGGAAAATTATTAGCAGAATCTTTTGGTTTTCTCTCCTGAGAGAGAACTAGATATGGTATGTTATAAATTTAACTTGTTTGAGGAACTTAAATTAATCCACAATATTTCTTTCTTTTTTTTTTTTTTTTTTTTTGGTGGTACTGGGGTTCCTGGAAGCCCTTCTACCTCCGGGCTACACTCCCAGACCTATTTTTGCATTTTTATTTGGAAACAGGGTCTCCTAAGCCAGCGCGCGCGGCTGGCTTCAAACCTGCGCGATCCTCCTGTCTCTGCCTCCCAAGCGCGGGGATTACAAGCGTGCGCCACCACGCCCGGCCCACAATATTTCTTTAAAGCTATATTAAGAATGTTTTGTGCTACTCTTGGTTTGATTTTTCTTAAGTTAATAACTAGATGGAGTTGATTTACATCTGTTTTTAGGGATATAAGAAGAGAGAAAGAAGTATTGAAAACTGAAAGATCCTGCAGCTCTCTTTAAAAATTTTAATCCAGAGGATTATGTAACCTTTTATTAATGTTTTATGAAATTGTGAAGAAACTTCACAATTTTTTGCATCAAGATTTTTGGATTATTTTTCTCAAATTTAATTTTATTACAGATATTTCTCTTTCTTTGAAATTTTACTAAGTTACTGAGAATCTGGTTAAATTGCTGAGGCCAGTCTTGAAGCTGTGATCCTCCTGTTTCAGCCTTCCAAGTACTGGGATTACAGGCATGTGCCACCATGGCCAGATCTTTTACATTCTTTTTTTTTTTTTTTTTTTTTTGTGGTACTGGGGGTGAACCCAGGGGCATTTCTACCTCCGGGCTATACTCCTAGACCTATTTTTTTTTTCATTATTTGGAAACAGGGTCTCCCACTAAATTGCTGAGAGCCTCACTAAGTAGCTGAGGCTGGCTTCAAATCTGTGCCATCCTCCTGTCTCAGCCTCCCAAGCACCTGGATTACAGGCATGTGCCACCACACCCGCATTTTACATTCTTTTATCAGGATCAAAGTCTCAGATTCTCTAGATAGCAAAATCTTAATTATGGTAACTTGATTATATCAACATGTATGTAGTTAAATCAGAAAATAATTATTGTAAATTTTTTTCCAGTTTAGTTATGGAAGAAGCCAGATTAAAATCTGTTAGAATATTGCCTGGCTCTACCGGGCATGGTGGCGAGAGGCAGGGAGGTCGAGATTAAAATCTGTTAGAATATTGCCTGGCTCTACCGGGCATGGTGGCGAGAGGCAGGGAGGTCGAGACTGGAGGATCTTGGACAGCCTCAGCTACTTAGCGAGAGCAAGGCCCTTCGCTACTCTGTGAGACCCTGTTTAAAAAAAAAAAAAAATTTGTCTGGCTCTGAGTAAAGGCAAAGTCAGGAAGGCCAGAAACCTAGAAATCAGCTAAATTTGTAACTTTATATAAGACTGATCTTGGTTACCTTTGACCTCAGAACAGTAAAAATGAATGATACTAGCCGGGCATGGTGGCACACACACTTGTAATCCCCAGCTTGGGAGGCGGAGACAGGAGGATCGCGCAGGTTCTGAAGCCAGCCTAGCTGGCTTAAGAGACCCTGTTTCTAAATAAAAATATTAAAAGTAGGTCTGGGAGGATAGCCCAGAGTTAGAAGGATTTCCAGGAACCCCAGTACCACCAAAACAACAACAACAAAAAAAAAATGAGTGATGCTTTTATTCTAGTCAGCTGTGCTGTATATCTCAGCTATATTTCAATTATATTATGTTGATAATTTATTAATTGCTTAAAATATAACCAACTCTACTGTCAAGAAATTTAGCTCCTAGTATTCCTTTAAATTTGTTTTTTTGGGTACTGGTAGTTGAACCCAGGCACATTCTAAATACCTCTGAATCAGACCCCAGCCCTATCTTATTTTTTATTTGGAAATAGGATCTTGCTAAGTTGCTAAGGCTGTTCTCAAACCTGAGATCCTCCAGCCTCCCAAGTACTGGGATTATAGTCATATGCCACCGTGCCCTGTAAATTATTTTCTTCTTAAACCTAGGTTTGTATAGAACCACAGAATGGCCTGATGACTATAAGCTATATTTGTAACTGTCATATGATCAAGTTGGAAAAGATAATTTGTTTCTAGAGAAAGCAGGGGCAAGACCCAAGTTTATAATCTTTTGACCAAGTTCTTGCGCCCTGGCTTTGTCTTATTAGTTTACTTGATTGGGCAGCGTATTTAAGTTCTCTTAGACTGTTTTGTCATTTATTTATTTATTGCGGTACTGAGGATGGAACGCAAGGGCTTATTCTTCCCCTGATCTACATCCCTAGCCCTATTTTTTATTCTTTATTTTGAAACAGGGTCTCACTGAGTTGCAAAGGGCCTCATTAAGTAGTAGCTGAGGCTGGCTTTGAACTGCGATCCTCCTGTCTCAGCCTCTCAAATGCTGGGATTCAAAGCGTGCACCACCGTGCCTGGCTCAGTTTTTTCATTTATAAACTAGAATTTCTATTATCTTTCTTACCAGGCTGATGGTGAGAATTAAATGAAAAGCATTTTGTATCCTGCTTTGCTTAAAGTGGGCATTCAACACAGGGTATTGTTGGTTGTTAATTAAAACAACTTTATTTTTAATTTTTAATTTTTTTAAATTTTTTGCAGGTCTGGGGATGGAACCCGGGGCATTTGACCTCTGAGCTACAACCCCTGCCCTATTTTTTTTTTTTTTTTTTTTTATTCTTTATTTTGAAACTGGGTCTCACTGAGTTTGCAGAGAGCCTCACTAAGTAACTGAGGTTGTCCGTGAACCGCGATCCTCTGGTCTCAGCCTCCAGAATCCTGGGATTACAAGTGTGCGCCACCATGCCCGGCTTATTTAAAATAACTTTAGACTTAATACTATAAAACTACTTTAGCCCATGCTTGTAATCCCCATGCTTGGGAGGCTGAGACAGGAGGATCTCACAGGTTTGAAGCCAGCCTCAACTACTTAGGCTCTTAGTAACTTAGTAAAATCCTGTTTCCAAGTAAAATATAATAAAAAATAGGTCTGGGAGTATAGCATGGAGGTAGAAAGCCCCTGGGTTCCACCCCCAGTACCACCAAATAAATAAATAAACTACTTTTGTATGATGGGTTAATATTCCAGATTCTATGATTATAAGTAATATGGCATTTAGGAAAAACCATTGACTTTAAAACTTTATATGTATTTTAAAGTGGGTGTGATGGCACACACCTGTAATCCTAGTACCTTGGAGGCTGAGACAGGATCACAGGTTGGAGGACAACCTCAGCAATTTAATGAGACCCTATTTCAAAATAAAAATAGGGCCGAGGATTTAGCTTAGAGGTAGTATGTCCCTGGGTTCAATCCCCAGTACCAAAACAAAAAAAAAAAAAAAATCACCAAAACCTCTAAAAACTTTACATGTATTCTAAGCATTTACTGTCTTTGTTTTTGTAGTTGGTTTAGTTTGGTGGATTAGACTAAAACATGAGGCAAATGAAGCTAATATTTTTTTGTGGTCAGAGGCTATGTCTCTAGCATATTATTATCATTATTATATTTTGTGGTACTGGGGATTGAACCCAGGTGCATTCTACCATACCCCCCAGCCCTATTTTACTTTTTATTTTGAAATAGGATCTCACTAAGTTGTGGAGGGCATCACTAAGTAGTGAGGCTGGCCTCAAACTGAACCTGCGGTCCTCCTGTCTCAGCCTCACAAGCACTGGAATTTATAACTGTGTGCCACACCTGGCTTCTAGCATGTTATTTCATCCTCTTCCAAATATATGAGTTTTGTTAACAGTGGGAACCATTAGCACTATTACTAGGAAAAACAAATGAATATCATATTAATGATTTTTATTATTAAAGTCATTGCTTTTTATTGAATGATTTCATACAATATTATTAATAATTTTATTAGTTGTTAATTCCAGTTACTTTCCCCCAGAGTTAGTGCAGTTTTCTAAAAGTTGGGCAATTGACTCATTCCTGATTTCCCAACTACTTGGGGGGCTGAGGCAGGAAGATGGTTTAAGCCCAGGAGTGTGAGGCCAGTCTGGGGAACACAGTGAGAACGTTCTTACAGAATAAATAACAAGAACTGAAAGTCACAGCCTGGGTGCCTCAGGCTATATAATTCAGTACTTAGTGGTTGAGACAGGAGGATTGCAGGTTCAAAGCCAGCCTCCACAATTTATTGAGACCCCTTTTCTTTTTCTTTCTTTTTTCCTCCCTCCCTTCTTTTTCTTTCTTTTTCTTCCTTCCTTTCTTTCGTTCTCTTTCTCTTTCTCTTTTTCTGTTTTTTTTTTCTTTCTTTCTTGTACTGGGGATGGAACCCAGGGGTATGCTAACTCTGAGTTAACACTTCCAGCCCTATTTTATTCTTTTATTTTTGAAACAGAATCTCACTAAGTTGTGGAGGGCTTCACTGAGTTGCTGAGGCTGGCAGTGAACCTGCGGAACCTCTTGTCTCAGCCTCCACACTTGGCTTGAGATCCTGTTTCAAAATGAAAAATAAAAAGGGCTGAGGGTGAAGCTTGGAAATATAATGTTCCTGGGTTCAAACCCCCAATACCATAAATACACACACGCACACCATAAAAAGGAAAAAAGATTTGAGTCAGAGGTGAAAAAAAATCTTCCTGCTGTTTCTTTGTAAAGCTGAGGCAGGAGGATTTCTAGTTAGATGCCAGCTTGGGCAACTTAGTGAGACCTTGTCTTAAAATAAAAAAAATTTAAAAAAATAGCTGGGCATGGTGGTGCTTGCTTGGCTTGTAATCCCAGTACTTGGGAGGCTGAGACAGGAGAATCATAAGATAGAGCCTAGCCTCAACAGTTTAGCAAGATTTTCAGCAACTTAGTTAAGACCCTATTTCAAAATAATAAATAAAAAAAGGGTTGGGGTGATAGCTTGGTGGAAGAATGTCCCTGGAGTCAATCTCTAGGACCTACCCAAAAAAGTTAGCTGTTCAAAAATTATGTTTGAAGCAGGGCATGTTGACACATGCTTATAATCCTAGTACTTGGAGGCTGAGACAGGTCACAGGTTTGAGGACAGCCTCTGCAAATAGTGAGACTTTCATTAACTAATCAAGACCCTGTTTCAAAATAATAAAATAGGGCTGGGGATATAGCTTGGAGATAGAATGTCCCTGGGTTCAATCAAGTGCCCCCCCAAAAAAATTGTTTGCTGATGACATCTAAAGAAAGCCTATTATATCACCAACATGATGGAAATTACACACCTCTTTTTCATCAGAGACAGTTTAAAAACAAACTAGCTTTTAACAATGTTGTACAGATACAGAATTTTTTCTTATTTATTACAGTGCTAGGGACTGAACCCAGGACTTTGCACACACTAGACTTCACACACTAGATTTTGCACACATGGTCTACCACTGCTCTATATCGCCAACCCTTTTTTTTTTTTTTTTTTTTGTACTGGAGACTGAACCCAAAGGCGATATAACCTCCAAGTTATATCCCAGTCCGATTTTATTGTTTGGAAACAGGTCCTCATTAAATTGCTGAGGCTGACTTCAAATCTGTGATCCTTCTGTCTCAGCCTCCCAAGTACTGGGATTAGAAGGATGCACCACCACAACCAGCTTTTTTTTTTTTTTTGAGGCAAGGTCTCTCGCTAAATTGCCTAAGCTGGCATCTAACTAGCATCCTATCTCAGCTTCACAAAGAAATAGCAAAAATTTTTTTTTCACCTCTGACCCAAATCCTTGTTCCCATTTTGTTTTTGTTTGTGTACATGTGTTTATGCCAGTGGTTAATTATTTTAAGGAGTCAATTTATGTTCATTTTTGAAAATTACTTATTACTATTGATAGTATGAAAGATTATTATTATTATTAGTGGTACTGGGGATGGAACCCAGGGGCATTCTACCTCTGAGCTATACCCCCAGCCCTATTTTTTATTCTTTATTTTGAAACAGGGTGTCACTGAGTTTCAAAGGGCCTCACTAATTAGCTGAGGTGTCTGCGAACCCAGATCCTACTGTCTCAGCCTCCCAAATGCTGGGATTACAAGCATGCACCACCACACCCGGCTTGAAAGAATATTTTTAATCATAGTCAAGTCTTCCCTTCTTTTACTTTTGCAATGACAGCATTATCAAATACTACATTAAAACTATTAAAACTATTGGCAACACTGGACCTGGTGGTGCACTGCTGTAATCCCTGTACTACTTGGTAGGCTGAGACAGGAGGATCATAGGTATAGGCTAAGGCTCAGCTGCTTAGTGAGGCCCTCTGCAACTTGGTGAGACTCTGTTTCCAAATAAAAAATAAAAGTGAACTGGGAGTATAGCTTAGAGGTAGATTGCCCCTGAATTCAATCACTTGCACTACACCACCACCCCCCCCCCCACACACACACAGCTATTGGCAAGGAAAATAGAAATGTAAATCTATTCCTCTCCTCTTCCCTCTTCTCCCTACTCTTCCCTGTCCCCTTTCCCTCTCCCTCTCCCTCCCTGGGATTGCACCTAGGGCCTTGCCCAAACTGGGCAAGTGCTCTGTCATTGAGCCACATCACAGCCCTTTAAAAATTTTACTTTGGCCGGACGTGGTGGCGGTGTGGTGGCACACGCTTGTAATCCCCGTGCTTGGGAGGCAGAGACAGGAGGATCGTACTGGTTTGGAGCCAGCCTTGCTGGCTTAAGAGATCCTGTTTCCAAATAAAAAAATATAGGTCTGGGAGTGTGGCCTGGAGGTAGAAGGGTTTCCAGGAACCCCAGTACCACCAAAAAAAAAAAAAAAACAAAAAAACAAAAAAAAACTTTGAGCTGGGAATGGTGGTACAGGTTTGTAATCCAAGTATTTGAGAGGCTGAGACTGGATGATGAGGCTCTCGGCAACCTAGTGAGACCTCTGTTTCCAAATAATAAATAAAATTGGTCTAGGCATGTAGCTTGGAGGTAAAATGCCTCTGGGTTCAGCTCCCAGTACCACACACACACAAATTTTGTTTTTATACGGTCTCACTAAGTCACCCAGGCTAGCCTCTAACTTGCAGTCCTGCTGCCTCAGCCTCCTCCCTAGTAGATGGGATAACAGTGGTGATATATATTTTAGATGGGATAACACTGTGTCCTGTATATATTAACTTTTTTTTTTCAGTACTGGGGATGGAACCCAGGGGCATTCTGCCTCCAAGCTACAACCCCAGCCCTATTTTTTTATTCTTTATTTTGAAACAGGGTCTCACTAAGTTTCAAAGGGCCTAAGTTGCCAAGGCTGGCCATGAACTTGTGATCCTCCTGTCTTAGCCTCCCAAGTACTGGGAGTACAAGTGTGTGCCACCACACACACACATAATATATATATATACACACACATATATATATATATACACACATATAAATACATACATATGTACACACACACACACACACACACACACACACACACTTTTAACTTCTGTTTTCTTACCTGCAAAAAAATGGTTGTGAAGATTAGATAGTTCTTATAAAGTTAAGCAATTTAACATAGTGTTTAGCTGGTAATACATGCTCAGTGAATGTTAGCTGTTATTGAAAGGATCTAGCTTTTTTTAATGATGCAGGTAAAAGCTTTTCTTGTGTGTGGTTCTGGGGATGGAACCTGGGGGCATTCTACCTCCAAGCTACACCCCGGCCCTATTTTTTAATCCTTTATTTTCAAACAGGGTCTCACCGAATTGCAAAATTGCAAAGGGCCTCACTAAGTAGCTGAGACTGTCCGTGAACCACGATCCTATCTCAGCCTCCCAAATGCTGGGATTATAAGCGTGTGCCACCATGCCCAGCTCAGTAAAAGCTTTTTCTGTGTTTTTTTGAATGGACTATAAAAATGCCTTGCATATAAATTGTACTATGAAACTTTGTACATGAAAAGGAATCTAATTCTACTTGACTGTCATATTTTCAGTTCAGTTGATCTATGGAAAAACTTGAACCTTTAGTTAAGCTGTATCTTGTTAAATTCTTAATTATCTGTAGCTAGATTAGCATTGTTACTGCTAATCTCTAATTTTTTTTTTTTTTTTTTTTTTTGTGTGGTACTGGGAATTGAACCGGGGTATTCTACCTCCAAGCTATACCCTCAGCCCTATTTTTTATTCTTTTTTTTGAAACAGGGTCTCACTAAGTTGTAGAGGGTCTCACTAAGTAGGTGAGGCTGGCCAAGAACCTGCGATCCTCCTAGCTCAGCCTCCCAAGTACTGGGATTATAAACATGTGCCACCATGTCCAACTTTCTAAATTCTTTTGATTATAAAGCATAGCTATGGAATCTATAAGATAAATTTTTCATTAGACTTTTTTTTGGTGGTACTGGGGTTTTGAATACAGGGCTTTCCTTTGAGCTACACTCTCAGCCCTTTTTAATTTTGAAACAAAATTTCACTAAATTACTGAGGGCCTTGCTAAGTTACTGAGGCTGGTCTTGGACCTGTGATCCTCCTATCTGAGCCTTTCAAATACTGTGCTGAGCTTCAGGTGACCTTTGTATTCCCTCTCCTTTTTCCCTCCCAGATACAATCCTTGATCTGCTTTTCTCGGTATAGATTAACTTTCATTTTCTAGAATTTATACAAACAGAATCATGTGACATATATATTCTTTTTTCTGTTTTGACTCTGCTTATTTTTTCCCTATCAATAATTCATTTCTTTTTATTGCTGAGTATTCTATTACCTAGATTTATTGGGTTTGTGCGACGTGTGTGTGTGTGTGTTTGTTATGTGGGTGTGTTTGAGGATTGACCCCATGATCACTGTATCATGAGCTATATCCCAGCTGTTTTGATTTCATTTTTTTTTTTTTTTTAATTTTTGAATCTGGCCACAAACCTTCAATCCTCCTGTCTCAACTTCCCAAGTACTGGAATCACAGCCATGCACTCCTGACTCCTGTACAGTTTTGTTTGTGTCTCAGTGGTACTGGGGATTGAACCCAGGGGCATTCTACTTCTGAGATATACCCCAACCCTATTTTTAATTTATTTTTTATATTTTATTTTTGCGGCACTGGGGATGGAACCCAGGGGCATTCTACCTCCAAGCTATACACCCCCCACACTATTTTTTTATTCTTGATTTTGAAACAGGGTCTCTAAATTGCAGAGGGCCTCACTAAGTAGCTAAGACTGGCCACATACCACATTCCTCTTGTCTCAGCTTCCCAAATGCTGGGATTACAAGCATGCGCTACCACACCCGGTTTGGTTTCTTTTTTAGACAGGGCCCTAAGTCCAACTTCTTTTTGTACTCATGTTTTTGACATGATATCTAGAAAATCATTACCTGATTTAAGCTCATGAATATTTATGCCTGTATTTTCTTCTAAGAGTTTAATAGTTTTCACTCTTACATTTTTTTTTAACCCCCGTGATACTGAGGATCACACCTAGGGATGTTCTACATTCGAGGTACACCCCCAGCCCTTTTTAAAAACCTTTTTTTTTTTTTTTTGGTGGTACTGGGGTTCCTGGAAGCCCTTCTACCTCCGGATAACACTCCCAGACCTATTTTTATTTTTGGAAACAGGGTCTCTTAAGCCAGCCGCGCTGGCTTTGAACCTGCGTGATCCTCCTGTCTCCGCCTCCCAAGTGTGGGGATTACAAGCGTGCGACACCACGCCCGGCAAAAAATCTTTTTTGTTTTGAAACAGTCCTTTTTTTTTTTTTTTTTTTTTTTTTGGCAGGTCTGGGGATGGAAACCAGAGGCATTTGACCTCTGAACTACACCCCCTGCCTTATTTTTATTTTGAAACAGGATCTCACTAAGTTGTGGAGGGCCTAAGTAGCTGAGGCTGTCCATGAACCACCATTCTCAGGTCTCAGCCTCCCGAATGCTGAGATTACAAGTGTGCACCACCACACCTGGCATGAAACATAGTCTTGCTAAGTTGCTAAGGCTGATCTTGAACCTGCAGTTCTCCTGTCTCAGCCTTCCAAGTATTACAGGCATGTGCTTGACCTGTGATCTGTTTTGAGATAATTTTTGTGTATGGGATGGGAAGGGGCCCCACTTTATTCTTTTGCTTAGGGATATCTATTTATTTTTTATTTTTGGAGATTTTTTTGTGCTTTTAATCGGTACATTATAGTCTCACATCATAATGTAAATCATGTTGACAATGACATACATACCCATGCTCTTGGTTCTCCCCTCTCCATTTCACTCCCTCCCAATATGGAATACTCAGATTGATGTTGGTATATATTCATGTGTATATGCATAGTCTATGGTAGTATTTCTATTTTTTTTTTTTTGTGTGTGTGTGGTACTGGAAATTGAACCCAGGGGCTTTCTACTTCTGAGCTACACCCCGAGCCATATTTTTTATTCTTTATTTTGAAATCGGGTCTCACTGAGTTGCAAAGGGCGTCACTAAGTAGCTGAGGCTGTCCTCAAACCGCGATCTCCTGTCTCAGTTTCCCAAATGCTGGGATTACAAGCTTGTGCCACCATGCTTGGTGGTAGTATTTCTATTAATGAACCTAAGTCTTCCTTCACCCCTACCTTATATCTCCTCCTTGGCTTCCCTGAGGTTTCTCCTCTTCATCTGGAGTTTCTTTTGTATGCCAATTACTTCCTTTTGTGTGTGTGTGTGTGTGGTACCGGGGTTCCTGGAAGCCCTTCTACCTCCGGGCTACACTCCCAGACCTATTTTATATTTTTTTATTTGGAAACAGGGTCTCTTAAGCCAGCGAGGCTGGCTCCGAACCTGCTGAATCCTCCTGTCTCCACCTCCCAAGCGCGGGGATTACAAACGTGTGCCACCACACCCGGCTGCCAATTACTTCTTATCCTGCACATATTAAAGAAAATATATGACCCTCCACTCTCTGTGATTGGCTAATCTCACTTAATATAATGTTCTCCAGGTCCTTCCATTTTCTTGTAAATGATGTAATTTTACTTTATTGATGAGTAGAATTCCATTGTGTGTATTTCCCATAATTTTGTAATTCATTTATCTATCGATGAACACCTAAGTTGGTTCCATAGCTTGACTGTTGTGAAGTGTGCTGCTATGAGCATGGGTATGCATATATTACTGTAGTTCTCTGGTTTCAACCCTTTTGGAAAGATAACCAGTAGTAAGCTGGGTGTGGTGGTACACGCTTGTAATCCCAGCGCTTGGGAGGCTGAGACAGAAGGATCGCGCAAGTTCAGAGCCAGCCTCAGTCAGCTACTGAGAGACCTGTTAGTGAGACCCTGTTTCTAAATAAAAATATAAAATAGGTCTGGGAGAATAGCCCAAAGGTAGAAGGCCCCTGGGTTCCATTCCCAGTACCACAAAAAGGACAACAAAAAAAGATAACCAATAGTAATATGACCAGATCATATGGTGGATTCATTCCCAGTATTTTTTTTTTTTTTTTTTGTGGTACTGGGGGTGGAACCCAGGGACTTTTCTACCTTGGGGCTATACTCCCAGACCTATTTTATACTTTATTTGGAAACGGTCTCACTGAGTTGCTGAGAGCCTCACTAAGTAGCTGAGGCTGGCTTCGAACCTGTGCGATCCTCCTGTCTCAGCCTCCCAAGTGCGGGGATTATAAGGGTGAGCCACCACATCCAGCTTATTCTCAGTTTTCTAAGAACTCTTCACACTGATCTTCATAGTGGCTGGACTAGTTTGTAATACCACCAAGGGCTATCTGTTTCTTCCAGCACTATTTGTTGAGAAAATCACTTTTTTGTTTACTGGCTTGTTACAAGAGTTTAATAAAAATTTCTGCTTTGCTACTAATTTCTTCAAGTAGTGGCCTATTGACTTTTTGGTCTGATGTACTAGTTAGGTGCTAAGAGGAACAGTTTAAGGTTGTAAGAATAAGTTATAAATGATTCCTATAATTTAAATATTCTGGTTATATAATTAGGTTTTCTAAGTTGGTCTCAGTAAGTAATCACTGAGAGTGATTGGAGGGCCTATTTAGAAAGTGAGTTGGAAGCATTCAAGTTTTCACTGTATGCCTTTATTTTTATTTTTTTGCTTCCTTCTCATGTACATCCAAAATGGACAGAGTATCTAATTTGTATAGACTTAAAACACTTTGAAATCAACAGTTTAGACCCACAGTTTACTAGATTGATTTAAGCACCCCCACACACATGTAGTGACATGTAGGACTTAGGAATGTGATTTCAAAATGACATATTTTAAGAACTATTAAAAATATTTGTCCATTTGATAAGTACAAATATTTATCAATTGACTTCCTTTGTTAACTTCTACTTTCTTTAAATAGGACACAGGAAAATAATTTCCTCTGATAAATATCTGGATATATTTAGGATCTTTCTGGGAAATTTGTGACATAAGATCTAAGCTTGTTGTCCTTAAAATCATTCAAGAACTCTTACTTGTTGGTACAGCCTTTTTGGAAAAGAGTTCGACAGGTTCTCATACACAACCACACCACTACCATGATGATTTACTTCTAGATTATATATATATATGTAAATCATATATATGATTTATATATATGATATATAAGTATATATGCAGATCTAAAATATATATATATATATATATATATATATATATATATATATATATATATATATATATATATTTGGAACTAAGGATTGAATCTAGGGGCATTCTACCTCCGAGCCACACCCCCCCAGCCCTATATTTTATTCTTTATTTTGAAAAGGATCTCACTAAGTTGCAGAGAGGCTCACTAAGTAGCTGAGGCTGGACAAGAACCTGTGATCCTCCTGTCTCAGCCTCCCAAATACTGGGGTTACAAGTGTGCGCCACCATGCCCAGCTCTATTCCTAAATATTTACTTAAGTGAAATTAAAACTTATAGCCAAATATAAGCCTATGTGCTATCGTAATTGCCCCAAACTGGAATAATCTAGATTTACTTCAATTTAGTAAGTTGATGAACTTTGATACATCCATACAATGGAATATATGGCACTGTGTGTGACAACATGGATAAATATCTAATGCATTATTCTAAGTGAAAGAAGAAAGACTTGAAAAGCCGTATATAGCCAGGCATGGTGGTGCACACTTGTGCAATTTAGTGAGACATTATTTCAAAATGAAAAATAGCAATTTAGCAAGACTCTATTTCAAAATAAATAAAATTGAGCCGGGCATGGTGGTGTGCTTGTAATCCCAGCATTCGGGAGGCTGAGACAGGAGGATCGTGGTTTGCAGATAGCCTCAGCTACTTAGTGAGGCCTTCCGCAACTTAGTGAGACCCTGTTTCTTCTTTTTTTTCTTTTCCCCCCCACGGGTCTGGGGGTGGAACCCAGGGACATTCGACCTCAGAGCTACACCCCCTGCCCTATTTTTTATTCTTTATTTTGAAACCGGGTCTCACTGAGTTGCAGAGGGCCTCACTAGGTATCTGAGGCTGTCCCCGAACCCTGAACCTCCAGTCTCAGCCTCCCAAATGCTGGGATTACAAGCGTGCACCACCATGCCCGGCAAGATCCTGTTTCAAAATAAAGAATAAGAAATAGGGCCGGGGTTGTAGCTCAGAGGTCAAATGCCACTGGGTTCCATCCCCAGGCCCGCAAAAATAAATAAATAAATAAATAAAATAAAATTGGGCAGTGGGCTTATAGATCGTAGGTAGAACACTCCCAAATTAAATCCCTTGTAACACACAACCACATGCCATGTATGATTCCATTTTTATGATGTTTTATTTCATTTTTGTGGTACTGTGGATTGAACTCAGGAATCCTACCTTTGAGCTACATTTCCAGCCCTATTTTATTTTTTAGTTTGAAACAGGGTCTCACTAAGTTGCTGAGGCTAGCTGTGAACCTGCAATCCACCTGTCTCAGCCTCCCAAGTACTGGATTTACAAGTGTGTGCCCTCATGCCTGACTGGAGGAATTTTTTTAGATATATCTTCTATATCTAGATTTTTGTGGTGGTTACATGGCTATATGCTTTTCAAACTCAGTAGTGTGTACTGAAAGTGCGGATTTTAGTATATATAAACTATACCTCAAAACTCAAAATCCTAACATAAAATATATGGCTATATTTGAAAGTATTTGGGGTATCTCAAAATGTTACTCTTTTTTATTCTTTATTTTGGTGATTAGCCATTATTAATACTGGTAATATTCTTTGAAGTTCTTGAAAAATTGTACAAATGCTGATTGTATTTTTAAAACTTTTCTTTCATAGGCCAGGCGTGGTGGCGCACGCTTGTAATCCCCGCGCTTGGGAGGCTGAGACAGGAGGATCGCGCAGGTTCGAAGCCAGCCTCAACTACTTAGTGAGGCTCTCGGCAACTTAGTGAGACCCTTTTTCAAAAAAAAAAAAAAAAGGTCTGGGAGTGTAGCCCGGAGGTAGAAAGCCTCTGGGTTCCACCCCCAGTACCACCAAAAACAAAACAAAACAAAACAAAAAACCCAAAACTTTTCTTTCATATATATATATGAATTTGTGTGTGTGTGTGTACTGGGGGTGGAACCCAGGGCTTTTTTTTTTTTTACCTCCAGGCTATACTCCCAGACCTATTTTATACTTTATTTGGAAACAGGGCCTCACTAAATTTCCTCACTCGGTAGCTAAGGCTGGCTTCACACCCGTGATCCTCCTGTCTCCGCCTCCCAGCGGGGATTACAAGCATGCGCCACCACGCAGGCTTTTCTCTCATAGACTTAAAAGGGATTTAGAGGGTGTACAAGGTCAGCGTGGTGGCGCACGCTTGTAATCCCCGCTCTCAGAAGGTGGAGACAGGAGAACAGTTTGGGGACAGCCTCAGCTACTTAGTGAGGCCCTTTGCAACTCAGTGAGACCCTGTTTCAGAAATAAAGACTAAAATAATATGACCAGGATTGTAGTTCCGAGGTAGAAAGCCCCTGGGTTCCATCCCCAGTACCGCAAAAAAAAAAAAAAAAAAAAAAAAAGTATACAATGTTAGAAGAGCCGAGTAGGTCTTATAAATTGTTCTTTTTGTGTATTATACTAGGGATGGGACCCAGGGGCCTCCTACCTTTGAGCCATACTACCAGCCCTTTTTTAATTTTTGATGCTGGAGCTCCTAGATTGCTGAGAGTCCTGCTCCATTGTGGAGGCTGGCCATGATCCTCTTGCTTCAGCCTCCCAAGTACTGGGATTATAGACATGCACCACCATGCTTGGTTCATGTCGAATTTGAAGCCTAGGTGGATTAGCTGAAGTCAGCAGCAGAGATATGTCTAGAATTTAAGTTATAGAGTGCTAATTTGATGCTTATTTTACTAAAAGTTTTTACTTTGAGTTATCCTCTCTAGAGACTATTTTTAATTCCTTTAGAGAACCTTTCGATTGTGTCATCCTCAACCTGGAAACCACTCCCTTCCTCCTGTGTCTGGTTAATAATAGGAGGCTGAATTTGAGAGAGACCACATCACTTCAGTTTGCTACAGTCAAGTTTAGTTATAAAGATATTTTTCCTTAACTGTGGGGAATCTCAATGATTATTTTTGTAGTTATCAAATGCTACCAGTTAAAAATAGATTTTTTGTGATTTTTTTGCATTTAAAAAGTAATTGTGTGTGTACATGTGTTTGCAAATTAAAAAAAAAATCAGGCTGCGGGTGTAGCTTGGAGGTAGAATGCTTGTGGGCTCAATCCCCTGCTCTAAAAAAAAAGTGTTAGGTTTTCTGGTTACCTTAAGTGGTAAGGGCTTATTTTTTTTTTTTTAATTGTGTGTGTGTGTGTGTGTGTGTGTGTGTGTGTGGTATTGGGGATGGAACCCAGGGGCTTTCTACCTCCGGGCTACACTCCCAGACCTATTTTATGTTTTATTTGGAAACAGGGTCTAAGTTGGTTAGAGCCTCACTGAGTGGCTGAGGATGGCCTTGAACCTACCCAATCCTCCTGTCTAAGCCTCCCAAGTAGCATAGGCTACCACGCCCAGCTAGGGCTTATCTTTTAAATACTGAGGGATGTGAGAGGGCACCAGAAAGTCTTTAAAAGTCTTACATTGGGAAATGGAAAATAATGAAATGTCATTCAGGATATAACAACAGTGTTAGTTGTCTTCTATTTTTAAGACTCATCTAATTCACTGTTGTACCGGCTCACTTATGTTCTACAGTTTCCTGTGGACCTTAATTCTAGAACCAGCTTTAGAATTCCTGATTCTTGAAGATAATTGTAGATATTGAAGATACAGAGCTGGCATGTGGCTTGGTTTTTTGCTTGGTTTAGAAGCTGTGTCTGTGTCCTACTGCCTTCCTGGGATTCCTTCTTAAA
Organism: Muscardinus avellanarius; assembly: GCF_963383645.1. Lineage (NCBI taxonomy): Eukaryota > Metazoa > Chordata > Mammalia > Rodentia > Gliridae > Muscardinus > Muscardinus avellanarius. The sequence continues at coordinate 77,902,468 of NC_137798.1, read as the reverse complement.
AGCATGGCCCCTGGCAGAGTTGGCATGATGTTTTCAGCCTTTTATAAGAAGTAGAGCCCAAAGCTGGGCGTGGTGGGGCACCCCTATAATCTCACTGCTAGGGAGGCTGAGACAGGAAGATGCAGGTTGAGGACAGCCTCAGCTACTTAGTAAGACCCTGTTTCAAAATAAAAAATAAGGCTGGGGATATAATGTAGCTTGGAGATAGAATGCCCTGGATTCAATCCCTAGCCCCCTTTACTCCCAAGTAAACCCCCCAAAAACAAGTAGAAACCTACTCCAGTCTTCGCTCTGGCAGATTCTGTCTTATGTGGAGTCCCTGTTTCCCAAGGAAGCCAGACTCCCAGCTGCCACTGTCTGTCTAGACCACGAGGACTGTAGGCCCTGACTTCAGCCCCACTTTCCAGTTGCCTTTAAATTCCCCATCACTTCCTGAGAAATACTGATTTTATTTTTTGATCCAGCTACATATTATTTATTTGATACATTTATAGATTTAATTGATATTTGGGTGAATTAACTATACCATCTTGACCAGAAATCTCTTCCTTTTTTTTTTTTTTGGTACTGGAGATTCTCAGCCCTATTTTATTTTATTATTTTTGGTGGTACTGGGGGTGGAACCCAGATGCTTTCTACCTCCGGGCTATACTCTCAGACCTATTTTATATTTTATATATTTTTTCCTTTTGGGGGTTGAGGATGAAACCCAGGGACACTTGACCTCCGAGCTACACCCCTAGCCCTATTTTTATTCTTTATTTTGAAACAGGTTCTCACTAAGTTGCAGAGGGCCTCACTAAGTAGCTGAGGCTGTCCGTGAACCGTGATTCTCTGGTCTCAGCCTCCCAAATGCTGGGATTACAAGCATGTGTCACCACGCCCAGCTCCTGTTTTTTATTTTATTTGGAAACAGGGTCTCACTAAGTTGCTGAGAGCCTCATTAAGTAGCTGAGGCTGGCTTCAAAACTGTGCGATCCTCCTGTCTCAGCCTCCCAAGCGCTGGAATTACAAGCGTGCGCCACCACGCCCAGCTTTATTTTATTTTTTATTTTGAAGCAGGGTCTAAGTTGCTGAGGATGTCACCATGTTGTGAGACTGGCCTTGAACCTCTCTTGGCCTCCAATGTGCTGGGATTGTAGGTGTGGGCTAATGTCCTGGCTGATTGGAAACCTCTTTAATCTTTCAAATCTGTAGTTTCTCATCTTTAGACCCTGTCTCTCAGTGTTATGAAATCAAACTTTTTTTTTTTATCGGTATTGGGGATGGAACCCAGGGACATTCTACCTCCGAGCTATGCCCCTAGCCCTATTTTTTATTCTTTTTTTTTTTTTTTTTTTTTTTTGGTGGTGGTACGGGGGTTCCTGGAAGCCCTTCTACCTCCGGGCTACACTCCCAGACCTATTTTTACATTTTTTTAAATTTGGAAACAGGGTCTCCTAAGCCAGCGCGCACGGCTGGCTTCGAACCTGCGCGATCCTCCTGTCTCTGCCTCCCAAGGGCGGGGATTACAAGCGTGCGCCACCACGCCCGGCTTATTCTCTATTTTTGAAACAGGGTCTCACTGAGTTGCAGAGGGCCTCAGTAAGTAGCTGAGGCTGTCTGCGAACTGTGATCCTCTGGTCTCAGCCACCCGAGTGCTGGGATTACAAGCGTGCGCCACCATGCCTGGCTTTCTCTTTCTCTCTCTTTCCTTTCTCTCTCTTAGAATAGTACCTAACTTATAGTAGCTGCCATAAATGGGAACTATTATATTTTCTTTCTTTTTTTTTTTTTTTTTTGGTGATACTGGGGTTCCCGGAAACCCTTCAACCTCCGGGCTACACTCCCAGACCCCCAGACCCATTTTATATTTTTTTATTTGGAAAAAGGGTCTCTTAAGCCAGTGAGGCTGGCTTTGAACCTCCTGTCTCCGCCTCCCAAGCGCTGGGATTACTTGCTCACCACACTCGGCACTATTATATTTTCAAATGGGTCCTGCAATTCCTTGTTGGTTTGTGTGTGCTGTTTTTTGTTTTGTTTTGTGGTACTGGGTATTGAGTCCAGGGGCATTCTACCACTGAACTACATTACTATATTTTATTTTTCTTTTGAGGTGGGGTTTTACTAAATTGCTGAGGCTGGCCTTGAACCTGTGATCCTATCTCAGCCTTTCAAATACTAGGATTACAAACACCACCACCACACCTGGCTGGTTTTTGTGTTTAGATAGCTATATAATGTTCCAAAATACTTGTCACTCAAAATTTCAGAATTTCAGCAGATGTGTCTTGGAAGTATGACATGTTTTGACACATTTGGAAGAGGTATTTAATTTTAATTTATATCCTCGCAGCCTTGAGTTGGAGGTTTTTCATGACTGCACTTTTGTATGATACAGTTCTGTTACCCTTGATTATTTGTGTTCACAGTAGCTTTTGTTTTTTGAAATAGGCAGTCAGTACTTTCTTAAGACCTATTATATATTCTTTCATTAGCACTAATCATTTAAGTCAGTAGCAGGCATAAACTTCATAGAAACATCATTATGAAAGTTAGTTAGAAAAAAGCATAAAACTGCATGAAGGAGGACATAGGGTGGTGATCGGGTTAGAGATGTTGTCTCAGACACCGGTAATTCTGACTGAAGTGAAGATACTCTTGGGAAAAGAGGAACAAAAAGGCAGGGTAAACTTCTAGTTTGTGTTTAGGCTGTGACTAATGATCTTGCATATTGTAACTCTTAAAGCCGTTGCTGTAGTCAGATTTTACCCATGAGTTCAGCATACTTTTTTTTTTTTTTTTTTTTTTGCGGGTCTGGGGATGGAACCCAGGGTCATTTGACCTCTGAGCTATACCCCTTGCCCAATTTTTTATTCTTTATTTTGAAACCGGGTCTCACTGAGTTGTGGATGGCCTCACTAAGTAGCTGAGGCTGTCCGCAAATCGCGATCCTCCTGTCTCAGCCTCCTTACAAGCATGTGCCGCTACGCCCGGCTCAGCATACATTTTTTTTAAAAGGCTTTTTTTTGTGTGTGTGTGTGGTATTGGGAGTGAAACCCAGGGGCTTTTCTACCTCCGGTATATACTCCCAGACCTATTTTATACTTTATTTGGAAACAGGTCTCACTAAGTTGCTGAGAGCCTCACTCAGTAGCTGAGGCTGGCTTCGAACCTGTGCGATCCTCCTGTCTTGGCCTCCCAAATACTGGGATTAGAAGTGTTAGCCATCACGCCCGGCAAAAAATTTTCTTTAATATTATTTCGTTCTTGATTATATGTTTGAGTTAGTGAAGGGATGAGTCTTATAGACCATTGTCTACTAAAATTTTTTTGGAAAAGGCTCAGTATTCTGTCCTTTAGAGGTGTTTCTAAGATTGTGCTTGCTGATAAATGATCCCACTTCCTTATTTCTTCAGCTGAAATAATAAGACACATCACTTCCTTTTTCCTCTTACATCATGCTCTTAGTTTTATTTTTGTCTTATATTGTAAACTGCTGTGTGCATATAGAGGCTTGGAACCATTAGAATGTTTTTTCAGTTAAGAAGCATGGCACCATACTATTAAGAATTTGAAGCCAGGCGTGGTGCTTGCTTGTAATCCCAGCATTCAGGAGGTGGAGACCGGAGGATAGTGGTTTGGGGACAGCCTCCGATACTTAGCGAGATCCTTCCAACCCAGAGGCATTCTCCCTCCAGGCTACATCCCAGTCCTTTTTATTTTTTTCTATTGCAATAGGGTCTCACTAGGTTCCTGAGAGTATCACAACATTGCTGAGGCTGTCCTTAAACCTGCAATCCTGCTGTCTCAGCCTTCCAAGCACTGCAATTACAGGTGTGCGCCATCATGCCTGGCTGATTATTTATTTTTCAGATAATAGCTGTTCATAATTCTGTCCTAGTTTTATGGTTATTATAGTGGAAGATAAAGGGAGGTATGTTTACTCTATCTGACCAAATATAGAATTGTCTCAATGTTTTTGTTTCAACTATTTAATATTTATTTATATATTTATTATTTATTTATTTACTTATTTATTGTGGTTCTAGGGATTGAACCTAGGGGCATTCTACCTCTGAGCTACACTCCTAGCCCTATTTTGTTTTGTTTTTTTTAGTTTGGAAACAGGGTTCTACTAGGTTGATAACAGTCTCACTACTTGCTCAGGCTGTCCTCAAGCCTCCTGTCTCAGCTTCCCTAGTACTGGGATGACAGACATTTGCCACCATGCCTGGCTTCAACTTTTTATTTTAAAATGATTTTAGCTGGGCGTGGTGGTGCATGCTTGTAATCCCCATGCTTGGGAGGCGGAGACAGGAGGATCCCGCAGATTTGAAGCCAGCTGTGCTGGCTTAAGAGACCCTGTTTCCAAATAAAAAGGATAAAATAGGTCTGGGGGTGTAGCCCAGAGGTAGAAGGGTTTCCAGGAACCCCAGTACCACAAAAAAAAAAAAAAAAAAAGATTTTAGATTTGCAGGAGGTTGTAAAAAGAGGGCAGGGAAGTCTTATGTGTTCTTTACCTGAATCTCCAACTGCACTGGTGACCTAACTTCCTCCCATTTGGCTCCACTGAAAATTGCTATCATAAATAGGACTGCTAAAACAGGTATAGTGGCACAGGTTTGTAATGCCAGTACTTGGGAGGCTAATAAAGGAGGATCACAGGTATACCACCAGCCTCAGCTACTTAGTGAAGCCATCTGCAACTTAGTGAGAGCCTGTTTAAAAATAAAGAATAAGCCGGGCGTGGTGGTGCATGCTTGTAATCCCAGCCCTTGGGAGGATCACACAGGTTCAAAGCCAGCCTCAGCTACTTAGTGAGGCTCTCAGCAACTTAGTGAGACCCTGTTTCCAAATAAAGTGTGTGTGCGTGTGTGTGTGTGTGTGTGTGTGTGTGTGTGTGTGTGTGTGTATCTGGGAGTGTATGTAGCCTGGAGATAGAAAAGCCCCTGGGTTCTACCCCAGTACCACAAAACTCTTCTAGTAAGAAAAACTATAAAAATGGATTTAAAAAAATAAAGGATGTGAGAGGTCAAAATACCAGAGAAAAAAGAAAACGTAGGAGCTGGGCATGGTAGTGCAAGCTTGTAAAACCAGTACTTGAGAGGCTGAGATGGGAGGATCACAGGTTGAGGACAGTCTCAGTAAGCACTGAGACTTTCATCAACCTAGTGAGACACTGTTTCCAAACAAAAATAAAATTGGGTTGGGGATGTAGCAAGGTAGAATGCCCCTGGGTTTAATCCCCAGTGAAAGAAAGAAAGAAAGAAAGAAAGAAAGAAAGAAAGAAAGAAAGAAAGAAAGAAAGAAAGAAGAAGAAAGAAGAGAAAGAAAAAGGAAATGGAGGAAGATATAATGAAAAGAAAAAGCAAATCAGAATTAAACCCTATAAATCAATGTGGTGGTGCAGGCCTGTAATCCCAGGACTTGGGAGGCTGAGACAGGATCACAGAAACAAGGCCAGCCTCAACAACTTAGTGAGGCCCTCTGCAACTAGTGAGATTGTTTCAAAAGAAAAAATAAAATGGAGTTGAAGTACATGTAACTTGGAGGCGGAATGCCTCTGGGTTCAGTCCTCAATCTCACACACACACACACACACACACACACACACACACACACACACACAATTACGCCTGACGTTTTCCACTACTTTTTCTTCCTGGAGTAATCTAGCTGTAGGCGAGAACTTCTGGCAATCTCACATGGCTGCAGAGACAGAAATTAGAATTCAGAGCTATCAAGATGGGGGATGGGGAAACTGGGACCTGGATATAAAGTTGGAAAGGCAAAAAAAAGACAAGACAGGCAGGATCTGAGGGGATAAAAACCCGAGAACAGTCAATCGCAGACAAGCAAGTCTGTACATCCTGTACTACTTTTAACCTCAGAGCATTTACTGAGTCCTAACTTATGAAGGGGTAAGAGGAAAAAACCCAACAAAGTGCCTATTTTACAGCAAAAAAGGTAAGTAAAAGTTTTTTGATTGTCTCACAGTACTAAGAAAGAAAAACTTAAGAGTTCAGGGCCTGCCAAGATGGAGAGGACTTGGCAAACATTCCAAGATTCCATTTGATACCTCTGAAGGACAACACTCTTGAAGTAAGTGGAAACTGAATGTAAACCAGCTCTTGAGAAGCCTAAAACAAAGCCTCAAGTCAGCTCAAGCCTGTACCGGATCAAGGTCATCTCCTACTTTAAAATTGCCATCAGAAGAAAATCAAATCATCTTTAGAGAACAATATCACCAAGAACCTCTATCCCACCTCATACACAAGGTCTAACATTATTTTAAAAATTAACAGGAACCAAGCATGGTGGCACACAGGTGTAATCACATACTTGGGAAGCTGAGACAGGAAGATCACAGGTTTACAGCCAGCCTTAGGTATTTAGTGAGGCCCTCTGCAACTTAATGAGACCATATTTCAAAATAAAGAATAAAAAATTGGGCAGGGAATGTAGCTCAGAGGTAGAATGCCCTGGATTCCATCCCCAGTACTGCAAAAAAGTAAGTAAAAATAAATAAATAAATAAATAAATAAATAAATAATGTCATTCTTCACAGAGTCAGAAAAAATGGTCCTAAAATTCACATGGAAGATCAAAAGACTCAGAATAATAAAAGCAATCCTGAAGGCATCACAGTACCTGATTTCAAATTACACTACAGAGCTATAGTAACAAGAACAGCATGCTACTGGCACAGAAACAGACACGAAGACCAATGGAACAGGAGAGAAGATACAGAGACAAACCCTTACACTTATGGCCAGGTGATTTTTGTCAAAAATATCAAAAACATATGCTGAAAAAACTGGATAGCCATATGTAGAAGAATGAAAATTGACTATCAAAAGTACCTTGCACAAAAGTCAACTCAAAATGGATCCAACATATAGACAATGGTAGAGATTTTCTCAACAAGACCCCTAGAGCTCGGGAAATAAAATAAAAAATCAATAAATGAGATACTATCAAATTTTAAAGCTTCTGTGCAGCAAATTATACAATCAAAAGTCTGAAGAAAGAACCTGCGGGCTGGGAGAAAATCTTTGTCAGCTACTCTTAAGATAGATGAATAATACCTAGAATATGTAAAGAACTCAAAAAACTAAACACCAAAAAAAACCCCAATCTTTTAATTGGGCTATTGAAATGAATACAACTCAAAAAAAGAAATACGAATGGCCAAATATGTGAAAAAATGTTCAACATCACTAGCAATCAGGAAAATGTAAATCGAAACTACCCTGAGATTCCATCTAACCCCAATTAGAATGGCAATCATCAAGAATATAACAGATGCTGGCAAGGATGTGGGGAAATAAGAAATCTATACACTGTTGGTGAGACTGTAAATTAGTTCAACCACTATCAGTATGGGGGTTCATCAAAAGATCAAAAGACTAGGAACAGAACCACCATATGACCCACTCATACTACTCTTTGATATTTTTCCAAAAGAATTGAAGTTAGAATATTATAGTATTACATGCTATAATTCTTTGTGTGTGTGGTCCTGGGGATGGAACCCAGGGGCATTCTACTTCTGAGCTAAATCACCAGTCTTATGTTATATTCTTTTTTTTTTTTTTTTTTTTTTTTGAAACAGGGGCTCACTGAGTTGCAGAGGGCCTCACTAAGTAGCTGAGGCTGTCTGTGAACCACGATCCTCCTGTCTCAGCCTCCCCAAAGCTGGGATTACAAGTGTGCGCTACCATGCCCGGCTACAGGTGCATAATTCACAATAGCCAAATTATAGAACCAACCTAGGTGTTCATCAACAGAAAATGGATAACAAAAATATAGTATATATACACAATGGAGTTTACTCAGCAATAAAGACCAAAACGATGTCATCTGCAGCAACATGGATGCAGCTAGAGAATATTATGTGAGATGAGCCAATCAGGAAGCCAAGAGGTCCTATGTTTTCTCTCATATGTGGAAGCTAAAACAAGAGGCAGCAAAAAGGCCTTCAGTCAAATAAGGAGAAAAACAGTAGAATAGTAGAAGGAAATTAAGAGAGCGTTGGAAAGGGGAAAATGACTGTTTAGGAAGAGAAGAGTTCAAATAAGGTTACGTCCATACAAGAAAGTTTCATTCCAATCTTAGTAACATGTATGGAGGGAAATTTACCAAGTGATATATGCATGTATATTTGTATTACTTTGAATCTCACTATGATATATAATTACAATGCTCTAATAAAAGTATTTTAAAAAGTAAACAGACAAGCCGGGCGTGGTGGCGCACGCTTGTAATCCCCGCGCTTGGGAGGCGGAGACAGGAGGATCGCACAGGTTCGAAGCCAGCCGTGCTGGCGTAAGAGACCCTGTTTCAAAAATATAAAATAGGTCTGGGAGTGTAGCCCGGAGGTAGAAGGGCTTCCAGGAACCCCAGTACCACCAAAAAAAAAAAAAAAAAAAAGTAAACAGACAGAAATAGCTTTGATTCTAATAAGTTCATGAAAATGTATGACAAAATAAGAATTTCACTAGAGAACTAAAATATATAAAACAAGCAAAAGAGAATTAAATTGAAATTTTATAACTAAAACATATCTACAATTAGCAATATAACATGTTTTTTGTTTTTGTTTTTTTTGGTGGTACTGGGGTTCCTGGAAACCCTTCTACTTCCAGGCTACATTCCCAGACCTATATTCTTTTTAATATATATTTTTATTTGGAAACAGGGCCTCTTAAACAAGTGCGGCTGGCTTCAAACCTGATCGATCCTCCTGTCTCCGCCTCCCAAGTGCAGGGATTACAAGCGTGCGCCACCACGCCCGGCTATAACATACTTTTAACAATAGACTGTATATTAAATTAACTGAAAAACAGGCCAGTACTAAATATCCAGATGAAGCAGAGAAAAAAGAAAAAGATGGAAAATACAGAAAAGAGTATGAGAGATATATGGGTCAGAGAAAGATTTAACACACCAGTATCTAGAATCTCAGAACAAAATGGGGACGCCAGTGCTTGGGAGGCTGAGATAGGAAGATCTCACAGGTTCGAAGCCTCACTATCAACAGACTCACACTAAAAAAGAGGAAAAGTGATGCCGGGCGTGGTGGCGCACGCTTGTAATCCCCACACTTGGGAGGCTGAGACAGGAGGATCGCATAGGTTCAAAGCCTCACTATCAACAGACTCACACTAAAAAAAGAGGAAAAGCTATCCATAAAGAAAGAAAATAAACACGAATGAAATAGACCACCAGAAAGACCAAGAACACTAAAAAGGAGGAAGGGTAAAGTTGTAACTATAGTGTTTTAAAAACAACAACAATGAACATAAAAAAAAAAAAAACAAGATGGTCATTGGAACAAAGGACTGTAAGATTCAGAATACAGTAGATTGTGTCAAAACTGGCCACAATAATTCCTCATATTCCTTATGTACAACCTCTTAAAATGGGACTTTATTACTCTTCCTATCAAGAAATAAAATCATGTCCACCCCCTAAATTTGGGTTTGATTGTGCAACTTGCTTTGAACGATAGGACATTAGAAAATTTCATACAGCAGAGTTCTCCCCTGACTTTAGAACTCTGAAATCATCAAATGAATGAACCTGTTAGAGAGCTCATCTAGAAAAGAAGCCCCTCCCCAGCCCCTACATGGGTCAAAACGTGCCAAACAACCCACACGTGAGTAAGGCTATTCTACATAATTTAGCCCCGGTCAAATCACCAACAGACCACAGAGACCAGCTAGGTCAAGCCAAACTGCCAGACCACCAACTCTGAACTGTTGAAAGCCATTAAGCTTTTTATGCAGCTAAAGTAGATATAGAGCCAGGCACGGTGGTACGCGCTTGTAATCCCAGCATTTGGGAGGCTGAGAGAGGAAGGATCAAGGTTCACAGACAGCTTCAGCTACTACTTAGTGAGGCCCTTTGCAACTCAGTGAGACCTTGTTTCAAAATAAAGAATAAAGCCTGGCGTGGTGGCGCACGCTTGTAATCCCCACACTTGGGAGGCAGAGATAGGAGGATAATGTAGGTTCAAAGCCAGCCGCTCAGGCTTAAGAGACCCTGTTTCCAAATAAAAAAGTATAAAATAGGTCTATGAGTGTAGACTGGAGGTAGAAGGGTTTCCAGGAACCCCAGTACCACCAAAAATAATAATACTAAAATAAAATAAAGAACAAAAAATAGGGCTGAGGGTATAGCTTGAAGGCACAATGCTCCTGTACAATGCTCCAGTGCTTGGAAAAAAAAAAAAAAAAAGGACGGGACTCCAGCCCCTTCCTTTTCCTTTCTTTTTCTCTTCTTGCCAAAGGTGAGTGGTTTTTCCATGTACTGCCATCGTGATGTGCTGCCTCATCCCAGGCCCGAAGCAATGGAACCAATCAGTTGTGGACTGAAATCTCCAAAACTGTGAGCCAAAATAGACTTTCTTTCTTAGTGGTGATTACCTCAGGTGTCTGTTATAATAGAAAGCTTACTAACACATGACAGTGCTCACAAACATTTTTTGTTGCCTTAACTGGGAAGATTCTACTGATATCTAGTGGGTAGAGGTCAGAGATGATGCTAAATATTTTAAAAGGATAGTCCTATAACAAAGAATTATCTGGCCCAAAATGTCAACAGTGCCAAGATTAAAAAAAAAAAAAAAAAGGAAAAAGAAAAAACCTGAAGTAAAGTATGACAGAGTGTAGCAGCCTTTAAAGCAGTCCTATCCAATGGAATGTTTTTTTTGTTGGTTTTTTTTTTTTTTTTTTTTTTTGGTGGTACTGGGGTTCCTGGAAGCCCTTCTACCTCTGAGCTACACTCCCAGACCTATTTTTATATTTTTATTTAGGAACAGGGTCTCCTAAGCCAGCGCGCGCAGCTGGCTTCGAACCTGCGCGATCCTCCTGTCTCCGCCTCCCAAGCGCGGGGATTACAAGCGTGCGCCACCACGCCCGGCGGAATGTTCTACAATGATGAAAATGGTCTATATTTGTGTTGTCTAGTATGATTGCTACAAGTTAGTGAGCATAGCTAGCACTTGTGGCTAGTCTGATAAACTGGTTTCAATTTAATTTTAATTTTAATTAATTTAAATTTAATCTATTTAAATTAATTAAAACTTAATTAATTTAAATTTAAATAGACACATAGGGCTAGTGGTATCTGTATTTAATGGCACAGCTCTAGAGCTGAGCGAGGTGCCACATGCTTGTAATCCCAGCATTTGGGAGACTGAGACTGGAGGACTGCAGTTCATAGACAGCATCAGCTACTTAGTGAGGACTTCTGCAACTTCGTGAGACCCTGTTTCAAAATAAAAGAATAAAAAATAGGGCTGGGGGCTTAGCTCAGAGGTAGAATGGGGTTCCATCCCCAGAACTACCAAAAAAAAAAAAGGCATAGCTCTAAAACTTGGATGCTAGTAATGCTGAGAATAGTTAAAAACTAGACAACAGTAGAAATAATGAGCTTAATAAAGTTAAGGCCTATAACTACTTGGTACAAATAAGTATTCCAACAATGCATTTTTGTTTAACTACCTAAATTCTGAAGTACAATACACTGACAAAATAGTGAATTAAAAGTTTTTTGTTTTTTGTTTTTCGGGTCTGGAGATGGAACTCAGGGGCATTCGACCTCCGAGCTATACCTCCTGCCATATTTTTTATTCTTTATTTTGAAACAGGGTCTAAGTTGCAGAGGGCCTCACTAAATACCTGAGGCTATCCACAAACCACAATCTTCCAGTCCCAGCCTCCCAAATGCTGGGATTACAAGCATGTGCCACCATACCAGGCTACCAGGCTGAAAGGTTATTTTAAAACAAAGTTACCAGCCAGGCATGGTGGTGCACGCTTTTAATTCCAATACTTGGGAGGCTAAGACAGGAGAATCGCAGGTTCATGGCCAGCCTTAGTCACTTAGTAAGGCCTTCCACAAGACCCTGTTGTGAACCCTTGGAAGCAAAATGCCCCTGGGTTCATTCCCCAGAACCGCACACACAAAAAAATAAAGTTACTATACTCTACAATAAATGTTTATGAAATGCTTACTGACAACCTTAAGTCGTGGGCTCTTCTAGATTATCATCATGAAGTTCTAGGAATCCACTATGCTATGATTTTGTTTAGGTGGTATTGGGGATTGAACCCAGGGGCATTATACCTCCAGGCTATACCCTAGTCCTTTTATTTTTTATTTTGAAACAGGGTCTCACTAAGTCACTGAGGGTCTTGTGAGTTGCTGGGGCTGTCCTCAAATGTGTGATCCTTCTGTTTCAGCCTCCCAAGTACTAGGATTACAAGTGTACACCACCATACCCAGTGTGTTGGGCTATTTATTTTTGTTGGTACTTAGGGTAGAACCCAGGGGCTTTCTACCTTCGGGCTATACTTCCAGATCTATTTTATATTTTATTTGGAAACAGGGTCTCACTAAGTTGCTGAGAGCCTAAGTAGCTGAGGCTGGCTTTGAACCTGTGCGATCCTCCTGTCTCAGCTTCCCAAGCCCAAGGATTACAAGAGTGCGTCACCAGGCCCGGCCTTTTATTTTTTTTTTTTTAAGCCTAAAGTTATTTAACAAGAACTGCAGCAATTTAGAGGCTTTTAAATTACATCAAATGATTAGTCTTTAATCAAACCAGTTGCAGGTAATTAAATATTCATCTACTATGTTACCTAATCCCTCGCAGCAGTTTGGTACCCTTTCCTGTCTACTTTTTTTGATCACCATCCCCTCCACCACAAGAGAAGGAAGAAGTTGATCCAATGCTGCTACAATTCCAGATTTTTTTTTAACTTGTCGGCATTAAGTAGGTCAGTTTTCTGCTCTAGTGGGTGTTTTGGCAATAGGTCCTCCTACTGGAATACAGTGGCTACTCTGCCTGGTAAGCACATACCACAAAGAAAAAAGATTCTGAATAACTCTGTCTTTTGCTGCCTGGTATAGGAGAAAATCCCTAAGTGTTAACCAAATGCTACTAGGAAATTCTTATAGAAAAAATTCTGATAGAAAAACAAAAGACAATACAAATAAAGAAAATTCTAACTAAAAAATTTGTTCTACATAGTGAAGTCTTAAGACTATAAAGAACTTCAGTATCTATCAACTCACAAAGGTTTTGTTTAGAATTTGGTCTTACCACTAAAATCAAAATTTGAGAAAACCCTTTCCTTGTAAAAAAAATATAACTTCTTTGTGAGAATGTTTTCTCTTTAAGTCAGAAGTAACTTGAAATTTACAATGACTATATTATACCAGAAAACAAATTTGAAGTTTATTAGAATAAGTTATTTATACAGAATTAAGATACTATATCTTTTAAAAATCAGTGTTGTTTCTCTACTGCAGGTCTGAGAACCCAGTTTTTCTTTTTTTTTTTATGGTAATGGGGATGGAACCCTTCTACCTCTGGGCTACACTCCCAGACCTATTTTTATATTTTTATTTGGAAACAGGGTCTCTTAAGCCAGCGATCCTCCTGTCTCCGCCTCCCAAACGCGGGGATTACAAGCGTGCACCACCACGCCCGGCCAGTTTTTCCATTTTTAATCCTTAGTAAATAAGATATTACTAAGGATTAAAAATGAAAATACACATTGATCCCCATAATTTATTTCATGTCATGTAAAAGTTTCCTCAAAGATTAATATTCCTTATGTCTAAGACTAGTGTTCAAAGAAAGGCTGAAACAACTACATTAACAGGATTTGTCATCCAGAAAATTCTAAGAATTTTGACAAATCCAAAAGGAAATGTTAATTTACAAACATCTAACCTCACTAGAAATAAATTACATAAAAAATAATGTATTATGACCAAAACTCATGTTGCTATAAAATATACTGGCATCTACTTTACCATTTTGCACCATTTTATATATTTCTATAAGTTTACTTCTACCAATGTTAGAAATACATAAAATTGCAGATATATTCTAGATTACAGAAAAAGGCAGAAATTAACTCATATTCTTTACTTAAGAATTAAAATAAGTGTACTGCTAGACTTATTTTTTAAAGAAAAGTCCCCCCGCAAGCAGCCAGAAAAAAGCAGTAGAAAAAAACAAAATTTAAATAAGAAAAGGATCTTATATACATGAGTGTCAAAACCTATGAGCTACATAGAAAAAAAAAAATCCCCTCATCTTCATCAATTAACAATTTCCTAGCTCTTAGTGTATTTTTTAAAATATATTTACTCCTTGACTTAACATTATAAAGTTAGCTGATACAGTAAGGAGAGAGAAAGATCATTTTCAGAACCAAAAACATAAATCAAGAGCCATGAAAGATCTTTTTTTCTCTTTATATCTAAAGCACTTGAGTATTACAAGGTAGCTAACATGGCCCACACACCTTCCATCTGTTAGTTCAATTCTAATTTAGTTCCATCTGAAGAGTCCAAAGGACGAGGACACCTTTGTAAGCCCTGGCTCATTCTAGAGCTAGTAATGTGATAGTAGTCTGTTAATAGATTCAAATATATTCATGGAGTGGTATTCAAAATTAACTCCATCCTTGATATCAATAATGACCCTAAGAGAGTTCCCTACATTAAGGAGGGGGATTAAAAAAAAAAAAAGGCTTTATTTTCGGGGTGGGGGGGTGGGCTAGGGATTGGGCCCAGGGGCATTCTACCTCTGAATTATACCCCCAGCCCTATTTTTTTAATTTGGAAACAGGGTCTCCCTAGATGGATGACAGTCTCACTACTTACTGAGGCTGTTCTTGAACCTGTGATCCTTCTGTCTCAGCCTCCCAAGTACTAGGATTACAAGCCTTGTGCCACCACATTCAGCTTTATGCTTTTGTTTTGAAACCAAGTCTTCAAAGTTTGCTAAGGGTCTTACTAAGTTGCTGAGGCTGACCTCAAACTTCTGATCCTCCCGTCTCAGCCTCCCAAGTACTGGGATTACATCATAAAATTAACAGTTTAAGCCCATGTACTCATTCTGGGGTATGGGGGAGTGAGTGAAAGAACAAAGGTTGGGTATTCAGTTTTAATATTTACAGTTACTCTTTAATAGAAAGTAAAAAAAAAAAAAAAAAAAAAAACCCTCCAAAAAAACCAACCTAGGTGTTTTTCAGTGTCAATATGGCAATCCTACTTAAATTATCCTTTTCTTCACCAATACTTATATATTATGGCTCCTAACCTAATAAAGGCTTTTAAAATAAACTTCCAGCTTACTGTCTATGTGAGCCAAGAAGGGTCACAAGTTCTTGCTGGGATCTTCCCCCATTTCTTTTTTTTTCTTTTTTCTTTTTCAGGTCTAGGGATGGAACCCAGGGGCATTAGACCTCCGAGGTACACCCCCTGCCCTATTTTTTATTCTTTATTTTGAAACAGAGTCTCACTAAGTTGTAGAGGGCCTCACTAAGTAGCTGAGGCTGTCTGCGAACCATGATTCTCCAGTCTCAGCCTCCTGAATGCTGGGATTACAAGTGTGAGCTACCATGCCCAGCCTTTCACCCCATTTCTAACAGCTTGGTACCACTAGCAGGAACTTTCATAGCAAACAGGTCTTCATACTTTTAAAAAAAATTAATTTGGCCGGGCGTGTTGGCGCACGCTTGTAATCCCCGGGCTTGGGAGGCTGAGACAGGAGGATCGCACGGGTTCGAAGCCAGCCTCAGCTACTAAGTGAGGCTTTCAGCAACTTAGTGAGACCCTGTTTCCAAATTTTAAAAATATATAAAAGAAAAAGGTCTGGGAGTATAGCCCGGAGGTAGAAAGCCTCTGGGCTCCAACCCCAGTACCACCAAAAAAAAAAAAAAAAATTTAATTTGTCTCTTTAGATTTTAATTTTAAAATAATTATTTTGTTTATTTGTTTTGCAGGACTGAGATTGAACCCAGTTCACTAAACTATACCCCCAGCCCTTTTTATTTATTTGTGTGTGTGTGTGTGTTGCTGGGGGTGGAACCCAGGGGCTTTTGTACCTCTGGGCTCTACTCCCAGACTTATTTTTATACTATATTTGGAAACAAGATCTAAGCCGGCTTAGAACCTGTGTGATCCTCCTGTCTCAGCCTCCCAAGCACTGGGATTACAAGTGTACACAACAAGGCCCAACTTTATTTATTTGGAGACAATATCTTTGCTTTGTTCCTGATCTTATGAGGATAACTTCTAGTTTCTCACAATTAGGTATGATATGATCTATAGTTTTTGTAGATATTCTTTTTTTTTTTTTTTGAGAATTGGGGATTGAATTCAGGGGCATTCTACCTCCAAGTTATGTCCCCAGCCCTATTTTTTATTCTTTATTTTGAAACAGGATCTCACTAAGGTGCAGAGGGCCTCATTAAGTTGCTGAAATGCTTATAAAAATGGAATCAGAGAAATAAAATCAATCAATCAAGATAGGGATAAAAAGCCAGGCGTGGTGGCACATGCTTGTAATCCCAGCATGCGGGAGGCTGAGATTGGAGGATTGTGTTTCGCGGACAGCCTCAGCTACTTAGGTCTTCCAAAAATAAAGAATAAAAAATAGGGCAGAGAGTATAGCTCAGAGGTAGAATGCCCCTGGGTTCCATCCCCAGACCCACAAAAAAAAAAAAAAAAAAAAAAAGATAGGGATAAAACCCGAAAATAAAATAGAAACAAACCTAACTATATTTCAGAAAAATAACCTAACCACACTGAAGGGGAAAGATAAGTAACCAAAGTAAAATTTTTTTATTTTTTTATTTTTGTGGTACTGGGGTTCCTGGAACCCCTTCTACCTCCAGGCTACAGTCCCAGACCTATTTTATATTTTTGAAACAGGGTCTCTTACACCAGCGCGGCTGGCTTCGAACCTGCATGATCCTCCTGTCTCCGCCTCCCAAGCACGGGGATTACAAGCGTGCGCCACCACGCCCGGCCAAAGTAAATTTTGATCATAGCATACTCTCAGGCTTGAGATAAACAGAACTATAAACAATAACAAACCCTGGTGCGTAGGCCAGTTTTTGTAATGGTATGGTTTAGCAATTTTGAAATTTATGGCAAATTTAGGATTGAACAAATGAGTAAGTGTATTGAAGATAAAGGAACCAGGTTTTTCATTTTTGAAGAAGGGAGTTTTAAATGTGGAAAAGAGGAAAGGCTACACAGTCACAGTAATCCCAGTACTTGGGAGGCCAAGACAGAAGGAGGGTCTCAGGTTCAAGGCTAGCCTTGGCAATTTAGTGAGGCTGTCAGCAACTTAGATTCTGTTTTGAAAGCCAGGCATGATGGCGCAAGCTTGTAATCCTAGCATTTGGGAGGCTGAGACACGAGGAACAGGGTTCACAGACAGCCTCTGCTACTTAGTGAGGTTCTTTGCAATTCAGTGAGACCCTGTTTCAAAATAAAGAATAAAAATGTTGGGTTGGGGGTATAGCTCAGAGGTAGAATGCCCCTGGGTTCCATCTCTAGTACCGCCAAAAAAAAAAAAAAAGATTGTTTTGAAATAATAAATAAATAAAACTGGGAGTGTAACTCAGAGGCAGAACATCCTTGGGTTTAATCCCAAGTAATACTTCCAATTCTCCAAAAAAGAGGAAATGCTAAAATGAACCTGGGATGATAGATTTGAATTGGTAGCCAGGTGTCAGGGTGTATGCCTGTAATCCCAGTACTTAGGAGGCTGAGGCAGGAGGATAGCAGGTTAGCGCCCAAACTCAGTGATTTAGTGGGGCCCGCCACAACTTAGTGAGACCCTGTCTTCAAATAAAGATTAAAAAAAATAATTTATATGAAGACTAGTAAATATACATACATGCGTGTTTACAGTAACATATATTTCTTTGTGTGTGTGTGTGTGTTACTGGAGGTGGAACCCAGGGTCTTTTCTACCTCTGGGCTATACTCCCAGACCTATTTTATACTTTATTTGGAAACAGGGTCTCACTACGTTGCTGAGAATCTCATTAAGTAGCTGAGACTGGCTTCAAACCTGTGTGATCCTTGTGTCTCAGCCTCCCAAGCACAGGGATTACAAGTGTGTGCCACCACGCCTGGCCTAACATATATTTCTTCTATAGACATGTGTACATATGCACACATATGTGCATATATATGAACGTATATTTCAGCTTTGTTCGCCAAAAGGACATACAAGCAATTACTTCCAAACCTGTAATAACTCACTTTATGCCCCTATCTTGGTTTCTAAATCATTATCCACTAACAGGAAACCAGAGATCTTTGGAGAAGTAGGTCAGGGAATAGACAGTGTGAACCAGGAAGCCTGTTCTTTCTCTTTCTCTTCTCTCTCTCTCTCTCTCTCTCTCTCTCTCTCTCTCTCTCTCTCACACACACACACACACACACACACACACACACACACACACACACTACTGCAGGTATGATAGAAATATTATTGAATAGTTATGAGTTATTATATGTTAATGAAGAGTTTTTTTTTTTTTTTTTTTTTTGGTAGTACTGGGGGTGGAATCCAGGGGCTTTCTACCTCCGGGCTATACTCCCAGATCTATTTGGAAACAGGGTCTCACTAAGTTGCTGAGAGCCTTACTAAGTAGCTGAGGCTGGCCTTGAACCTGTGCGATCCTCCTGTGTCAACCTCCCAAGTGCTGGGATTACAAGCATGAGCCATCCACGCCCAGTGTTGAAGTTTATTTGATTGAAGATAGCATTAGTAACAAGTTAACTTTTTTCACTAATAAAATGCCACATATGAATGAACATAATCCCTCTTCATGGTAATGAAAGATCTAAAATACTGCTATTTACTTTTCACATATTCGAGTGCTTGCTGTGTGCACAACTTTGATATGTGTGGTATGAGAAATGAAGACAAATCAACTTGTTATCCTTCCTAAAGTATGTAGTTGAAAATAACCCTAATATATCAGAGAGTTAAGTGACTTAGAGTTGAAACAGCAGGGGAAATAGCAAAGGTGGCATTTGCATATTACTTTGACAAGAGGTAGGATTTGAGGATGAGAGAGATGGCAAATAATAGCATTCTGGGTAGAGGAAAGAATGTGAGTAAAAGCAACAGTGTGTAAGGACTGCCAGCAGTGTAACTTACCTGGACCAGGGAGGAGGAAAGGCAGGGAACTAATATTTTGGGTCAAGATATATTCTGTGCCAATTTCTATATTTATGATTCAGACTTACCATTTATTCACTTATTTTGTGATACAGTAGATTAAAACCAGGGCTCATTATTAAATGAATGAGTCTTACTTATTTCAAATGTTCCTCTTAATTTTTTAGGTTTCTTAGTATAAAATCCTAATGTAGTATTTGAAGATAAGTGGCAACATAGTTGTTATTGTTATTGCAAAAACTTCTTTTTGCAAATATTCTTGTTTAGTACATTTTCTTTTTCCACTTTCCATCTTAATAGTAACTGATAGGTGACATATACCTCATTATAAAAAAGAAAGGTTTTTTGGCTTAATTTGTTTTTATATTCAGAAATTAGGGTTGTTATAATCCAACTTTCTTATTTTTGTTACCTCCAAGCTATACCTAAGGCCCTATTTTATTTTTATTTTTGAAACAGGATCTCACTAGGTTGATAAGAGTCTCACTATTTTGCAGAGTCTGTCCCTGAATCTTAAATCCTCCTGTTTTCAGCCTCTCAAGTACTGGGATTACAAACATGAGCCACCACGCCCAACTAATCCTATTTTTTAAATGTTACATTTTCTATAAAATCTTTCCTCATTTTGTGTAGCTCAATAACCTCAACTCTTGTCAAGTTTTATAGAAATTTTTGCCTTTCTTAAAGTATTGACAGTGTTTCATCATAGTTTTTAAAATATTCTTTCTTTGATTATGAAAACCTAGAGCTTAGTGATTTTTTACCTTTCCTAATACTAAGTGTGTTAGTCAGCTTTGTATTGCTATTTCAAATACCTGAGAAAATCAGCTTAAAAGTAGGAAAGATCTGTTTTGACTCTTGGTTTGAGAGGTTTTAGTTAATTGTCACCTGGCTGCATTGCACTTAGGCCTGTGGCAAGGTAGAACATATCTGCTATCAGGTCATGGCAGCCTGGGGGGAGGGGGGAACAGGAAGGGGAAAGGATAAATGTAGCATTCAAGGATGTGCCTCTAAGGACCTACTTCTTCCAGGTAGGCGCCACGCCCATTAATTACGAATTCATGACTGCATGGAATTCATGACTGCATTGGTCCATTGATGAGAATAGAGCCCTCAGGATCCATTCACCTCCCAAAGCCCCACCTCTGAACACTGCTGCCTTGGAAACCAAGCCTTGACCAATGAGCTTTTGGGGGACACTCAGATTCAAGCCCAGCACTAAGTGTTGTGATTATATAGCAATATGGTAGATGCTCTATAAGTAGTTGGTCCGAATTGTCTTGTTTTTAGCCTGGAACATCATTTCATAGCTTAGTGTTGCTTGTGTCAGGTTTTCCATAAACCAAATTCTTTAATATACTGATTTTCTTTTGAATCACTTTTCATTTATGGACGTTTCAGTCAGTCCCAGTTCTGTAACTATAATTCTATAGTTTTTACTCTATACCAGCCATATATTTTCTTTGGGAGAGGAAATACAGAAAAAAAATTCTATGCCAAGTTTTTTTTTTTTTTAAACACTGTGTGCTACAAGAAAATAAGTGGAAGTTTTTAGGTAATGTGAAAAGAGAATTAAAGCTAAGATTGTGGAATTAAATAATGGAGCTACTCTAGGTGGTTCAGAGTAAGTTTCCCTTGTATTCCAGTACCCTTGGGTCTATTTTCCACTCTTCTTTCTGTTTTTCTTTTATATAGATTGCTCCCTACCAGTGCCAAGAACTCACAATTTTTTTTCCCCCAGTACTAGGGATAGAACCCAGGGACATTCTACATCTGAGCTACACCCCCAGCCCTATATTTTATTCTTTAATTTGAAACAGGGTCTCACAGTGCAAAGGGCCTCAGTAAGTAGCTGAGGCTGTCCGTGAACAGTGATCCTCTGTTTCAGCCTCCTGAATGCTGGGATTACAAGCATGCGTCACCACGCCCAGCTGGAATCGACCCTTTTTGACACAGCTCTTCCTCTTCTAGGCCCCTTGAATACTGTTAGACTTAGAAGGAATGTGTATGGATGGGGTTTGTGGGAGTTGCGCTGAGTGAATAACAATGTCTTACCATTTGTTTCTTTTTTTAAATTTTTATTTTTTGGTGGTACTGGGGTTCCTGGAAGTCCTTCTACCTCTGGGCTACCCTCCCAGACCTATTTTTATACTTTTATTTGGAAACAGGGTCTCTTAAGCCAGCGTGGCTGACTTCGAACCTGTGTGATCCTCCTATCTCCGCCTCCCAAGCTCCGGGATTACAAGGGTGTGCCACCACGCCCTGCTCCATTTGTTTCTTTTTCTGTGTACATACAGTATTTTGTTTCAAAGATGATTTACCTCTATGCCGTCAGCTTTTATCTAGGGGAATTTTTTTGTTGCATATTAAGAGACTGTGGTTCCAGATCAGCATGTGGATCTTAGTGCCGCAGTGACTTGGAGTGATTATTATGTCATTATAATAAGTTAGTCTTGTTTTCTGGGAGAAGATTGAGCGTCTCCTTCTCTTTTTATCTTGTGCTCCTATGTTTTGTTTGACATTATCATATCAGTCTAATGCAGCAATAATTATGTTACTAACAACAATTTTGTGAGATAACGATTATTCTCATTTTACAGATGAGGAAACTGAGGCTTGGTGAAGTTACGAAACTTGTCCAAAGTTGCACAGCTTGTAAAGCGCTCAGCCAAGATTCAGAGCCAGGTCTGTCCAACTTCAAAACTATTCATTATGGCCCTGACACTTTGAAATAAGTATCAACCTATGATAAGTTGTGTTGGTATTAATATTGCCTTTTACAGATAATTGCCTCTTATAGATAATTTTTAATGCAGATTTTTTTGCCCTTTGTAATATATTTATTTATCGTTTAAATACTGTGAAAAACAGCAAAATATAGTAACTAAGGGGTTTGGGCTCTGAAGACAGACTTCCTAGGTATGAATCTCTTAAGATTTTACTCGTGTGACATTGGGAAAGTTTCTTCACTCTTTGTACTTCAGTTTTCCTATATATAAAATGGGGGTATCTGATAGAATTGTTGTTAAGTTTAAACGGTTTAATATAGTATCTGACACATAGTGAGCATTCAATAAATATCAACCAGTATTATTATCTCTTAGCAACTAGTAAAGCAAATAACCATTATTTCTAATTCTGTTAGAAAATTTAAATAGAATACAGTTTAGTAGCAGTGTAGAGTATCAAAGAACTTACATAAACCAAACCAATTTTTATTAAATAACTTAGACCTAAAGAAATTTACTCATTTTTATAAAGTTGTATTATAAGCAAATTTGGAAACTGCTTTTAGGTCTCACCTGTACAAGGGTCTGATACATAAAAATCACAGATAGGTCCACTAGACACACCCTTCGAGCATAACAGGATCACTGTATTATAAATTTATTTAGTCTGTTTTCCCCTTTACAGCACAATTTTAGAATAAATATCTGCATTTTCAGGTGTCTTTAGGGAGGTGGTGTTTTAACAGTGTTGACAGATGATTCCTAAGAACAAAATCCTATATATTCTGTAAAATGTTGGCAACGTTCTATCCCTTGTAAAAGTGGTTATCAGAATTTACTATGGGGAGTGTAAAAGCACGCTGGCCTTTGAACCAGGAGCACCGTATCACATCAACTAGAACTCTGCTATACTTGCTTATTGTAAATGTCAGATATCTAAAGTGCTATGTCAATTTTTACTGCAGGTTAATTAAAGTAAAATACCTGTGATTAGTGGCTGATAAGTAAGTTTATACCAATTGCTGAAATATCCACAAATGGTTTATACCAACTGCCAATACTCATGAATGGGAAATAATATGAATCAAATTTGTAAGAACTTAAAAGCATACAACTTGCCTTGTATATGAGTCCAGGATCTCTATAGCTTTTCATCTATGCACGCAACAAATCTGTTCTCTTTATTTTATGGCAGTGAGCCTTCCTATCCTTGATCATAGTACTTCTTTCTGCTTTTCTTTTCTTTTCTATTTTTGGAAATAGGGTCTCACTGAGTTGCAAAGGGCCTCACTAAGCAGCTGAGGCTGTCTGTGAACCCCAGTCCTCCTGTCTCAACCTCCCAAATGCTGGGATTACAAACGTGCACCACCATGCCTGGCCTGTTTTTTAAAAAATATGTATGTATGTATGTATGTATTGGAGGTACTGAGGTTCCTAGAAGCCCTTCTACCTTCTGGGCTACACTTCCAGATTTATTTTTTTATATTTTTATTTGGAAACAGGGTCTCTTAAGCCAGCATGGCTGACTTCGAACCTGCGCGATCCTCCTGTCTCTGCCTCCCAACCATGGGGATTACAAATGTGCGCCACCACGCCTGGCAAAAATTTAGCCAGGCGTGGTGGCACATGCTTGTAATCCCAGCATTTGGGAGGTTAAGACCAGATGATCACGGTTCACGAACAGCTTCAGCTACTTAGTGAGGCCCTCTGCAACTTAATGAGACCTGTTTCAAAAATAAAGAATAGCCGGGCGTGGTGGCGCATGTTTGTAATCCCCGTGCTTGGGAGGTGGAGGCAGGAGGATCGCGCGGGTTCGAAGCCAGCCACACTGTCTTAAGAGACCCTGAAAAAATAATATATATATTTTATATATTTTTTAATATCTTAAAAATGTATTTGATATATTTTAAGGTATCTTTTAGTGAAGTCCCCCCATCTAAAGATATCGCTCTCTTTAAATATGTAATGCTTCACTAATTTCATCTTTGTTCAGGGACCATGCTAATCTTTGTATTGTTCCAATTTTAGTATATGTGTTGCAGAAGTGAGCACCATAAAAGTCTCGCTCTTTTTTTTTTTGTGGTAGTGGTACTACTGGGAATTGAACCTGGGGCATTCTGCCTCTGAGCTACACCCCCAGCCCTATTTTTATTTTTATTTTGAAATAGAGTCTTGCTAGGTTGATGATAATCTCAGTAGTTGCTGAGGCTGTCCTTGTCCTTGAACCTGCAATCCTCCCATCTAAACCTCCCAAGTACTGAGTTTTCAAGTATGTGCGATCACACTTGGCTAAAGATCTTACATCTTCTTAGATTTAATTATTAGGTACCTTATCTTGTTATTAATGTTTTAAGTGATATGTTTTTTCCTTTTTCTTTCCATTTTCTATTTGCTAATATGACCATTTATTTATTTATTTTTGTGGTACTGGGGGTAGAACACAGGGGCTTTTCTACCTCCACGCTATACTCCCAGACCTATTTTATACTTTATTTGGAGACAGGGTCTCACTAAGTTGCTGAGAGCCTTACTCTTAAGTAGTTTAGGCTGGTTTCGAATCTCCTGTCTCAGCCTCCCAAGCGCTGGATTACAAGCATGTGCTACCACGCCCGGCTCTAATAGGACCCTTTAAAACATATAAATACATCCTTAGTGAGGCCCTTTACAACTCAGTGAGATCCTGTTTCAAAATAAAGAATAAAAAGTAGGGCTGGAGTTGTCGTTCAGATAGAATACCTCTGGGTTCCACCCCCAGTCATATATATATATATATATATATATATATATATATCTTTATTATTTTATTCTAGTAATTTATGAATGGTTTTGAGTTTTGTATATGATCAGTTAAATTATTGTGAATGAAGATTCTTTCTAGTGCTTACACTTTTTTTTGGTGGTACTAGGGATGAAATCCAGGGGCCTTCTACCTCCAGGCTATACTCTCAGACCTATTTTATATTTTTTATTTGGAAACAGTGTCTCTTAAGCCAGAGGAGGCTGGCTTTGAACCTGCACTATCCTCCTGTCTCAACCTCCCAAGTGCAGGGATTACAAACATGCTCCACCACGTCCGGCTCCAGTGCTTACACATTTAATTTCTTTTTCTTGCCTTAATGTACTAGCAGGACTTATGTTGCACTTAATTTTTTAAAGGAATTGTGTCTTATGTTTCACCATTAAGAATAGTGTTGCAGAGCCAGAAGTGATGGCTTGCACCTGCAGTCTCATTATTTGTGAACCTGAGGTGTGAGGATTTCTTGGACCCAGGTATTTGAGACCAGCCTAGGCAGTATAACGAGACCGTCTCACACAAAATGAACAGTGGTATAGAGTGTGTGTGTGTGTGTGTGTGTGTGTGTGTGTGTCTGCATGTGCACTAATATATTTTTGCGTATGAAGAGCAAACATTAAATTTCATCAGATGCTTTTTCTGCATTTGAGATGAGCGTCTGGTGTTCCTCCTATTAATGTAGAAAATGACATCTGTAAATTTTCTGATGTTGAGTTACCTTTGCATCTCTGGAATAAACTCAACTTTGTCATGACACTCTTTATTTTTCACATGTAGTGGATTTAGTTCATTTTGCACATGATTTTTATATCTGTGTTCATTGGTAATTATATCCCATAATTTTTTTTTATGTTGTCCTTATTTGGTTTTGGTATCCAAGCCAGATTATGCCAGCCTCAAAGATTGAGTTGGGAACTAATTCCTCCACCCTCAAAGGATTTATTTAGGACTGGAATAACCTGTTACTTAAAGTATAGTTGAGGGTGTATTCATTTCGAATCACCCCTCCATGCCAGTTTGGTATGGAGCTGTATTTCTATTTTCTGTATTTCTCTCTTTCTAATAAACTTCTTTAAATCCTCAAAAAAAAAGTATAGTTGAGCTTTTCAACTGCCTAGGCTTAGCTTAGTATTTTTTGGTGGTATAGGCTTAAGATTTCTGGGGGAAGATATATATTCAGTTTTCTAAATGGCTTTACTTAGGGACAGTTTTTATTTATTTATTTATTTTATATTTATTTATTTATTTATTTATTTATTTATTTATTTATTTATTTGGTGGTATTAGGGGTAGAATCCAGAGGCTTTCTACCTCCGGGTTATACTCCTAGACCTTTTTTATATTTTATTTGGAAACGGTCTCGCTAAGTTGCTGAAAGCCTTACTAAGTAGCTGAGGCTGGCTTCGAACCTGTGTGATCTTCCTGTTTTAGCCTCCCAAGCGTGGGGATTACAAGCGTGTGCCACCACGCCCAATTTAGGGACAGTTTTTAAAAGTTTCTTTTTTTAGGAATTCATTTGTTTTATCTGAGATTTAAAAATGTTTAGCGTACAGTCAATGTATTCTGTTTTTATTGTTGTTTGGTACTGGAGATTGAGCCTAGGGACATTCTACCTTTGAGCTATACCCCCAGCCCTATTTAATTTTTTATTTCAAAATAGAGTTTCCATAAGTTGCTGAGACTGTCCTTGAACCTGCTGTCCTCTGTCTCAGCCTCCCAAGTACCAGGATTGCAGGCATGTGCCACAGTGTCTGGCTTCAAAACATTCTTTTATTGTCTTTAAAATTTCTGCTCTCTATATATTTATTTTTATTTTATTTAATTAATTAATTTATTTATTATTATTTTTTTTTTGGTGGTACTGGGGTTCCTGGAAGCCATTCTACCTCCGAGATACACTCCCTCGGGATACACTCCCAGACTTATTTTTTAACTATGTGGAAACAGGGTCTCTTAAGCCAGCGCGATCCTCTTGTCTCCGCCTCCCAAGCTCAGGGATTACAAGCATGCGCCACCACGCCCGGCATTTCTTTTTAATCTTAAGAATTTTTGTGCCTTTTTTCCTTTATCATTCTTACTAGAACATGTATGTATATGTTTTGTTGTATATAATACACATTTATAAATATTTAAAGAGCCAGTGCTTGATTTTGGTTTTCCCTGTTTTTTATGTGATCTATTTGTTTAATTAATGGCCTTCTATACACATGAAAGACAGTTTAATATAAGGACACTGAGGTGTCTCACTTCTCCAGGACAGAATTTCTTAGTCTTCGGAAGCTGTTAGAACCAGCAGTTCCCAGTGCCATGAGGACCTTGGCCATACTCCTCCTTTGTAGATCTAATTCTGTCAGTCGGCTTTTCTGCTCTGCAGTCTGTGGAGCAGAGAATGGTGACCATGCGCCTCTAAATTTGATGTCAGCTTCAACTTTGTATTCTTTTGCTTCTCTTAGGGTCTCTTTTAATGAAATTTTCTGTAGTAAACTCTTAGATTTGTACCTGAAAGTGGCTTTATTGCTCTCATTCTTTTTTTGTTTATGGTGCTAGAGATTGAACCCAGGGGCATTCTACCTCCAAGCTACACCCCTTACCCTATTTTTTATTCTTTTTTTTATTTTTATTTTGAAACAGGGCCTCACTAAGTTATGGATTGTCTCACTAAGTACCTGAGACTGTCCATGAGCCACAGTCTCAGCCTCTCAAATGCTGGGATTACAAGTGTGCACTACCACGCACAGCTGATCTTTTCTTTTTTCCTTCCTTCCTTCCTCTCTCCCTCCCTTCCTCCCTCGCTCCTCCCTTTCTTTCCTCCTTCCTTCCTTCCTTCCTTCCTTCCTTCCTTCCTTTTTCTTTGGAGGGGTACTGGATATAGAACCTACTGAGCTAACCTCAGTCCTTCTTTTCTTTTTGGTTTTGTTTTTCAGTACTGGGGATTGAACCCAGTGGCATTCTACCTCCCAGCTTCACCCCCAGCCCTATTTTTTATTCTTTATTTTGAAACAGGGTATCACTGAGTTGCAAAGAGCCTCCCTAAGTAGCTGAGGCTGTCTGCAAACCACAATCCTCCTGTCTCACCCTCCCAAATGCTGGGATTATAAGTGTGCACCACCACACCTTGTCTCTTAAACGTGTGTGTGTGTGTGTGTGTGTGTGTGTGTGTGTGTGTGTGTGTGTGTTATACTGGGAATGGAACCCAGAGGCTTTCTACCTCTGGGCTATACTCCCAGGCCTATTTTATATTTTATTTGGAAACAGAGTCTCACTAATTTGCTGAGAACCTCACTAAGTAGCTGAGGCTGGCTTTGAACCTGTGCAATCCTCCTGTCTCAGCCTCCCAAGTACTGAGATTACAAGCCTGCACCACCACACTGTGTTAATAGAAACATTTGAGGCAATTAAAAGTATTTCATAGCTGGGTATGGGCATGGTGGTATAGGTTTGTAATCTCAGTACCTGGGAGTCTGAGACAGGAGCATCACAGGTTCGCAGACATCCTCTGCTATTTAGTGAGGGGGGCAACTTATTGAGGCCCTGTTTCAAAATAAACCTGGGCATGGTGGTGCATTCTTGTAATCCCAGAATTTGGGAAGCTGAAACAAGAGGATTACGGTTTATAGACAGCCTCTGCTACTTAGTGAGACCCCCTGCAGCTTAGTGAGATCTTGGTTCAAAATAAAGAAAAAACAGGACTAGCCTGGGGTCCCAGGATTGGGAGGCCGAGACAGGAGGATCGTGTTTGGTTGACAGTTGCAAATCAGTGAGACCCTGTTTCAAAATAAAGAATAAAAAATAGGGCTGGGGTGTAGCTCGAAGGTAGAATGCCCCTGGGTTCCATCCCCAGTACCACAAAAAAAAAAAAAAAAAAAAAAAAAAAAAAAGAGAGAGAAGATAGTCTTGGAGGTAGAAAGATCCTGGTTCGATCCCCAGTACCACACACACTAAATACTAAGTACCTTCATGCCTGACTTAATTCACCTTTATAAAAACCCAAAACTTGCGGGGCGTGGTGGTGCACACTTATAATCCCAATGCTTGGGAGCCTGAGACAGGAGGATCGCACAGGTTCGAAGCCAGCCTTAGCTACTTAGGCTCTCAGCAACTTAGTGAGACCCTGTTTCCAAATAAAGTATATAATAGGTCTAAGAGTATAGCCTCGAAGTAGATAAGCCCCTGGGTTACACTCCCAGTAACACACACACACACACACACACACACACACACACACACACAAGTAAATAAAAATAAAACTTTCAGCCCGGCATGGTGGCACACACTTTGTAATCCCAACATTTGGGAGACTGAGACAGGAGGATTGTGGTTTGCGGACAGCCTCAGCTACTACTTAGTTAGGCCTTTTGCAACTCAGTGAGACCCTGTTTCAAAATAAAGAATAAAAAATAGGGCTGGGGGTGTACCTCGGAGGTAGAATTCCCCTGGGTTCCATCCCCAGTACCGCAAAAAAAAAAAAAAAAAAAAAAAAAAAAAAAAAAATCAAAAAACTCTAAAACTTTCTATTTGAATAGCAAAGGCAGGCTTTAACTACGGGCTGTAAACAAGAAACATCTAAAAAGAGGGATATAGAAAAGCTAGAGATAAATGGATGGGCAAAGGTATAAGGGCTAATGAAACAATAGGAAAGCAAAGATGCTCTGTGACCCCTCTGCAGTGGCTTTCTCTCCCCTTCCTGATAACAAGGGGATAACAGTGTTTCATATCTTGAGACACTGAGGCTCCTGGAGAGCTGATTTTCTGTTAATAATAAAATGGGAGTCTTCTTTTTCTTTTTCTGTTTCTCCTCTTGCTCTTTTCCTTTTTTCCCATGTTTTAACATCACTTGAAAGCCCGGCATGGGCACACGCTTGTAATCCCAGCATTTGGAAGGCTGAGACTGGAGGATCACGGTTCACAAACAGCCTCAGCTACTAGGGAAGCCCTTTGCAACTCAGTGAGACCCTGTTTCAAAATAAAGAATAAAAAATAGGACTGGGGGTATAGCTGGAGGTAGAATGCCCCTGGGTTCCATCCCCAGTACCGTAAAAATAAATAAACTGGGAGTGGTGGTGCACGCTTGTAATCCCCGCATGTGGGAGGCGGAGACAGGAGGATCGCGCAGGTTCGAAGCCAGCCATGCTGACTTAAGAGACCCTGTTTCCAAATAAAAATATGAAATAGGTCTGGGAGTGTACTCCTGACATTTCTTTTTGAGTGGTGCTGGGGATGGAACCCAGGGGCATTCTACCTCCAACTATACTGCTAGCCTTTTTATATTTTTTCATTCTGAAATAGGGTCTCACTAAGTTGTTGAGACTGGCCTTGAGCCTGCAGTATTTGTCAGCCTTTCAAGTACTAGGATTATAGGCGTGTGCCACCACGTCCAGTTTACTATTGATATTTCATAATTAACAATTAAAAATTTTGCACCATTTTTTTCTTCCTGAGTAGAATATAAAGTAATTATGAATGTTGCAATTGATGGGGTATTGACTTTGATGAAATGTATAACTTTAAGGAAGATATATATTTAAGATCTTTAAGGAAGATATATACATACATATATATATTTGTTTGTTTTGCATTACTGGGTATTGAACCCAGAGTCATGCATATGCTATTATACAAGTACTCTTACCATGAAACTACATGCCCAGCCTTAAGGAAGTACTTTAATTTTCTCGTTCTTGTTTTTCTAGCACTTACGACAGTACCTAGGGACACAGAGTGTTAATTAAATAATAACTAAGAGAAGTGTGTAGTTATAATAAATCTTAGCACAGGCTGTGCCATATTTATATTAGTGACCCATTATTCATCTTTTTAGTGAGGGGACTTATATACTTCTATTAAGATTATTTTCATAGAAAGAACAGAAACCAGTGATTCCTACGTTAATAAAAGATAAAGGCATGGTGGTACAAACCTATAGCCCCAGTACTTGGGAGGCTGAGACAGAAGGATCACAGGTTCAAGGCCACCCTCAGCTTTTTAGCATGGCCCTGAATAACGTAGTAATATCTTGTTTCCAAATAATATAATAAGGCTATGAGTGTATCTCAGAGGTAGAATGCTCCTGTCTGTCTCTCTCATACACACACACACACACACACACACACACACACACACACGAGAATTTATTGAATGCATCCTGAGGCATCTGATAATGTTCAAGGAAGAGTTTAACCAATGAATCTAAACGGTAATTATAAAATAAAAACTCTGAAGGAAATGAAAAGGCTAATGTAATAAAGAATTACAGAGGATGTTGTTTAGAAAGTGGAAAACGACAGTCTTATCGAGGTAGCATTTAGGTTTAGTCTTGAAATGTGAGTGGGACATAGATGCACTTGAAGGATCTGGGGAAAAACATTTCAAGGAGAAGGAAATAGCAGGCCCAAACTGGAAAAGCTTGAACTGAAAGATCATAGAGTAAGGGAGAGTGACTTTTAAGATAAGGGAGTCAGGTAGGGCCATACCTTAACATACTAACATTCCCAGAGAGAGAGAGAGAGAGAGAGAGAGAGGAGGGAGGGAGGGAGGGGGAGAGAGAGAGAGAGAGTGAGTGTGTGTGTGTGTGTGTGTGTGTGTGTGTGTGTGTGTGTGTGTGTTGAATCCAGAGGCATTCTACCTTTGAGCTACACCCCCAGCTCTATTTTATTTTTATTTTGAAACAGGGCCTCGCTAAGTTGATGAGAATCTCACTACTTGCTCAGACTTTCCTTAAACCTGTGATCTTCCTGTCTCGCCCTCATAAGTACTGAGATTATGGGCTTGCCCCATGCCCAGCTCAAGCACTTTTTAAACAGTGTGAACTATTATGCTATACTAACTTGCCAGATGCTGATAATGTGGATTTAATTTGAAGGTTCATTAGAAAGCCTTGTAACTATTAAGCACGATCATGATCCATTTTATATATTTTTAAAGATTACACTGGTTACTTTCTACACAGTTGAACAGAGAGGGACAATAGAAGAAATGGACATAAATTCTAGTTGATGGTTTGTACTAGCCCAGATAAGAGATGAAGTTGGCTTGGACTATGGTGTTTCGGTGGTGGAAATAAGAGCTTTGGACAGATTTAAGATATATTTCAGAAGTGTATTGTTGGTGACTTAAATCAGAGGAGAGTCACCTCTGATTAGAGGGGAAATTTAACAAGATTAGTGAAGGTTAAAAAATTGAAGAGATGTGTGTAGATAATTTGCCAAGTTATTTTTCAGTGAAGGGGAGCAGAGCTGTTTTGAACAATTTCTTTTTTACTTTTTCCAGTGGCTTGGCTTCTTTTCTCTTCTCTTCCTCTCTCTCTCTCCCTCCCTCCCCCATCTCTCATTCTTGGAACCAAATATATTTTTATTCCAGTCTGCCTTTCCAGATTCCAACACCTTTTTCTCATCCCACACTTGACAGATGCTTAGAGGAGGAAAGTCAGTGTAAAAAGTAGGGTAGCATTCTCAGTAATTCTGCCCTTTTTCATCAAGATGTTCCTTGCTAAATCAGTCCTTGCTATATCCGAACAAAATTATTTTGTTCCATAAGTAAAGGTTGAATTCTTGAAGTATTATGATCCTGATCCTAATGAAGTCAGTCAGTGTATTTGTATTTTGTGTGGTTCAGAATGATGGCCATGTGTATTATTATTATTATTATTATTATTATTATTATTATTATTATTATTATTATTATTATTGGTGGTACTGGGGTTCCTGGAAGCCCTTCTACCTCCGGGCTACACTCCCAGACCTATTTTTATATATTTTTAAAATATGGAAACAGGCTTTCTACCTCCGGGCTATACTCCCAGACCCATTTTATATTTTATTTGGAAACAGGGTCTCGCTAAGTTGCTGAGAGCCTCACTAAGTAGCTGAGGCTGGCTTCAAACCTGCGCAATCCACCTGTCTCAGCCTCCCAAGCGCGGGGATTACAAGCGTGCACCACCACCCCCGGCTTGGAAACAGGGTCTCAAGCCAGCGAGGCTGGCTTCGAACCTGCGCGATCCTCCTTGCCTCCACCTCCCAAGCGCGGGATTACAAGTGTGCGCCACCACGCCTGGCGGCCAAGTGTATTTTTATTCATCAAATCTTAGCATGACTTAAAAAGTAGGTATTGCTGATTCACAAATTCAGTTCACCAATTGTTTTCTCAATTGAAAGTCAAATGACCAACTAAAAGATAAAATCAGTTTTGTAAAAACAGGAAAAATCCTCAGAAGAGAACTCTTTAAAAAAAAAAAGCAGCTTTTAGCCAGGCATGATATGGCAGCGTATGTTTGTAATCTCAGTACTTGGGAAGCTGAGAGGGGAAGGATCAGAGATTCATAGCCAGCCTCAGCTACTTATGAGGCCCTCCAAAGCTTAGTAAGACCCTGTTTCAAAATAGAGAATAAAAATTAAAAGTTAAAAGCTTTTTTTTTCTTTCTTCTTTTTTGGGTGGTGTTCAGGGTTGCAGGGCCTCTTGCATACCAAGCAAGTGTTCTACCACCGAGCTAGCCCCGTAAATAGCTATAGGTTCGCCTTTTGAGACTGCCTTTGACTGCAGTTTTAAGTAGATAGGGTCCTTTCTTATTTTAAGAAGTTCTAACTTTCCATTATTTTCTTTAAGGAATGAATAGGAAAGCCCTGCATCAAAAAACAAAAGTTGAATTTTATGGGCAAAATAAGTAGGAAAATGAAAATTCATAAGGCAGAAACCTAAAATTAAAGTCAGATATGAATCTGGAATACTGTTTAAATCAGTGGTAAACGTTTTGAGGCTACAGAATCCTTTGAAATTCTGATGAAAAATCTGACCCCAAAATACACATTCAGACTTGTCCCTGCCTTAACGGGTTGCTGAACCTAAAGAACCCGTAGGGTGTGTACTTTGGTCCCTGATGGAGAGCATGTGATCTCATGGTAATCAGGCCTGAGGAATATGCTGCTGGAGGACTGGAGCCATCCAGACCAGAACTGTTCTATTCTCAACTACCAATCTGTAGACAGCCAGAACTTGGAGGTTTTTTTTGTTTGTTGTTGTTGTTTGTTTGCGGGTCGGGGATGAAACCCAGGAACACTCACCCTTGGAGCTACACGCCCTGCCCTATTTTTTATTCTTTTTTTTTTTTTTTTTTTTGAAACGGGGTCTCACTAAGTTGCGGAGGGCCTCACCAAGTAGCTGAGGCTGTCCACAAACCGTGATCCTCAGGTCCCAACCTCCCAAATGCTGGGATTACAAGCGTGCGCCACCACGCCCAGATGCGTTTTGTTTTTGTGGTGCTTGGGGTGGAACCCAGGGGCCTTCTACTTCTGGGCCACAGCCCCAGACCTATTCTATTTTTTATTTGGAAACAGGGTCTCCCTAACTTTGCTGAGCCTGGCTTTGAATCTGCGATCTTTCCATTTCAACCTCCTAAGTACTGGAATTACAAGCATGTGCCACCACCTAGCTGAGACTTGTTTTTAAATATCTGGCTTAGAGATGATGAAGCAAAGCAAGTTTTAGTCATAGCTGTTAAAATTTTAGAATAATTTCTTTTTAAATTTTTTTTCCTTGGAAACACTGTAGATGGTAGACTTTTTTGAAATAAGGCAAGATGGTACTCAGGATACCCTAACATATGTAGCCTATTTTTTTTAAAAAAAGTTAATCTGAAGTATAAATAAATTTCATATTTACCAAAAAAAACTACATTTATATGGGAGCTGACTGCACATTTTCTTTGAGAAGTAGATTGTGTGTGTGTGTGTGTGTGTGTGTGTGTGTGTGTGTGTGTGGTACTGGGGATGGAACCCAGCGGCATTCTACCTCCGAGCTACACCCCCAGCCCTATTTTTTACTTTTTATTTTGAAACAGGGTCTCACTGAGTTGCAAAGGGCCTCACTAAGTAGCTGAGGCTGCCACAAGCTTGGATCCTCCCATCTCAGTCTCCCAAATTCAGGGATTACAAGCATGCGCCACCACTCCCAGCTGAGAAGTAGAATTTAAAAAACATATCAATCCTTTGTTTTCTCTACCTTTCCATGATAAATGGACTTATATCAGAAAACTATGAACTTCTACAGTGAATTTTATTAGTCCTCTAAGTTAACTATTAGACATTTATTTAGCTGTTGGTGATAGAACTGTACTTTGTCACTATTTATTTTGCTCAGTGCTTAGGTGAAATACTGAACCAATGATACAGTTTATTAGCTATAAATTGTTTCTTGTCAGACAAAATATCTAATCTTATCCAGTTTTTTTTTTAACTGAGAATTGAACTCAGAGGTATTCTACTTCCAAGCTACACACACACACACATACACACACACACACACACACACACACACACACACACACTCAGCCCAATTCTGTATTTGTTTTTGTTTTTGTTTTGTTTTGTTTTTGGTGTTCCTGTAAGCCCTTCTTCTACCTCCGGGCTACACGGGCTACACTCCCAGACCTATTTTTTATATTTTTATTTGGAAACAGGGTCTCTTAAGCCAGAGCAGCTAGCTTCGAACCTGCACGATCCTCCTGTCTCCGCCTCCCAAGTGTGGGGATTAGAAGCGTGCGCCACCACGCCTGGCGCCAATTCTGTATTTGAAAACAGGATCTCACTAGGTTTCTGAGAGCCTTGCTAATTGCCAAGGCTGGCTTTGAACCTATTATCCTCCTGTCTTAGCCTCCCAACTACTGGGATTACAAGCCTGTGCCACCAGGGCCCCTGGCTCTTACCCAGAATTTTTAGGATTCATTGATTAAGAGGTCGATTTATTTCTAGTCCGTTGACTATGATGAGAGTCTTGGATTCCTTACTTTTTTCCCCCTTAACTTGATCAAATCAAATTTTTTTTTTCTTCACTCTAAATCTTGAAAGCAAGAGGAGGGGAGGGAATTGGGGAAGGGCTAAATGAGTGATGTGTGCATGTATGCCTCTCCCATCTTGTACACCATTAAGATGTATGACTACAATGCACCAATCTAAAAAAAAAGTTTAAAACAAAATCTTGAAAGCAAGCATATCAGAAGAAATAATAGAAATCAGCTTGGTATAGTACTTGGAAGTTATCCTCCAAGGATAACAGGGCTGAAGGATAACAGGTTTGAAGTCAGCCTTAACACTGAGCCATATCTCAGTGAGATCCTGTTTCAAAATAAGAAATAAAATAGGGGTAGGGCCAACTTGGAGGGAGAACACCTCTGGGTTCAAATCCCCAGTACTTAAAGGAAGTCTACCATGACAGAGAAAGCAGGCATTAATTTTGGTGTAGCCGGGCATGGTGGCGCACGCTTGTTTCCAAATAAAAAAATATAAAATAGGTCTGGGAATGTAGCCTGGAGGTAGAAGGGCTTCTAGGAACCCCAGTACCACCCCCCAAAAAAAATAATAATTTTGGTGTATTTAATATTCATGCTATGTTTTCTTTCTTTCTTTTTTTTTTTTTTTTTTTTTTGGTGGTACTGGGGTTCCTGGAAGCCCTTCTACCTCCGGGCTATACTCCCAGACCTATTTTTACATTTTTATTTGGAAACAGGGTCTCCTAAGCCAGCGCGTGCGGCTGGCTTCGAACCTGCGCGATCCTCCTGCCTCTGCCTCCCAAGCGCGGGGATTACAAGCTTGCGCCACCACACCCGGCCTCATGCTCTGTTTTCAAAACACAAATTTTATTTATAAAAAAAGAAAGAAAATTTTTAAATGGAATACTTAATACTTATGTAATATATTCTACTTTAATGTCAGAATGATTAAATTTGATAATTTAGTTTAGCTTTCATTGAGATAGAGCAAGAGAAGAGTTTTCTGTGTTATCCTGGTAGAATAGCTGTTGTTCTGATGCAAAAACTGTTTGCCTAGATAAATTAGTTCACAATAATTTCCTGACGCAAACAGTGCAGTTAATTATTGGTTAGTCTTCTCATCCTCGTGGTGGGGGAGGGTCCTGAAGCACAGTTACATCAAGTTGGCTCAGTTCTTACTCTTGCTGGACTGCTGTATTTCAGCCCCATTTTTCCCACTAAGGCCACCATCATTGACCTGATTCAAGTCTTCATCATAACTTGCCTAGATTAAAAAACTTCAAAGTCATCTTCAATCTTCACCCTCAGGTTTGTTTTGCAAACTGCCACCAGAGTGATTATCCTAAATTGTAACTCTGGCCACATCAGTGGTGGCTTAAACTTTTTTTTTTTTTTTTTTTTTTTGCAGTACTGGGGATAGAACCCAGGAGCATTCTAGCTTCAAGCTACACCTCCAGCCCTATCATCATCATCATTATTTATTTATTTGAAACAGGGTCTCACTGAGTTGCAAAGAGCCTAAGTAGCTGAGGCTGTCCACGAACCGTAATCCACAAACTGATCCTCCTGTCTCAGCCTCCCAAATGCTGGGATGACGAGCATGAGGACCACGCGCAGCTATGCTTTCAACCTTTAAATGCTTCTGGTTTTCTGTAAAGCTCAGCTCCTTCTAGGACCTGAGCCTCGACTCTTCTCCAGCCTCATCTCCACTCTTCTAATTTTATCACCACCTAAATTGGCTCTTCTGTATCTGTACTTTTGTTGATGTTGCTACCTCTACATGAAACATCTTTTTTCACCTATCCCCCACTGTATGTGGCTAATTTTGGTTCTTCCTTTGAAATTTAACTCAGGCAGTATCTCCTATAGGAAACATATCCTGAATCTAAATTGTTTCCAGAGCATTTTGCATATGGTGCTATTATTATATTCACCGCACTATGTAAAAATTAACCTTTTATGAGGGAGAAACCCATCTAAAGGCAAGGAAGTCTTACTGATTTCTGTATCCATTACCATTAACCATAGGGCCAGTAACAGAGTAACTCTGCTTTTACTATAAGAGGGGAGGACTTCAGGGATGGAAGGCAAGAAGTGCTGATTTAAGTTAATGTATTTGAAGTAATACCAGTGTGCCCAAGTAGAGAAATTAAGTAAGAGAGCAAGACCTAAAAGCATAAATGGAAGAAATCATACTTAGGGTGAAAGTTTTGTTTATTGATAGTGTAAGTAAGAACACAGAATGAGGTATATAGGGAATGCTCTCAGTGGGCATGCGAGAATAGAGGAGGCTCTCAAAATAGACAAAGTAGAGATAAAGAAGGTAACCCAGAGGAGTTAAGGGGTGTGTGTGTGGGGGGAATCCAGGGAGGAAAGACATGTACAAGAGAGAGCTGGAGTCATGGTTTCTAGTTTTGTAGAACACTTAAGAATAAAAGATTTTCTGAATTTGACTATTAATTATATCTAGTGACTTTTGAAAATGAAAATGCTACTAGAAAGACTGTGTGTGTGTGTGTGTGTGTGTGTGTGTGTGTGTGTGTGTGGTGCTGAGGATTGAACCCAGAGGCATTCTACCTCCAAGTTATACCCCAACCCGATTTTATTTCTTATTTGGAAACATGGTCTTGCTAAGTGGCCATAGCTGGCTTTGAACCTGTAATCCTTCTGTCTCAGACTCCCAAGTACACCACCACACCTGAATCTGTTTTTCTTTTTTTAAGTCTGAAGGACGAAATAAGCTTGTTTGTTCTCAGTTTTTATACTGAAAATATATAAAATATGTTGATGTGTGTGTGTGTGTGTGTGTGTGTGTGTGTACCTATGTTAAACCAGGACTTAGGCCAGTTGTGGTTATTCATAAAGAAGTAGCAAGCAGCCGGATGTGGTGGTGCACACTTGTAATCCCAGCATTCGGGAGGCTGTGACTGGAGGATTACAGTTCACAGACAGCCTCAGCAACTTAGGCCCTTGCAACTCAGTGAGACTGGTTTCAAAATAAAGAATAAAAAATAGGGCAGGGGGTGTATATCAGATGTCGAATGCCCCTGGGTTCCATCCCCAGACCCACAAAAAAAAAAAAAAAAAAAAAAAAAAGAAGTAACAAGCAAGCCAGGCATGGTGGTACACACATGTAATCCAGTACTTAGAAGGCCGAGACAGGAGAATCACAGGTCCAAGACCAGCCTCAGCAACCTAGTGAGACCCTCTTTCAAAACAAAAAATAAAAAGGGCTGGGGATGTAGCTTGGAGGTAAAAGGAAAAAGTAGTGGGTAACATATCTTAATTATATATGTTTATTTTACAAAGTTTATCTTAGAACTATTACATCACTGATTTTCAAAAAATTTTTAGACATGAAACCATTTCCTTAAACTTTACATGGGACCCCAACATATAAATTAGATAACATGGAGTTTGTCTCTTTGGAACTGTGGTAGGTACCCGAAGCCTCTCTTGGGAGCTATGTCCAGTCTTCAACTTTTTTTTTTTTTTTTTCTTAAAGCAACCAGTAGCTGCTGGAATCCTAGGCTTACTTAAAGCACAACTCAAAAATCAATGATATGTCATACTCTACAAAAATGTTGATAGCAAGCCATTTGAGTACTGAAAGTGACAAGATATTTAGACCCCAAATTGGTTGACATTTTTAGTTCTCTTCACCAACAGAATGGTCCAACAATAAATAATTGCCTGAAGAGCAAATAAACTTAGATCTACTAAACAGTGGTTGGGTCCTCCTCAAGGGAAGTTGTCAAATTGGTTCTTTTGTCACTGGACAGTTGGACTGCAATTACAGCTCCAGTC
Source organism: Muscardinus avellanarius (assembly GCF_963383645.1). NCBI lineage: Eukaryota > Metazoa > Chordata > Mammalia > Rodentia > Gliridae > Muscardinus > Muscardinus avellanarius. The sequence continues at coordinate 77,863,382 of NC_137798.1, read as the reverse complement.
TCACCCAGCACTGGTGATTCCTGGTTTCTAGACTCAGCCTAAACAGCAGCCTTTGCTGTGATGATCTGTTTATCTTCCATTTCTTCACTTTTTTTTATTTTGAATTGGGAATTAAACCCAGAGGTATTCTACCTCCAGAGTACACCCTATCCCTATTTTATTTTAGATTTTTTCAGAATCAAGGCCTCACTAAGTAGCTGAGGCTGGCCGTGAGCCTATGATCCTCCTGTCTGGGGTCTCAAGTGCTGGGATTTTAAGCATGTGCCACCACATCTGGCCTCGTTTTTTCACATTTAAGGTATGCTGTGTATGATAGGCACTGTGCTGGGATTCAGAGATCTATTTAAACTAACAAGATAGAGCCTGGCATTGAGCAAGAAGAGATTGCACTCAGGATTGATGAGCACCGTAAGGGAGGTCAGCAGAGCGTTAATGGGGGTCATATGAAATGGAAGGATCTAACCCTGGCCGAGGTGGAGCTTGTCAGAAAAATAATGCTAGCTTCCTAAAAAGGTTAACTCCTGAGGTGACTTCTAGAATTGAGTAGACTTCAACCAGAGGCAAACATAGAAAATTATTTATTTCCAAGTAAATGGAGAAACCCATACAGAGGCACCAAGAAAGAGGATGTGTTTTGTTAGAATAATTGCATGTGTAGCTGGAGGTTAGCATGTGAATGAGGACTGGTGGGAGAAGCCAGATGACAGGACTGTGTCTGCCATGCTGAGCAGTTTGGACTGTTACCTTGAAGGTGATGTGAAGCATTTGGAGGACTGTGTGTGTGTGTGTGAGGGGGGGGGTATTAGAGGTGGAACCCAGGGGCTTTCTACCTCCAGGCTATACTTCCAGACTTGTTTTATACTTTACTTGGAAACAGGGTGTCACTAAGTTGCTGAGGGCCTCACTAAGTAGCTGAGGCTGGCTTCGAACCTATGTGATCCTCCTGTCTCAGCCTCCGAAGCGCTGGGATTACAAGCATCCACCGCCACGCCCTGCAGCATTCGGAGGATTTTTAGTAGAGTAGTTATTTGGTCTGATATGTTTTCGGGAGCTAGTCAGGAGAACAGGTTAGAATGAATGACCTCTGTTGGAAACATTCTACCTTTGAGTTACACCCCCAGCCCTATTTTGTATTCTTTATTTGGAAACAGGGTCTCACTAATTTGCAAAGGGCCTTGCTAAGTAGCTGAGGCTGTTTGTGAACTGTGATCCTCTGGTCTCAGCCTCCTGAATGCTGGGCGGCTTGTTTTTGTTGTTTTTTTGGTTATGTGGTATTGGGTTGAACCCAGGCCAGCATATGAAAGACAAGTTCTCTACCACTCGGCTACATGCCCAAGGTTTTGTCTTGAGACAAGGTCTCACTAAGTTTCCCAGGCGGGTCTCAAACTTTGGATGTTCCTACCTCAGTCTCAAGAGTAGCTAGGATTACAGGCCTATGCTACGGTGCCTAGCTGTAAAGATGCCTCTGCCAATAACAAAACCAAGAACTGATCATAGTTTAACACTTTTTAATTTACAGAGTTAATTATGAAGCTTAGACCATTATCTTGTTTTTGTTAGATTACTATAATCATATGCACGAAAATATGTTTTGTTGTCATACTGCTTATAAGGAATTTCTCCTTCAGATTAATTTAGTTCTAGTAGAACTTTTTTTATTTAAGTGTTTAAACAAAGTTTTATTTTATTCCTCTTCAATAAAATATCTTTTAGCTAGGCATGGTGGCGCACACTTGTAATATCAGTACTTGGGAGGCTAAGACAGGAGGATCACAGGTTTGCAGCCAGCCTCAGCTACTTAGTGAAGCCCTCTGCAACTTAGTAAGACCCTGTTTCAAAATAGAGAATAAAAAATAGGGCTGGTGGTATAGCTCGGAGGTAGAATGCCCCTGCGTTCCATCCCCAGAACTGCAAAAAAGAAAAATAAAACATCTTTTGTAAAAAGATGATTGCAGGCTGGGTACAATGGCACTTGCCTATAATACCAGCTTCACAGAAGGGTTAGGCTAGAGAGTTCAGTGATAGCATGGGCAACTTAGTAACTCTGTCTCAAAGTAAAATTTAAAAAGGGATAGGAGGCAGGTGTGATAGTGCACATCTGTAATTTTAGTACTTGGGAGACTGAGACAAGGGGATCGCAGGTTTGAGTCCAGCTTCAGTACTTAGCGAAGACCTCAGCAACTTAGCAAGACAGTGTTTCAAAAATGAAAAGTAAAATAGGACTGGTAGTATTACTGAGAAATAGAATACCCCTAGTTCAATCCCCAGTATATCATGCATGCGCATACACACATATCCTGGTGCTAAAGTGTTGGCTTAGCATGTCCTGTTGGCTTGGATTCATTCCCCAATACTGTGTGTGGGAGGGTGAAATTTTTTTTTTTTTTTTTGTGGTACTGGGGTTCCTGGAAGCCCTTCTATATCCGGGCTACACTCCCCCTATTTTTTTAGTTTTGGAAACAGGGTCTCTTAAGCCAGCGCGGCTGGCTTCGAACCTGCACGATCCTCCTGTCTCTGCCTCCCAAGCGCAGGGATTACAAGTGTGTGCCACCATACCCAGCGAAAAAAATTTTTTATAAAGATGTAGTTGCTGCTTTGCCTAGTGTGTGCTAATAGTAAGCCAAAAAGATCAACAAGTTTTAATCCGTGTTTCACAGTGACTTTCCTCTTGATAAGTATGAAAATTTTCTGTATTTTTTTCCAGAAATTGTTAATGATCTATAAGTGTGTGTGTGTGTGTGTTTGTGTGTGTGTGTGTGTGTGAGAGAGAGAGAGAGAGAGAGAGAGAGAGAGAGAGAGAGAGAGAGAGAGAGAGAGAAAGGGAGGGAGAGAGAAAGGGAGGGAGAGAGAAAGGGAGGGAGAGAGAACGAACCCTGGGGCATTCTACCTCTGAACTATAATCCCAGTCCTGTTTTATTTTTTATTTTCAAACAGGGTCTTGCTAAGTTGCTTAGTCTTGTTAAGTTGCTGAGGCTGACCTTGAACCTGCAATCCTATCTCACCCTAAGTACTAGATTACAGGTATGGACTACCATGTCCAGCTTAATTTGGCCTACATTTACAAGTTTTGTTTTGTTTTGGTTTGGTTTTGGTGGTACTGGGGTTCCTAAAAGCCCTTCTACCTCTGGGCTACACTCCCAGACCTATTTTATATTTTTGAAACAGGGTCTCTTATGCCAGCGCGGCTGGCTTGGAACCTACGCGATCCTCCTATCTCCGCCTCCCAAGCGCGGGGAATTACAAACGTGGGCCACCATGCCCAGCCATTTACAAGTTTCATATTCAGAAAGTTTGAGAAGTAGATCAGTAGGGAGAATTTCTTACTGCTTTATTATAGTTAAAATGTGGGAGAGTTCTTAGAGTAATATGTCAAATCCTACAATAAATTATTGTGGTTTTTGTTGTTATTGGGGATTGAACCCAAGGGCATTATACCTCTGAGCTACACTCCCAACCCAATTTTTAATTTATTTTTATTTTTTGTGGTACTGGGGATTGAACCCAGGGGTATTTTACTTTCGAGCTACACCCCTCAGCTATTTATTTATTTATTTATTTATTTATTTATTTATTTATTTATTTATTTATTTATGGTACTGGAGATGGAACCCTTCTACCCCCGGGCTATACTCCCAGACCTATTTTATATTTTATTTGGAAACAGGGTCTCTTAAGCCAGCTGAGGCTGGCTTTGAACCTGCGTGATCCTCCTGTCTCAGCCTTATTTTTATTTTGAACAGGGTCTTTCTAAGTTGTGGAAGGCCTCACCTCACTAAGTAGCTGAGGCTGGCCACAAACCCAGATCCTCCTGTCCCAGCCTCCCAAATACTGGGATTACAAGCATGCGCCACCATGCCCAGCTAATTTTTTTATTTTGAAACAAGGTCTCACCAAGTTTCTGGGGCTGGGTTCAAATCTTCAATCTTCCTTGTCTCAAACTCTCAAGTAATGGAATTATAGGCATGTGCCACCATTCTTGGATTGTTGTGGTTTTTGTAAGTACTACTATAGTTATTTTTTCAGAAAGTAAAATTACTCTTTTTTTTTTTTTTGCTTTAAATTAGTGTCACTCTAAGGAGTGTACTAATTGCTCATTTTCCTTTAATCCAAACCTTTAATTTGAGATGTTAGTTTTTTACTGGTTTGGTAATCTAAAATTTAAATATATAGGCCGGGCGTGGTGGCGCATGCTTGTAATCCCCGCGCTTGGGAGGCAGAGACAGGAGGATCGCGCAGGTTTGAAGCCAACCGCGCACTCTGGCTTAGGAGACCCTGTTTCCAAATAAAAATGTAAAAATAGGTCTGGGAGTGTAGCCCGGAGGTAGAAAGGCTTCCAGGAACCCCAGTACCACCAAAAAAAAAAAAAAAAAAAAAAAAAAAATTAAATATATAGGAGATAATACTTTTTTATATTTCTTTTACTCTTTCTGCAGGTTGTAAAAATTAAAATGAACAAACTACGGCAAAGTTTTAGGAGAAAGAAAGATGTTTATGTTCCAGAGGCCAGTCGTCCACATCAATGGCAGACAGATGAAGAAGGGGTTCGCACTGGAAAATGTAGCTTCCCAGTTAAGGTAAAAATGAATGCGTCTATAAATATGTGAAAAAGAACTGACAGCCTATTGTATGTGAAATCCTGTTAATAATTAGGACAATTAAAAGAGAACCTTCCAAAGATAATCCCTTCATATTATGCTTCAGTGGTGAAATTAAATGATAAAGCAAATTACAATTATGATTTTTATATTTATTTATTTTTAAAATTAAATTAAATTTATTTATTTACTTATTTATTTATTTTTTGGTGGTACTGGGGTTCCTGGAAGCCCTTCTACCTTCGGGCTACACTCCCAGACCTATTTTATTTTTTTGAAACAGGGTCCCTTAAGCCAGCGCGTCTGACTTCAAACCTGCGTGATCCTCCTGTCTCAGCCTCCCAAGCACAGGGATTACAAGCGTGCACCACCATGGCTGGCATTTGATTTTTATATTTAAATAAGAATTTGTAGGTGGGTGTAGTGGTGCACACTTATACTCCTGGTACTTGGGAGTCTGAGGCAGGAGGATTACAAATTCGTGGCCAGCCTCAGCTACTTAGTGAGGCCCTCCACAACTTAGTGAGACCCTGTTTCAAAATAAAAGAATAAAATAAGACTGGGGATATAGCTCAGAGGTAGATTCCCGAGTACTAAATAAATAAATAAGATTTTGTACTATATTGTACCGGGGGTGGAACCCAGAGGCTTTCTACCTCTGGGCTATACTCCCAGACCTTTTTAATATTTTATTTGGAAACAGGGTCTCACTAAGTTGCTGAGAGCCTCACTGAGTAGCTGAGGCTGGCTTCGAACCCGTGCGATCCTTCTGTCTCAGCCTCCCAAGCGTGGGGATTACAAGCGTGCGCCGCCACACCTGGCTTTTTTATTCTCTATTTTGAAACCAGGTCTCACTGAGTTGCAGAGGGCCTCACTAAGTAGCTGAGGCTGTCCGCAAACCGCGATCCTCCTGTCTCAGCCTCCCAAATGCTGGGATTACAAGCGTGTGCCACCACACCCAGCTCTAAAAAGATTTTTAAAAACATGGCAAAATTACCACTCTTCTCAGTACATTTTTTGTTATGAAAAAGTTATTTTTTTTTTCATTAAAAATGTTACTTACGGCTGGATGTGGTGGCGCACGCTTGTAATCCCAGCATTTGGGATGCTGAGACCGGAGGATCACAGTTCACGAACAGCCGCAGCTACTTAGTGAGGCCCTTTGCAACTCAATGAGACTCAGATTCAAAATAAAGAATATAAAATAGGGAAGGGGGTGTAGCTCGATAAAGAATATAAAATAGGGAAGGGGGTGTAGCTCGGAGGTCAAATGCCCGTAGGTTCCATCCCCAGACCCACAAAAAAAAAGTTACTTATGGCCGGGCGTGGTGGTACACGCTTGTAATCCCTGGGCTTAGGAGACGGAGACAGGAGGATCGCGCAGGTTCGAAGCCAGTCTCGCCGTCTTAAGAGACCCTGTTTTCAAATAAAAATATAAAAATAGGTCTGGGAGTGTAGCTCGGAGGTAGAAGGGCTTCCAGGAACCCCAGTACCACCACAAAAAAAAAAATGTTACTTATGTTAGCACATAATAGGGTTTATTATCATTATCGTAAAATAAATTTAAAACTTTAAGAAAAGTTTCTAGTTTTCAGTTGTAGTGTAGTAATTATTAATAGGTATAATTGAGGCCAAGCATGGTGGGGCACACTTGTAATCTCAGCATTTGGGAGACTGATACAGGAGGACCGTGGTTTGAGGATAGCCTCAGCTACTACTTAGTAAGGCCCTTTGCAACTTGGTGAGACCTTGTTTCAAAATAAAGAATAAGCCAGGAGTGGTGGTGCACACTTGTAATCCCAGCATTTGGGAGGCTGAGACTGAAGGATCGCGGTTCGTGGACAGCCTCAGCTACTTAGTGAGGCCCTCTGCAACTCAGTGAGACCCAGTTTCTTTTTTTTTTTTTTTTTTTTTTTTTTTTTTGCGGGTCTGGGATGGAACCCAGGGGCATTTGACCTCCGGGCTACACCCCCTGCCCTATTTTTTATTCTTTATTTTGAAACCGGGTCTCACTGAGTTGCAGAGGGCCTCACTAAGTAGCTGAGGCTGTCCGCGAACCGCTATCCTCCAGGTCTCAGCCTCCCGAATGCTGGGATCACAAGCGTGCACCACCACGCCCGGCTCGAGACCCAGTTTCAAAATAAAGAATAAGAAATAGGGCAGGGGGGTGTAGCTCAGAGGTGAATGCCCCTGGGTTCCATCCCCAGACCCGCAAAAAATAGAATAAAAAATAGGGCTGGGGGTGTAGCTCGGAGGTAGAATGCCCCTGGATTCCATGCCCAGTACCACACACAAAAAAATTAAAAATAGGGCTGGGGGTGTAGCTTGGAGGTAGAATGCCTTTGGGTTCCATCATCAGGACCACACACAGACACACACACACACAAAGCTATAACTGACATAAACAAAAATTCTTTGGGGTTCTCAATGTAATGGGGTTCTGAGACCAAAAATTTTGAGTACTGATTTTTTTTTTTTTATTTTTTTTTTTTTTTAGTACTGGGGATGGAACCCAGGGGCATTCTACCTCCAAGCTACACCCCCAGCCCTATTTTTTTATTTTTTATTTTGAAATAGGGTCTCACTGAGTTGCAAGGGACCTCACTAAGTAGCTGGTGCTGACCTTGAACCGCAATCTTCCTGTTTCAGCTACCTGAATGCTGGGATTACAAAACTGTGCCACCACGCCTGGCTAGTACTGATGTTTTGAACAATATGTTTGCTGGGCATATTGGTACATGCTTGTAATTCTAGCACTTGGGAGGCTAAGACAGGAGGATCACAGGTTCAAGGACAGTCTTAGCAAATAGTGAGACTCTCATCAACCTTGTGAGACAGTTTGAAAATAAAAATACAATAGGGCTGGGGTGTAGCTAGCTATGAAGTAGAATGTTCCTAGGTTCAATCCCCATTCTCACACACACACACACACACACACACACACACACACACACACACGAGTATATTTCATTAATTAAAATAGTAGCGCTGGGCATAGTGGCACATTCTTTTAATCCCAGTACATGGGAGGCTGAAAGAGAAGAATCGCAGGTTCATGGCCAGCCTCAGCTACTTAGTGAGGCTCTGCATAACTTAGTAAGACCCTATTTCAAAATAAAGTATTAAAAAAAATGGGCTGGAGGTGTAGCTCAAAGGTGGAATGTCCCTAGGTTCAATCCCTTGTACTGCAAAAATAGAAATAGTATATAAATACTGCAAAATGCCGGGCACGGTGGCGCATGCTTGTAATACCAGTATTTGGGAGGCTGAGACCAGAGGATCGCGGTTTGCAGACAGCCTCAGCTGTCTGCGGAGTGAGACCCTCCGCAACTTAGTGAGACCTTAATTCAAAATAATAAAAAGTAGGGCAAGGGGATATAGCTTGGAGGTTAAATGCCTCTGGGTTCCATTTCCAGACCCGCAAAGTCAATCAATCAATCAATAAATAAATACTGCAAAATAAAATAGCACAGTAAAAATTTATCTGTAGTTGCCTACTAAATATTTTAAAATGTTAATATTAAGCTAGGCATGGTGGATCACGCTTGTAATCCCAGTACTTGGGAGGCTGAGACAGGAGGATCACAAATTTGTGGCTAGCCTCAACTACTTAGGCCCTTTGCAACTTAGTGAGACCCTGTTTCAAAATAAAGAATAAAAAATAGGGCTCAGAGGTAGAATGCCCTGTGTTCAATCCCCAGTACCAAAAAATTAAAAAAAAAATTATTCTATATTTTGAAACAGGGTCTCACTGAGTTGCAGATGGCCTCACTAAGTAGCTGAGGCTGTCTGCGAAACGTGATCCTCGTTTTAGCTTCACAGGTACTGGGATTACAAGCTTGCATCACCATGCCCAGCTCCCCCATTGCCTTTTTTTCTTTTTTTCTTTTTTTTTCCCCCAGTACTGAGGATGGAACCCCAGGGCATTCTACCTCCGAGCTACACCCCCCAGCCCTATTTTTTTATTTTTTTTTTATTTTGTAACAGGGTCTCGCTGAGTTGCAAAGGGCCTCACTAAGTAGTAGCTGAGGCTGTCCATGCACCACAATCCTCCTGTCTTAGCCTCCCAAATGCTGGGATTACAAGCATGTGCCACCACATCCGGCTTCCTCTTTGTTTTAAAACAAGGTCTGAGTTGTGGAGGGCCACCGCAATCCTCCTGTCTCAGCCTCCAAAGTACTGGATTACAGCCATGCACCACCACGCCTGGCTCCCCCATCGCTTTTTGTTTTTGTTCTTTATTTTTTTAGTACTGGGGATGGAACTCAGGCGCATTCTACCTCCAAGCTACACCCCCATCCCTATTTTTTACTCTTTATTTTGAAACAGGGTCTCACTGAGTTGCAAAGGGCCTCATTCAGTAGTTTGTCTTCATTTGCTAGCGATAATATTTCTGTGTATCTACTGTTTGAGTAGCAGTTTATGAAGGAAATACTGAGCTATGAGGAAAATCAGGCCCACTTTAGCCAGCAGCAACATTACCAAAATGGATACTATCAATTGACCACTTTAAAAAAAAAAAAGAATAGCCAGGCGTGGTGGTGCACACTTGTGATTTTAGTACTTGGGAGGCTGAGACAGGAGGATCGCAGGTTCACGGCCAGCTTCAGCTACTTAGTGAGGCCCTCCACAACTTAGTAAGACCCTGTTTCAAAATAAGGAATAAAATAGGGCTACGGATATAGGTCAGGGGTAGAATGCCCTTGGGTTCAATCCCCAGTACCTCCCCACACACAAAGAATAATATTAAATTAATGTGTGTAAGAACAGTTAACTATAAGCCATTCCTTAAATAGAAGAGTTACTGCCGGGTGTGGTGGCGCACGCTTGTAATCCCCGCGCTTGGGAGGAGGATCGTGCAGATTCGAAGCCAGCTGCACGTGCTGGCTTAGGAGACCCTGTTTCCAAATAAAAATGTAAAAATAGGTCTGGGAGTGTAGCTCGGAGGTAGAAGGGCTTCCAGGAACCCCAGTACCAAAAAAAAAGGAGTTACAGATTTGCTTAAACAGAGTTACAGATAGTACACAGTGATTGAAAGAAGGTAGCTCTAGAAATCAGAAGACCAGAGTTTTATTCTTGGCGCTATTGATTTGCCCATTGTCTAAATCACTTCACTTCTTTGACACCTAGTATAGCATTTGAAAAGTGAAAGTTTTTGAGCCGGGTGGCACATGCTTGTAATCCAGCATTCGGAAGGCTGAGACCGGGGATCGCAGTTCGCGGACAGCCTCAGCTACTTAGTGAGGCCCTCTGCAACTTAGTGAGACCCTGTTTCAAAATAAAGAATAAAAAATGGGGCAGGGGGTGTAGCTCATGGTCAAATGCCCCTGGGTTCCATCCCCAGACCCGCAAAAAAAAAAAGAAAGAAAGAAAAAGTGAAGGATTTTGGCCCTCTCTAAGATTTTTTTTTCGTAGTTCTGAACTTGTATGATTAGATTTAATACTTCTGCTTATGTCACATGATTTATTCAGAAGGCATTGTGCTCCAAATGTAAGCTAAAGAGTAGGCTATTTTAATTTGGTTTAACCTTTGTCTTTGGTTAAAGGTACTAAACAGGTTTTGATATTATGTTCTGCACATCTGCATACTATGTACATGTGATAAGATGCCTTATGGCTCCCTGTAAATTAATGACTATGATGTTGCTTTTGTTAATGCTGGGAACTGCTGACTGTACAGTCTGTCACATCAGAGCTCTGTGTTTTTTCTCCTGGACAACATTACCAAAGTAGGGGTAGGAGATCTATTTTATAAATAATTTTTTCAAGAAAGGAGAAAATGGTCTAATTCATTCAAGAATGAAATTCCACATAGTGGTTTTTCTAAAGTCCCTTACTCAGAGGGAGTTTAGAAAAGGCATACGGACAATGAAGTCCCAGTGTCAAATATTTTAGGCATTAAAGCATAAGTCAGATGCAATTCTTCAGTGAGATAGTGTCTCAGAGGAGAAAGAGACCTTTTTAGTAATGTTTATTTCAATAGCATGTTTTTCTCATAGTCTAATAAGACACAGGCTGATTTTCATCTTCACATTTCTAAAATTTATAATCTAACCAAGGATCAATCTATATGTAAAATATTTTTGTTTTCTGCTTTCTGTGAAGCCTTTTTGCTTGTTTTTGGCTTGAATAGTCATATGTGACCAATTTGAATTTATTAAAGTAATTGATAGAATGAAAATCATTGGAAATTTTTAGAAACTTGTATTTGTTCCTCAGAACCTAAAGGTAACTCAGATATTGTAGATGCCTACTTTGTAATTTTATTTATTTATTTATTTATTTATTTATTTATTTATTTATTGCAGTATGGGGAATGCAACCCAGGGGCCTTCTTCCTCCAAGCTACACCCCCAGCACTTTTTTATTCTTTATTTTGAAACAGGGTCTCACTGAGTTGCAAAGGGCCTCACTAAGTAGTTATCTTAGGCTGTCCTCATGCCCGATCCTTCTGTCTCAGTCTCCCAAATTACAAGGGATTACAAGCATGCGCCACCACGTCTGGCTGTAATTTTATTCTTAATACAAAGCAAAACACAGAGATTGAGTAACTTGAAATTAGTGACATAAATAAACCTTAACGAAGACAAAACACAGGTGATTGTGTGTGTGTGCATGTATGAACACATACATACATACATACATACATACATACATACATACATAGGAAATAAGAAAGTAGGGAGACCTGACCAGACCCAAAGAAATTAAGTTATGTGAGTACTTTGGAATTTATGCTGATAATTTTGAAAATTTAACAAACTATGAATGTTGCAGGAAAATACAAATTATTAAAACTGACTAAAGCTGAAAAAATAAAATTTGAATATAGACCCTAACCATGAAAACACTAGAGAAAGGTGCTAAACAGAAAGTTTCTCTAAACTGGGCATGGTGGCGCACGCTTGTAATCCCAGCATTTGGGAGGCTGAGACTGGAGGAGAGCGATTCGCGGACAGCCTCAGCTACTTAGTGAGGCCCTCTGCGACTCAGTGAGACCCTGTTTAAAAATAAAGAATAAGAAATTGGGCAGGGGGTGTAGGTCAGAGGTCAAATGCCTCTGGGTTCCATCCCCAAACCCGCAAAAAAAAAAAAAAGTTTCTCTAATAGGACTGAGTACCAATGGTTTCTCAAGTCAGTTATTTCAAACTCTCAAAGAATAATTCCTCTGGCATTTAACTATATGAGAATATAGCCGGGCGTGGTGGCGCACACTTGTAATCCCCGTGCTTGGGAGGCTGACCAGGAGGATTGCACAGGTTTGAAGCCAGCCTCAGCTACTCAGTGAGGCTCTCAGCAACTTAGTGAGACTCTGTTTCCAAATAAAATATAAAATAGGTCTGGGAGTATAGCCCGGAGCTAGAAAGCCCCTGGGTTCTACCCCCAGTACCACCAAAAATAATAATAATAACTATATGAGAATATATAGAGAAAATGGATGGTTTTTAAAGTTTTATGGCATTAATAAAACCTGATACAACAATCTACCATAGATAACAGAAAAAGAAAACCATAGACAAAAAGAAACCTTAAGTTTCACTTGTGACTATATATGAAACAGTAGCCATAAAAATAGTAACAAGCCGGGAGTGGTGGCACACGCTTGTAATCCCTGGTCTTGGGAGGCGGAGACAGGAGGATCTTGAAGGTTAGAAGCCAGTCTCACTGGCTTAGGAGACCCTGTTTCCAAATAAAAAAATATAAAAATAGGTCTGGGAGTATAGCCCGGAGGTAAAAGGGTTTCCAGGAACCCCAGAAACCCCCCCACAGTAACAAATGAGATGTGAAAGCACACTAAAGAACAAAGTAAAGTTTAATTCAAGAATTCACAAGTGTTCAGTACTAGGAAATTGGTAATAGAGTTTACCATATTAGTAGGCCTAGGAGAAAGAGAACTTTCAGTGGAAGCAAAGTTGGAAGACCCACACTTCTCAATTCAAAATTTAGTAGATGGGCATGGTACACCTGTAATTCCAGTACTTGGAAGGCTGAGACAGGAAGATCACAGGTTTAAAGCCAGGCCCAGTGACTTAAGGAGGCCCTCTATAACTTAGTGAGATCCTGTTTCAAAATAAGGAATTAAAAAATAGGGCTAGGGATGTATCTCAGAAGTAGAATGCCCTTGGGTTCAATCCCCAGTACCACAAAAAAAGAAAGAAAAGAAAAAGATTAAAGCGGTAAATTTTATGTTTTATATTTTTTACTAGGAATTTTGAAAGTTATTATGTAAGATACCAAAAACTATTATACATTTTAAACTAATAAGTCATACAGTATATATTCCAATAAGACTGATGTAAGAAATGAATATATTACACAGACACACAAATGATTGCCAAATACTAAGAAAATCTTAAAAGTAACCAGAAAGGGAAAAAAAAAAGTATGCACAAATTAAAATATAATGGTTCATACAGCTGTTAGAATGCCAAAATCCAAAACACTAACGTACCAAATTCTGGCAAAGATGTAAAGCAACAGAAAACTTTCACTTTTTGCATGTGGTAATGCAAAATTGCACAGCCATTTTGTAAGACAGTTGGCAGTTTCTTACAAAACTAAGCAAACTCTTGCTAATATAATCCAGCAATCATGCTCAACCCAAATGAGTTTAAAAACTTACATCCTCATAAAAACCTGAAAATTAACATTTACAGCATCTTTATTCATAATTGCCAGACTTAGAAGCAACCAGGTGTCCTTCAGTAGGTGAATAAATAAACCAAGCTACGTCTATATCACATGTACCTCAATTGCTGAGATTCTGTTTTTCCCAATACTTGATTTTCTTTACTGATTGGACAAAGCAATTAAGCCCTCTAATATGCATGATGTACATTCACAAACATATCAAAGTCAGTCACTAAGACTCAGGAAGGAGGGGAATTGGGTGAGAGTTGGAGAGGGCTAAATGAATGATGTGTGCATATATGCCTCTACCATCTTGTACCTCATAATGATGTATAATTAAAATTCACTAATAAATATTTTAAAAATTAGGCTTTTTATTTATTTTTATTATTGTTATTTTTTTGTGTGTGTGGTACTGGGGCTCCTGGAAGCCCTTCTACCTCCGGGCTACACTCCCAGACCTATTTTATATTTTTTTTATTTGGAAACAGGGTCTCTTAAGCCAGCGCGGCTGGCTTTGAACCTGCGCGATTCTCCTGTCTCCGCCTCCCAAAGCACAGGGATTACAAGTGTGCACCACCACACCCAGCCAAAAATTAGGCTTTTTTAAAGCAGCCAAATGTCAACAGAAAATGAAGAAATGCTTTTTAGAGCTGAATTTAACCTAAGCATTATTTAAAAATTTATTCATCATTATTGTCCAGCTGTCAAATATACTTTTCTAGAATTTGGTATAATATGCCCATGGCTATGCTATCTGATTTAGTGGTGAAGAGTAGTTTTCAGTAACAAGATACACTGTTATTTCTGGTTCTAAGTTCAATCTAAACAAACATCTTAAACTAGTAGAGCCATTAAATAGTTGATGTGTCTTACAACCTATAATATTGAGTTCATTTTGAATTTTCTAATTTAGTAGAAAAAAGAAAGATGATACAGCATAGAAATCTGTCTTAAAGTTCAAGCTATCCATATCAAGCTTAACACCCACAATATTAAATATTTTACTAGTATCCTTTTTATTGATACAAAACATTTTTATATCATTTTTAAGTTTTCCAAAATTTGATAGCCTTGTATGTGCTAAATATCCATGCATAGGGTTAGTGATGTTGAATTGTAGAAACACTGCTTTACCCCTTTTCCTCTTTTGTAAGACCAGTGTTTTTGTAAGATTAATTGAATAGAATTAATCTGGATCTAGATAGAAAGTAAGCATTTAACTAACGGAATTTGTCGCCAGAATCCATTGGACATGAGAATCCGAAATAGAACATATGAATATTTATATCTTTTTAGATTTCATATTTTCCAGACTTGCCCAAAAGAGGTTATATTCTTTAAGCCTCAAACTATAGATAATGTATTATTTCACTTCCTAAAAGGTGAACATTCTTGCTGTTTTTATTTTTGGTACTGGGGATTGAACCCAGGGGCATTCTACCTCCAAGCTATACCTTCAGCTCCATTTCTCATTCTTTATTTTGAAATGGGGTGTCACTAAGTTGTGCAGGGCCTCACTAAGTAGCTGAGGCTGGCTGCAAACTGTGATCCGCCTGTCTCAGCCCCCCAAGTACTGGGATGACAAGCGTGCGCCACCATGCCCGCCACTTGACCTTAGTTTATGATCTTTATGATCGATGCCTTATTTTGTTTCCGACCACAATGGTTTCATATAGTTATTCAGTATTAGAAAGATAGTAATGAGTAGAAATGAAAATCCAACAGACGAGCACTATGTTTGGGTCTGTTTGCTTGGGTTTGTGCTTTCACTAGCTGAATGAGCTTGGATAAATTAACTTTCTGTACCTATATTTCCTTATTTTCTAAATGGAGATATTAATTGTCTCTGCATCCTAGGGGATTAAGTGGAAAAAAATACATGCAGAGTGTCAAGTGTGTACTTGACAGTGAGCACTCATTAAACAGGAAACTCGAAGCAAAAGTGGGGTTTTACAAGTTTTTTACTTTAAACTTCCCATAGCTTTTATCCTTAAACACGTGGGCTATACTGACCCTTATCTTTCTAATTTTTATCTTGAACTTCTGTCTCAAGTTTTGTTTTTCATCTTGTCGCATTGACTGTACGACCTGGGGGAAATTGTTTAACTATCTTATAACTTGGAAGTGTTGTTTCAATAATTAAATGAGTCAATATATGTAAAGCACCTAGCAGTGTTGCATGATTAGTAAGTGCCTAACAAATGGCCTTCAGAGTGTAGCTTGTCAAACACAGAACTTTCTGGAGCTCAGATGTTTGTATATAGTCCATGCATCCATTTCTTCTTTTCTTTTTTTTTTTTTTTTGTGCGTTACTGGGGATTGAACCAGGGGGATTCTACCTCTGAGTGACACCAACAGCCCTATTTTTTATTCTTTTTTTTTGTTTGTTTGGTGGCACTGGGAATGGAACCCTTCTACCTCCGGGCTACACTCCCAGACCTATTTTATATTTTTTTATTTGGAAACAGGGTCTCTTAAGCCAGCAAGGCTGGCTTCGAACCGGCTGGCTTCGAACCTGCGCGATCCTCCTGTCTCAGCCTCCCAAGCGCGGGGATTACAAGCGTGCGCCACCACGCCCGGCTTATTCTTTATTTTGAAGCAAGGTCTCACTAAGTTGCAGAGGGCCTCACTAAGTAGCTGAAGCTATCCATGAACTATGATCCTCCTGTCTCAGCCTCCCAAATGCTGGAATTACAAGTGTGCGCCACCACGCTTAGCTACTCCTTATTTTAAAATTACTGATATCTCATCTCAGCATTAAGGGCAAGAATATCAAAGTATTTTTCAATTGTTCTATTCTCTTGCTTTGCTCATGCAACCAATTCCATCTATTTTTCCTTTTCTATTCTTTTGTTTTTGAGACAGGACCTTACTGTGTTGCCCAGGCTGATCTCAAACCACTGGGCTTAAGCAGTTCTCAGTAATCTCCTGAGCTTACCATGCCTGGCTATTTTTTCTTTATAGGCATATTTCCCTGATGAAAAATTGTGTTGTTCTCAATTATTTGTCAATTAAGTAGAAGCAAAATACAGAAAAAATTAGGAATCTAATCCCTGATTTACAATTTTCTGGCTTTGTGAGCTTGAGCAAAATACTTTCTCTGTGCCTCCTAAAAGGAACAAACAGTAGTGACCACTGGCAGTTGAGATTAAATGAGTTAATATATACAATGCTTAGGACAGCGCCCAGCACATAGTGAATATAATAGTCTCCCACTTATCTGAGGTTTAACTTTCTGCAGTTTAAGTTATCCCCACTCAACCACAGTCCTAAAATATTAATGGAGAATTCCAGAAATAAAATCTCATAAGTTTAAAATTGCATGCCATTCTTAGTAGCATGATAAAATCTCACTCTGTCTTACCTAGGAGGACTATCCCTTTGTCTTTAACCTTTGCATAGTAGGGTAATCATGTTAGGTCTCAGGCAGCAAGTTCCAAACTTGCCTTCTGTGAGCTGTGATTCTGGTGCAGGTTGAATATCCCCTATCTGAAATGCTTGGGACCAGAGGTACTTGTTAGATTTTAAGACAGGTGTTATTCTAGATCTCATTTCTGTGAAGACACTGAGGGTATGTAAAATAAGATTATCTTTCAGCCGGGCATGGTGGCTCACACTTGTAATCCCAGCAGTACTGCCAAAAAAAAAAAAAAGGTTATCTTTTCTACAATGACTGTCTCTTGAATCTTGAATGCAGGAATTTCCATTTTCTGCCATTTAATACCTACCATATAGAAACTGTTGAATGAACATAGCAATCATGCTTTTTTTCTTCTTTCCACAGTACCTTGGCCATGTAGAAGTTGATGAGTCCAGAGGAATGCACGTCTGTGAAGATGCTGTGAAAAGATTAAAAGCTGTATGTATTTGATGGTTGCCAGTATTGATCTATATTTTGTTAATATATTCTTACAAGATTGTGTCAGCAAATTTTAGTAACCCAGTGTCCAGTAAAAACTATACTTCTCTTAAGGCAAAAGCTATGGGCTTTCTTAAAAAGAACATTTAGCCTGGCATGGTGGTGCACGCTAGTAATTCCAGTACTTGGGAGGCTGAGACAGGAGGATCACAGGTTTGCAGCCGGCCTTAGCTACTTAGTGAAGCCCTCCACAACTTAGTGAGACCCTGTTTCAAAATAAAGAATGAAAAATAGGGCTATGGATGTAGCTTGGAGGTAAAATGCCCCTAGGTTCAATTCCTAGTAACACACACACAAGAAAAAGAGCAATCATGTTGTCCATCCAAAGGCAGAAATGATAAAGACCAGCCAAACATTACTCAAAGTGTACTTTTGATTTATTATAATTAGTGAAACAAGTGGTATAAAGTCTGATAGAAGAGCCAGGTGTGGTGGTGCACGCTTGTAATCCCAGTACTTGGGAGGCTGAGGCAGGAGGATCATAGCAGGTTCAAAGCCAGCCTCAACAGCTTAGAGGCTCTCAGTAACTTAGTGAGACTCTGTTTCCAAATAAAATATAAAATAGGTCTGGGAGTGTAGCTTAGAGGTAGAAGGCCCCTGGGTTCCATCCCCAGTACCACAAAAAAAAAAAAAAAAATCTGATAGAAGGACAATATTCTAAAACCAGTTTAAAACTGTTACAGTTGACATCCTAACCTGTGATAACTGGGTTATATACTACTGATCTTAAATCTACTACAAGAAATAGTTTTCCAGGAAAAAGAAGAAAATAGAGATATCAGTGTTGATGCCTGATGAGGTTTACTTTTCAGGAGATTTCTCATTATTATCTTGACTACTACTCCTATGTTTTCTTCTCTACACCCCTCTAACAAAACAGTTTGTTTCTGCTGACTTTTGCATAAATTTTAGCACACTGGGAATGGAGAACCCCTTTCTGGGATAAATAATATTTCCTTTGCCTGTTATGCCATAGAACACATCCCAGGCACATGCCTGTGTATTTAATAAAAAGAGAATGGGTTCACAGTTTATAAAGGTTCAGATGAAAGTGCAATTTCATATTTCCAGTAGGCTTGAAGAATGTTCTGTCCATTCTGAAAGCTCTTCACAACCTTCTTTCCCTCCCACGAGGCCTCCCCTGCTGCTCTGTGAAGGCGTTAAGCACTACTTCTGCCTGCCTTGCCCCAGACAGTGTTAGATACATGTCGCTCTGGGTTTGCATATGCTGGGCTGCCACAGTTTTGGCTACTAATGAATGTTTGTTTTTCTTAATTTGCTTAATAACTAAAACGTTTCTGCTTATCGGTATAGTCTATATTATCTCTTATTTATAATTCCTCTATTTAAAATATACAAATATGTAAAATTTAAAAATACCTCAAAGAGATAGATTTTGGAATGGATGCCTGAATCTGTTGTAAACAGGAAAGGTGAAGAGAAATAACTGATTGTGTATACAAAGAACTAAATGACAGTACAGACACACACACACAAATTCATATATACCAAATACCACAGGCAGTTCGAAAGAGAAACAAAATTTTAATTTATTATTTACAAAATAATTCTTAGTTCTTCTAGAAGAATAAACAGGATGAATTTAGCTAAGAACATTTTTAAATTTTTATTTATTTTTTATTTTTTGCAGTACTGGGGATTGAACCCAGGGACATTCTACCTCTGAGCTACACCCCCAACCCGGTCTGTCTTTCTTTCTTCCTTCCTTCCTTCCTTCCTTCCTTCCTTTCTTTCTTTCTTTCTTTCTTTCTTTCTTTCTTTCTTTCTTTCTTTTTTTTTGCGGGTCTGGGGATGGAACCCAGGGGGATTAGACCTCTGAGCTACACCTCCTGCCCTATTTTTTATTCTTTATTTTGAAACAGGGTCCCACTGAGTTGCAAAGGGCCTCACAAAGTAGCTGAGGCTGTCCGCAAACTGCGATCCTCTAGTCTCAGCCTCTCTAATGCTGGGATTATAAGTGTGCGCCACCCCACGCCAGGCTTCCCAGCCCTATTTTTTATTCTTTATTTTGAAATAGACTCTCACTAAGTTGCTGAGGATGACCATGAACCTGTGATCCTCCTATCTCAGTCTCTCAAGTACTGGGGTTAGAAGCATGTGCCACCATGCCTGGCTAAACATTTATTTAAATAATGCAATTACTTGCCTTTTTTTTCTTTTTTCTTTTGGTGGTAGTGCTACTGGGGATTGAACCCAGGTGCATTCTACCTCTGAGCTATACCCCAGCCCTGTTGCCCTGTTTTTTATTATTTTGGAACACCATCTCACTAAGTTACAGAGTGCCTCTCTAAGTTGCTGTGGCTGAGAAATCTGTGCTCCTCTTGTCTCAGCCTCCTAAGTACTGGAATTACAAGCATGTGCCATCACACACCCAGCTAAAACTTAACATTTCTAGTTAGTGCTTTTTAAATTTATCAATTTTTTTTTTTTTTTTTGGTGGTACTGGGGGATAGAACCCAGGGGCTTTCTACCTCTGGGCTACACCCCCAGCCCTATTTTATAATTTATTTGGAAACAGGGTCTCACTAAGTTGCTGATAGCCTTACTAAGTAGCTGAGGCTGGCTTTGGACTATGCCATCCTCCTGTCTCAGCCTCCCAAGTGCTGGGATTACAAGCGTGCGCC
This sequence comes from Muscardinus avellanarius, assembly GCF_963383645.1. Taxonomy (NCBI): domain Eukaryota; kingdom Metazoa; phylum Chordata; class Mammalia; order Rodentia; family Gliridae; genus Muscardinus; species Muscardinus avellanarius. Next base: position 77,843,589 of record NC_137798.1, on the reverse strand, counting down.
ACCACACCTGACTTAAATTTATCAATTTAAATTTATCAAGTCATTTATCAATTACATTTCTAGTTTGTTAGTGGGGAATTGAGGAAGAAGATATTTACAGCTAGAACTGAATGTATGTGAGATTTACTCCAAAAGTAATCCTTTTCTTTTTATTTTCTTTTTGTTATACTGAGGATTGAACTCAGGCAGGCTCTACATCTGAGCTATACCTTCAGCTCTTTATTATTTTTTTTACTTTTTTTTATTTTGAAACAGCGTATCCATAAGTTGCCACATGCTAGTTTCATACCTATAGTCCTCCTGTCTCAGTTTCCTGAGTACTTAGATTGTAAGAGTGTGCTACCACAGGCAGCTAGTCCCTTATAATTTAGAATTACTTTAACTTCATTTGGAAGTCATCTGCATATTTGATATTCTCAAATGAAAAAACACCATCACTAAACAAAATAAATATATTTTAAAATTATTATGATCTTATGCATAAAGTTAGTTGCAGTTATTTTCAACTTATTTACTTTGTGACATAATTTAACTGATTATCTAGTATAGTGCTTATATAGTATAAGAGACAGGAATGGCTGTTGCCCATTTAGTTGTCTGTATAGCACACTCAGTTGGAGGGTGAGAAATGTTGTCATTTATCAGTCACTTTTATAAGTATTGTGTCAGGCCTCTGGATCTCTTGTTTCGCCCTGGCCCAAAATGCCCTTCATTTTTTAGGGTCATTTCTTCCCATTGTCTCTTAAATGTCTCTCCCTGTTTGTCTTGGTTTTAGACTAGTTCCATTATACTACCAGTTTCTAATATGTTGGTTTTTTATTCACTATTTGATACATTTGTTTTAATATATGTTCTTGTTTTAGCAGGTAAAAGAATCATAACATAATTGTTTTTTAAAAACAATATTATTCTCTAACAATTGTCATTATGTATTTTGCACATCAACTTTTTTCATTAACATTTGGGGTCTTTTATAAGAAATGGAAACTTCATGTTTAACAAAAGGCTTTTCTAGGTGCTAAATTAAATATTAACAAGATTCCTTTCCTCACCTCCCCATCCTTCAGGAATGGTGAATTTTAACTTTGGCTGCATCCTTAAAGGCTGACGGTTACTCATAGTCTAACTAAACTAGGGTCACCAAATTTGGCAGCAGACATAATTTTTAGTCTTACTCTGATAACTACCTTAATTACATTGTTATTTTTCCTGCTTAAAATAAAAATAATTTGTGAAAATACTTGATGCTATTTGTGACTTTGAAAATTTAGGATGAAAAAATGTTCAGTGTTTGAGAACATTGAATGGGTTTTTAAATTATGTGAGAATAAAATTTCAGTAGTTGTCTCTTCCTATACATTACTCAGCAATAAATATTGATAGTCATATAAAGACTAAAGGTAGGTAAACTAGTAAAGTTAAGATAGATTGGAAGAGTTAGAACCTGTCTACTGTGCATAAGTCGTTCAGAGTTTAGTTTCCAGTTTTCATAAGTGGTACTTGAATTTGATGGCAAAACCATACATAGCTAAGCTTCTCTTATCCAGACAGTTTCAAAATCATATACTTATAAATACCAGTGCAGATTTTTTTATTTGAAAACAACAGCATTTAAAAGGAAACAAAAACTATTCCTTAAATTTTGTTTGTGATCTGTAGACATGATTTGATTTTCAGATATGTTTCCTCAACTCTAGTGCAAACATTAGCCTTGTATTCTTCATAGAAGATTATTTTTTTAATCTGGGAGAGAACATATCTGTTATTTCTCCATGTGTATCAGGGAATTGATCAATTTTTTTTTTTTTTTTTTTTTGTGGTACTGGGGTTCCTGGAAGCCCTTCTACCTCTGGGCTACACTCCCAGACCTATTTTTACATTTTCATTTTGGAAACAGGGTCTCCTAAGCCAGCGCGTGCGGCTGGCTTCGAACCTGCGCGATCCTCCTGTCTCTGCCTCCCAAGCGCGGGGATTACAAGCGTGCGCCACCACGCCCGGCTATATTTTTTATCTTTATTTTGAAACAGGGTCTCACGGAGTTGCAAAGGGTCTCAACTAAATAGCAGAGACCATCTGCAAACCCATATCCTCCTGTCTCAGCCTCCCAAATGCTGGGATTACAAGTGTGTGCCACCATGCCCGGCTTAATTGTTACTATTTTTATTTCCACTCAGTGCTGGGGATCAAACCCAGGGGCCTTACACATGATACACGAGTGCTCTACTACTGTACTACATCCATGCCCCTATGGTGCCTTTTTGTTTGTTTTGGTTTTTTTGTTTGTTTGTTTTACAGCACTGGGGATGGAACCCAGGGACATTCTGCCTTCAAGCTATACCCCCATCCCTATTTTTTATTCTTTATTTTGAAGCAGGGTTTCACTGAGTTGCAAAGGGCCTCAAGTAATTAGTAGCTGAGGCTGTCCGTGAACCACAATCATCCTGTCTGAGCCTCCCAAAGGCTGGGATTACAAGCGTGTGCCATCACGCCTGGCTTGTGGTGCCTTTTTTAATATCCTGTAATACATGTGCAACTCCAGGCTCAGGCCGGTATGGCCTCCTTTCTATACATTCTCCATGTGTTTAGCCTCAGCCAGGAATGTGATTGCTGCACAATTGCATCCCTACCTTGATAACGGTTTTATGTGGTTATTTGGTGGCCTGATTTTTAATTGACAACATCTATATAGTGGACCACTAATTTTATTTTATTTTGTTAAGAAAAAAGTAAGCCAGGCATGGTGGCGCACGCCTGTAATCCCCGTGCTTTGGGAGGCTGAGACAGGAGGATAGCACAGGTTCGAAGCCAGCCTCAGCTACTGAGTGAGGCTCTCAGCAACTTAGACACTGTTTCCAAGTAAAGTATAAAATAGGTCTGGGAGTATAGCCAAGAGGTAGAAAGCCCCTGGATTCCACCCCCAGTACCACTAAAAAAAAAAAAAAAAAAAAAAAGACGGCCACAATAAAGGCATTTAATTTAAAAAAAAAAAAAAAAGAAAAGAAAAAAAGGTCTTTCTATATCGTCCAAGCTGGTGCTAAACCCCTAGACTCAAATGATCCTCTTTCCACAGCCTCCCAAGTAGCTGGCCCTAAAGGCACAGCCGTTGTACCTGGCCACCACTGCTCTAGCCCTAGCCCTTTTTGTTTTTTGTTTGGAAACAGCATCTCACCAAATTACCCTGTCCTGGCCTTCAGCCTATAATCCTCCTGTCTCAGCTTCCTAAGCACTGAGAGTAGAGGTCACTGCACCCAGCACTACTGACTTAAATCGAAAAATGTATATAGAACCAGTCTTCTATTTACCATTCACTATTATGAACTTAAAATGCAAAAAAATCATACCAAACCAGTATGTCTTCATCTTTTTTCTGCTGCCAAATTTGAATAATCTCTGTTTTAAATCTAAATAGAGATTACTAAATTAACTACTTGGCCTGCATGAATACAGGGTCTGGTTTCTTCTCTCTCCGTGGATTCTTAGGCCATCCAGTGTGTTTCCCTGCATTTTCATGCACCCTTCCTCTCCCCTGTCACTCCTGCTATGGATGACTCTAAAGCTCTCACTCCCACTCCTCCTCCCACTCCGCCCTTCCCCTACTTCTGTAGATGCTTATTGATGTAAACTCTAGGATATTTAGCCCATACAATAATAGCACTCGACTTGTCCCCCTGTTCCTCCAGGAAAGGAAGTTCTTCAAAGGCTTCTTTGGAAAAGTAAGTTTGATACCACATTCCTGCTTGCTTTATAAGGAGTTACACCCCTAGTATAGCACTGACTTTTTTTTTTTAACAAGAGGAGTATAATTTGACTGTGTATGAAAATTAATGAATTAGATAGTTGCTATCTACTGTATTTTCTGTGTGCCTTTTGATACTAAATCTAATTATTTCTAGAGAAGTCCAATAAGTGAATCGAGTAATTAAAAAAAGTTATCTCAATACTATTAAATAAATTTCAATTGATTTTGTAAAACTGTATAATATTAGTATGCCAGCTATATTTCAAACAGGTAGGTTTATTTAACACCCAGTATTAATAGAAATTGGAAGAAATATTAAACTCAAGTGAAAAGTTAAGATATCTAATTTTACATTCAATGTATAACTTTCAATCTAAGGGTAAATTTCAAATAAAAGTATATAAACTTATCTGGATGATCCTGTTATAATTTTTAATCTGGGCTGCTAATTGTAGAAAATCCATCTTAATTATTAGTCTACTAAATATCTCATATGGAATGTTCTTTATGTAGACACTTTTAAGAATAAAGCTTTAGCTAGGTGTGGTCACACGCTTGTAATCCCAGCATTCAAGAGGCTGAGACAAGAGGATCGCAGTTCACACGAACAGCCTCAGCTACTTACTGAGGCCCTCTGCAACTCAGTGAGACCCTGTTTCAAAATCAGGAATAAAGCCGGGCATGGTGGCGCACGCTTGTAATCCCTGCGCTTGGGAGGCTGAAACAGGAAAATTGTGCAGGTTCAAAGCCAGCCTCAGCTGGCTTAAGAAACCCTGTTTCTAAATAGAATATAAAATAGGTCTGGGAGTGTAGACCGGATATAGAAGGCCCCTGGGTTCCATCCTCAGTACCACCAAAAAAATAAAAATAAAAATAAAAATAAAAGAATAAAAAAATAGGGCAGGAGGTGTAGCTCAGAGGTAGAATGCCTCTGGATTCCATCCCCAGACCCGCCCCTCCCCCCAAAAAAAATAATAATTTAAGCTTTTTTAAGTTAAAAATACAAGGGCTTAGCCGGGCGTGGCAGCACATGCTTCTAATCTCCGCGCTTGGGAGGCTGAGACAGGAGGATCGTGCAGGTTCGAAGTCAGCTGCGCTGGCTTGAAAGACCCTATTTCCAAATAAAAAGTATAAAATAGGTCTGGGAGTGTAGCCCGGAGGTAGAAGGGCTTCCAGGAACCCCAGTACCACAAAAAAAAAAAAAAACAAGGGCTCAGCTGGGCATGGAGGTACATGCTTGAATATCCCAGCCCTTGGGAGGCTGAGACAGGAGGATCGCATAGGTTCAAAGCCAGCCTCAGCTATTTAGTGAGACTCTCAGCAACTTAGACTCTGTCTCCAAATAAAGTATAAAATAGGTCTGGAAGTATAGGCTGGAGGTAGAAAAGCCCCTGAGTTCTACCCCCAGTATCACCCAAAAAAAAAAATATATATATATATATATATAGCCTTGATGTAGCTCAGTAGTAGAGCACTTGTCTAGTATGCGTGATACCCTGCCCTGAGTTTTATTCCCAATATGCAAAAAGTAAAATAAAAAAGAAGTACATGGTATGCCAGTATGCAAATAGGTAAATACATTTATAACATTTTTGTGTTCATTTATCATTGTTTAGTTTTGAAAAGGTACTATAAAGTAATTAAGACTGAGAGTATGAGAGGACAATGCTATCATTAAATAGCTGAGTATAAGTTACTGAAAGTTTATGTGAGTATAAAAATTCTGTCACAATTGTTTTTCTACTGAGTAGTTATTTTAGGAATCTCTTCTAACGAACAAATAATTTCCATTTCTTTCTCAATTAAATTTTTAGCTGTAACTCATTTTTAAATTTTCTTATTCTAGCTTAGGCCACTTTTATACAAGTACAGTAAATAAAGTATTTTAGATCTAATGGTCTAATTCAATCACTGATGTCACACTGAAACAAAAAATCAAATAATTTACCCATAGGTCACAATAAAATTTTTAGTAGACAGTTTGAGTCTGAGTGAAATTAACAGGTTCTTACAATATAGGATACAGGGCTAGAGTTGTAGCTCAGCAGTCAAGCACTTACTTAGCATGCATGAGGCTCTGGGCTTGATCTCCAGCACTGCAAATGAAAGTAGATATATTTTTCTGCGTGTATTTTATGTATAGGATTCATATCTATAATTCTGCAGATATTTGCAGCATTATAAATTGGCATCATGTTATTAAGAAAATTTATAATTGTCAGTTTTGTGTAGTATTCTGTTCCAAGTAGAATTTCTTTTTTTTTTTTTTTTTTGGCGGGCCTGGGGATGGAACCCAAGGGCATTTGACTTCCAAGCTACACCTCCTGCCCTGTTTTTTATTCTTTTTTATTTTTTATTTTTGGTGGTACTGGGGTTCCTGGAAGCCCTTCTCCCTCTGGGCTACACTCACAGACCTTTTTCTATTTATTTGGAAACAGGGTCTCTTAAGCCAGCGAGGCTGACTAGGAACCTGCGCGATCCTCCTGTCTCCGCCTCCCAAGCGTGGGGATTACAAGCGTGTGCTACCACACCCAGCCTTTTTTGTTATTTTTTTGAAACAGGGTCTCACTCAGTTGTGTAGGGCCTCACTAAGCTGAGGCTGTTGGCGAACCACGATCCTTCAGTCTCAGTCTCCCCAATGCTGGGATTACAAGCATGCGCCACCACGCCCGGCTCAACCAAGCAGAATTTCTAAAAGCAATTCCACATCACTACAATTATCATAAAATTTTTAATTATCTTCCAAGGAATTTAATGGCTCTACTATAGTTAAAATAAGCATGTTTAGATTGTAGAAAATATTTGTGTTGCCGGACATGGTGGTACACGCTTGTAATCTCAGCAGTTGGGAGGCGGAGACAGGAGGATCACAGATTCAAAGATAGCCTCAGCAAGTGAGACTCGTAAGACTCATTAGAGTCCCTGTTTCAAAATAAAACTAAAATACAGAGCTAGAGGTATAGCTCAGAGGTAGAATGCCCCAAAGTTCAATCCCCAATACCACAAAAAAGAAAGAAAATATTGGTGTACAGAAAAAGCAATGTTAAAAGTACATATTTTCAAAGATTATAACAGTGTTAGAGAACAAAGACAGTTCTTCAGAATCAACCTCAAGATGGCCATATACATTGCTGTATAGAACGGGGTCAAGCTGCGCCTGAACTGGGTTACTCTGTGCTCTTTAGCTGTTTGCACTGCATTTTTGTTATGTGATGAATTTATGAGGTGAAAGAAAGAAAACTGAGTCATCTCATTTAATCATTAAGTAACCCAAAATTAATATTCTTCATTACTTACAGAGTGCGGAAATTGAGAGATCAAGTGACATGCCTGAGTTCACAGATCTAGAAGTGGTAGAAGTTTCCAGATAATCTGACTCCAGAGCCATGTTCTTAATCACCATGCTATACAGTCACGCCTTCTCTCTCTCTCTCTTTTGGTAGTACTGAGTATGGAGCCCAGGGGCCTTCTGTTTCTGAGCTATACCCCCAAGCCTATTTTATTTTTTATTTGGAAACGGGATCTTATTCAGTTCTTAAGACTGACTTTGAACCTGTGATCCTCTTATTCAGCCTCCCAAGTTCTACTGGGATTACAAATATTCACCACCATGCCGGCTTTGCGCTGCCAGGCTTGTTTTTTGTTTTTTTCTTTTTATAAGACATTTATTTTATTTTTTTTTTCATCACATTGGTTAGGTTGTGCTATCTTGGGACCAACTTTGCTCAACTTTCATAAATATTCTGCTATTAACTGTGGCAGCACCAGGCATTTCTAGCAAAATAGCCTTGTTTTCTAACAAAAATAAAAGCAAATTTAGTGTGTGTGTGTGTGTGTGTGTGTGTGTGTGACTGAGGATTGAACCCAGGGGCATTCCAACTCTGAGCTACACTCCCAACCATATTTTTATTTTTATTTTTGCAGGTCTAGGGATGGAACCCAGGGGTGTTTGACCTCCAAGCTACACCCCCTGCCCCATTTTTTATTCTTTATTTTGAAACGGTCTCACTAAGTTGAAGAGAGCCTCACTGAGTAGCTGAGGCTGTCCACGAACCACAATCCTCCGGTCTCTGCCTCCCGAATGCTGGGATTACAAGCGTGCGCCACCACGCCCGGCAGGGTCTCCCCTCATTGCTGAGAGTCTCACTGCTTGCTGAGGTTATCCTCAAATCTGAGATCCTCCTGTTAGCCTCCCAAGTACCGAGATTACAAGTGTGGGCCACCGTACCCAGCTTATGTTTTATACTTTTTTTTTTTTTTTGGTGCATTGTACTCATACCTCTTAATGGAGTGCTCTGCCCCTTCTTGGGGGAAAAAAAAATCAGCCAGGTGTAGTGGCCCACACTTATAATCCCAGCATTTGGGAGGCTGAGGCAAGAGGATCAGAGTTTGAAGACAGCCTCAGCTACTTAGTGAGGCCCTTTGCAACTCAGTGAGACCCTGTTTCAAAATAAAGAATAGAAAATAGGGGTAGGAGTATAGATTGGAGGTTCCATCCCCACACCCTCAAAAAAAAATCTTTGTCAGTAGTTCACACTTTTTTTTTAGTTTGGAGATGCTGACTAGTGAGTTTGAGGCCCACAGTGTCTCCTTAGAGATACTAAGAGATCCCATAATGGCATCCTTGAACAAATGTGACTATCAGAATTTTTTTCTTAGCCGGGCGTGGTGACACACGCTTGTAATCCCAGCATTCGGGAGGCTGAGACCTGGAGGATCGCAGTTTGCGGACAGCCTCAGCTGCTTAATGAGGCCCTCTGCAACTCAGTGAGACCCGGTTTCAAAATAAACAATAAAAAAATAGGGCAGGGGGTGTAGCTCAGAGGTCAAATACCCCTGAGTTCCATCCCCAGACCCGCAAAAAAAAAAAAAAAAAAAAAAGAATTTTTTTTCTGAAGTTATTAGGGGAAATTTTATTTTTATTGAAGGGCAAGTATTTTCTAATGCTTTTTTTTTTTTTTTTTTGTGGTGCTATACTCCCAGACCTATTTTATATTTTATTTGGAAACAGAGTCTCACTAAGTTGCTGAGAGCCTCACTAAGTAGCTGAGGCTGGCTTCGAACCTGTGCGATCCTCCAGTCTCAGCCTCCCAAGTGTGGGGATTACAAGCGTGCGCCACCACCCCCGGCTCTAATGCATATTTTTTTAAATTGTGATTAAGAGTGTCAAAGAATTTTGAAAAAGGGAGAGAGAAAGCATTATTCAGAACTTCACAAGGAATATGATTTTGTTAGTGTTTGTTGTTTTTGTTGTTTTGCAGTGCTGAGAATCAAACCCAGGGTACATGCTAGGCCAGAGTTCTTCTTTTGAACTAAGAATCCCCCATCCCAAGACTGTGCTTTTAAATGAAATTTTTTTTAGTTTGAAGCCTTTTCAATTTGTTGCCACCATTCAGTTCACCCCATGCTAGTCTGCGAGAAATAGTCTAATGAAGAAATGAGATTTGTTGAGTTTGCTAGATCAGCTGGGATTTGATAAGAGCTAAACGTGAATTCTTTTCTCATGGAATAGTATTTATGACAGGGAGGTTTTGTTTTTTTTTTTTTTTTTGTGGTGGTACTGGGGTTCCTGGAAGCCCTTCTACCTCCAGGCTACACTCCCAGACCTATTTTTACATTTTTATTTGGAAACAGGGTCTCCTAAGCCAGCGAGCGTGGCTGGCTCTGAACCTGCGCAATCCTCCTGTCTCTGCCTCCCAAGCGCGGGGATTACAAGCGTGCGCCACCACGCCCGGCTGACAGGGAGTTTTTATCCAGTATGATTCTTCATAACTGTTGGTGCTTTGTCTTTTAATCTGTGTGGTTTAGTAGTCCAGGGTATACAGAACAACAGTAATCAAGAAACATGTCCACCATACACACTTACATGAAAGTAGGAAGTGAAGCCGGGCGTGGTGGCGCAGGCTTGTAATCCCAGCATTCAGGAGGCTGAGACAGGAGGATCGCGGTTTGCGGACAGCCTCAGCTACTTAGTGAGGCCCTTTGCAACTCAGTGAGACCCTGTTTCAAAATAAAGAATAAAAAATAGAGCTGGGGGTGTAGAATGCCCTTGGGTTCCAACATCAGTACTGCAAAAAGAAAGAAAGAAAGAGAGAAAGGAAGGAAGGAAGAAACAGTTGTTAAAGCTAAGAGGTTGAATACCCCTGGGTTTTGTTCTCAGTGTGGAAAAGTAGATAAATGAAAGAACTGTTAGTCCTGATTTTGAATTTTCCCTACGTCACCTCCTGAACCTAAGCACTCTGATTTCCTCCTTCCTACCTTACCTACTGTTGGGAGCATTGCCTCCAAGTCAGATCTGCTATGGAGTTGTATTATAGACATCTTTTCTTTTCTTTCTTTCTTTTCTTTTTATGGTCTGGGAATGGAAGACAGGGGCATTCAATCTCTGAGCCACAAACCCTGCCCTATTTTTTTATTCTTTATTTTGAAACAGGGTCTCACTGAGTTGCAGAGGGCCTCACTCAGTAGCTGAGGCTGTCTGCAAACCGCGATCCTCCTGTCTCAGCCTCCGGAATGCTGGGATTGCAGGCGTGCGCCGCCACCCGGCTTGTTATAGCATCTAAAAGGAAAAAGCAGAAAGGGCCGCGTTAACATTTTCCAAACTAGCCACATGAAGTTGATCAGTCTTAGGAAATCCAGGTGTGCTCTCAACTGTTGTTTTTTTTTTTTTTTTCTTTTTTTGTGGTACTGGGGGTGGAACCCAGGGGCTTTCTACCTCCGGGCTACACTCCCAGACCTATTTTATATTTTATTTGGAAACAGGGTCTCACTAAGTTGCCGAGAGCCTCACTAAGTAGCTGAGGCTGGCTTCGAACCCGTGCGATCCTCCTGTCTCAGCCTCCCAAGCGCGGGGATTACAAGCGTGTACCACCATGCCAGCTATTTGCAAGTATTTTAAACATGGAGAACTTTCACATAAAAAACTAGGATCTACCTTAAGAATTAGAAAATATGGCCAAATAGCATGCTTTCTGTGAGGCCAAAGTGGTGTGAGCCAAGTAGCAGCTGTGCCCGTGTGTTGCCAGGCTCTGCCTGCACACAGCCTGCCTCTCCTTAATTACCTCCCTTTAACCTTAGGTATTTGACTTTGTGAACGCCTCCCTGGGCTATTTCGTCATTTACTTGTACCTGTATAAAAATTACTAAAACTATTACAATATTTGTTCTAACAGATCCTGTTAATGTACTGCCAAATATATTTTTTAAGTTTTTATGCTTTTAAATTGTTAAATGGCACCACTAGGAATGGCTAAGTTATAAAGAATGTATGGTTGAAAAGTAGCAGATGGTTATGTTGTTTTCACCTGATTCTTGACTGTAAGCCCTTTTGTGGTATTTATGAACTCTCTTGGGTCAGTGTATTCACATCTATATGTTCTTTTAGATTTCCTAAACCTCTCTCCTGTATGAGAACTTGTGCTTAGTGCTTAAGAAAAGGATACATGCTGGATCCTTTTCTTAAAAGTAACAAAATAGCTGCTGCCTTTTCTCCTCTCTTCCTTCTTGCTTCTAAATTCCATGACCTTCTTTGAATAAATTTTACCTTCTATTTTGCTGAATGGATCTTTTTACAATTTGTTTTTTTTCTTTTGAAGTATATGATGACAAATTCCTGGGAGGACAACAAAGACTGGAGTAATCAGAAGATGTTCAGAGTGTGTGTGTGTGTGTGTGTGTGTGTAATGTTAAAGTCTTGGTCACTGACCTTTTTGTAGATTTAAAAAAAAGTCATTCACTTTCAAAGCTATCCTTTTTTGCTGTGTTCATGACAACTTGGGCCTCAAGTCTCAGTACCTAAAACATGCCAGGGACTACACTATCACGTACAAAGAGATAAGTAAGACAGTATATTTTTCTAGTCCAATTGCTCTTTTGTTTTTAGATGAGTTTTGCATTCTCCTGCTTTTTCTTTACCCCTCTAGTTTTTCTTGTTCTAGTCTCCTTCAGCTTGCTTCCTACTTCACCGAGAAAACCAGTGGAAGAAAGTCCTCCACACGCACCTACCTGCCTGCAGCCGTGCCTGCATCCTCTTATCCTCTGCTCCAGGGATGCGCGGGGCCCAGCTGGAGCCAACTCTCCACTATATTCTGACTATTTCAGCTCTTATTCTATGAATGCTATCCACTCTCATCCATATTTGGCTTTTTCTGGTGTGTCATCATAAAAACAAACTTTTTATTTTTATTTTTTATTTTATTTTTTGGTGGTACTAGGGTTCCTGGAAGCCCTTCTACCTCCGGGCTACACTCCCAGACCTATTTTATATTTTTATTTGGAAACAGGGTCTCTTAAGCCAGCACGGCTGGCTTCGAACCTGCGCGATCCTCCTGTCTCTGCCTCCCAAGTGTGGGGATTACAAGGGTGCGCCACCACACCCGGCAAAAAAACAAACTTTTTAAAAAAGAAGTTTCTTGTTGCTGCCCTCAGTTCCTCCCATCCTTCTTTTACTGATCCCGTTTAGTCACTGCACACTTTCCCCTCCAGCAAGTCTTCCTTTATATTACTATCCAGTGAACCTGTCATCCTGCTCATGCTGTCTTGTCACCATTGCTACTCTTTGAAATGTACAGTTCAGAGATGGTAATCTCCTGGTTTTCCCTTTAGCACTGCCTTCTTCCCAGTCTGTGGACTCCTCTTCCTACAGCACTCCCCTGATGATTTCACCCAGTGTCATGACTTTAAATACCATATGTATGCTGGTGGTTTTGAAATGTATATCTCCAGACATCTCTGAACTCCATAGTGGTGTTTCCATCATAGAAACAATATGGCACATGAATCAAGGGCACAGACTCTGGAGTCAGATTACTTCAGTTTAACCCTAGTCCAGGCACTTAGAAGCTTTGTGACTAATACCTACCTCAGTGATTACCGTGAAGATTAAATGAGTTAACAAAAGCAGTGTACAAAACAGCCTCCTGCTGTAGATAAGTACAGCAATCATTACCTGCATTAGTCACTTGAACTTTGAGCTCTCAGACATATCTCACAGTTCAACATATCACAGTCTAAATTCCTGAGCCTTTTCCCCAAAACTAGTCCCCGCCGGTCCTCCCCACCTCAGTACATAGCAGCTCTGCCTGTCCATATGTTCGATCCAAAAATCCTGGATGAACTGGCTCCCTTTTTTCTCTTCTACATTATACCCAGTCCTTCATCAGTACCTGTCTGCTGCAGCCTTCAAGAACCTAATCAATTCTCAGTAACATTACTGCCCGATACAAGCTATACAAGCTGCCCGATACATCTCCTTTCCCTGTATCATCACAGTAGTATCTTACTTCCTTGCTCCCATTGTGGTCATCCTCTTTATCTCTTCTCAAGATATCAGCCTGATAGCCGGGCATGGTGGGGCATGCTTGTAATCCCCGCACTGGGGAGGCTGAGACAGGAGGATCGTGCAGGTTCAAAGCCAGCCTCAGCTACTTAATGAGGCTCTCAGCAACTTAGTGAGACCCTGTTTCCAAATAAAATATAAAAAAGGTCTGGGAGTATAGCCCGGAGGTAGAAAGCCTCTGGGTTCCACCCCCAGTACCACAAAAAAAAAAAAAAAAGATATCAGCCTGAGTGATCTTTTTAAGCCAGAAGTGTGATTGTGGTGTTTCATTGCCCAGATCCTCTATGGCTTTCTGCCCTATATAAACCACTGTCTTTGAGCCTCGTAGGGCGCTATGCACGAATTACCTCTCCTTTTTCCTGCCTTACCTGGTCGTACTCCCCCTCTTGCCCTCTATGTCCAGCCCCATTAACATTCTTGCTAATTCCTAAACACACCAAGTGTGCTTCCACTTCAGGGCCTTTGTGCTCACTCTAACCTCTGATCTGGGACATCATCAGATGTGTGTGTGGCCCACTTCCTCGTCGCTCTAATCAAAGCCTGTCTCAGTGAGGCTTACTGACAACTCTTAAAATCCAGCACCGCCCTTCTCCATAGGTCCACACTCCTTACTCCCCTTCCTGGCTTTATTTCTCGAGTCATCATTTGTCATCCCCATCTATCTTATCTCTTCTCCTAAAGCATAAATTCTCTGAGGATAGGGACCTTCACTTATTTTTTCACTGCTTCGTCTTCACTGCTAGAATAGTATGTGGTCCTTAGTGGCTGCTCCACAGTATCGGAGTTTAGTGGTTGAGTAAATGAACAAACCACAAATGTACTGTTCTCAAGTTCACCCTGTAGGGCAAGGGCAGGCACTATTAAAGAAATGGCTACCAGATCGTTTAACAATAACAGGTGCTGCTAAAGCCCCAGTACCACCAAAGAAAAAAGAATGAATGTGAGAAGATGTGTTAGAAGATTTTAGGTGATGACATCCAAGGCCAAACTCTGAAATTGGGAGTGCTGTTAGAGTAAGTCAGAGGAGAAAGATCTTAGACCAAAGGGCATGGGATAAGAGAACATGCTCCACGCTCGTTCCATCATCTAACCTGGGGCTGAGGAACAGAAAACAGAAGGTGAGATTCGAGTTGCAGGTAGGAAAGCTGAGGGACTGGTGGAGGCATTCGTTGTGAGAAGGGTTTGATGAATTTGAGTTTGGACAGGTTGAATGTGGAACTTCACCTTAGCAATTGTCTGTACGTGAAATGCTGAAATGCGAGCCCACTATTAGAATAATCCCTAGCCCCCCCCCCCCAATTAAAGTGATCTAGCAAACTAGAAGGTCTAAATTGCCTCCTAAAATAGTGTGCCTTATGATATGCTGTCATCCTTATTTCCAAAAGCCTTTAAGTGCCCCTCTCATTTAAGAAAATGAAGTATTTTACTTGAGTGTCCCAAACGAAATAATTAATATACTTTTGTTTCTAAAAGCTACTGTACTTTTTTTGGGGGGGGGTGTGCTGGGGTTCCAGGAAACCCTTCTACCTCTGGGCTATACTCCCAGACCTATTTCATATTTTTATTTGGAAACAGGGTCTCTTAAGCCAGCACAACTAGCTTCGCACATGTGCAGTCCTCCTGTCTCTGCCTCCCAAGCGCGGGGATTACAAGCGTGCGCCACCACGCCCGACAAAGCTACTGTACTTTTAATGAAGCAGCCATTAGAGATGGCTGAAAAAAGTTTCTGTTTCTTCACTGCTTTGGGGAATATTTATTGTATTAATTAATTACATCTTTCTGTTCAGAAATTCAAATAACAAATTATATGTAGACTCCAAGGCCTCTTTCTCTTTAAATTTAAAATAAAAATGAAGGCCGGGTGTGGTGATGCACACTTGTAATCCTAGCATTTGGGAAGTGGAGACCAGAGGATCACAGTTCATGGACAGCCTCAGCTACTTAGGCCCTTCACAACTCAGCGAGACCCTGAGACGAAATAGGGCTGGGGTGTGGCTCAGAGGTACAGTGCCCATGGGTTACATCCCTGCTACCGCAATAAATAAATAAGCAAAATTTCTGTAAAAGCAGTCTCTTGTTCATTTCTTACAAGGCTCACTGTCTCACAGTTGCCTGGCTAATAAATTGTTACCACTTTAATGACTAGTTTATCTCTGTGTAGGTGTGACAGACTGACCCGCAATTCTTTACACACTGAGTACCTTTGAAGACCTTTGGTTTGTAGCTAAAAGAACTTTGCACAGTAGAAATGCAAGTCATTTTTGCTCACAAAGAGTGACTTGCTTGGTTCCTCCTGCCCAAATTAGTCTGTTTGATGCTGTTGCTTCTGAATATTTCATAGGTATACCAAATTATACGTTCTTCTGTCTCTAGCATTTCTTTGCTTTGGTTTACATTAGAGTATCTGCTTAACTTTTTTGCTCTTACCTATCATATGCCCAGCAGAACTGTTTTGCCTCTAAATATCACTCTTATTTATATTCATTAATTGCATGTCTTTTTTTGGTACTAGGAATTGAATCCAGAGGCATTTTACCTCCAAATTATACCCCCAACCCGACTTTATTTCTTATTTGGAAACAGGATCTTACTAAGTTGCATAGTGCCATGCTAAGTTGCCAAGGCTGGCTTCAAACCTGAGATCCTCCTGTCTCAGCCTCCCACGTACTGAAATTATATGCATGCACCACCATGCCCAGCTTAATTACATGTCTTATTAGTGATCTTGGGAATCAAAGAATTTTAGATTTGGACAGTATCTAAGATATGAGTCATAGTTTAACATAATAGATTAGGTATAAATATGTTCATCAAAAATGGGGGCAGAATTCAGGGGTACAGTTCCAAACAGATCTAGTATTTCAGTATAATGAAGTGTCTGTCTAAAACTAATTACTGATTCCTTTCTAGAGATAATATTGATTTATATCAGAAGTTGGCTTACTATGGCCCCGTATTTATTTTTTGAAAATAAAATATTATTGAAACAAAGCCATCCCCCTTGTTTACTTCCTGCCATCTCTGGCTGCTTGTGGGCCACAGTGAGTTGTGCAGTTTACACACAGTGAGCTGTGTGGCCCCGTGGAGAATACAGGAGCCACAAGGCCCCAGGTATCTGCCACCTGGCCCTCGGAAAAGCCTGCCAGCCACAGCTTTGAACTCCCCTCCAGTTCCAGCACATTTCTCCCTAGGATAATATCAGTGTGCAAATGAGAGCAATGTGAGGGTCTTGCACTCCACCAAGAACATCACCAAATAGTCATCTTCATCTTTTTCCATTTTTTTATAAGTAGCTGCTACTAAACAGATCATACTCTGGAGATAGACAGGTAGATAGCAGTTCTTTATTGGTTACTTCTGTTGCATTTTACTGTGGACAGCATTTTTTTTTTTCATGTCTAGGGGTGGAACCCAGGGGCATTCGACCTCCAAGCTACACTCCCTGCCCATTTTTTCTTTATTTTGAAACAGGGTCTCACTGAGTTGCAGAGGGCCTCACTAAGTAGCTGAGGCTGTCTGCAAACCATGATCCTCCGGTCTCAGCCTCCCGAATGCTGGGATTACAAGCGTGTGCCACCATGCCCGGCTTTGTGGACAGCTTTTATATTTGGGAGAAAATGATCTTACAGTGCTCTGAGCTTAAGTTATGGTTTCTGTGTCATTTTGGTAACATTTTATGTTCCTTCACCAGTTTTTTCACATTAAGATTACCTTCGTGTTTTCTACTTGTAATTTTTTTTTTTTTTTTTTTTTTTTTTGCAGGTCTGGGGATGGAACCCAGGGGCATTTGACCTCCGAGCTACCCCTTGCCCTATTTTTTTATTATTATTTATTTTGAAACCGGGTCTCACTGAGTTGCAGAGGGCCTCACTAAGTAGCTGAGGCTGCCTGCGAACTACGATCCTCCTGTCTCAGCCTCCTGAATGCTGGGATTACAAGCATGCACCACCACGTCCGGCTCCAACTTATAATTTTTAATAGATTCACTACCTGCTATCATTTTCTCCTCTGTTAGAGACTGCTTAATCCCTGTATTGATTTATATTTACTCACAATGAAAGCTTAAGGCAGACAGTAATTTTTAAATTCTAAGCTGGATATTTAGAGCAGTTATCTGCAAGTTAAACTAAACTTTCATTTGTCTTTTTTTACTTATAGGCTAGCTTGATCCTTCTCAGATTTCCCTAGTCTAAATTTTAAGTTATTAACGTTCTATCCATGTGAAATCCATTTTCTTGCTTTGAATAATTAGCAATCTTATTTTTATTGTTAAATTTTCATAAGACTGTCATTAGTCTATGTGAATTCTACATCTAACCTTGAAATTATTATTAATAGAATATACTGGAGCTGGGCTTGGTGGCACAGGCTTGGAACCCCAATACTTGGGAGGCTGAAACAGGAAGGCCACAGGGTCAAGATCCACCTCAGAAGCTGGGCATGGTTGTGCACACTTGTAATCCCAGCATTTGGGAGGCTGATACCAGAGAATCGCAATTTAAGACCAGCCTCACCTACTTAGTGAGGCCCTTTGCAACTCAGTGAGACCCTACTTCAAAATAAAGAATAAAAAAAAAACAGGGCTGGGGGTGAAGCTTGGAGGTAGAATACCCCTGGGTTTCATCCCCAGTACTACCAAAAAAAAAAAAAACACTTGCTTTTCCTTCTATTCCCCTAGTTGTTGGTACCCTCTCCGCCTACTTACCCAAGCAAGAAACCCAAGAGAAATGCCCAAATCCCCCCTCATATTTATTAAGAGCCTTTGCCTCTCCGTGTACATCAGCCAAGAGAATTCAGCCCTGTTTTTCTCACACACGATCATGTGGTCATCCTGCATCGTGTCGGTCTCTTTCAGCAGAAAGTAGTCTTTCAGGCAGAAGTAGTCTTCTGCCTGAGTTGTTGGAAAGATGCTAATCTGTTTCACTGTGCGTAGGTTCCTTCAGTAGCCTCTGGTTCAGCAGAGTTAAGATCTTAGAGGCACTCCAGGTCTTTCCTGCTGCATTTCTCCCATTGCTCCTCACTCACTCATCCTGCTTTCATGCCACTGAAATATTTACAGAGCCCAGATGTACATGTTGTTTGCCTCCTTGGCTTGTATTGCTATTTCTTCTGTCTGGCATTTCCACTGCCTCTGCTACTTCTCGGCCTCCCTAGCTCCACCCTATGACATCAAGAAAATTATTTCAGATCCCAGTTCCACCATATTGGTATAGTGCTCCCCAGTTCTACAAATAGATTTGACTGTACCTCCTTTCTGGCATCGTTGGGCTTTGTTTTCAGCTCTGTTCTAGCACTTAACACTGTATTATTGTTTTGTCAGCTTATCTGAGTGTCGCCTCTCAGTGGACTATAAGTTCTTCAAGTAGTTCCACTGGCTAACAGATTTTGAGTGGTCTTTAGATGTATGGTGGTGGTGGAGATGATGAACCTCTGAAGTACATCGCAACAGTTTGTTTAAACAGACCATGCCTCCCATGTCAGGGATTCCTGGGCCTGGACACATGGAGAGGAGAATGGCAGACCGTTCGGTTGTTCTCATCTGTCCCTTCTAGAACCTGCTGCTCCAAACTAAACACCAGATTCCCTTCAGTCTCTACTTTTATAATCTGGTACCTATTCTTAGCTTTTGTCATGCTTTTGTTTTATTTTGCTGGTGTCCTTGGAATAGATAAGAAGAAAGGGTATTATTAAGTTACTGTTGCATTCCATCCTAAGGGAAGTCAAATATCAACTTATTCTCATGTGATTTTTATGTGCCAGAGTCTTCTCAGACAATAAAAACAAATATTCATGCTATAAGAAAATTATTTTCTTTTTTTTTATACTAGGGATTGAACCCAGAAGCATCTTACCTCCAAACTACACCCCAACCCAATTTTTTAATTTCTTTATTTGGAAACAGGGTCTCACTAGGTTGCTGAGAGCCTCCCTACATTGCCGAGGCTGGCTTTGAACCTGTGATCCTCCTGTCTCAGCCTCCCAAGTACTGGAATTCTAAGCCTGCACCACCACGCCTGGCTGAAAATTATTTTCTTGATAATCTTAAATTTTTCTATACTCCCCAAGTATTTGTGTACATTTAATGCCAAATTAAAATCTAAACCAGTTCTTGTTAATCTTGAAAAACAGTATTTTTAAGGATTATTGACAGAGTAATAAAGACTTCTGCCATTTTAACATGAAAATTTCAGGTGATCAAGGATCTTCCTACACACACTGGGATCGTGGGATGGGCAGCATCTCAATTTAGACTCATCGTTTACTTCCTACTCTAAATACACTTGTAGACGCTACTTGTGGTGTAACTCCTTATGAATCTGACTCTTGGTTTTCTTGGTTGATTTTTTTAAATGAGTGAAGAATCTAGTTATGTGTTCTTTACTCTCTATGGAATGTGATATCTTGGTTTTGAATCCATCTGTCCCTTCCCCCTTACTTAATTTTGTCTTATTGTTTTGCATTAAGTTTCTAAAATAATGGCCTTGATTGTTCTTTCTGAATGTTTCTGCAGTTTAGTTTGAGTATCTGGCTTTGGGTACCCCTCCTGAACTTGGACTTCATCTGTATTTGTGACTTTTGGAAGGTATAAGTCAGTGTTTTCTGTGGAAGATGCCCCTTTTTTAATATTACGCATGTGTTTTCTCTCCCCCTCCCTTTGGTTTCTCTTAAAAGACTGGAAAGAAAGCAGTGAAGGCAGTCCTGTGGGTGTCCGCAGATGGACTCCGAGTGGTAGATGAAAAAACTAAGGTAAGCTTTTCATAAGCTGAAATGTGATTGCCTGTGTGATTTTTTTTAATCCCCAATGATCAATTATAATGCCATTAAGCTGATATAATCACTTTATATTCTCTACTTCATCCATACTACAGTCTTTTGAAAGACTTAATGTTCAAGAAACCCAAGTAAGTTACTCATTTACCTTATAAAAAATACAATTCTCCCAACATTTTGTTCTACATGACATATCATGTTTAAAGTAGAAGACATTAGCATTTAATGCCAAGATGAGTTCTGGTTTTTCTCTTTACATATTTTAAAACTTCCATCTCACTGGGCGTGGTGGTGCATACTTGTAATCCCAAATCTTGGAAGGCCCTCCACAATTGACTGAGACCCAGTTTCAAAATAAGAATAAAAAGTAGGACTAGGGGTATAACTCCTCTACGTAGAGGTAGAATGCCCCTGGGTTTAATCCCCAGTACCACAGAAAATAAAAAGTTGTATCCCACAAATATAAAATATGACACATCTTTTACCATAACTAAAAAAAAAAAAAAAAAATTAGGTCAGGCATGGTGGCGTACGCTTGTAATTCCCGCTTTTGGGAGGCGGAGACAGGAGGATCGCCAATCTCAACAACTTAGTGAGACTCTGTTTCAAAATTTTTAAAGGGGCTGATGGGAGCTAGGTGTGGTGACACACACCTGTAGTCCCAGTACTTAGGAGGCTGAAACAGGAGGATCACAGGTTCATAGTCAGTCTCAACAATGTAGTGAGTGAAGCTCTCAACAACTTAGACTCTGTTTCCAAAGAAGAAATAAAATATAAGGCCTCTTGGTTCCACCCCCAATACCTAAAAAAGAAAAAAAAGGCTGGTGGTGCAGCTCAGACAGAATGCACCTGGGTTCAATCACTACTACTACTACTACTACTACTACTACTACTACTACTACTACAAAAGACATCTGAAATTTCTTTTTGTTCCTTAAGAAAACAGAGATAGCATGCCCCTGGGCTCAACCCCCGTTACCACACACACACATAATAAATAATAATAATAATAATAATAATAAGAAGAAGAAGAAGAAGAAGAAGAAGAAGAAGAAGAAGAAGAAGAAGAAATAAAATAGGGCTGGGGGCATAACTCAGAGATAGAATGCTCCTAGGTAATCTTATTAACCTGCTATTTAACTGACAACCCCAAATTTAAGTAAATTTTAGTAAGTACTAGTGAATGGCTCTTTGGTTAGCTTCTACTTAGGATCCAAACAAGAGTCATTTACATTTAAGAGAAAGTGATCCTCACTGACAAAATAAGAATAGAAACACAGATTCTGTACCTAGAAACCATACAATAAGTGCATCTAGTCATTAGTTTAAATTTCCTAAGAGCCGCCGGGCCTGGTGGTGCACGCTTGTAATCCCCGCCACCACGCTTGGGAGGCGGAGACAGGAGGATCGCGCAGGTTCGAAGCCAGCCTTGCTGGTTTAACAGACCCTGTTTCCAAATTAAAATACAAAAAATAGGTCTGGGAGTGTTACCCGGAGGTAGAAGGGTTTCCAGGAACCCCAGTACCACCCCCAAAAAAAAAAAAAAAATCCTAAGAGATCTAAAATCAGCAAAGTTTAACAAGATGACAATTTTCAAAAAATTTCAAGTTTCACTAGTAGGGGAGAAGGTCTGGCAAGTAAAGAACACTTTTGATAGGAAATTTGCCTGATAAACTTTGTGATTTAATCCTGCTGTATTGTCACCCTTTGACTTTATTCTAGGGTGTGTGTGTGTGTGTGTGTGTGTGTGTGTGTGTGTGTGTGTGTGTGGTACTGGGGATGGAACTCAGAGGCATTCTACCTCCGAGCCACACCCTCAGCCCTATTTTTTCTTGTTTATTTTTTGAAACAGGGTCTCACTGAGTTGCAAAGAGCCTTAGTAGCTGAGGCTGTCTGCAAACCCTGATCCTCCCATCTCAGCCTCCCAAATACTGAGATTACAAGCATGTACCACCATGCCCAGCTTATAGGCCTTTTTTCTTTTTTTTAAGTTCAAGAGAAGCAATAATCTTAAATTTTATCATACCACTTTTTGAAACAATGATCACTTTTAGTTAGGTCTTTTGTGTGTGTGTGTGTACCTAAAGTACAGTTTTTTTTTTTTTAAAGGGGTGTTTGTACCACTAAAATATATGTATTTCCTTTTTTTTTTTTTTTCCAGTCCTGAGGATTGAACCCAGGGGCATTCTACCTCCAAGCTCTACCCCTGGCCCTATTTTTTAGTCTTTATTTTGAAACATGGTCTCACTAAGTTGCAGAGGACTTCACTAAGTAGCTGAAGCTATCTGCAAACCACAGTCCTCCTGTTTCAGCCTCCCAAGTACTAGGATTACAAGGGTGCACCACCATACTCGGCTTAGGTTGGTTATTTTTAAGAGTTTGTATTGTTCTCATTGGTGTTTGGGATGAAATTTGTTGCGCTTGAAGGCTTTGTATTTGTTTTATACTATAATTGGGCATTGACGTTGCCCCCTGGTGGCTACTTAATGGCATTTGCACTTATTAATTTAGTTCTGTCCTCATTGAGTGATACTTAAGACTTTGTGACCCTTGGAACCATCATTCCACCTTTATATTTAGCTATAAACAGGGACCAGTACAGTGGTCCATGAGTGTTTGTGATAAGGTTATGTCATGATCTGCACAAATTTACCTTGATACAGAATCCAGAACTCTAGGTCCCTAATCTTAGAGGAAGAAACTATCAAATTGCCTCACTATTCATTTCCCCACCCAGGTCTACCTTGTTTCTACTTAATAGTAAAAATATATTTTGTTCTACTTAAAATCATAGTAAAAGAGGACAAATTAATTAAAATGGGATGAATTAATTAAAACATGGATAGAAAAGGAAAGTTATATTACTAAGAAAGAAACATCTTTTTTTGTATAGTTCTTGGGATTAAACCCAGGGGCATTCTACCTCCAAGCTATACCCTAGCCCTATTTTTTATTCTTTATTTAGAAACAGGTTCTCACTAAGTTGCAGAGAGCCTAAGTAGCTGAGGCTGGCCACAAACCTGTGATCCTCTTGGAAAAATAACTTTTTAAAAAATATTTTCACTTTTTTTTTTTTTTTGGTGTTACTGGGGGTGGAACCAGTACCACCAAAAAAAAAAAAAAAAAAAAAAAAAAAAAGCTTTCTACCTCCAGGCTATACTCCCAGCCCTATCTTATATTTTATTTGGAAACAGGGTCTCACTAAGTTGCTGAGCGCCTCACTAAGTAGCTGAGCTGGCTTCGAACCTGTGTGATCCTCCTGTCTCAGCCTCCCAAGCGTGGGGATTACAAGCGTGTGCCACCATGCCTGGCGTGTTTCACTTCTAAAAAAAAGTTCTGTAAAGCTTCTGTTAGACTGATACCTTCATGCAAATAATTATAAAGTCTGAACAAAACAACCTAGTTTTTTTCTTTTTTTCTTCTTTTTGTGGCACTAGGGATAGAACCCTGGAGCATTCTGACCTGAGCTACTCTCCCAGCCCTATTTTATTTTTTATTTTGAAACAGAGTCTCACTAAATTGCAGAGGGTCTCACTAAGTTGCTAAGGCTGTCCTCAAACCCTCAATCCTCACATCTCAGCCTTCCAAGTACTTGGATTGCAGGAGTGTACCACCATGTCTTGTATAACCCTTTATATGACGGGACTAGAGAATAACCCAAATCAGGCAGATTCTGGAGGGAAATTGATACTTGGGAGAAGGAAATGGCACTAGGTGATTTCTCATTTCAGAGTGTCAACCCTGCGGACAGGCACGAGTCTTTATTATCATACAGAGTAGACAGAACCCCAATTGAAAACTTTAAAAAGCCAGAACACAGGCTTTAAAGAACCAACAGCCACTGGAAAGTGAGAGGGGAAATCTGAGTCCTTGCCCATGCAGGTGTAAACTAGACCCAAATAGTACAGCTAACAATATAAAAACTGACTTTAGCTACTGTCCAAAAGGTGGAGTTATTCATTTGAGTATAATCAAATTGACTATCTGCTAAAATAAAAAACATAATATATCCTAGGAATACGACAGTATCTAGACTCTCCAGGTCTGATAGACACAGTGTTTGCAGTGCAGTGCAAAACTACTCAGCATACAAAGAACAGGAAAATGTGACTCATTCTCACAGAAAATAATACAGACCCAAACTGGAGATGACCTGCATGTTGGAATTAGCTGAGAAGATTTTTAAAACAAGGCAGTCATGGTGGCACAGACCTGTAATCCTAGTACTTGGGAGGCTGAGACAGGAGTGTCTCAGCCTCAACAAATAGTGAGATTCTCATCAACTTAGCAAGACTGTTCCAAAATAAAAATAAAATAGGGTCGGGCATGATGGCACATGCTTGTAATCCCAGCATTTTGGAGTGAGACAGGAGGATCACAGTTTGCAGACAGCCTCAGCTACTTGATGAGGCCCTTTGCAGCTCAGTGAGACCCTGTTTGAAAATAAAGGATAAAAAATAGGACTTGGGGTATAGCTCAAATGTAGAATGCCCCTGGGTTCCACCCCCAGTACCTCAATAAAATAAAATAAAATAGGACTAGGGGTGTAGCTCAGAGGTAGCATGCCCCTGGATTCAATCCTTAGTACCTTAAAAAAAAAAAAAAAAGGAGTGCTGTAGCACAGTGGTAGAATGTTTGCCTATCAAGTATGAAGCCCCGGATTCAATCCCTAGTACCACCAAAAGAAAAAAAGCATACATGTGGTCAGAGTGAGGGAGCCATCTGAGCAAGGTGATGTTCTCCTACGTCAGACTCTCAGTATTCAAACTACCGGTCCCAGATCTACCTATGCCCTGGCCTAACTGCATCCAGTGTCGGGGTTCTAATGAACATCCTGTGCTTATTCTGAGAATAACTTTATAAATCCTCTCTTCCTTTATGCTTCCCATTTTCTAGGACCTCATAGTTGACCAGACAATAGAGAAAGTATCTTTCTGTGCCCCCGATAGGAACTTCGATAGAGCCTTCTCTTACATATGTCGTGATGGCACCACTCGGCGCTGGATCTGTCACTGCTTCATGGCCGTCAAAGACACGGTGAGTCCAGCAGTGCATCCTGTTGTGCTCCTTCCAGGTCACCTCATCCAAACAGTTTCCACTGTACCTAAGACTTTGCTTTTTTTATTCAACTAGTGTGACCTGTGAGTTACAATTCATAGAGCAAAACAACTGGCTTAGATCCAAGGTCATTAAAGGAAAGGAAAACTGCCCTGGTGAGCTGAGGTGTAGAACTCCTTAGCAGGTGGGAGGCTGTGGGTTCCATCCCACCAGCAGAAAGGAAGGAAGGGGGGGAAAGCCCTGGTGACGGTGGTTACTCTACTTTAGTTGGAACTTTTTCTAATGGAAGTATTTTTAGGGGTTCATTTACTAGCAAAGAGGCTACACACATGAAAGAATAGAGTTTATTTTCAATTAATTAAAAACAGTAGAGGACAGCCGGGCTTAGTGACGCGTGCTTGTAATCCCTGTGCTTGGAGGCTGAGACAGGAGGATCGCAGGTTCAAAGCCAGCCTCAGCTACTGAGTGAGACCCTGTTTCCAAGTAAAGTATAAAATAGGTCTGGGAGTGTAGCCCAGAGGTAGAAAAGCCCCTGGGTTTCACCCTCAGTACCACAAAAAAAAAAACAAAAAACACACACACAAAAAAAATAGGGCTCATCAATAGAGTACTTACCTAGCATGCATGAATGAATCTCTGAGTTCAGTCCCCAGTACCAAAAATATATAGAGAGAGAAATACTAGATTATGATAGATTGAGCTATTGCTTGATATTGAGATTATCGCATGGTAGAAAAAAGAAAATTTTTGTGGTGCTAACGATCCAACCCAGGACCTTGCACTTGCTAGGCTAATGCTCTACCATTGAGCTGCACCCTCAGCAAAAATAGTTATTTGTGTTTAAAAACAGAGAGTAATTTCATCTTTCATAGGAATTACACAATATTCCTATATGAAAGACAAGTCTTTTAGATGATAATGATCTTACTGCATTGAGCGTATAGTTTCTGAGTTTTTTAAAGTTCAGACAGCCCAAGCGTGGTGGTATATGCCCTTAATCCCAGAAATTGAGAGACTGAAACAGAAGGATTGCAGGTTCAAGCTAGCCTCAGCAGCTTAGTGAGATCCTGCTTTGAAATTAGGAAACAACAAAAAAGGTCTGAGAGTGTAACTGAGAGGTAGGAAACCCCTGGGCTTCATCACCAGTACCACACAGAAAGAAAGAAGTCCAGACAAAATAAGGCATTTGTGAGGGCTACACCTCAGTAAAGCTCTGGAGGTAGTTTAACAAGGAAGAGAAGTGGTGTGGCCACACAGTGATATAAATAAATGTCAAGAGCCTCAGGCCCTGAGTCAGATCTGGGGTCAAGTTCTAGTTCTTACTACTTGTGGGGCCAATTACTTAACATTCTCTAAGTCTTACTATCCACTTCTATAATGGGAAATAACTCTTGTAAAGTATAAATTAGATGATTATAAGCATATTATAGGTTCTGGCTTACAGTACCTACTCCAAAGAGTGTAGCTAATACTGTCAAAGCTAAGGTGCTTTGAAATGTGAGTTAAAAGAACTACTCTTTCTTCCTCTTTCATCCCCTAAGAAAGTCACAATGACTGTGGGGTTTTTTTGCTATATCTACGTTTATAAAATTTAGAATTCAGGGGTTTCCGGTATAAATTTAAAACTCACTTTGTCAAATCATGGCTTGCAGGCTATTTGGATCTCCCAGGTCAGTGGTTCAGCTATGTCAGAATCACTGAGGGCGAGGCCACATCCCCAGAGCTTCTCCTTCGCTGGGTCTGGGGTGGAGCTCAGAACTTTCATTTGTTACCAGTTCCCAGATGATGCTGTTGGTAGTAGGGGAGATGAAGTTGCTTCTCAGGAACTCTGAGACAGCCAGGCGTGGTGCACACACCTGTGATTCCAGTTTGGGGGAGGCTGAAACAGGAGGATCACAAGTTTGAGACCAGCCGCTGAGATTTTCAGCAACCTAATAAGACCTAGTTTCAAAACAAAAAAAATAAAAATAAAATAGATCTGGCAGTGTAGCTCAGAGGTAGAATGCCCCTGGTTCTCATCCCCAGTACCACAAAACAGAAAAGTCTGCTGGAGCATAGTAAAGCACAGTAAATAAAATCTAAGTACTATTGTTACTGCCATTGTTACAATTGCTGTTTTTCAGGAGAAAGGATGTAAGTAACCAGCTCTTAAGCTTACTTATAGTTTTATTGAATGAGTATTTATAGGTAAGAGCTGCCTTTTTTGTTTTGTTATGGCTATTATTAGAGTCATTTTTGTAATTGAGAAGTAAAACAAAATTGCCTCCATGGAGAGGGTGCTTACTGTACTTAATGGAGGAAGAAACTGAAATTTTTTCATCTAAAACTTGTGTTTAAGCCAGGCATGGTGGCACACACGTAATCCCAGCATTTGGGAGCCTGAGACAGGAGGATCTGGGTTCTTGGCCAGCCTCAGCTATTAGTGAGGCCCTTTGCAACTCAGTGAGACCCTATTTAAAAATAAAGACTAAAAAAGTAGGGTTGGTGGTATAGCTTGGAGGTAGAATGCCCCTGGGTTCCATTCCCAATACCGCAAAAAATAAATAAAACTTGTGTTTATGTGTATCTGCACAGAATAAAATTATCAAGAGAACTAGTCAATGGCAAAGGTATCAAATCTGTGAAATATCATTTTATATAACAAAGCACTAAATCATTTAAAAAAGAACTTCTGGCCTGGAGATGTGGCTCAGTGTAGAACACTTGGCTAGCATGCACAAGGCCCTAGATTCAATCCCCAGCACTGAGAAGGAGAAAAAAAAAAAAAAGAACTTTAATTGCTTATTTTAAAAAATTTACCCGGGAGCCGGGCGTGGTGGCACATGCTTAGTAATCCCAGCATTCGGGAGGCTGAGACCTGGAGGATTGCAGTTCGCGGACCCTCTGCAACTCAATGAGACCCGGTTTCAAAATAAAGAATAAAAAATAGGGCAGGGGGTGTAGTTCGGAGGTCAAATGCCCCTGGGTTCCATCCCCAGACCCCAAAAAAAAAAAAAAAAATTTACCCGGGTATGGTGGCACACACTTCTAATCCCAGTTCCTGAGAGGCTAAAACAGGAGGATCCAGGATTGCAGCCAGACTTAGCTACTTAATGAGGCCCTCCACCAACTCAGTGAGACCCTGTTTCAAAATAAAGAATAAAAAAATCGGTGTAGCTTAGAGGTAGAATATCCCTGGGTTCAATCCCCAGCATCACACACAAAAAAGACGGATAGAGCTGGGTGTAGTCACAGACACTTACAATCCCAGCACTTGGGAGGCTCACACAGGAAGATCACAGGTTCACAGACAGCCTCAACTATTTAGTGAGAACCTCAGTAACTTAGTGAGACCCTGTTTCAAAATAAAGAATAAAAATTGGGCTGGAGGTGTAGCTCAGAGGTAGAATGCCCCTGGGTTCCATTCCCATTACCACCAAAAAAAAAAAAAAAAAAAAAAAGGCTTACGGTCATGTAAAGTCTTAGGGAAATAAATATTACCTCTCCATTTTTTCTTATTATTTTTCAGGGACATTCCACCTAGAGCTATACCTCCAACTATTTTTTTCTTATTTTTTTGAAACAGGGTTTTGCTAAGTTGCTAAGGGGCTCCCTAAATTACTAAGGCTGGCCTCAAACCTACAACCTCTTGTCTCAGCCTCATAAGTACTGGGATTACAAGCATGCACCACCATGCCTGGCCACGTTGCCTCACCTGATAATTGATATTGGCATGTAAAATCCAATTGAAAAGACTTGCTCACAGACATATGTAGGACCACCTACCTACATGGCATGATTTTAAGAAAACACAAAAGCCGGGCATGTTGGCACATGCCAGTAATCTCAATACTTGTGAGGCTTAGACAGTAGGATCACAGGTTCAAAGCCAGCAATTTAGCGAGACTCTGTTTCAAAAAAAAAAAAAAAAAGTAGAGAAGTTTGACATATAGTTCAAAGGTAGAAAGCCCGTGGATTAAATCCCTAGTACCCTCTTAAAAAAAAAAAAAAAAAACATAAACCTCTTTATTGTACAATTAGAGATATGGCTTAAAATACAGATAACCCTGGTAAAAATAATCCACTGAATTTGTTAATTGGCTCTAGGTATTTCAGAGTGTCTATAAAGCAATTTGTGTAAGCTCCCTTCTCTTTCCACACATCAGCCAATGTGATGTATGGGGTTCCATTTGTAAGTAGAATGACTTACAGTCATCCGAACACTTGCTTCATCCACACCCCACTCGGAACACGCTTCCCTGGGAAGGTGCGTAAAAGGCGCACTCAGAGGAGGCAGGGAGCCAAGCTTTCCTCCCACTCCCTTCATTCAGGAGTTTTGTGCATATATCAGAATTGTACCTTTTTTCCCCCTAAGGGTGTGTGTGTGTGTGTGTGTGTGTGTGTGTGTGTGTGTGTGTGTGTGTGTCAATGTCACTGGGGATTGAACCCAAGAACATTCTACCTCCAAGCCATACCCCCACCCAGCCCATTTTTTTTTTATTTTAAAACAGGGTCTGACTGAGTTGATGAGAGTCTCACTACTTGCTGAGGCTGTCCTTGAACCTGCAATCCTCCTGTTTCACCCTCCCAAGTACTGGGATTACAAGTGTGCACCAGCATACCCAGCTACTTCCCTAGACATTTTAACAATGTATTTAAACTCCTGAAATGTTTCCTGCCTCTCCAGTGGTTTCTTAGAAATGCTAGTAAATGATCACACTGTTCCATAAAGGACAGCTGAGGCTCAGAACCTTGAGCAGCATGTCCAAAGCTGCTGGCCAGGGCTGACATTGACAGGCACCTTAGTGCTCTGGAGCTCCCATGGCTGTCCACAAGAGCACCGGTTGCTGACAATCACTTTGACCAAGGCACACTATCTAAAATAGTTTTACAAGCCGGGCGTTGTGGTGCACGTTTGTAACCCCAGCATTCGGAAGGCGGATACTGTAGGATCACGGTTTGTGAACAGCCTCAGCTACTTTGCGAGGCCCTTCGCAACTCAGTGAGACCCTGTTTCAGAAATGAAACGACCAGCCGGGCGTGGTGGCGCACACTTGTAATCTCCGCACTTGGGAGGCAGAGACAGGAGGATCACGCAGGTTCGAAGCCAGCCGCGCGCACTAGCTTAGGAGACCCTGTTTCCAAATAAAAAAATGTAAAAATAGGTCTGGGAGTGTAGCCCAGAGGTAGAAGGGCTTCCAGGAACCCCAGTACCACCAAAAAAAATAATAATAATAAAAGAAGAAGAAGAAAAGAAAAAATAAAGAAATAAAATGACCAAAAAAGAGGGCTAGGGATGTAGCTTGGTGGTACAATGCCCCTGGGTTCCATCCTGGTACCACAAAAATTAATTAATTAATTAGTTAGTTAGTTAGTTAATTAATTAATTTACTAATTTAAATTAATTTATCACTAACATTAAATTTTATTTTAAGCTGGATTTTGCAACATTTTGGCTAGTAATAAAAACATATTTGCATGTAATTGTTGGTACTGTAACTCTAAAAAACTTAAAACCTTCTGCTCTGCAGGGTGAAAGATTGAGCCACGCAGTAGGCTGTGCTTTTGCAGCCTGTTTGGAGCGTAAGCAGAAGCGCGAGAAGGAGTGTGGGGTGACGGCGACCTTTGATGCTAGCCGGACCACTTTTACAAGGGAAGGGTCGTTCCGTGTGACAACTGCCACTGAACAAGCAGAAAGAGAGGAGATCATGAAACAAATGCAAGATGCCAAGAAAGGTACAGTCTGTTCTGTTACCTTGTGTATTTAATACCGTCTTTCTCAAAAGGCTGTTTGGAGCTTTCAGAGACAAGTTTTCTCACAGTCAAAGAGAACCCTGGGATGACTCAGTGGGGGGATGCTTGCCTGGCATGTTTGAAGCCCTGGGTTCAATCCCCAGCACACACATCCCAAAAGAGAACCTACTAGGCACGGTGGCACATACTTGTAATCACAGTACACTTGTATCCCAGTGCTTAGAATCTCAATGTACTTGGCTGATAGTGGATTTTTTTTTAATTTCTCATAAACATTTGTGCCAGGATGTCAAAGAATAATAACAAACATACCAGCTGGGTATGGTGGTGCATGCCTGTAGTCCAGCTACTCAGGAAGCTGAGGTAGGAGGGTCACTTGAGCCTAGGAATTCAACACTAGTCTGAGCAACACAGTGAGACTCCCTTCTCAAAAACAAACAAAAAAAGTCATGCTATCTTTACTAGAAATTTTTATCTGAATATCTATTATTTAGTGATTTTTTAGACTTAAAGCTTTCTTTCTTTTTTTCTTTTTGGTGCTGGGGATTGAGCCCAGGGCTTCAAATACCCTAGGCAAGCACTCTACCACTGAGCTATACACCCGGCCTCGAAAGCATTTCCTTTAATCATTTTGTCCCAGATATGAGACATCTATAAACACTTAAATATAAAGCCAGGTGTGGTAGTAAACACCATTAATCCCAATACTTGGGAGGCTGAGACAGAAGGATTGCAAGTTTGGGGATCTCAAGTGGCAAGACTCTTAGCAACCTAATAAGACCCTGTTTCAAAAAATAAAAAATAAAAAGGCTGGAGGTAAAGCTAGGAGGTAGAATATTCCTAGGTTCAATTCCCAGTACCACACACACACACACACACACACACAAAAATGGCCTGGAGAACATTATGTTAAATGAGATTAGCTAGTCACACAAAGTAAAGGGTCATATCTTTTTGGTCATATATTGAAGCTAGGGAGTAATCGGGCAAAACAGAGGGACTTCAGATAATGGAGGAGAAACTCCCGCAGAGCCAGGGAGGTGAGGGTCAATGAAGGGATCACTTCCATTGACTTTATCTCTACCTTTGTGGGAACACCAGTGTCAATCTCAGCACCTCTATAGGGAGGGGGCGCAGGGAGGGGCTGGGGAAGCCCACCAGTGCTGTGTGTGGGTGCCACTGCCACTGTCATTAAGGTCCTCTTTCTCTCTCATTGTCTTGAGCTGAAGCAGATAAGACAGTCATTGGTTCCTCCGTGGCCCCTAGCAACACTGCCTCATCCCCGTCCTCTCCCACCTCTCCCACTTCGGATGCCTCCGCCTCTCTGGAGATGAACAATCCTCATGCCATCCCACGCCGGCACGCACCCATTGAACAGCTTGCTCGCCAAGGTTCCTTCCGAGGATTTCCTGCTCTTAGCCAGAAGATGTCACCATTTAAACGCCAACTCTCCCTACGCATCAATGAGTTGCCCTCCACCATGCAAAGGAAGACTGATTTCCCCATAAAAAATGCAGGTAATATGGTGTGAACCAGACTCATTGGATGCTCTTTTTGTGTGGCACAAGTTCCACTAAACTAGCACCCCACCCGATCTTCCTCCTGCCCCTCCCTTTCCTTCTCCCTTCCTCTCTCCCCCTCCCCCCTGGTTGATGGGTATATCTTATGTCATTTCCTATGGGAGAAAACTAAAGTCCGTGAAAGAGACATACATTGTTAATTTCTCTTCAGTGCATAGGTAACAGCCATGATGGCATTTCTGGCCTGAGCCACAGGTCTGTGGTTCGTCCTGATGGAAGTGTACTACCTCTGATTCCAAACATCAAGGGTTTTGAGTTTCCATTCTTGTTCCGCCACTTGGGACCCAGGAGGGAATTAATTAACGAGGTTTTAGAAATAACACACAGTTAAGTAGCACTACAGGCAGATGTGCCAGAAGAAATGGACAAGTGTCCATTGTCCTTGTGGCTGGTCAGCTCCACAGGGAGGACACTCTAAATGGGTCTCTTGTATAAATCGAAGGTTGTTGTTCATCAGAGATTAGTGGCCTTGCTCACATTTCTTCATTACCTTTCAGAACTGCCACACAGGCCTTTGTGAGGTCTCTGTTCACCTGAGACAGCCCCCTAGACTCTGTCCTCATCATATGATCCAGAGCTAAAGTGTGAGGCCTAGTCGGTGCTTTTATTGAAGCCTGTTTTACTTCTGTGAGTCAAGCTGTTGCTATAACAGAATAGGAGGACACTCCGTCTCAGTAGGCATTGCCACTGATCGTAGTATAAAAGTACAGAGTTAAATTCTTTTTTTTTTTTTTTTCTTGTGGTACTGGGGATGGACTCCAGGGGCATTACCCCTTCGAGCTACACCCCCAATCCTATTTTCTAGTCTTTTTATTTTTTGAGACAGGGTATCACTGCATTGAGAAGGATCTCGCTCAGATCCTGTCGAGGCTGTCTCGAACTGAGATCCCCTGGTCGCCGCCTCCTGAATGCTGGGATTACAAGTGTGTGTTACCCAGCCAAATTCTTTTGACAGATGAAACTAGACCGAAAGACCAGTTGGACTAGTGATCACTGAGGGTCTTTTCAGCTTTCAATGTCTTTAAAAAACAAGACTTTCAAGTACCTCATTTCAGTCTCCCTCTAGGGCAGATGGGGAACAAAAACTACTTTCCTTTTTATAAAGGTTTCCCACACATAACTACCTTCCTCAGTGATAGAAAAGTATCCCAGAATCAATATTAATAATAAAGTCTCAGCCAGGATGGTTTATGCCTGTAATACCAGTACTTAGGAGGCTGAGACAAGAGGATCACAGGTTCAAGACCTACCTCAGCAACTTATTGAGCCTCTCAGCAGCCTAGCAAGACTCTGTTTCAAAACAAAAGATAAAACAGCTGGGGGTATAGCTCAAAGATAGAATGTCCCTGGGTTCAATCCCCAGTAAAACACACACACACGAAACTAACACACACTCTCTCTCCCTCTTTTTCTTCTCCCCTTTCCTCTCTCCCTCCCTCCTCTCTCCTCTCCTCCCCCTCTCTTTTCCCTCTCTCCCCCTTTCCTTCTCTCTTCTCTCTCTCCTCTCGTCCTAGCTTCAGTTCACTTTGTCTTGCTATGATAGTTCATATACTTGGTATTAGTAACTTTGGAGAAAAATGAGAGTGCTGACAGCATCCTAGTTTATTACAGAGCATCCACTGATGCCCCAGAACTTACCCCATTTTTCTGATAGAATTCATTATGGCTCCAGAGCTTAACTCAGACCCAGCATTGGGCTCTGGTGGAAGAGCAGACAGGTCACAGCTGACTCCCAGAGAGATAGATTTAGCTGAACACCTTGGCACAAGAAGATAGCACAAATTCCTATCCATGTCACCAAAAGAGGTAATGAAGAAATTTGAGGGTTTGCAAGGAAAGATGCACCGTAGTACCCGAGTTGACATTTGTACTCTCCCCTCTAAAAAGCCAGTGAAATGGTGATTTTATGAAGCTGCTTTTGTATCCCCATCAGTTAAGCAAGACTTTTCCTTCCACAAATAAGAGATACAGTATAAAATGCCAGCTTGTATCAGACTGACACGTTTTGGGATTATCCTCTTTTTCTGTCTGCAACCATTTCTGCTTTCCTTCCAGTGCCAGAGGTGGAAGGGGAGGCCGAGAGCATCAGCTCCCTGTGCTCCCAGATCACCAACGCCTTCAGCACGCCCTCTGAGGACCCCTTCTCATCCGCTCCGATGACCAAGCCAGTGACAGCGGTGGCCCCGCAGTCTCCTGCCTTCCAAGGTTGGTACCCCCGACCTGCTCAGTTGTTGGCTTTAAATAGCCTTCTTAGTATGCTGCTCACTAAGCCCCTCGCTTCCCAGCTGGCCAGGCCGCTGCTGGCATCTGAGGTCCGCTGATTGCCCTGCTGGACAGCGTCTGCTCTGTTCTCCTCCTGCTCCCTGAGATGTCTGTGTTCTTCATGTTGCATGTACGGCCTGTCTTTCATCCCCTTCTTTTAGGAGTTTCTATAACGCACTACTTTATTTGCCACTTTTACTGTTAAGGGCCAGAATATTCAGCCAGTTTTCCAGAAGCAACAGTTATCAGGATAAAAACAGTTATCCTTTTTTGAGCATAGTGGTTCTCAACCAGGGGCAATTTTGCCCCTCTGGGAAAATTTGGAATTCTTTGTATGGAGGGAAGGGTATTTTCTGGTATCTGGGAGAATCCAGGAATATTGCCAAACAAGCACACAGGACAGCGTCCACAACAGGATCGTCCACCCTAATGTCACTGGCACCAGGGTTGAGAGGACCTGGGTCCCTGGTCTCTGCTTTGTCGCAAAAGCTCATAGCAAGAGAGGCAATTCTTTGGGCTCTCTAGTTATTTCAACTTCTTTAGCAAGTGTCCTAGAATTTGCCTTTGTGGCATTGAAGAGCTACTATAAGTTTTTTTGTTTGTTTCAGATAATAGTTGCCATTTCAGAATTAAGTCACTATTAGCTCAGAGGTCAACAAAGAATTTTTGTAACTTAAATTACAGACTTCTAAAATTGAGCACCTATAATTGGCTTTTCTCCATTTCTTTAGAGACAAAGCTCAGAAAGTTTCTCCCTGGAGATAGTACCCTACTCCTGTGGGAGGAAGCTACTACATATTTTTGACTCCAGGAATCAGTTTTTTCCTTTCCCTCCCCCCTCTCTCCTCCCTCCCAAATAAACCTTTATAGTTATGTGCTTTCCATGTCTTCAAATGGGTTTTCTTTTCATCTAACAAACATTTTTAATACTAGCAATAAGCTGGGCATGGTGGCACACGCTTGTAATCCCAGCATTTGAGAGGCTGAGACAGGAGATCACGGTCTTTGGCCAGCCTCAGCTACTTAGGCCCTTTGCAACTCAGTGAGACCCTGTTTCAAAATAAAGAATAAAAAAAGGGCTAGGGGTATAGCTCAGAGGTAGAATGCCCATGGGCTCCATAATAATAATAATAATAATAATACTAGCAACAATAAGAACAGTAATAGCACTTAACACAGTGCCTGCTGCATTGTGGTATTTATACATTATCTTACTACATTCTCTTGAGGTAGGTGTTACAGATAAGAAAAATGAGGCTCAGAGAAGTTAAGTAAATTGCCCAAATTATAGCCAAGGTTTAATTTCATATCCTTCTGAATGCAGTAGCCATTACATTCTCTTGCCCTTGCCTGCTTACAAGGCAGTGGGCATACGGAATTGAGTTGAGAGTCCTTTCCCTCCCTCAGGGTGCTCCCAGTGGATAGGTAAGACGGCTCAGGCAGACCTGCGTAAAGAGTGCGAGCACCGCAAGATGAGCGCCCAGTCCCAAGAGGTGGTTCGTATTGTAGGGCAGGGGAAGATGGTTGTCTGCTCCATCCTAAAGCTGCAGTAAGGAGTAGAAACTGGTGTAGGTCATTTGGAGTAAAAGGAGCGGGGGTTGGGAGATTTTAATAAGGAAATACAAGGAAAGAGTAAAGCCATTTTGAAGCATTATGAACACTACGGGGAGGAGCTCTCCAAAGGGATATGTAGCAAATTAGTCAAGTGAAAACCCATGGCAAGTTTGATTTCTCATCTGTTAGGTGGGAATAATATAGTAGTCTCCCCTTATTCGGGTTCCTCTCTCTGAGGTTTCAGTTATCCATAGGCAAAATATTAAGTGGGAAATTCCAAAAATAAACAATCTATAAGTTTCATATACTATTTAGTATAATATGTCATATTAATTATTCTTCTGTATTATTTTATTAATCTCCCAGTGTGCCT
The DNA here is from genome assembly GCF_963383645.1 of Muscardinus avellanarius. NCBI lineage: Eukaryota > Metazoa > Chordata > Mammalia > Rodentia > Gliridae > Muscardinus > Muscardinus avellanarius. Next base: position 77,807,182 of record NC_137798.1, on the reverse strand, counting down.
AATTAATAAGCTAAACTTTATCAGAAGTATGTATGTGTGTCTGGGAAAAACCAGTATATATAGGGTATGGTGCTGAGGTTTGAGCATCTGGGGAACTCTGGGAACTCATCACCCAGAGGTACTGCTGTGCCAGCTTTATGGGGGTTTTGAGAGAATGAAGTAAGTTGATGCACGTAAAATACTGTCAGCCTAGTGCCCAGCACACACTAAGGAATCATTATATTTAACCCATTATTGCTATGGGCATATTTTGACCTTTTGGGAAAGTATAGAAGAGGGAAATGCTTTTCTACTTTATTAAACCATGGGCTAAGTTCTATCTGGAGTATTTTTTTGCTGCTCATAAGAGCAGCTCTGTTCAAGTTAGTTTGAAATTGTTTAATAGGCTTCATTTCCCCTTTGTCCATGCATATATTTTCTCTGAACACTGACTTTTGTTTTGTTTTGTTTTTTGTGGTACTGGGGTTCCTGGAAGCCCTTCTACCTCCAGGCTACACTCCCAGACCTATTTTATATCTTTTATTTGGAAACAGGGTCTCTTAAGCCAGCATGGCTGACTTCGAACCTGCGCGATCTTCCTGTCTCTGCCTCCCAAGTGCGGGGATTACAAGCGTGCGCCACTATGCCTGGCTGTTTTAATTACAACCTCTGATTTCTTCTTTGCCCAAAGATATGTGTATGCATTGAAAGATAGCATGATAATCCCAACATCAACTGTTCTGTCTTGTCTGTCCACCAATATTGTACATTGGCCTGGCTGCCCCAGCCTTGTGGGGTCACTAGTACACCGTGCATGAATTAACTCCATTGATGTTGTCTGCTCCCATTGTAGCTAATGGCACTGACTCAGCCTTCCATGTGCTTGCTGCTAAGCCAGCCCATACTGCTCTAGCATCAGTAGCAATGCCTGTGCGTGAAACCAACCCTTGGGCTCATGCCCCTGATGCTGCTAACAAGGAAATTGCAGCCACACATCCGGGTAAGGTGGCCACAGATGGTGGTGAGGATGCTGGGAACAGAGATGTGGCCCTGGTTCTGAAATCAGTTAGGCAAGTGATAACTAAGGAAGAATCCTTTTAGGGAAAGTGTGTTCCCTCCTGGAAGTAATCTCAGAACTTAGAGGCTTAGACAGGAGGATCACAGGTTTGGAGCCAGCTCCCAGTAACTTTGCACGATCCTGTTTCAAAATAAAGAATAAAATAGAGACAGAGGTGTAGCTCAGTGGTAGTAGACCACCCTTGGATTCAGTCCTCTACTACCACACAGACACACAGAAAAACAATGAAGTAGGAAGGGGGGGAAAGAGGTTAGACTGGTAGTTCTTAGGACAGTAGAACTGAACCACCCACAGAACTTACTTACTTACTTACTTACTTACTTACTTACTTACTTACTTACTTACTTACTTACTGGTACTGGGGATTAAGCCCCTGGACATTCTACCTCTGAGCCACACCCCCAGCCCTATTTTTTTTTTAATAGGGTCTCACTAGACTCATGAGAGTCTCACTACTTCCAAAGCTGTCCTCAAACCTGCAGTCCTCCTGTCTCAGCCTCCCAAGCACTAGGATTACAAGGGTGTATCATCACACGCACCTCCACAGAGCTTTTATAAAATATATATTCTAGCCAGGTGAGGTGGTGAACCCTTATAATCCCAGTACTTGGGAGGCTGAGAAGAAGGATCACAGATTTGCAGCCAGCCTCAGCTACTTAGCGAGGCCCTTCACAACGTACTGAGACCCTATTTCAGAAATAAAGAATAAGGCTGGGTATGGTGGTGCATGCTTGTAATCCTAGCATTTGGGTGGCAGAAACTGGAGGATCACAGTTCACAGACAGCCTCAGCTACTTAGCGAGGCTCCTTGCAACTCAGTGAGACCCTGTTTCAAAAAATAAAATAGACAAGCCAGGCATTTGGGAGGCTAAGACCAGAGGATCGTGGTTCATGGCCAGCCTCAGCTACTTAGGCCCTCTGCAACTTAGACCCTGTTTCAAAACAAAGAATAAAAAATAGGGCAGGGGGTATAGCTCAGAGGTCAAATGCCCCTGGGTTTCATCCTCAAACCTGCAAAAAATAAAATAAAAAATATAAAAAAGACTAGAAAATAGGGCTGGGAGTGTAGCTCGGAGGTACATTGCCTCTGGGTTCCATTCCCAGTACCGCAAAAAAATAAGTAAAAATAAGGAATAAAGAATAAAAAGCAGGGCTGAGGTGTAACTAGGAGGTATAATGCCCCTGGGTTCGTTCCCCAGCACCACAAAAAACCCACACAGATTCCTGAGCCCCACTCCAGGAGTTGTCCCTGTGCAGACATGCCTGTAGGAAGAGGGAGCCCACCTCCTGCTATGGCAGGCCTACACAAAGTACTTTGCCTTCCTATATTTACCAGTTTCTCATAATGAACATCTATTCACTATAAAACAAAAAAGTTTTAAAACTGTAATAATTTTTCACCAGAAAGACCACATATGCCTGAACCTGTCAGGAATGAGCAGCTTTGGCCAGGTCACTGATGGGTTCTTTTTGCCCTATCAGAGCAGAGATGGCTCCCCGAAGCCCTTTGCTCTAGAGCAGGTGCAAGGTAGTTCTGGGCCATGGATGAGCCATAGTAGCAGGGAGGGTTTGTGCCAGCAGCCAGCGCTCGGTGCCTGCATTTGAGCTGCATCTAAGTAGCTCCTCCTCATGGCTGAGACAGCAGCAGGTCTGCCAGGTTCTCTGTCCTATCACCACATCTTTACAGCTAGTAATAGATGCTTTCCTCCAACCTAAGAGAACCACAAAATGTCCCATTAGGGACACTTGTTCCACATATTAGAATCAATCAAATTACCCAGGTTCTAAGGTAAGGAAAGAGGCCAGTAACTCTTGGTTTTTCTCTCCCTCCATCTCTTCACCCCAGGGACTGAGTGGGGCCAGTCTTCCGGTGCTGCTTCTCCACGTCTCTTCCAGGCTGGCCATAGGCGCACTCCCTCCGAGGCTGACCGCTGGCTAGAAGAAGTGTCCAAGAGTGTCCGGGCCCCGCAGCCCCAGGCCTCCGCTGCCCCTCTGCAGCCCGCTCTCCAGCCCGCTCTCCAGCCGCCTCTGCCCACGGCCATCTCCCAGTCAACAGCTCCTTTCCAAGGGAGTGCATTCCTCGCCTCTCAGCCAGTGCCCGTGGGTGTGGTCCCACCCCTGCAGCCAGCCTTTGTCCCCACCCAGTCCTACCCTGTGGCCAACGGGATGCCCTATCCAGCCCACAACGTGCCTGTAGTGGGCATCACCCCCTCCCAGATGGTAGCCAACGTGTTTGGCACTGCAGGCCAGCCTCAGGCTGCGCACCCCCAGCAGTCGCCCAGCCTGGTCAAACAGCAGACATTCCCTCAGTATGAGGCAGGCAGTGCTGCCGCCAGCCCCTTCTTTAAGCCTCCTGCTCAGCACCTCAACGGTTCTGCAGCTTTCAATGGTGTAGATGATGGCAGGCTGGCCTCAGGAGGCAAGCACACAGAGGTTCCTGCAGGCTCCTGCCCGGTGGATCCTTTCGAAGCCCAGTGGGCTGCATTAGAAAGCAAGTCCAAGCAGCGTACTAATCCCTCCCCTACCAACCCTTTCTCCAGTGACTTACAGAAGACATTTGAAATAGAACTTTAAGCAATCTCTGTGGCTTATGTGTTTTGTCTATACTTAGGTAAAGGCAGGGATTGGAGGTCAAAAGAGCAAAGAGGATTTTGTATTCCTGACCAGTACACTTTCCACTAACCCCGAGGGTCCCAAGGAACAAGTCCAGGCACGGAGCGCAGTGAGAGGTGATGTGTAAAGAAGCAGGGAAACCACTCCTAGCGAAGACTGCCCTGCGGCTCAGCTAAAGGAGTCAGGAAGTGTCCTCCGGAACCCCTCCTCCCCACCCCTTACAAGTCTCTGGCAACAGAGAGGCAGAAGAATCCTAACAGGAGTCTGTATGTAAAGCACATCTACTCGAATAAAAGCAAAACAGTCTCCCTCTACTTTTCAGGCCGTTCACCTTCCATCTCCCATTGCTGGCCTGTCTTAATGATCCAGAGCAGAGTGGGTGTGCCCAGGCCAGGAAGAGGCAGACTGTGCTGCCAGAATTCCCAGGAGGGCACATCAGCAACCGCTCAGCAGAGTATATTTTGGGGGTAAAGTTGAGCTTCCATTTTGAGTAACAGAATAAATATTATAAGTAAATATATATATATATATATATATATATCAAAAAAGCCAAAATATTTTTATGCATTTAGAATATTTTAAATAGTTCTCAATATTAAAAAGTTGTATGAGTTGTAAGTAATCTTGCCAAAAGTAAAAAGGTTAGTTGTAAGAAATTGTACATAAGATTGATTTATCACCGATGCTACTGAAGCCAAGAGGAGGGGTTGGAGCTGCAGGCGGGTCCCTAGCTCGCTCTCGCTCACTGAGTAGCAGAGCGCAGCCACAATCATGCCTTCGACCAACACAGTCACTAGGTTGTAGTTTTAAATAAGGAAATGAAAGAGCAGTACTGTCCTGGTTTTGAACCTATGTTGAAATTCTAATGTCATTATTTTAATGGAATCAATCTAAATATGCTCTAAAGAGAATATGTATTATCTTTTCTATATTGTTGCAATTTCCTTATGTTAATCTGTGTTTTAACACTACGGTGGCAGTACACAATCATATCCACAGGAGGGAACGCAGGTTACTGTGTTGGCGTGTAATGTGGGTCTTCGTGGGGTTTTGTTGTTGTTAGTTTTGTCCTCACGGTGTTGTGGGATGGGGATTCTGGCTTATCACTTGTGTGCCCCGCCCTGTGAGCAGCGCATCCCATTGCCAGTTGCAGCCACTTGACCTCGGTAACAACATGAGATCCCATCTCATTTTTTACTTTTGAACGTTGGCCTTACAATCAAATGTAAGTTATATATACATATATATATATATATTTGTACTGATGAGAATTTATAATCTGCTTTAACAAAATAAATGTTCGTGGTAGAAGTTTTTGCCCATGAAGGGCTGTTTTTTTCCCTCTTATTTACAACTGAGTTTACTTTTCATTCTTTTTGCTCTTATTCTCTCTACACTCATCTGCTGTCCTAGTTTAATTGCTACATGATCTTTTATTGGGACTATTATCTTCTTAAAATTCAATTTTCATTCATATTTTAGGAATGTACTCAGGATCAAAGCCCGAAGTCAGATTTTTGCTGCAAAGTATTGTCTGGAATAGCAGCACAGACGTTCACTTGGGAGCTGGCTGGAGAGGCACTCTCAGCCCACCTCAGGGCCAGGGTGGTGCCCTTCAACTTTGTCTGCATATTAGAATCACCAGGGGAGTTTGTAAAATCATAATGCCCAGAGCTAAGAGTGTAGCTCAGTAATAGAAAACTGCTTAACATAGATGAGGTCCCCAGTGTCCCCCCCAAAAAAAAGCAGATCCTGGTGCCCAGCATTTAAGATCGACTAAATCAAAATTTCAGTGGGAGAGGGATGTGGAGGAACCGTAGATTCAGGGGTTTGGGTTTTTTTTTTTTTTTTAAGCTCCCAAGATGGAAGAAGTCTAAAACGAGTTTGACCCTCACCTATAAACCTACCCACTGTTCTGTGACTAGTTCTAAGAAGGAATAAGTGCAAAGAGCTAGTAACTAGCCTGGTGTGCCTTCTGAAGTGGATATGCTACTTGGGCTAAATTCTGGGTTCATAGTAAACTTGGGAATCCAAGAATATGGACTTTATTTTCCTATCTCTATAGCAGAACCCGCCATGGTAAGTAAAAAGGAATGCTTCTCAATATTTTCTTACTGGAAAGAGAGAACTTCTGCCCCGGCCCATGTTTCTTCTGATGAACGAGAGAAAGAGAAGTATCACTCACCCACAATAGTTTGCCAGTGTGTTGGTAATAAAAGTTCTCTCTCAGAGCTTTGGTCTTTGTGAGGCCTGTCTTTCCTGTTCCCAAGAGTAACCTTTGTTACTAGGCAATTGTCTGAGAGATTTATAGAATTTTAAAGTGGGAAGGGACGTGGAAGCTCATTGAACCCGGGCCTCTTGTTTCAACATTGAGGAATTCGATTCTGAGAGATGAAGAATGACTTCCTCCAACTCAACCCATGTCTGAAAACATTTCCCTGTCACTACATTGCCCTCACCCCACCCACTGCCCTACATCCTGCTAATGCTGTTTTTAACAATAGTCTGATCTCTCTGGCAGCAGACATTCTGCATCACCAGTTCCTACTCAAAGAAAAGGAGCTCCTCATGGAGGCCAGTCAGCTTTACCTTCCCGTCCAGGTTTCTGCGTCAGCCTCAGGCGTGCCGTGGGGCTCCGCTCCCATTGAAGTACGGAGCCTTTCCAGTTCCCCCACGCTCAGATGGTAATGCTGTGGTCTCATCCCAAATCCCTATACTGAAGCTTTATGTTCCACTTTGCTAAGATCTGTCATGAGCGTGATGCTGTTGGCCCTCTGTGCAAATGGCATCTGAAGCTGAGTGCTGTACCACCTAAACAGATGGAGGTGCTGGAGCAGCGGACACCCTTTGACCCCAGATAAGACCTGATCTCCCACAGAATGCTTCCCTGACGCGGCAGGAGTCGGCATCCCCCTTGCAAGGCAGGTGCTAACTTTGAGATTATTTTGCACCTCTCTGCCCAGCTTTACATCAAGTGAGAGCCCTGAGTGCGCTTTAAAAGTGGTGGCTCACGCTTGTAATCCCTGCACTTGGGAGGCGGAGACAGGAGGATTGGCAGGTTCAAAGCCAGCCGCGCATGCTGGCTTAGGAGACCCGTTTCCAAAAATAAAAAATAGGTCTGAGAGTGTATCCCGGAGGTAGAAGGGCTTCCAGGAACCCAGTACCACCAAAAATTTAAAAAAAAAAAAAAATGCAGTGAATGGATGCTTTGTACATCCCTAATGAAATCACCAGGTTACATTACTGCCTAATGTTTCAGACTTCAGGATTAGGGATGCTCAACTGGTAAAGTCTGTAAATGTTACAAAATCTGCAAAACTCCAAAAGTCAAACACTTCTGGTTCCAAACATTTCAGATAAGGGATCCTCAACCTGGAACAGAAATCACAAAGGGAAGTTGTAAAGGAAAGCTTGTCCTACAAGATGATTCCTCTTGACAACCCAGCAGCAGCCGCAGTCACCTCAGAGACAGGCACTAGGAGAACTGCAGAGGAGGCTGGCCTGCGGCTGCTGCGTGCCGCTCAACACTGGCTGGGGTTTTGAAAGGGCCAGTGTCTCCAGAAGATGAGGCCCGCGGCCAGCCAGAGGGAGGAGGTGGAGTCCGTGCCCTTCTCCACAGAGAACTGTTCAGAGCTGGGGCTGGAGCTAGCCTTCATCCCTGCTGCCAGATGGGCTGAGCCTGTGGCTGGGCTCGGGAACAGCTGGCGCAGCAGAAGCTGGAGTAGTACTCGTTGCCGCAGAGCTGGGCTTGCAGGATCAGGTCACAGTTGGCCAGCTCTGGCTGGTCGATGCACTCCCTGCTGGGGTCCCAGGGCTGGGCTGCTGGTGCTGCAAAAGAACACAGGGTGAGGGGTGAGGCAGCTGTGCGGGACGCCTGCCGCAGTCTCAGCTGCTGTGTGGACAAGCTCGGGGGATTTGGTTTCCACCCAGTTTTTTTTTTTACCACTCGTCAGCAGGCAGTGGTCCTGGTATTCTGCTGTGTGTCCTCAGCCCAGTGCACAGCCCTCCCCAGACTCCCAAGTACTTATCAACTGGATGACTGACTGCTCCTTCACTAAGTACTTGTACTCTCCCTGCCCTCGCTAACAAGAGCTGGAGAGCTGAATGACAGCTGCTCGGCCTCCAGATTGGGAGGAAGAGTGGGTCGGACCAGCCCTAAATAAAATTTGTGCCAAGCAGAGCTGCACTGTCTTCTCTTTGCGGGGTCCCCGACCTCCCAAAGGCCTTCCGTGTCTTCATTTAGGGCTGAGAGTATAGCTCCGTTACTTGATCAGCATGTATGAGGCCCTGGGTTCAGTCCCTAGCCCTGCAAAGAGTATATAATAGATATATATGATGTAATATTCAACATGTACCGTATATATTAGATTAGGGATATGTTATTAAACCTATATAACAATAAAATATCTATGTCATTTATTTTCCCCCTGCTTGTCTCAGTTGCCTAGTTTCCTATATTTCCAGTTTTCTGCTCACAGAGAAAGCAATGGGTATTTATCATGGTACTGAGGATTGAACCCAGGGGCATTCTACCTCCAAGCTATACCCCCAGTCAGCCCTATTTTTATTCTTTATTTTGAAACAGGGTCTCACTATGTTGTGAAGGGCTTCGCTAAGTAGTTGAGGCTGGCTTCAAACATGGATCCTCCCTCCTATCTCAGCCTCCCAAGTACTGGAATTACAAGTGTGCACCACCACGCCCAGCTTTATTTCATTTTTATTTTGAAACAGGGACTTGCTAGGTTGATGAAAGACTCACTACTTGTTGAGGCTGTCCTTGAACCTGCGATCCTCCTGTCTCAGCCTCCCAAGTACTGGGAGTACAAGACTGTACCACCAAGCCTGGCTTAGCAATGCTATTTGACAAGGTGACAGGAAATGTCTTGCTAATGGTGGTTGGAGCACCCTCTCGAGAACAAACCTCACTTTACCTCCCTAACACTGAGAGCTGCTCATAACAATGACTTTTTTTTTTTTTTTTTTTTTTTTGGTTGGTGACTCATGTTTATAATCCCCGTGCTTGGGAGGCTGAGACAGGAGGATCGCACGGGTTCAAAGCCAGCCTCAGCTACTGAGACTCTCAGCAACTTAGTGAGACCCTGTTTCCAAATAAAGTATAAAATAGTCCTGGGATTGTAGCCCAGAGGTAGAAAAGCTGCTGGGTTCCACCCCCAGTACCACACACACACAAAAAAAAGGATTGGAGGTTCAAAGACAGCCTTAGCAATATAGTGAGACTCAACAACCTAGTGAGAACCTGTTTCCAAATTAAAAAAAGGGCTGGGGTGTGGCTCACAGGTGGACTGACTGCTCCTGAGTTCAATCCCCAGTACCCCATACACACACACACTCAAAAGGACCTGGGTTCTAGTTCCATCTGGGCTACTCACTTGCTGGCTGACCAGTAGAAACAGCCCTTAAGCTCCCTAGGTACCTGTCTCACTTGTAAACCAGTGATGAGCCGCCCTCTCTGTTCTGGAGTACACGCTCACGTGGTCAGAGACACTTGTGTTCGCTACCCTGATTAGAATGGGCAAATTTTAGTGGTCTATCTGCCTGAAGTGTTATAATGAAATTCCAGCCAATCTCAGTTTTCAGAATAACATTGGTAAGTCTGAATGAAAGAACTTAACACATCTCCAGCCTTCACCAGGGCCCAGCCTCGGGGTGGGGCCACCTCGCTGAGAGGGGAAGGGGCTCAGGAAGCGTAAGTCCCTCATCCAAGTCACAGTCCCAGAAACTGGCAGAGCGTATCAGGACTTGAACTCAACTGCGGAGCAGCCTCCTTCCACCTCCAGCCTTACCTGACGGGGCCACCTTCACCTCGGTGCTGCGGCTGACGGCCTGGCTCCCGCGGTAGGCACTGCATGTGTAGGAGCCCTCGTCCCTGGCTTGCGAGTTGTGGATCAGGAGCGTGCCGTCTGGGGACTGGTGCACGCGGTGGCCGTCGGCCTGCACTGGCAGCCCGTTCCTGGAGGGAGGAAGACGTTGGGAGAGCCATCAGGCCCAAGAGGGCTGGGAGATGGGGAAAGGAGGGAAACAAGGCCATTCCACAGCCAACCCTCTGTCCCCTTGAGGGCAGATGATCCTCTCCTCAAGGAAGAGGGGGTCAGGCACACCAAAAAGTTAAGAGGGCATTATCAGAGTGAAACAACGCAAGTGAGGCACTGTAAATTCACCTCTATTAGCCAGGTGTGGTGCTGCACACCTGTAATCCAGTACTTGGGAGGCTGAGACAGGAGGATCGCAGTTCACAGCCAGCCTCAGCAATGTAGGCCCTCTGCAACTTAGTCCTTGTTTCAAAACAAAAAATAAAATGGGGCTCAAAGGAAGAATGCCCCTGGGTTCAATCTCCAGTACCACAAAAAAATTAAAATTAAAATTGAAAATTTGCCTCTGTCCATAAAGGAATCCCTCTCTGGCTTTTCACTGACAAAGGCACCAGGCCCCGTGTTCAGTGAGCACCAGGAAGGGGCTGCAGGCATTCCGGGGAGTCTTCCCTAAGGAAGATGGCTAGCTGAGACCTGACCCAAGGGAGAGGGAGGATGTGGGAACTTTGGAGCTTGAAGGAAAGCAACAGGCAGAACAAAGAGAGGGCCAGGAGCCAGGCGTGGAGGCACAGGCTTGTAATCCCAGCATTTGGAAGGCTGAGACAGGAGGATCGCGTTTCTCAGACAGCCTCAGCTACTTAGGCCCTTTGCAACTCAGTGAGACCCGGTTTCAAAATAAAGAATAAAAAATAGGGCAGGGACTGTAGCTCAGAGGTAGAATGCCCTTGGGTTTCATCCCCAGACCTGCAAAAAAAAAAAAAGGCCAGGGAAGCAGTGTCCACCAGCTGGGGCAGGCGCCAGCCAGCAGGGGACTGGCCCATGGGAGTGGCCGAGGGCTTTGAACTACGCAGCAGGGACGACCAGGGCGGCTTAGAGAAGACCAAGGGGCAGCGGCTGCCACCTGGTGCACACAGGGGAGATGACTCCGTGAAGTACAGGGTGAGGCTCAGAAGATGGGAGGTGAGAGCCGGAAGCAGTCAGGCTTGGCGGCTTGGCTCCTCCCACCCAGGGAGGCCCAGGCAGGGCTGAGGGCTGAAGGCTGAGGTTGTGTTCCGTCATTTTGAATCTGGGATGCCTGTGAGATGCCAGGAAGTGTCAGGTTTTAAAGTCCTAACCAGTTGTGCATCAGCACAAGGGGCCCCAGCAAGGGCACCCCTCCAAGGTTGTCCAAGGTGAAGTCAGAGCGAGACCACCAGACCAGCGCTTGGAACACGCCAGCAGAGAGCGGTCAGCAGAGCAACCGCTGCAGGTCACGTGGGCCTGAGTGCGGCCTGTGGTGTTGGGAGCAGGGAGGCCGGTGGTGGCCTTGGCCAGGGCAGCGCCCCCAAGGCGGAGACAGCCAGGGTGGACAGCTGTGCCGCACAGGGACACACAGAGCGAGCACCGAAGCCCCTTGCATCAAGGCCGCACAGACGGATGACCTCTGACCTCTCCTGTCCCCACATCCTCTAAAACACTCACCTTTGGAACGTGCTGCTTCTCATCCAGGGCTTCCTTCCCCTCCTCAGCCCTTAAGTCCCAGCCAAGGTCACCTCCTCTGCCCTCCCAGGACTCCCCGAGACCCCCAGCACCTCACCCTCCTCTGGGGGGCGCCCTTGGGGCAAACCTCCTCTAAAGCTCCTGGGACATCACCAGAATCCCAAGAATCTAATCAAGTCCTGACACTTACTGGTCCAAAACATCAATGACGCCCAGGTTAAGATTCCCTGGCATAACCAGCCAATGGGAAAGCAAGCTGTGCCGGGGGCTCGGTGTGCAGTTGCCAGTGCTGCAGCCTGCCCACAGCACCAGGACTGGAGGCCAGAGTAGAAGAAGGCATGGGGGAGCAGATGGCATCCCTGGCAGGAAGATGGCCCAGCTGCACCTGAGGCCGTCAGGCCGGGGACAGAGCTTTACCTGGACCATCTGATGTTCACACTGTCTCCTGCCACCACACACAGCAGCCTGGCCGTGTCACCCTCCCGCACGGTCACAGGAGGGGACAACCCTGTGATTGTCAGCTCCCCTGGGCACAAGGAGGAAACACTGTCAGACACCGCACAGATCCTGCCCAGCGGGCCAGGCCTCCAAGGCCATTTGACCCACTCAGGAATGCCACCTTACCCAGAACTCTGAGCTGGACCCAGCGCTGGTCTCGGTCCTGTCCGTTGAAAGCAACACAGGTGTAGAAGCCGCCATCTTCCACAGCCACGTGGCTGATGACCAGAGACCCATCAAGCTGCAGCTGGTATCTGGGGACCAACACAGTCAGCTGGCTCCAGCCCCAGGGGTCCAGCAGGGGACAGGGGAGGGCCTGGGACCTGGGGTGAGAGGCCGTGCAGCCCACACAGACATACCCACAAACCCAGATGTTGACCCACCACAGAAACCCTGTGTCCCCAGCCCCTGGGGTCAGAACAGGAGGGCAGAGCGCTGAGTGAACCTGGGGGAGGAGAGGGGCTGCCCATCTCTCTGCCACTCAATGGTGGGGTGCGGGAAGCCCTCAGCTCGGCAGGGCAACTGGATCTGCTGGCCTGGACTGGCGTCCACCACCCCAGGCTGAGTCCGGTCCAGACGCAGCCTGCAAAACAAGCCACCCACAGCCAGGAGGGGCCCTCGCCACTGCCTCCCACGCCCATGGGGAACCTCTGCATAGACCCCCTTTCCCTCTCCAGCAGGATTCAGCTTTCTAGAATGACCTCTCTGTTCTGCTTAGGACACCAACAACAAGGGGGTAAAGTCTAAAAGCCACCCCAAGGCTCTTTCCCTCATGGCCGACTAAGCGCCACCCCCAGCATCTCCATCTGCCACCCCTCTGCTCTGCACTGGGCACGCCCTGAGCCCCGCTGTAGACATCCCCACCGTAGACAACCATTCCTCAAGGCCAGCTGGAGGCCCTCCTCTGCCAGGACACAGGCTCAGAGCCTGGAGTAGTGGGCCCCTTCCCTGCCCCAGTCCCAAGTCCCAGCCTGTGGACCTGTGCTCCCAGCTGCGGCAGGAGGGGTCCCCTCCATCCCCAGCATTGCTGGGGGCCATGCCGCTCTAACCTTCTCCTCTGGGGCCTGCTCACCCTGCCCTCCTCTCACCCAGACATGGCCCAGCCGGCCCTCGGGTGGGAGAGGCTGTTACCTGGTTGCAGGCCATGGGCGTGAGGGGGTGACGGCCCCCAGCCCCCTGACTTCCTCCCCTAGGCCAGGGTCCCGAGGACCGTGGCCCCGGCCTGGGTCCCCGGCCTGAGGAGAATGCCTCGGCTGAGTCTCGGGCAGCACCGCCAAGTCTCCCCCTGTCACGAGCCAGGAGAAGCACAGGGTGAGCTGCGGGAGAGGGGAGTGGATGGAGGGGGACAGAGCCACAGGCAGTCCTGCCACAGAGGAGCTGGCCCACACCGCCCACCGGGCCACGACCTGCGATGCGCAGGTGGAGCTGCTGGTTGTCCCGGCCACAGCTGTAGGTGCCAGCGTCCTCGGCCAGCAGGGGGCTGATAACCAGGGAGCCATCTGACTGCAGCTGGTGCCTGAGTGGGAGGAGGGGCCATGGGCTCTGGGCTCCTGAGGGTCACGACTCCCGAGCCCACGTACCATGTACAGGACTCCCATTGTTACACACACCTGTCAGAGGAGATGGGCCGGCCATCCTTCTGCCACCCAACCTGGGGGTCCAGGGAGGTGTCACTGGGACAGAAGAGCTGCACCAGCTGCCCTGGGGCCACCTGCACCAGGGAGGGCCCTGAGCCTGCCAGGTGGATCCTGCAGAGGGGGGAGGGGAGGACCTTCCAGCACCTGACAGAGGCCTTGTCACGGGCTTGTCCACCCAGTCTCCCTCCCTGCCTGCTGGGAGGGACCGCACGCCACATTCATGCCAGCCCAAGCTACACTTGACCCCTGTGGCCTGTAAATTTTGGCTTTTTAATTTTGTTTTCAATTTTCCCAAATCCCTTATTAATATTTCCCTGTCTGAACCCTCAGCTTCCCCACCCTCAGAATGAAGGTAGCAGGCCCTCCAGGCAGGGCCGTCCAGGTAGTAGAAGTTAGGGGCAAGAAATAAAGCGAGCTGACCAGTCTGGCCTGGGCTGGAGGAAGTGGGCGTCACCTGTGGTAGGGCGGCACTGGCCGTCGGGCGTCTCCGTCCAGTCGGGGGGCCAGCTCAGGACCCCTGGGCTGTTCTTCAGAGACCTGGATGTGGGGGGCCTCCCCAGGCCCAGGCTCTCGCCCCCTCCACCAGAGGCCACCGGAAGGCGCAGGCGGCTTTGGGGCTGCAGCCTCCTGCTGGCCTCCAGAGCTGCTGTCACCACCGCCCGTGTGAGTGCTCTGGCCAGAGGCCCCAGGCTCGGGACGGCGGGGCCCATGCTGGAACTCCTGGCAGCTACTCATGCACTCCTGCTCCGAGGCAAAGTTATTGGCATTGCCATGACAGCCACCATACCAGAAGCGGTTACACCGGCCCACAGAGGCGATGAAGTACCAGCGGGCAGCCCAGTCTGCACAGGAGCCATGGGCACTGGGCAGCAGGCACCGCACGGGGTAGGCTGGGGGAGAGGGACACGTCACAAGGCTGTGGAGGGCGGCTACAGCCCTGCCTGGACCCCACAGGACACAGAGGCTGTCCACTGTCCTGACTTGCCCAGGCTGGGGTCACAGCAGCCGCCACCCACAGGAGGGTCCTAGGGCTCCCTGGGCGCACGCACGCCGCAGCCAGTGCTTGACCTTGCTGCGCCCATCCCCAAGGGCCTGCGAGGATGCCCAGCTAGGGCCCACCATGTCCCCAGGACCCTGCACCCGCCTCTGAAACCCCCTCCAGGCCCCACTTCTAACAGCCCTCCAGGCTAGCACGGATGCCCATCTCTGTGCTCCAGGGCAACCATGGCTACCTGTCCAGGTGCCCAGCCTTCTTCAGAGTCCTGGCCACCCGCCTGCCTGGCTCTTCACCTCCCCAGGATGGTTCCTCACAGGTCCAGCCGTGCACCTCTGCTCCAGCCTCAGGGGCCTCCCGGGACTCTGCTCCCGCTGACCACCCACATCCCAGTCAGGGCCCGGACACTCTTGCCTCTCCCCGCACCGCTTACTCTGGCACTGCCTGCTTCGGGGGGACTGACTCCCAGGCACAGGATGGGCCTTCTTTTTTCTTGGGATCCTACTTGTAACCTTTTCTAATACCCAAAGCAGCCAGGAAGCCTGAGGCACAAGCAGTAGGCTACCAGCACAACCCTGCACCGTCCTCTAGCCTCGGTAATCTACTAGGCACTTGGCAATTGTGGGAGAGATGAACGCGTGAGCCAACCAGAAGGCCTCTGGCTCTGGGTGGGAACCACAGTCCACCCTCCAGGGAGGATGAAAGTGGGTATGCGCTCACCATAGCCCGGCTGGCCCACACAGCCTTCCCCCAGTGGGCCAGCTGCCGAGGCCACGTTGTCATAGCAACAGCCGAACTGGGAGCCCCGGCACTCACTGGGCTCGTTCTGCTGGGCCTGGGCCTGCTGGGCCTGTTGGGCCTGCTGGGCCTTGGGGTCCTGGAGAGGAAGCCCAGGATTGGGAAGTTGGGGATGGGCCTAGCTCTTGGTGGAGCCCCCAGGCTGCCTGGGAAGGACAGCATGAACAGGGAGGGACCCAGCAGAGTTTGAGGTGCACAACCCGTGTGCAGATGCAGATCGGAGGCCAGGAGGAGGTGGGGTGAAGCCCCAACCTCGAGCCAAGCTCACCCCTGAAGCCACGTGTCCCAGAGAGGGTGGCCCAGGCCAGCAGGCTTGCAGGGTCAAGGGCACTGAGCAGACACCTACCCTGGAAGGCACCGCCCGCGACCCCGGCCTGCTCCCAGTGCCAACACCGCTGTGAGATGCTGCGCAGCCAGCCTGCTGGGGCCCCTCGGCCACAGACACCCCATCAGGGCAGCACCCGTACCTAGGCAGACAACACACGGCGTTCCTCCCTGCCCAGCCCCAGCCCCTTCCAGGACCCCAGCCTCTAGCAGTGAGACAGACTGAGGCTCCCCGCCCTGGGGCTGACCCGGTGGGACCCCAGGTGGGAGAGGGCACATCCTGCAGGGACATGCCCTTCTGTGTGCACCAGTCTCTGCCCACGTCCACCACCAGGTAGCAGCTGCCAGGGACGGCTACAGTGAGCAGAGGCTGCAGCCCTGGACACTGCAGCTGGACTTACACGTCACACCCCAGACCCGAAGGGGACACGACCTGAGCCGCCCACATAGTAGGTTCCCAGGAACGTTTGCAAAATAATGAGATGGGAGAGGAGGCAGCAAAGGGAGCCCGCCATTCCCTCTCCTCCGCCACCAGGTGAAAAGAGGAAGAGATCGAAGCCCCTTCCCTGTGCCTCTCCTGTGAGCCCACCCCACGGTCATCACAGAGCAGAGGGCTGCAGTCGCCCGTCATGCAGCTAGCTCATAGGTGGCTGAGCTGGGAATCATCCCCAGGCTGCTGGCCCCAAATCCTGGGCACTTGGCACCCCCATCCCTGCAGGAGATCTGGAGGGGTGCGTTGGGGGCTGACTCGGCCCTTTCCCCAAGGCTGGAGCGCATGGGATTGTTAGGAGATTGCTGAGGACTGCCAGCTTTTGGAGCTGAGAGCTAGAATCACCCCTCATGCCTGCTCAGAGCCTCGGGTACCTCTCCACACACTGCAGGGAAGGCAGTGGTGTCCTGGCTGCGCAGGAAGCCCAGCTGGATGGCGCATGGGCCTCAGAGAAGAACCTCAGAAGTCCTAACCCTGAGCGCTGCCAGCCTGTCCCCACACCTGGGGAGGAAGAAGCGCCGCCTCCAGCACCCACCTGCTCTGCTGACATGAGGCTCCGGCCCTGGGACAGCCTTGCCACCGAGGCCCAAGGGACGTGGTGCGGCCATCGGGGCAGCACCCGTGGGTGCTGTGTCTGCAGTCAGGAGGCCCAGAGCCAGACCGCGGGGACAGCCAGGGTGGGGACTGCTGTGGAGAGGGAGCCGGGCCCAGAGCTGACAGGGGTAAGACCTGGTCCCCCCTGGGGGTGCTCCGGGCCCCGGGTCGCTCCTGAGCAGCCCACTGCTGGTCTCTAGAGCCTGGAAAAGGAAGGCAAAGCCACGCTGCTGCGTCCACCTGGCTCCTCTCCTCCACCTGTGTGCACATCCCCCACTCCCCTGGGCCCTTGGCCATAGGCCGCCCCACCTCTGCCCTCCATCTCCAGACACCATGCAGGCACAAAGGAGGGGAGGCTGATGCCCAGCTTCTCACCTGAGGCGGGGGCCCGCAAAGGCATCTGGGCGTCCCTGGGGCGGGTATGCGAGTCCTGCACACTGGGGACCTCTGCAGGGGACAGGGCAACGGGTGTGGAGGAGAGTCCAGCGAAAAAAGGACCAGACAGAAAATTAGCATCCCCCAAAAACATGCCACATAGTTTTATTTATTTATTTATTTATTTATTTATTTATTTACTGTACTAGGGATTGAACCCAGGGGCACTCTACCTCTGAGTTAGATCCCTAAGCCTCTTGTGTGTGTGTGTGTGTGTGTGTGTGTGTGTGTGTGTGTGTGTGTGTGTGTGTGTGTGTAAGAGGGGGGGATTCAATCCCTGGTACAAGAAAGAACGGAAAGAAAAGAAAAGAAAAAGAGCAGCCCATTAATTATAGCATTTAAGTTGCGGGCAAGTGGCTGTTCACCACAGTATTTTTTTTTCCTTCCCAGTGCTGGGGATTGAATTCAGGGCCTCCTCCCTGCTAGGCAAAGTGCTCTCCCATGAAGCTATACTCTCAACCATATTTAATTTTTTAAATTTTTTTATTTTGAAACAAGGCTAAGTTGCTGAGGCTATTCTTGAACCTGAGATCTTCCTGTCTCAATCTCCCAAGTACTGGGATTACAGGTGTGCACCACCATGCAGGCACAAAGGAGGGGAGGTCTGGCTTTATTTTGAATCAAGGTTTCACTAGATTACTCAGGCTGGCCTCAAGCCTGTGATCCCTCTGTCTTAGCCTCCCAAGAGACAGGCGGATTGTGGTTCACAGCCAGCCTCAGCTACTTAGTGAGGCCCTTCATAACTCAGTGAGACCCTGTTTCAAAATAATAAAAAATAGGGCTGGTGGCCGGGCGTGGTGGCGCACGCTTGTAATCCCCGCGCTTGGGAGGCGGAGACAGGAGGATCGCGCAGGTTCAAAGCCAGCCTCACTGGCTTGAGACCCTATTTCCAAATAAAAAATGTATAAAAATAGGTCTGGGAGTGTAGCCCAGAAGTAGAAGGGTTTCCAGGAACCCCAGTACCACCAAAAAAAAAAAAAAAAATAGGGCTGGTGGTGCAGCTCAGAGGTAGAATGCCCCTGGGTTCCATCCCCAGTACTGAAAAAAAAAAAAAAAAAATCTCCCCAGATCTGCCTTGTCCCACAGAGAAGCACCACATTCTCTCTGGCCCTGTGCTCAGTCCCCAGCCTGAGAATGTCTGCTGGCTCTCCCAGATCCCTAGATCTCCTCAAATCTAAAGGCATGGCTGCTGGCTGGTCCTGCCCGTGGGCTCCCCCTGGCATGCCTCTTCCCTCCCACATTTTCAGCTCAGCGTGGGCCCTGGACAGCAGCCCCCACAGGCTAGCGCCGCCCTTCATTCTCAAGGCCCTTTTTGTGTGTGTGCTGGGGATGGAACCCAGGGCCTCGTGCTTGCCGGGTCCCACCGCCCTTCCTAGCACGGGGAATTCCTGCTGCAGTCCACTCCCGCAGACCCTGCATCCCATCTGTCTCCACTTTTCCAGGATCCTCAGGATAGGGGCCAAATTGGTCCTCCCTAACAGCTTTTAGGGTGTCACTCTAGCTCTCCCGTGATTAACCCTGCAGATGGGCAGGCAACCTCGGAGGACAGCAGTGCTGAGGGCCACACAGCTGGCCAGATGTGTGTGTGTGTGTGTGTGTGTGTGTGTGTGTGTGTAGTACTGGAGACTGAAGCCAGGGCCTCATGCACGCTAGGCAAGCACTCTACCACCTAGCTACCCCAGCACCCCTCAGCAACCTGCAATCCTCCGGTCTCGGCCTCCCAAGTACTGGGATTGTCCCAAGTACTGGGATTGCCCAGCCTGAGGCACTGGTTCTTAGCCCCCGACAAATGCCTCCATCAGAGTCCTGCTGTCCCCACCTAGGGATCCCAGAATTTAGAGACTCATAGAGTCTCAGCACTTAGCACTTCTGCAGTACCAGAAGGCTGCCTCCTCCCGCCCTGAGCTCAGCCATGGCCTCTGCCTTCCTCAGCTCACACGCACACGCCAGGAAATGCTGGCCTCCGGGCCTCCCTTCCGCAGGGCCTCATGCCTGGGAGGCTCCTTTTCCAGCAGGATGGGGATGAAAAGAAGGGGGTCGGCAAAGGCTGCAGCAGTGTGGAGGACAGACTTCCCTGGGGCTCAGTCAGTCGTTCAACACGCAAGCACCGAGTCCCTACCTGGTGCTAGGTACATTCTGAGCGGGGCACAGGGAGGAGTAAAGAGGACACGGAGCCAGCCCTCAACAAGCTTAGAGCTAGTAGGACTAACAAGCCGTCCACAACCCTGACAGCACAAGAAAAGTAAGCCGAGGACCGCAGACATGACGACATTCTGGGGCCAGGCTCCAGGGGGAGGCGCTCCTGCTTCTCACGGAGGAAGGTGGGGCTGGCAAAGGCTTCGGGGGAAGGGCCTGGGGGCTGGCACCCGCAGAGGGCCCAGGCTGGAGGCTTTGCGGGAGTGGGGGAGAGGGTCCCCTGGCGCCCGTGCTCACCCGGGGGCAGATGGCAGGACTGCGTGTTGCAGGACTCGGCCTCCGCGGGCTTGGACAGCTGCAGGTGCTCGCAGTGGCTGGGTGGCCCGAGGGCACAGATGACCTGTCGCCTCCGGGTGCCCGAGCTGCAGCTCTTGGAGCACTGGGGGGGAGTGGGGAGAGGGCCCCTAAGGCCGAGGCGGGCATGGGGTGCGTGGGGAGGGAAGGTGCCAGCGGGGCATGCACTGCAGATCCCAGGTCAGGACGGCGGCCATGAGCCAGGGCCCAAGATGCCAGGGCAGGCAGTGGACACGGGGAACAGCACTCACTAGGCCCCAGGCACCCACAAGCCAGGCCTGGTCACCGAGGAGCGGGCAGGCCTCCCGCACACAGGGCTCAGTGAGGGCTGGCCGGTCCTCCATGGAGCACGCGGAGGCGCTGAGCAGAGACCCCTCGTTGCTGCTCCGGCAAGTAACGCTGCGCCTCCGGATGCCGGCCCCGCAGGTGACAGAACACTGCAAGGACAGGCAGGTCAGAGGACCCCGCGGGCAGGACAGCGGCCGGCCTGCCAACCTGGTGTGCAGGCCCGACTGCACCCTGCTCTGTGTCCGGCTCCCAGGCCCAGAGAGGCTGAGTCAGCCTCTGGGGTCACACAGCTGACCTTGCAGCCTGAGCAATGTAGGTGCTGAAAGCAACCAGCAGCTCAGCCCTGCCAGCCCCACCCTTGTCCCCAAACATGCTCCAAGTCTTTCCTGCCCCACCTTGGGATTCTAGCAGAACCTGTTTCTAGTCCCAGCCCTGGCCACAGCTTCCAGGACAACCTGTGAGGCTCCTGACCCTCGCTACAGCAGACACCGAGCCTCCCAGCCCGCCCGCCCCCCTGCCCAGGCCTAACCTCTCCCCAGGGCTCCGTGTTCCAGCCCGTGCAGCGCTGCAGGTTGCAAGCCTGGGTGGCAGGGGGCTTCGCAGGCAAGCCCAAGCACGCAGCCTCCTCCGCAGCCTCCTCGCCTCCAGCCCCATCCGAGGAGACACAGTAGACTGAGCGGGACTGGGAGCCGCCCCCGCAGGAGGCCGAGCAGGGTGTCCACGGCCCTGCCTTCCAGCTGGAGAGGAGTGGGAACCGGGTAAGGCTGGCCCTGCGGCAGCAGCCCTCACAGACCCCAGCAGACTGGGCACCCTACCCCACGACGGCCCCCAGCAGCCGCCTGTGCAGGTGGGCCAGAGTTCTACAGGAAGACCACCCAGCGCTTCTGTCCTCACCCAAAGCTCCTGTTGCCTTCTGACCCAGTCACCCCAAACAGACTCCACTCTCTGGACCCAAGCTTAAGTGGGGAATCTCTTTATAGGCTGTGCTCCCCCATGCACAGAAGGGCCCTGCCTGTTGCCCGGGTTGAAGGACCAAAGGAAAGGGCAGCCCCACACCCCATGCGAAGCCAAGCCTGCCACCGTCTTGTGGGCTAGCTGCCACCAAGGCCAGGCACGTGGGGTGTGGCCCGAGGCCCGGGTTACCTGTTCCCACACACACGCTGGGCCCCAGCTCGGCGCCACTCTCCGGGCTGGTGCAGGTAAGAGATCCTTTGTGCACGAACAAAGGATTGCCAATGCGCACAGGCCCTTTGGCCAGACCCTGCCTCATCCCTCTGCAGACGCAGAGCCAAGCCTGCACCGGCCCAGGCAGGGCCCTTGGGGATCCCCCCATCCTGGACCTCCTGAGCGCTGGGTGGGCCCTATAGTACCGTGGAGACCCCGCCCTTCCCACCCAAGCTCTGGGCCTCCCCATGGCGAGGGAGGGGGACTGGCCGGGGCCTCACCGCTTGGTCTCCGGGCAAGGGTGAGGGTTGCAGGAGCGGCGGGCAGCCGGCTGGGGCTGGCGCTGGCACATGTGGTCTGGGTAGACCTCGTTGTCGATGCTGCAGAACACCTGGCGAGTCTGCTGGCCTGCGCAGGGCGCGGGGAGGGCAGTCAACCCGATTAGGACTCAAACGACCCTCCGGGCTAGGTGTTATCATCACTCCCAATTTACAGACAAGGAAACTGAGGCTCAAAGAATTTTAGCTGTGAGTGTCAGAGCCCTGGTCCTTAGCCTCCACTCCCAATGGAATACCGTCTCCTAGGAGATGCCAGCCTTCCAGAAAGTCCTCCCTCTTAGCTTAGGTTCGAGGTCCTTTGTGGGGTCCCCCAGATTCCCACTTGTCTCCAAAATGACCCCATGACGGGGGATTTCTCCTTCAGGGTTATGGCGGGGAGAGGGCTGTGGTTGGCACATGCCCCCCCCCCCCCGCCCCGCGGGGCCGCCTGGCTCACCTCCGCCACACGGGGCGCTACAGTCGCTCCAGGAGCTGTGGCTCCAGCTGAAGCCGAGTCTGGGGCCGCCCAGGGGCAGGTAGTACTCGTAGTGCACTCCAGGGTTGGGCTCTTGGCTGAGGAGCTGCGGGAAGAGGGTCCTTGCTGGGGTGAGGCCTCGCGCCCAATGTCTCCAGCCAGCCTTGGGCTCGGGGGCTTCCCGACCCCTGTGCTCCGGACCCTGCTCACCTCGATGACCAGCGGCTCCGAGGTGGGGCCCCGGGCCTGCAGCCGCTCAGGGGCAAGATCCCCTTCTGCACCCCGCTCGTAATGCAGGATGGTGCTGGCCACCGGCAGGGCCTGGGCCGCCTCGATGGTCCAGTGCCCGTTGAGGTAGTACTCCCCGCGGACACTCTTTACCGCTGCTCAGGACACCTGCCCTAGTCAGTCGGGAGGCAGGGGGCACCTGCCCGGCACCCCAGGCCCCAGGTGCCCCAACCCTTGCCTCACCCAGGAAGTTCCTACTGGCAGCAGCCTCCTCGATGCGGATGCTGGTGGCTCCCACTGGGACAATGAAGATCTGGTGGTAGCCTTATGGGGGCAGAAAGGCAGATGTGTGGGTGTGCAGACTACTCCCCCCAGTGCCACTCAACCACAGGAAGGAGCTGTCCCTGGGGGTCCTAAATCCCACCACCAAGCACAGAAGGGGCAGGGCCAGGCTACTTGGGGATCTGCGTTCCTGGCTGAGGGCAAAGCTTAGGAAGGCCAGAGGCCCAGGGAGGCTTTGCAGCCAGCGCAAGGGAGGAGCGAGGAGGAGAGACAGGAAGAGACGGGGAGGGACAGGAGGGATCCAGGAGGCCGCAGTGTGAGGTTAGACTGGACAAGTGGCCCAGGGTCCTCACTGGTGCGGGTACAGGGCCCCTGTGAGGAGCCATTAGACAGGACCCTGCCAGTGGGCCCACTGGGCGCCTCGAGGGCGAGAGAGGGAGACAGGTAAGCACCCAGGAAGGACAGCCCCCTGCCCGAGCTGTCTGCAGCCCCCTCCGGGCCCCCACCTCTGCCGAGGTCACTAGCATCAAAGGTGCCTGTAACAGGGTAGCAGGTGGTGCCGTCACCCCCACACTGCAGACACTTGTCCTCCTGCTGGGATGAGTCTAGTTGGTGGTCACAGCCAACAGTCTGCCAGGGAGGGATAAGAAAAAGATGAGGTGAGACAGGTGAGAGCAGAGGGAGACAGGGACGCCCGGGACCCCTCGCTGGCCTGCCCTGCCCACCGCTCCGTATGCAGCCAGAGGTGGCCAGGCACACCTCGGATGGATGGCGCAGCGCCTGCCCCTCCCTGGTTGCCACATCGGCCTTCCCCTGGAGGCCAGCGATCCCCACAGAGTTTGGAAAGAGCACCCCGGACATGGATTGGGCAATTCGGGGGGTTAGCCCCCTTCCTCCAAGTGGATCAGGGTTCGCAGGTGGCACAGCAGAGGCCTGGGGGTGCCGGGGCCACCTCTTCACACCTCGCGGGAAGAGCCTGCCTGATCCTGGTCAGCACCCAAGGACTGGAAAGAAGATGGAAGAGGCTTCCAGCAGCCCCTCTGCAGCACCTGTGGCTTACGCACCTGCCCTTAATGTCTGGAGTGTGTGTGTGTGTGTGTGTGTGTGTGTGTGTGTGTGTGTGTGTTACTGGGGATTGGACCCAGGAGCATTCTACCTCTGAGTTACACTCTCAGCCCTATTTTTTCTATTTTTTATTTTGAAGGAGGGCCTCACTAGGTTGCTGAGGCTGTCAGTGAATTTACAATCCACAATCTCAGCCTCCCAAGTACTGGAATCACAAGTACACACCACACACTGGGCTTGGATTGGTGTTTAAGTCAGTTTAGTTGTTGTTGTTTTGTGGTACTAGGATGGAACCCAGGGGCATTGGACCTCTGAGCTACATCCCAGCCCTATTTTTTATTCTTTATTTTGAAACAGGGTCTCACTAAGTTGCGGAGGGCCTCGCTAAGTAGCTGAGGCTCATGAACCGCGATCCTCCTGTCTCAGCCTCCCGAACGCTGGGATTACAAGCGTGCACCACCATGCCAGGCTCTGTAAATCAGTTTTAGCTGGGTTCCTGTAACATGCAGCCTAGAATTTGATGAGGCGAGCCTTCTCAAAGATCAAAGGTAAGGGTCAGAAGGCAGCCGAGGCAGCTGTGTCGCACTGCAGAAGCTGGGTTTGGTGTCTTGGTAACTTGGGAGGACATCAAGCTCCCGACAGCCACCTGGCGCTGCTGGTAGGCGGCAGGGAGACCCCTGTAGCTGGCTGGGAGGTAGGGGCGGGTCAGAACTCACCCGGCAGCTGCCCTCCACACAGACGTCCTGTTTGCCCGGCTCGCAGGGCGTCCCATCTATCACGGCTTCCCGGTGCTTGTAGTAGAAGTTCTCCCCCTTGGGAATGCAGTTCAGCTCACACTTGTTTGGGGCTGGGGGTGGGGGAGGCAAAGCTGAGATCCAGGCCAAGGCCTAGCTGGGCAGCAGGAAGCACAGGCAGGGGCCAGAAGCAGGGGTGTGGCTGGGAGAGAAGCCCTATCTGCAGCCCCCACCCCCAGTGGCACAGAGCCCCACCCCCATCCCAGGGAGAAGGCACATTCTCCATGAAGCTGCTGCCAGTCTCTGGGGACCAAGTCAAAGAGAAGCCCCGAATAAAGGGAGAGAGGGATGAACACTTGACCAGGCCTACCCCAGTTTCATTTATACTCAAAATAGTCTACTCTGAATTATCAGGAGAGCATCAAGCATGTTAACCATGCAGTTAAAATGATGATTAGGAGTCAGGCATGGTCCGTGGTGCACACCTATAATCCCAGCTGTTTGGGAGGCGGAGGCAAAAAGGATTGCAAGTTGGATGCCATCCTGTCTCACCAACCCTGTCTCAAAATATAATAAAAAGGTCGGGCGTGGTGGTGCACGCTTGTAATCCCAGCATTTAGGAGGCTGAGACATGAGGGTCGTGGTTCGCAGACAGCCTCAGCTACTTAGTGAGGCCGTTTGCAACTCAGTGAGACCCTGTTTCAAAAATAAAAGGATAAAAAAATAGAGCCGGGTGTGGTGGCGCACATTTGTAATCCCTGCACTTGGGAGGCTGAGACAGGAGGATCGCACAGGTTCGAAGCCAGCCTCAGCTATTTAGTGAGGCTCTCAGCAACTTAGTAAGACCCTGTTTCCAAATAAAATATATTAAAAATAGGTCTGGGAGTATAGCCCGGAGGTAGAAAGCCTCTGGGTTCCTACTCCAGTACCATTAAAAAAAAAAAAAAAAAAAAAAAAGCCAGGCGTGGTGGTGCACGCTTGTAATCCCCGCGCTTGGGAGGCTGAGACAGGAGGATCACACAGGTTCAAAGCCAGCCTCAGCTGGTTTAAGAGACCCTGTTTCCAAATAAAATATAAAATAGGTCTGGGAGTGTATCCCGGAGGTAGAAGGCCCCTGGGTTCCATCCCCAGTGCCACCACACACACACACACACACACACACACACACACACACACAATAGACGGCCAGGCGTGGTGGCGCACGCTTGTAATCCCCACGCTTGGGAGGCGGAGACAGGAGGATCCTGCAGGTTCGAAGTCAGCCTCGCAGGCTTAAGAAACCCTGTTTCCAAATAAAAAATATATTTTAAAAATGGCCTGGGAGTGTAGCCCGGAGGTAGAAGGGTTCTATCCCCAGTATCACCAAAAAAAAAAAAAAAAAAAAAAAAAAAAAAGAATAAAAAGGGCTGGGATATAGCTGAGTGATACAGCGCTTGCCTGGCATGTGCGAGGCCCTGGGTTCGGTCCAGTATTCCCAAAGAAAAAAGTTAAATGGGAGTTACTATGTAATATTTACAGATATGTACACACAGAAAAATGTGGAAAGGCTGAGGATGAAGAGCTCACAGTGAGCCCGTGAGAGGGGTGGGGAGGTGGCTTCTTTCTTGTATTTATTTGAACTCAGGGGCATTCTACCTCTGAGCTACAGTCCCAGCCCTATTTTATTTTTATTTTGAAAACAGGATCTCGTTAGGTTGATGAGAATCTCACTACTTGGTGAGGCTGTCCTTAAGCCTGCAGTCCTCCTATCCCAGCCTCTCAAGTATACTGCCCTGGTATTGAGAAATCGCCCCAGGATTGATTCCTAATAAAAATGTAAGCATTATAGGAGTGCAGCATCACATCCGGCTTCTCATTGTACTTAATATCTAGATATTATGTACACATTATTTAAACAGCCCAGAAATGCTAACAGGATCATAATCAACTATCCACAAGGTAAGTCCCCCCAAAACCACATTTTTTAGCCTTTTATCTGTGCTCCAGTTTTTCTATGATGTGGACATATAAAAATTATTGTTGTTGTTGTTGTTATTATTAATTTTTGCTAGGGATTAAACACAGAGGCAGTCTACCTCACAGGTGCACCCCAAGCCCGATTTACTTTTTTTACTATTTTTTTTTTTTTTTGGCAGTCCTGGAGATGGAACCCAGGAGCATTCTAACTCCGAGCTATATCCCCAGCCCTATTTTTATTTATTTATTTATTTATTTATTTATTTATTTTTGCGGTTCTGGGAATGGGACCCAGAGGCATTCGACCTTCAAGCTACACCCCCTACCCAATTTTTTATTCTTTATTTTGGAACCGGGTCTCACTGAGCTGCAGAGGGTCTCACTAAGTAGCGGAGGCTGTCCGCGAACCGCGATCCTCCGGCCTCAGCCTCCCGAATGCTGGATTACAGGCGTGCGCCACCGCGCCCGGCTCCGGCTTATTTATATTGAAACAGGTTCTCACTAAGTCACTGGGGGGGTTCACTAAGTTGCTGAGGCTGGCTTCGAACCGCTGACCGTCCTGTCTCTGCCTCCCAAGTACTGGGATTCCAGGCCTGGGCCGTAGCTTTGGGACTGAGGAAAGTGCAGTGGGGGAGGCGGCGACGACCTCGAGACATCCCCGCGCCGCTGCGAGGGCCTTGGGGTCTACACCGCGGCCGGCCGAGCTCACCCGCGTAGTAGGGCAGCCACCGCAGGCGCCGGCCGCGGACCTCGGCGCCGTCCAGCTCCGCGCACTGCTCCGCCCTGAAGTCCCGCGCGCCGTCGGGGCAGCTCTGCGGGCGGAGGAAAGGCGGGTCGGGGGTCCGCGGGGTCCCGCCCCCCACGACCGAGCCCCGGCGGGCCGCGCTGGGCCCTTACCTCCGTGCGGCAAGTGCGGTGGCTCCGGGCCGGGCCCACGCAGCGGGCGCCGCCGTCTCTCCTGCGGGGCAAGAGCGCCGGGAAGACCCACACCCCTCCTCCCTGCGGGCCCCGCTCCCCTGGGGCTCCCCGGGGGGGGGCGGGGGGCCTCGGCACGGTCCCCTCGGGCGGGCGTGATCGGGACAGCCCAGCCTCTTAAGCAAATGCCCAGAGAAGACCTGGTTTCTGCCCTTGGCAGTGGGTGCAATTTACCCGCCTGTGCAGGTGGTCTGCAATGAGAGGAGCAATAGAACCTGTCTGTGTCCCCTGTCTGTCTGTCTGTCTCCAGTTCGTTCTCTCTCTCTCTCTCTCTCTCTCTCTCTCTCTCTCTCTCTCTCTCTCTCTCTCTGCAGGCTCTCAGGAGAGTTCACAAACCAGGGGTGGTGGGAGATGCCCCTTCTCTCCTGCCCCATCCCCTCCACAGAACCCATGCCGGGCACATAGGCAGTGTTGAATAAATCACCCAACACCGTGACCATCAACTTTTGACAAAAGCAGCTGAGGGCAAGAAAACCACAGGAAATTAGGAACTGCATGTTGAAGATTACTCATTCATTTCCCCCAAATCCACGGCGTCTGCCACGCGCCGGGCACTGCGTGCCAGGCCGGAGGCTCAGGGGTGGGGGAGGCAGACCCGCTCCAGCTCCTGCAAACCAGGGCTCAGGGTTGGAATCAGTGTAAGTAGGTGGGAAATTACTGCATCCAGAGTGAACCTGCCGCTCCGCGGCGTGAGGCCTAGCCCCACATAGAGCAGCCAGCCTCCCGCTCCAGCCTCCCTACCTCTGGGAGTAGCAGCGGCGCTCCCGGGAGCTGATGCCCGTTCCGCAGGTCCGGCTGCAGGGGCTCCACTCGCCCCAGGGGCCCCAGGTAGCACTCTGCCGCCTCACCTTGGGAGCCTGCAAACGACACGCTGGGCTGTGTGAGGCAGTGCCACCCACTTGGGGCCTGAGCTGGGAGCCCCCACGAGGGCCCCCTGAAACACTGGAAGGTTCTCCCTTCCAGAGCTCCCCCGTCCGGACACAGCAACACTGCCAGGGGCCCCACCGTGCTCACTTATCAAACTAACCAGCTTTCACCATAAAGAGCTGGGAGCTGGGGGTGGGAGAGGAGTGCCGGGAGGATGGGGTGGCAAGGAAGAGGCCCCCCCGCCCCCGGGAGGGGGGAAGCAGCGCCAGTGATGTGAGAAGGGGGCCCTAAAGGAGTAGAAAGGAGCCGACAGAGGCCAGGAGCACACAACTGCATGGCTTGGGGACAGACCTTTAAGCTCCCCCAGCTGCAGTTTTCTCATCTGGCAAAGCTACCTCTGGCGGCCTCTTTTTTCTTTCTCTCTCTTCCCCACCCCTGGTGGGGGTTAAACTCAGGGGCATTCTACCTCTGAGCTACATCCCCAGCCCTTTTGATTTTTTTTTTTTTAATTTTGAAACAGACTCTCACTAAATTACTGAGGCTGGCCTCCAGCCCACCATTCTCCTGCCTCAGCCTCCCAAGTACTGGGATTACAGGCTTGCGCCACTGCACCTGGCCCTATGGCATCCCTTGAGCTCCTGCTGTTTTCCCCCAGTGGTGGGGAACCCTTAGGAGGGGGTCGGGGGCTTTCTCCTCTGATGATGATACACCCTGGCAGTGCAAGCCTGGGTTGAGAGCCAAGATGTCCACAAACATGCCCTTGAGTGAGCCCCTGGGTCACGAGAGCGAACCCATCTAAGACGGACATATAGAAGGGCAGGAAGGCTGGACGTGGTGGCGCACGCTTGTAATCCCCGCGATTGGGAGGCTGAGACGGGAGGATTGCACAGGTTCGAAGCCAGCCTCAGCTACTGAGTGAGGCTCTCAGCAACTTAGTGAGACCGTTTCCAAATAAAATATAAAATAGGTCTGGGAGTATAGCCTGGAGGTAGAAAGCCTCTGGGTTCCACCCCCAGTATAGAAGAAGAAGGAGGAGAAGGAGAAGAAGGAGAAGGAGGACGGTGGAGGAGGAGGAGGAGGAAGAGGAGGAGGAGGTTGGTAGTGGTAGTGGTAGTAGTGCAGGAAGAACTTGGCATATCCAGCAGGTGGGGATCCGGCTGTGCGGGGAGAGTCAGCCCTAGGCAGTGAAGCGCTTTGCCAGGGTCCTGAGTAAAAGAGCCACAGCAACCCTTGTGGCGCCTGCTTCTGCCCTGTGTGGTGATCTCAACTGCACAAGTTTCTCTATCTCCAGGCTAGTAAACTAGGGATTTACCTAATCCTCTGTGTATGGGGGACAGGGAGGCTGCAGTCTCTTCCAGCTGCTCTGTGGCAGAGCCTCCCAAGAGCACCTCAGCCTCTACCCCGGCCCCGTCATGGTTTAGATGTAAAATGTCTCCTCGGAGAAGCTCCTGTGTCACCAGGGCTGGAGGAGGTGGATGGGGGTGGCCTTGGGAGCTCTTTCCCGCCCCCGCTTCCCCCACCACGAGCTGAACTGGCTCCTCCGCTGTTCTTTCCACTGTGGTTCCTGCCTTGGTGCCTGGCAGCCATAGGTTGAAACCTCTCTAACCGTGAGCCCAATGAACTTTTCTTGCTCTAAGTTGTGCTTGTCAAGCATTTTAGTAGCAATGACAGACAAGCTGATAAAATCCCCCCTCCTCCTTCTCCCATTGTAAAAGAATCTGGGGAAATCTTGACGCTGGGCCCGGTGCTCTCAGCTTAGCTACTATCAAGGCGTTCTCATCAGTGCCGTGCAAGCAATGAGCTCTTTAAGAGGTAGCTTGCATGTGTGTTTGTCATTTTCTGCTTCCTGCCAGCTGGAAAACAGATGTGCTGGGTGGAGGTGCAGGAGCCTTTTAGTCTGTGAAGGATCTTGGGGATAGAGGCTTCAAACAAGGAAGCAAAGACAGAAGGAGGAACAGCCCCAGGTGTTTGTAGAGAGAGGGAGGGAGTCTGTCTTGCTGAAGGACTGGCATCTGAGACTACACAATGTAACATAATCAAACAAGGGTTCCCACTAGAAAGATCTAACATTTTGCAGCTGGTATCAAAAGTCCACAAGCTATACCCACTTAATCCTCAGAATGACCCAGTTCATCCCCGTTGCATAAGAAAAGTGAGGGGACTGCGGCTGGCCACAGAGGAGCAGCTGCTCACCTCCAGGCCCTCCCGCCAGGCTCTGCTCTCTGGGGTTCTGTGCGGACAACCAAACCAGATGTTAGGAGCCGGGCAGGGGTTCAGCCTGGCTTCGCAGATGGTGTACATGATCCACTTGCGGGAAGAGGGCTTTATTTTAGAGCATCGCCACGTAAGAGTCTTTAAGGGGATACACCCCAATCTTTTTTTTTTTTTTTTTTTTTTTTTTAGTACTGGGGATTGAATCCAAGAGTATTCTACCTCCAAGCTACACCCTCAACCCTTTGTATTTTTTATTTTCTTTTGAAAAAGGGTCTTACTAAATTGCTCAAGCTGGCCTTGAAAACATAATCCTCCTGTCTCAGCCCTCCAAATGCTGGGATTATAAAGGTAACCACCACACCTGGTGAAGTACCCCATTTCCTTAAGAAAGCATTTGGTAACATGGAAAAACAAGCTCTTCTTCCTCCTGCTGGAGGCTCCTTCAGTGTCATGGGGAAGGGGACAGCTGAGGAGGGAGGTTTATTTGGGTTTTTTTTTTGTTGTTGTTTTTGTTTTGTTTTGTTGTTTTTGTTTTTTGTACTGAGGATTGACTCAAGGGTCATTCTACCATCAAGGTACATCCCTATCCCTTTTTTAAACTTTATTTTATTTTGAAACAGGGTCTCACTACATTGCTGAGGCTGGTCTCAAACCTGCTCTCTTCCCTTTTCGGCCTCACAAGTCCTGGGATTATACGCGTGTGCCAACGCTGTTCCCTTGTTTTATAACAGACCAAAGCTCTGAAGCAGAGCAAATGACACTAAACTTGAATCACACGCCAAACCAAGAGGGGGGCTGGCTAGGCCAAAGGTCTGCGTTCCACTCTGTCAAACCTCTACTCCTTCAGTTCCAGCTGAGACAAGACCTCCAAGCTTTTAAGACCAGTGAACCAAAATATCAGAGCAGTCTCTCAATGAAGTTTAAATGGATTTTACTTGATCCAGTTTCTATTTTGAAAGGGAAGCTATTATAGTCCAGCATGGTGGTGCCCGCGTGGGAGGCTGAGACAGGAGGATCTCAGTTTTGCAGCCAGCTTCAGCAATTTAATGAGGTCTGCTGCAACCTAGTGAAATCATATTTCAAATAAAAGAATAAAGTCTGGCTGAGGGTGTAGCTCAGATGTAGAATGCCTCTGGGTTCCATTCCAGTACCAACAAAAAGAAAGTATTTGGGAGGCTGAGACAGGAGGATAGCAGTTGGTGGCCAGCCTCAGCTACTTAATGAAGCCCTTTGCAACTCAGTGAGACCCTGTTTCAAAGTAAAGAATTGGCCAGGCGTGGTGGCGCACACTTGTAATCCCCGCGCTTGGGAGGCTGAGACAGGAGCATCTCACAGGTTCGAAGCCAGCCTCAGCTACTTAGTGAGGCTCTCAGCAACTTAGTGAGACCCTGTTTCCAAATAAAGTATAAATAGGTCTGGGAGTATAGCCCAGAGGTAGAAAGCCTCTGGGTTCCACCCCAGTACCACCAAAAAAATAAAGAAAGAAAGAAAGAATTGCCTGGTGTGGTGGCACACGCCTGTCATCCTAGCGCTTGGGAGGCTGAGACAGGAGGATCGAGGCCAGTGGAGACCTTCAGCAACTTAGCGAGACCCTTCAAAAAAAAATTAAAAAACAGCCAGGCGCAGTGGCGCACACTTGTAATCCCCATGCTTGGGAGGCGGAGACAGGAGGATCACGCTGGTTCGGAGCCAGCCTTGCTGGCTTAAGAGACCCTGTTTCCACATATATAAAAAAAAAAAGGGTAAAAAATAGGTCTGGGAGTGTAGCCCATGGGAGTGTAGCCCGGAGGTAGAAGGGCTTCCAGGAACCCCAGTACCACTAAAAAAAATAAAGAATAAAAAATAGGGGTTAGGGGTGAACTTGGAGGTAGAATGCCCCTAGGTTCGATCCCAGTATCACCAAAGAAAGGAGAGAGAGAGAGAGAGAGGCAAGCTTTTGTGCAGTGCAGTGGGGGCGGCTTTCCAGGGGTGACCGGCAGTGCAGGCTGGGACCCCACATCTTCCCTCATACACTCCAAGCCTCACCACCCCAGAGGTGAGGTCAGGAAATGGCTGGCTTGGGCCTGGTCTGCCCAAGGCCTCCGTGGCCATCTGTCCTAGTTCCTTAGCCTGGCGACTTGAGCCTCCATGTCCACTTCCACCCTTCCTGGGAAAGGCTGGTGCAGCCATGGGGGCCGCCTCGCGGCCAGCAAGGAGAAGTGGGGGCTGGAGAGGCGCCTTGCACACACCCGCCTGCATGCTGTGTCCAACCTGGTAGCTGTATCCACATCCCTCGCCACCGACGGTGCCACTGAAAAGCCCCGGCCTAGGCACGTTTGCTCCTGTGGCCACCCAAGCACAGGGTACAGAGGGAGTGAAGCCAGGGGAACCGATGCACCGCACCTCACCTGGCCCGTCCCCTCCTGCCTCCCAGCACCTGCCACCTGGAGCTCAGGAGCCTTCTGATGGGCTGTGCGCGAGGGCGCGTGGGCAAGGGAGAGGCGGAGAGAGAGGTGCGAATGGGCCCATGCCCTGACTTGTCCATTCATCCTGTGGCACTGAGCGTGATCCCACAGGGTGCTGGGGACAGTGGACCCCTAGCCTGGCCCACGCCCCTCCAGCATACAGGGAGAGGGCTGGGGAGAAGGGCTCCCAGCCCGGCCCCATTTAGGACTGACACAAGGGAGCAGGAGGAAGCAGAAGACGCCTCCAGGTGCCCCGAGGAACCTGGGCGCTGGGTTTTGTTTGGGCCACAGGGCGGCAGAGGTGACATGGGAAGCTGGCGGGGTGACAGGACATGAGGACGTCTGGCCGTGGCTGCCCACTGCTCTGGGAGGTCTGCCCTTCCCACCTCCCCCACAGTCCCGTGGAGGCGGCAGCCCCCCAGTCAGCAGCTTTGGTCCTCTCCTGGGGTCCTCATTTCTCTGTGTGCCTCCTCCTCACCAGGGAGGTAGGGCTGTGGTCTCCAGGCTGCCTGGGCTGCTCTTCTGCCTGGCACCAAGCCAGGGCAGCACCCAGCTCTCTGCAGACCTTCTTCCCCGCAACAGTAGGGCCTGCATCTAGATGGTCCCTGCACTTCCTTAGGACCCAAGTATGTTCTCCAGTGAACCCTGTCCTGGGGCCCCTGTTAATGAAACAGCTGACAAGCTGACAGCCAGTCAGCTTCCTATATTCCCTCTCTCTCTCTCTCTCTCTCTCTCTCTCTCTCTCTCTCTCTTACACACACACACACACACACACACACACACACACACACACACACATACTTTGCAGTACCAGGAATAGAATTCAGGGACATTCTACCTCTGAGCTACACCCCCAGCCCTAATTTTTATTCTTTATTTTGAAACATTCTGAGTTGCAAAGGGCCTCACTAAGTTGCAGAAGGCCTTACTAAGTAGCTGAGGTTGTCCGCGAACTGAGATCCTCCTGTCTCAGCCTCCCGAATGCTGGGATTACAAACGTGCACCACCACACCTGGCTCTGTATCCACTCTCTTAAGTTTGTATGGTCTAATACTATAGTCACTAGCCACTAGGGCTGTGTGTGTGTGTGTGTGTGTGTGTGTGTGTGTTACTAGGGATTGAAGCCAGGAGTGTTATATCTCCTAGCTATAGCTCCAGTACTTTTTTATTTTCAAACAAGGTCTCACTAGGTTGCTGAGAATCTTGCTAAATTACTGACACCGTCCTTGAACCTGTGATCCTCCTGTCTCAACCTCCCAAGTACTGAGATTACAGGTGTGTGCCAACATACCCAGCTCACATGTGGCTACTAAAATTAATAAAAATCAAGCCAGGTATAACGGCGCACATCTGTAATTTTAGTACTTGGGAGATTAAGACAGGAGGATCACAGGCTTGAGGCCAGCCTCAGCAAGTTACTGAGACCATGTTTTTGGTGGTACTGGGGGTGGAACCCAGAGGCTTTCTACCTCTGGGCTATACTCCCAGACCTTTTTTTTTTTTGAAACAGGGTCTCACTAAGTTGCTGAGAGCCTCACTAAGTAGCTGAGGCTGGCTTCAAACCCGTGCGATCCTCCTGTCTCAGCCTCCCAAGCGTGGGGATTACAAGCGTGCACCACCACTGAGACCATGTTTTAAAATAAAAATTGTTAAAAGTGCTGGGGGTATATCTTGGAGGTAGGATGTCCCCGGGTTCAATCCCCAGTACAAAAATAAAAATTTTAAAAATTGGCCAGGCATGTTGGCACATGCTTGTAATCCCAGCATTTGGGAGGCTGAGACAGGAGGATCGTGTGGTTCACGGACAGTATCAGATTTAGTGAGGCCCTCTGCAACTCAGTGAGACCCTGATTCAAAATAAAGAATAAAAATCAGGGCTGGGGGTATAGCTCAGAGGTAGGTTGCCCCTGGGTTCCATCTCCAGTACCACACAATTTTTTTTAAAATCACAGTTAAAAAGGGGCTAGAAAGCCAGGCGTGGTGGCACATGGTTGTAATCCCCGCATTTGGGAGGCTAAGACAGGAGGATCACACAGGTTCAAAGCCAGCCTCAGCTACTGAGTGAGGCTCTCAGCAACTTAGTTTCCAAATTAAAAAAAAAAAAAATAGGTCTGGGAATGTAGCCTGGAGGTAGAAATCCCCTGGGTTCCATCCCTAGTACCACAAAAAAGGTGCTGGAGTGTAGCTCAGTGGTAGAAAGCCCCTGGGCGCAATCCCCAGTGTTGCAAAATAATGATAATCATAATAAAAAAAAATCAAATCGAATCCCAAAGTTCCTCGGTAGGATTGGCCACATTTCAAGGATTCAGTAGCCACAACGGACCTACTGGACAGCAGAGACACAGCATCTTTCAGGTACCAAACATCTGCCCAGAAGGTTCCAGTGGAACATCCTGCTTAGGAGCTAACCAAAGGGAAAGGACGCAGCAGTCACCCAAACCTCCGAGCCAAGTGGCGGCGCGGGGCGAGCAGCCTGGGTTCCGGTGGGCAGGTGTCCTGTGGGCTGAGTCATCTTGCCCCCACCTGTGACCCCAGCATTGTCCCTGCCTGCCTTCCTGCCCTGGAACTCCACCCGGGCGGACCTTCCTGGCATCAGTGAGGGCCCACGACCTCTGAGAGGAGGGGTAGGCGGCCAGCTGCCAGGCCTGCATCCTTTACCTGACAGCCTGGCCAGGAGTTCCTAAGTCCCAGCCCCTTATGAGGGTGCTGAGGGTGGGGCAGAGGGGAAGCGGGCTCCTCTTATCCCAGCTTCCCCAGCCGGCTCCCTCTCCTGGGGATGTCACTGTCACCCTGAGCTCCAGCCCTCCTTCCCCCCAGGGCAGGGTCCTCCGGGACAGTGTGGGCACTCACCGACCACCCAGGCTCCAGGGCCAGCAGCAGGGGCAGGAGTAGGAGCAGCCGCATCTCCACCTGCACAGAGGTCAGAGCAGGTCAGAGCCGGTGGCCCTGGGTGACCAGGCGACCTGCCCCTGCGCCAGGTAACCAGCACACAGGCTGGGGAGAAGGCGCCAGCAACGGGACATGTTCAGGAACAGCTTGTTTCAGGTTTCCACAGAAAAAACAAGGCAATTAAAAATACTGCTATAGAAGCCGGGAGTGGTGGCGCACGCTTGTAATCCCAGCATTTGGGAGGCTGAGACCGGAGGATCACGGTTCGCAGACAGCCTCAGCTACTAAGTGAGGCCCTCTGCAACTCAGTGAGACCCGGTTTCAAAATAAAGAACTAAAAAATAGGGCAGGGGGTGTAGCTCGGAGGTCGAATGCCCCTGGGTTCCATCCCCACACCCACAAAAATAAATAAATAAATAAATAAATAAATAAATAAATAAATATACTGCTATGTTGAAAAACAGGAAATTCAGAATAGAAGTAATCACTCTTTTTTTTTTTTTCAGTGCTAGAGATCGAGCCCAAGGGCATTCTAGATCCAAGCTACACCCCCAGCCCTATTTTATTTTATTTTATTTTATTTTATTTTTTGCGGGTCTGGGGATGAAACCCAGGGGTAGTTGACCTCCCAGCTATACCCCCTGCCCTATTTTTTATTCTTTATTTTTAAACAGGATCTCACTAAGTTGCAGAAGGCCTCACTAAGGAGCTGAGGCTGTCCGCCAACCATGATCCTCCAGTCTCAGCCTCCAAATTACAAGCGTGCACCACCACGCCCGGCTTATTTTTATTTTTTTGAAACAGTCTTGTAGATTGATGAGTCTCACTACTTGCTGGGGCTGTCCTTTCATCTGCAATCCTGCTTCAGCCTCCCAAGTCCTGGGATTGCAGGTGAGCATCAGCGTGCTCGGCAGAAGCTCACTTCTAAATTCAGCAAGAGATTCCTTTTTAAAATGCAAGCACTCGCCGGGCGTGGCGGCGCACGCTTGTAATGCCTGGATTCAGGAGGCTGAGACCAGAGGATCACAGTTCATGAACAGCCTCAGCTACTTAGTGAGGCCCTCTGCAACTTAGTAAGACCCTGTTTCAAAATAAAGAATAAAAAATAGGGCAGGGGGTGTAGCTTGGAGGTCGAATGCCCCTGGGTTCCATCCCCAGACCCGCAAAAAAAAAAAAAAAAAAAAAGCAAGTACACTGGTAATTTAAAAACAACTGATAAAAATTAGTAGATTTGTACATCAGTTTTTTTAAAGGGGCTTTTTTCTTTCTTTCTGGACTGGGGATCGAACCCAGAGTGGTGCACTTGACAGGCAAGCGCTTTGCCACTGAGCTACATCCCAGTCCTGTAAATCAGTTTTTTAATCACTAAAAATAGATTTTTAAAAAGTCTCTGAATATAGTTCTACAATTCAACAACTTTCAAACTAGTAGGGCCTGGGATGTAGTTCAGTAGTAGGGGGTTGCTTAGCATGTGCAAGGTCCTGGGTTCAATCCCCAGCACCCCCTAAAGGAAACCGAACCCTATTTTAAATCCAGATGAGCCTTTCTCTGCAGTTTCAATTACCCACATGCACACACGAGAGTCCCCAGTGAGGTTTGCACGGTGAGTGCTGGGGTGCATACGCACAGTACACATCATGTGGCCCGGCCTGTGCGGTGTATGCGTGTGCAGGACAGCCTGGCGTGTGCCGTGTGGCAGATATGTCCGGTGTGCACGCTCATGTGTAGGCCCACGGAGTCAGGGAATGACTTAAACCATGTGTGCTGGTTGCTACACATCATTAAACAAGTCCTGGCTTATATGTTTGAATTTTAAAGTCTGTAATTCTACCAATGTTCTTTATTTTAAAATATAAAATGACTTCAGTTTTGGATAAAAACCAGCATACTTGAGCCAAGCTTGGCAACATTCACCCGAGCGCAGTTATCGCCGCAGGTGCTTGTTAATTTGGCACCTTGATTCACCTAGTCATTATTTTCATAATCAAATCCGAGATTCCTGAGGCTGGCGGGGAGGCGGTGGCTGGCGCCGCCTGGGCTCCGGGGATGCCTCCTTCTGGGGCTGCGGGCGGCGCGATGCTCCCTGCAGCGGGTGCTCCCTGCAGCGGGTGCTCCCTGGAGCCCGGGTCGCGATGCTCCCTGCATCGGGTGCTCCCTGGAGCCCGGGCCGCGAGCTCCCTGCAGCGGGTGCTCCCTGGAGCCCGGGCCGCGAGCTCCCTGCAGCGGGTGCTCCCTGCAGCCGATGCTCCCTGGAGCCCGGGCCGCGAGCTCCGTGCAGCCGATGCTCCCTGCATCCGGTGCTCCCTGGAGCCCGGGCCGCGAGCTCCCTGCATCGGGTGCTCCCTGGGGTCCCGGCCGCGAGCTCCCTGCAGCGGGTTCTCCCTGGAGCCCGGGCCGCGAGCTCCGTGCAGCCGGTCCTCCCTGCATCGGGTGCTCCCTGGAGCCCGGGCCGCGAGCTCCCTGCAGCGGGTGCTCCCTGCAGCGGGTGCTCCCTGGAGCCCGGGCCGCGAGCGCAGCGGGCAGGTGAGCGGACAGGACGAGTCCGACTTCTAACGCTGCCCTGCCGGCCCCGCTGCGCGACTACGTCGGGCGGCGACCCCCACACCTGCAATTCCGAAGTCCCAGGAGCCCGAAAGTGCCTTTTCTCCTGGTGGTGATGAGCGATCGTGGACTCGGGCACCGGGTCTGGCCACCCCGCTGCTCCTCGACCTCCCCAGCGCCCACGGGTGCTCGGCGCCCCGACCCCACGCGCCCTCGCCCCCCCCCAAGCGCCCGAGCCCGAGGGGACCCGCGGGGAAGGAGGGAGGGCCGAGCAAGACGCCCGGCCCCGGCCACCGCAGACCCACCTGCCTACCTGTCTCCCGGCCCGCCGAGGTCCCCGCGCCCGAGCTCGCCGGGCTGCGCGCCCGGCCCGGCTCCTCCCCGCCCACGGCGCCGGGAGGCCCGGGAGGCCCGCGACGCCGAGCCCCCGCCCACCGGGTCCCTGCCCAGGCGGGGCTCGCCCTCCGCCCCGCGATCCCACGCCCCTGCCCGGCCCGGCCTGGCCTCGGCCCCTCGCTGCCCCGCCCCCGCGCCCCCCCCCCGGCCTCTGGGCTCCACCCCGCCCAGCCTCGAAGGCAGCCTCCCAGACCTAACCCGCGGCTCACCTCTCAAAACCCTGGTCAGAGCTCACCATTTACACACACTGTGTGGCAGGGATTGCACCCGGAGGAAATCTCCCTCCAAGCTACACCCCAGCCAGCGCTATTTTTTAATTTGAATCCTTGCGCACACCACCCCAAGCAGTCTCGCCCCCGCCCCGCTCCCCCGTCTCCGTCCCTTTCCGCTGTAGCTCTGGGGCACCTCGCACGCACAGTGGGACTCTCGCCCTGACCCAGCCGTCAAGGTAACACCAGCCTCCCCATCCCCTGTGCCCAGGGTACCTGCCCACATCAAGGTAGAGACTCAAAAAAAGGTGGTAAATTTCAGTTCTTTCCTGGTTGTCCTTTTTCTCAACCAAGGCACTCCTGGCCCGCCATTCCCTTTCTGAAATAGGAATTCACCTTCCCTAGGTGAATGGCCCTGGGCAGGTGGGAGGTGGGGAGCTCACGAAGCCGGTCCCTCCTCCTCCTCCTCTGCCCTCTGCTCTTTGCTGAAGGGCTGGGGGGAAAGTCTAGCGGCTCGCAGCCGGGCCCCTCGCGCAGACTAACTCGGGCTCAAGAAAAAGTAAAGCTCTTTGCCCAGGCCCTTTCCTGCCCTTCGCCCGAGGAAGGCAGCGCGAACGGAGCCCTGTGAGTGCTCGGCAGAGAAAGTGCCTCGGTTATCCAGAGCCTCTCCAGAAAATAAAAGCGGTCTCTTGCGTTCAAAGAGTCCTCCTCCCTTCCCTGCACCCCTAAGCTGGTACTTTTTTTTTTTTTTCGGTACTGTGGATGGAACCCAGGGGCATTCTACCTCTGAGCCACACCCTCAGCCCAATTTTGTGTGTGTGTGTGTGTGTGTGTGTGTGTGTGTGTGTGTGTATGTGTGTGGGGGGTTGGGGATGGAACTCAGGGGCATTCTACCTCCGACCTACACCCCCTGCCCTTTTTTTTTTTATAATTCTTTATTTAGAAACCAGGTCTCACTGAGTTGCAGAGGGCTTCACTAAGTAGCTGAGGCTATCCGCGAACCCCAATCCTCCGGGTTTCAGCCTCCCGAATGCTGGGATTACAAGCGTGCGCCACCACGCCCGGCTTTCAGCCCTATTTTTAGGGGTTCCACCGAGTTGCAACGGGCCTCACTAAGTAGCTGAGGCTGTCGCAAACCGCGATCGGGCATACTGGGATTACAAGCACCCGCCAACTCGCACTTGGACTTTTTTGAGCTTGGAAAATGCTGCTCCCACTGCAGGGCCGGGGAGCTCCGGCTCAGTTCATCCTGTGGGTCTGCTCAGTTCTGCCGTCCATCCTGTCTTCTCACTCCCCTCCCAGCTGCCAGGCCCTGAGATTGGGGGGCAGAACCCGCAGGCAGGGCTGAGGGGCAGGCAGGCGGAAATCACTGGTTTGGGCAAGAATTCCCCCTGTTCTCTGCCCCCTCCAGACAGACACGAGGTGCACAGAGCCCAGTGCACAATTGGAGCACAAAAATGTGGTCATTTTGGAAAGATTTCAGAAGAACATGTAAAGCCTTCCTTCCTGCTGTAATTCCCCTCTGCACTGGCTCCGCCACTCCCTGGCAGCACCAGAGACCCCTTCCATTTGGGAGCTGGGGCTGCCTGGGAGGCAGAAAGGCCTGGGATGGACACCTGCTCTGCTTCTTACTGTGTGTGAACTTGCCAGCTCCTTAAGACACAACTTGTGCAAATGAGCCTCACACAGAGGGTGGGCTTCCATAAAGCTCCTACTAGGTGCTGAATTAAGGCTAGTTCTTTTTTTGGGGGGTACTGGGGATGGAACCCAGGGGCATTCTACCTCCAAGCTAAGCCCTTAGCCCTGTTTTTTATTCTTTATTTTGAAACAGGGCCTCACTGGTTGCAGAGGGCCTCACTAAGTAGCTGAGGCTGTCCATGAACCGTGATCCTCTGGTCTCAGCCTCCCAAATGCTGGAATTACAAGCATGCGCCACCACACCTGACATTAAAGCTAGTTCTCTCTGCTCCATGTTTCCACTAACTCTCTACATGTCTGCAGACCAAGGGACAAGGCTAATAAATAAAGGCCAGATGTCTTTGCTCAGTTGGGTTGGGATGGAAGGCTCAGGAAGGGGGAGAGAGAGAAAACCCCAGGGCTCCCAGATGCACCTCCTCCAGGAAGCCTTCCCTTACCTCTGCCTCTGAGCTCCCCCGGGGCCAGGGCTTGGCCTCATGTCACTCATTGGTCTCTCTTTCTCCCTCTAAACCTGAAGTTTGCCAGGGCAGCAATCTGTTTTTTCTGTTGTTAGATCCTGTGCTAGAGGTTTACAGTGTGGCTCTGGAGAGCACTGGGGGCAGCCCACCGGTCCTGGCTCTCTTCACAGCCCCAGGCTCCCTGCACAGTCCCCTCTGTGATTATCTTCCTGGGCTTCCTCCCTCTCCGTCTCGGGCACATCTCATCCCGTCTTAGCATCTGCTGCTCAAAGGACTTGAACTGACCCACAGCGTTCTTAGTTGCAAACTAGTGAACTTAAACAGAAAAGTTGCTTGGAGGAAGGACCTCGGTGGCTCCCAGAATACACGGGAAGGCGGGAGGATTGAGCAGGGAAATGAATGGACCGGATCTCCTGGCTATGTTATAGCCAGGAACAGTTCTGGTTTCTACTGGATACTGGGCTACTGCCGCCATCACTTTTAGGAAATGTTGACCCATGCCATTCCCAGGAAAAACCTTGATCTTTGTAGACCCAAACCTCACAGAGCACGTTTGCCTGTGAGCGTCTCAAGTCTGCCAGGAGGCAGAGCATGCAGGCAGGGCCCCGGGGCAGCCTAGGTCCCCAGCCAGGCCCACCAGCCATGGCCAGACCCAGAGAAACAAGAATTGGCAGGTTTCTCCAGTGGGAAGTTCAGAGGCCGGGCTACCCCGAAAAAACGAAGGCCCGCTATTTCCCTGCGGTGCCCAGCACGTGATATTTGTTGAACTCTTGTTTTTTTTGTTTTGTTTTGTTTTTGTTTTGCGGGTCTAGGGATCAAACCTAGGGGCATTTGACCTCCAAACTACACCCCCTGCCCTATATTTTATTCTTTATTTTGAAACCAGGTCTCACTGAGTTGCAAAGGGCCTAAGTAGCTGAGGCTGTCCGCGAACCACGATCCTCCTGTCTTAGCCTACTGAATGCTGGGATTACAAGCATGCTCCGCCATGCCCGGCTTTTGAACTCTTGTTTTGCTTGTTTGGTACTGGGGTTGAACCCAGGGGGGTTTTACCTCCAAACTACACCCCAGCCCTTATTTTGAAACAGGGTCTCGCCAAGTGAAAGTCTCAGTGCTCGCTGAGGCTGTCCTTGTCCTCAAACCTGTGATCCTCCTATCTCAGCCTCCCAAGTACTGGATTACAGAACCTCATTGAAATGGACTTCGCTGCTTCCTTCTTTTTGCGGTGGTGGTCATCCGTGCACTCGCTTCTTGACATCTGAGTGCCCGCTCTGTGGTGGCGATGACTGTTTAACAGCCCGCTCTGGAGAAGGCACTGCTGGGGAGGGCAGGTCTGATGGAGGCAAAGGCCGGTGACCAGGCACCTGCCTCTCCCAGATCATCGCCTCCTGGGAGAGTTTCCACTTTGGTAAGGGCTTGCAGTCCTGCCTACGTGTTAATTCAGCCCAAACCCAGTTTTGTAATCTGAATATTCAAATGTCCCTCCTGTGAGATATCTCAGTTTCCCATAATACAGATGATTCCCAATTTACCATGGTTCAACTTAGAATTTTTCAACCTTATAATGATGTAAAATGTGAAAGCAATAGAGACGAATTCAGTAAAAAAAAGCACTTTGAATTTGGGTCTTTGCCCTGGCTAGGATGTGTTGCCGGGAGCAGCCGCTGCACGGTGCACCATGGCTGAGGCTGGGGTGTGACATGCATTCCCCACTTACACTGTTTCTGATTTACAAAGGGTAATCCCAGCATAGACTGAGCAGCGACTTTGTGCAGTCACTCGGAAGCTGGAGAAGGAAGGCCGGGCAAGGGGGGACGCCGCGCCTGTCATCCGGTACAGGAGAATCGCACAC
The DNA here is from genome assembly GCF_963383645.1 of Muscardinus avellanarius. Classification (NCBI taxonomy): domain Eukaryota; kingdom Metazoa; phylum Chordata; class Mammalia; order Rodentia; family Gliridae; genus Muscardinus; species Muscardinus avellanarius. Next base: position 77,764,671 of record NC_137798.1, on the reverse strand, counting down.
TGGGAGACAGCCTCAGCAAGTAGTGAGACGCTCAGCAACCAAGTGAGACCCTGTTTCAAAATAGAGAAAATAGCCGGGCGTGGTGGCGCACCCTTGTAATCCCCGCGCTGGGAGGTGGAGACAGGAGGACTGCACTGGTTCGAAGCCAGCCGCGCTAGCTTAAGAGACCCTGTTTCCAAATTTAAAAAAAAAAAAAAAAAAAAATATATATATATATATATATATATATATATATATATATATATCCTGCTTTAGATTCAAGAAAACATTCTAACACTCTCTAGGAAAATATATTGCTACTGCTTTGACTTTCTCCAAACACCTCCATTAGTTATTGGCAAGCCGACTTAACTTCCTCGGCATGTTTTGTGCGCCTGGTTTGCAGACAGGCCATAGTAACAGAAGCGGATGGAGCACACACACCTCACTGTGTGGCCGAATACTGGCTACTCTCAACTAACTTTATGTGTCGCTGGAAAACTAATTTTGGATTTGACCAACTAAAGTTACTGTTCACTGTTTGTGTTCAACACAAGTGTTGATCTGCCCCTGTGCAGCATTCAAAACGTATATTTTCAAGAAATTGATCAATTCATTGTTGAGTCATATTCCTATTCGATTATTATGGCTTTCTATGTTGAAATAAAAATCATGGAGATTGCTGGGCGTGGTGGCCCACGCTGTAATCCCTGCACTTGGGAGGCAGAAACAAGAGGATTGCACAAGTTCGAATCCAGCCATGTCGGCTTAAGAGACCCTGTTTCCAAATTTTAAAAGTATAAAAAAAAATAGGTCTGGGAGTGTAGCCCGGAAGTAGAAGGGTTTCCAGGAATCCCAGTACCACCAAAAAAAAAAAAAAAAAAAAAAAATCATAGAGATTAATACCTTCCAGCAATTTTAAGTTCTATAATTAAATTTCCCTATTAATAACATGATATCTTTCTGGAAATAATTTTACAATAAAGGCTGAGAGCTCCTCTGGGGAAAATAATGAAAAATTGTCCTAATAGTCTGCATTCTTATTTACCATAAATGTCTTAAACTTTTACCTAAAATAAGTCTTAAAATTTCTTCTCTGTGACATAAACTGCATGTCTGTAATATGTGCAATAAATATTTATGAAAAGAAAAGAAAAAAAAAATATATATATATATATAAAATAGGTCTGGGAGTGTAGCCCAGAGGAAGAAGGGTTTCCAGGAACCCCAGTACCACATACACAAAAGACCCCCAAAAAACCATAATAGATAAAATAGGGCTGGGGGTGTGGCTTGGAGGCAGAACGTCCTTAGTACTACCTTAGGTCAATCCCTAGAACTACAAAAGAAAGAGAGAAAGAAACAAGGAAAGAAAAGAAAGAAAGAAGCTGGGGAAGGAACTGGAGGGGCAGCTCTGCCCTCGGCTGGTTGCTACTTTGACCCTTATTCCGCCTCAGCACTTTTCTTTCTTTCTTTCTTTTTCTTTTTCTTCTTTTTTCTTTTTGGTGTTGGGGATGGAACCCAGGGCTTTCTAGCTCTGAACAACACCCCAAGCCCTATTTTTTATTTTGAAACAGGGTCTCACTGAGTTGCAAAGGGCCTCAGTAAGTAGTACCTGAGGGTGTCCATGAACTGCGATCCTCTTGTCTCAGCCTCCCAAATGCTGGGAATACAAGCGTGCACCGCCATGCCCAATCCTCAGCACTTTTTAAATGTTTTTATGTTGAAACAGGGTCTCCCTAAGTTGCTGAGGATGTCGCTAAGTTTCTGAGGCTGGTCTCAAACCTGGGATTCTCTTATCTCAGCCTCTCAAGTACTGGAATTATAAGTGTGGACCACCACATCTGCTCAGTGCTCAGTATGTCTGGCAAATGACTATCATAAAATCAACCACCCAACTTTTGGAGGGGAGTTTTAGCCTCGAAGCCGACACAGAAATGTCACTCTCCTTCCCACAGACAAGAGGGCCAGCCAGAGAGAAAGAACAGGATGCCTGGGATGGCCCCTCCGTGACCTTGGACCTCGTGTGGACCTACCCCTTCTGCCCCGCTTCAATTCAGATCCCAGGAGAGGGCACCAGGAGGAGGCGAGGCTGCTGGAGGGCAGTGGAGGCCCGAGGCTGCCCTGGGAGGCTGTGAGGGCGAGGCGCTCTCCTGACACCATGCTGACGGGCTCCCCCCCAGAGTGACGCCTTTCCTTCCACGGGGGAGGAAGTATTGGGAAGAGGCATCAAAATGTGTTAATGTGCCGGTACTGGAAAACTGCTTTGATAATTTCCAGAGCCTAGGTGCTGTGCAGGTGCTCAGGCCAGGAGGGGGCTGCAGCTATTACAGTGCAGAGTTCCTCTCAGTCCTTGCCCTTCCTTCTAATGATTAACCTATAGTAAAGGCCTTAGAGTCAATGGAAGCCTTTAGCTCTAAAACTACAATAGAGGGAACCAGTGCCTCTGTTTACCTCCTCTCCTCTGTGATCCGGCCTGGGCATAGGAAAGGCAAACTTTGTGTGCGGCTTCAAAGCACCCTAGTTGATGAGCAACTAATACTGCCCAATACAATAGAGCCGAGGGCCAGGTAGATTCTTGATACTTGCACTTAGTAAGTGCACTGTCCAGAGACAAAGAGGCACCACCTGGCTGAGGAATAAGTAACTAGCCCACTGCCTTGGTAATGCTGATGAGAAAGATACCGACACAAAATCTGTTTAAAGGTTGGGGTCCCCAAAAGGGGCTGGAGTTCCATTTTCGGGCTCCCCAGCATGCGGGTCAGCATGCTGCTTTTTCCTTCTCTTCTCTATTTCCTACTGCTCTATTTGCTAATTTTGTAATAAAGATTTGTTAAAGCTGCACTGAGCTGCCTGTTAGTTTTCATTTTTCTATTCAACAAACTTTAGTCGAATAAGAAAAAGAACCCCCACCATTCAAACCGTAACACGTGCACACGCACACACTCAGACACACTCGCACACGCACACACTGGGCCACCGGGCCGTGAGGCTGCGTCCTGGAATCCCTTAGCCAAGAGGGGTGGCGCGGGGCGAGGGGCCGGTGCCAGCCCACAGGTGCGGCTCGGCCGTCTGGGGCTCAGGGTGGGCGGGTGCCCGGCCTCCAGAGCCACGGCTGCTCTGGGGCTTCGGTGCCCCAGGCGTTACAGAGTCTCTTGGTGTGGGTCCTGCACCCCGGCCTCAGGCCCAGGGAGAGGCTTGTGTGTTGGTGCCAGGGAGCCCTTCCTCCTGGTCTCTGCCTCCTCCACCCGGCACCACTCTGCCACCTCAGTTAGGCTGAGAGGCGTCCGCCTGGTGAGCCCGCCTGGCGCCGAGGGCTGAGGGGCTACCAGAGCCAGCCCTGGAGCCTCGCCATTCTCAGACTTCCCAAACCAACTCAACCAAAGGAAAGAATGCCATGGGGTTTTTTTAAATTTGTTGCTTTTTTGGGGGGTGATGCTTTCTTAACATTTGTAATGTTGAGGCCTGTGATCTCGGGCTCCTGTTTTATTTATTTAATTAATTTATTTTTGCTGTGCAGGGGATAGAACCCAGGGCCTCATGCATCTACCACTGAGCAATATACCAGCCCTGTATTTCCTATTTCAGACTATAATGCCGCTTAGAAATATAGGGACGCCTGGAGCCGTGGCACACACCTGTAATCCCAATACTTGGGAGGCTGAGACGGGAGGATCTCAGGTTCAAGAACAGCCTATGGAATGAGGCAAGACTCTCAGAACCTTAGTGACCCTCTGTCTCAAAATAAAAGTAAATAAATAAAAAAAGGCTGAGAGTGAGGCTTGGAGACAGAATGCTCGTAGGTTCATCCACAGCACCACCACACACACAGATCTAGCCGGGCGTGGTGGCGCACGCTTGTAATCCCCGCGCTTGGGAGGCTGAGACAGGAGGATCGCACGGGTTCGAAGCCAGCCTCAGCTACTGAGTGAGGCTCTCAGCAACTTAGTGAGACCCTGTTTCCAAATAAAATATAAAATAGGTCTGGGAGTAGAGCCCGGAAGTAGAAAAGCCCCTGGGTTCCATCCCTAGTGCCAAACAAAACAAACAAAAAACAACAATAAAAACAAACAAACAAACAAAAAACCCTAGGTCTAAACCCTTTATTTTTACAATTTTTCCCATTATATATACTAGTCTCCCTTATCCTCAGCTTCCTTTTCCATAGTTTCAGATACCAGCAGTCAAGTGTGCTGAAAATTCTACAAATAATTCATCAGCTTAAAGGTTAACTGTTATTGCAGTATATTGTTATAATTTATCTATTTTAATTGCTAATTAAACTTCATCCTATGTCTTTTTTTTTGTTTTGTTTTGTGGTACTGGGGTTCCTGGAAGCCCTTCTACCTCCGGGCTACACTCCCAGACCTATTTTTACATTTTCATTTTGGAAACAGGGTCTCCTAAGCCAGCGCGCGCGGCTGGCTTCGAACCTGCGCGATCCTCCTGTCTCTGCCTTCCAAGCGCGGGGATTACAAGCGTGCACCACCACACCCGGCTCATCCTATGTCTTTATGTAGAGGGGAAACACAGTACGTGTAAGGTTTGGAACTATCAGTGATTTCAGGCAGCCTCTGAGGGGTCTTGGACATAACTCCTTAAATAAGGGGGAATGACTGTATCCAGATCCTGACCTCTCATCAGAAACTCTTGGGGCCAAGTGTGTTTCAGGACAGAAAAATTTTCACATATCAGAAGTTACTAAACTGAGCTGGGCATGGTGGCACACCCTGTAATCCCAGTGCTGGGGAGGCTCAGACAGGACAGCAGGTTTGCAGCCAGCCTCAGCTACTTAGTGAGGCCCTCTGTAACTTAGTGAGACCCTGTTTCAAAATAAAGAAAAGCCGGGCGTGGTGGCGCACGCTTGTAATCCCTGTGTTTGGGAGGCTGAGACAGGAGGATCGCGCAGGTTCGAAGCCAGCCTCAGCTGCTTAGTGATGCCCTGTTTTCAAATAAAATATAAAAAAATAGGGCTGGGAGTATAGCCCGGAGGTAGAAAGCCTCTGGGTTCCACCCCCAGTACCACACACACACACACACACACACACACACACACACACACAAAAGAAAGAATAAAAAATAAGGCTGGGGTGTAGCTCAGAAGTAGAATGCCGGACTTCCGGGAAGATGGCGACCGAGAAAAGCGGGGCTTAAGAGCCCCGCTAACAACCAATCTCCATTACCACAAAATCAGCGCCTTTCATAGCCAGAAAACACCATCACCAGAGAAACAAAAAAATCACCAGGCTCCAGAGAGAAAGCGGACTGAGAACAGAGCTCAGAGCCACAGAGGAGATAACCGGCCTCACGCCCGAGGACGCAGCAGCAGCGCCATACTGCCGGCGGCAGCGGCGACTTCACCGGACGGCTACAGCAAGCCGAGGTGAGCCGCTGTAGAACAGCCAGGCGGGATTTCTCGCCGCAGGTAAAATCTAAAGCTCCCAGTGGCTGAGCTCAGCACACGTTACAGGGATTCAGAGTGGAAATCAAAACCAAGAAGAAATACGCCAGTCTCACGGCCGAGGGCGTGGCAGCAGCGCCATATTGCCACCGGCGGCAGCAGCAGAGAATTCACCGAATCCAGTATAGCTACATCTGTGTACTCAAGAACAGTGAGTCAAATTGCGGGCCACAGAGGAGAAATCCCAGTACTGTACTCCCTGGGACTTGACCCGGTGGGGGAGGGGCGGTGGCAGAGATATCACACCATAGGAGAACGTGCAACCTGGCACCCCCCACAGTCTAAAGCAGCCTCTATCGACTCTCTGGGTCGGAGACTCTGTGATAAAACCCAGTAAAGGAGTAGTGGAGTCTGAGATACTACTGACTCGAGATCCAGAACACCTTAAGTGAAGTCATAGTGACCCAAAGGAAGAACCCAGAGAAGGCACAAACATCCGAAATCATGGGAAAGAGGAATAATACTGGAGCAATGAATGCCCACAACCCCACAACATCAGAACCCGATAAAACAGAAAATCAGAGATTTCTAGAAGATCAAATCAGGAAAATAACTGTAGAAATAATAGAGGTGCTTCGAAAAGAACTCAGAGAGAGCCAAAAAGAGATAAAGGATGCAATTAATGAAGTAAAGGACTCAATTCAAAGCACAAACAACCGATTAGACCACATGGAGAACAGAATCTCGCTCTTAGAAGATGATCATTCCAAAAATAAACGCATAGTTTCTAATCTAGGAAAAAATATCCGACAGCAGGAATCTGACATTGAAGAAATATGGGCCCATTTTAAGAGAGCTAACCTAAGAATAATTGGAATAGAGGAGGGAAAAGAAAGTGAAACCAAAGGGATCAACAATCTCTTTAAGGAAGTAAAAGCAGAAAATTTTCCAAACATAGAGCAAGAGGTCGATACACAGGTCCAGGAAACTTATAAAACTCCCTTTAGACAGGATCGGAGAAGAGGATCCCCACACCACATAATTGTCAAAATGACCAATGTGGAAGCCAAGCAGAGAATCTTAAAGGCAACAAAAACAAAGGGCCAAGTGACATTCAGAGGCAAGCCAATTAGAATCACTCCAGACTTCCCAAACCAAGTCATGAGAGCCAGAAGGGCTTGGAGTAACATATTCCAAACTCTGAAAGAAAACAACTTCCAGCCAAAAATTTCCTACCCAGCAAAACTTTCTATCAAATTAGATGGAGAAATAAGAAGCTTCCATGACAAACAGAAACTGAAGGAATTTTTGTCTTCAAAACCAGCACTAGAGAAAATACTCAAAGAGATTAACTACAAAGAAGAAATAGGTAACACACACCAGAACCAGAGAAACAAGATTTTCCATCCAACAGTCAACTAAGATTGGTTATCTGTGGAGATTCATTACTTATGTTAGTCTTTTGCCTATCTCTAAATGGTATTGTTTGCCTTTATTGTTGTTAATTTTTAGGATTTCTAGTTGGAATATTAATATACCTTCAGATATAGCATTTGGAAATATTTTATCCCATTCTATTAGTAACTGTTAACTCTGTTTACATTGTCTTTGGATATACAATATTTTTTATTTTTTAGGGAGTTTGTATACTCTTCTGTTGCCTGTGCCATTGAAATCATATCCAAGAAATCACTGCCAATTTCAGTGTTGTGAGGTTTTATGACCCAGATTTTCTCCTAAAAGTTTATAGTCTTAAGATTTATATTTAGGTCTTTTATCTATTTTGAGTTAATATTTGTATATGGGATTAGGTAAGGGTCCAACTTTATTCTTTTCCATGTAATTATTATGTTTCAACAATATTTAGTTAAAATATTATTATTTCTACCACCAAATGTTCGTGGAAACCTTGTCAAAAATAACTTGACAATATAGGGAAGAATTTAGCTCTAGGCTTTTATTTAACTCCAATGGTTTATATATCTGCCTTTAGAATAGTACTACACTGTTTCAATTATTGTAGCTTTATATGGTTTGAAATCAGAAAATATATATCTTCTAGCTTTGTTCTTTTTCAAGATTGTTTTTGGTATCTAGAGTCCATATTCCATATTAGGATAGAGTTTTATTCTGAAAAATAAATATATAAATATATGATAGTTTCACCTAAAAAAAAATAGAAAAAAAATATTCTCTGGTAAGAAAGAAAGCAAAAAGAAATATTGAAATGTCATCTTTAAGTCATCAAAAGCTTGGTATCAGACAAATGAAACTGTTATGTGAGATTATCATTTTTAATTTTGGATAAATTGCTATAATACTAGATGTCAACCACTAAGCCAAGCATGGGAGGGAGGGATGGGGAGAGAATGGGGTGGGGATCGGGTGGGGGCTGACTGGGCGATGTGTGCATGTATGTCTACAAAAGTTTGTATCCCACTATGATGTATGAATACAGTGCACAAAAAAAAAAAAAAAAGAAGTAGAATGCCCCTGGATTCCATCCCCAGTACCATGAAAAAAAAAAAAAAAGAAGAAGAAAAGAAAAGAAAGAGAAAGAAAGAAAGATAGAAAGAAAGAAAAAAGAAAAAGAAAAAGAATAAAAGGGCTGGGGTGGGGGAGGTCTACATCAAAGGTAGAATGTCCCTGGGTTCCATCCTTGGTACAAAAAAGAAAAAAAGAAGAGTCTAACCACACCACTTACAGGGTGGCTGAGGTCCACCGGAGAGGCCACTGTGACGGGCTTAGCAGTGTCAGGGACATATTAATAGTGAATGCTCAATACACATGAGCTTCAGGGAACAAGGGTGTTCCTCTGGGGCTCTTTCTTGTTCAAGGAGAGGTAAGTATTATTAAGAATCACATTAGCAGCAGGGCATGGTGGCATACACTTGTAATCCCAGTACTTGGGAGGCTGAGACAGGAAGATGGCAGGTTCTTGGCCAGCCTCAGATACTTAGTGAGGACACTCTGTAACTTAGTGAGACCCTGTTTCAAAATAAAGAATAAAAATAGGCCTGGGAGTGTAGCTCAGAGGTAAAATGCCCGAGTCCATCTCCAGTGACGACAAAAAAATCACATTAGCCCCAATTTTTTGTGTATTCAGTGCAGTAACGTTGACCCGACACAAATCTGTGTATTTCTCAAGATGTCCTACTGTGCCCTGCAGGAGGACTTTTGTCTGGGTTCCATCCTGACCGCCTGTTTATAAACACAGGGTCTCTTCCATGAGACGGGCTGCATCCCCCAGCACGGCCCTGTAAACATGGGAACATACCGGTTAATGTTTGTTCTTACTCAAAACCTGTTCCCACGCTATTTCCACCTTCCCCGTAGAAGTCCCCTCCTGCAGACCCTCCCCCATTCATTAAAGCATGGAGCAGATCCCAGGAGGCTGGGCCGGGCCACCCACGCCTCCGGAACAGGGCCTCTGAAGGCCAAGGCTGCGGCCAGGCAGGCTCACCCCTTGGTCTGCCTGCACTTGGGACCAAAGGGATGTTTTCCTCTGCCAGCTTCCCGTCCTGAGAGCCAGACAAAGGCCAGGCTCTCTGAGGGTGGGCATGGGGATGCAGGAATGTTGAACTTCAGGGAAATGGAGGCATGGGCCAGGTCCCTGGCCCTGCTCCGACTCTGGGGCGAAATGATCTGGCAGAGGAAGGGTCTGGAAGGTGAGAGCCTGTGCTGGAGCTGGGCCTGCGGGGAGGGGCGGGAAGATTCGGGTTGGCCCAGTTCCCAGGGACGAGCTGGGGCCAGACTTGTCTCCAGTTCCAGGGTCCCGGCCCACGGAGGGAGTGGGGCCTCCCCTTCCAACCTACAGCTAGGAATGTGGAGCAGTGCCAGGGGCTGGCAGACTCAGAGAGGAATGGTTGCCTCCCCTGCTAGTCTGTGGTGCAGCCCCCAGACCCTGGTACTAGGTGCCACCCAAGACTTGGAGTGGGCCTCTCTGAGTAAGAGCGTGTGTGTGTGTGTGTGTGTGTGTGTGTGTGTGTGTGTGTGTTACCCTGGGGACTGAACCCAGGGGCATTCTACCTCCCAGCTACACCCTCAGTCCCCCCTTTTTTGTGGTACTAGGGGTGGAACTCAGGGGCTTTTCTATCTCTGGGCTATACTCCCAGACCTATTTTATATTTTATTTGGAATCAGGGTCTCACTAAGTTGCTGAGAGCCTCACTAAGTAGCTGAGGCTGGCTTTGAACCTGTGCAATCCTCCTGTCTCAGCCTCCCAAGCCCTGGGATTACAAGTGTGTACCACCACACCCGCTAACTCCCTACCCCTTTTATTTTTGATTTTGAAACAGGGTGTCTCGGTAAGTTACTGAGGGTCTCGTTAAATTGCAGAGGGCCTCCCAAGTTGCTGAGGCTGGCCTCAAACCTGTCATCCTCCTGTCTCAGTCTCTGTCTCCCAAGTACTGGGATTACAGGCATGTGCCACTGTGCCCAGCTGAGCCTGTTTCTATTTAAAAACAAAAATCAGTGGTGTGCACACTTGTAATCCCAGTACTTGGGAGGTTCAGACAGAGGATCATGGGTTTAGTGACAGCTTCAGCTACTTAGCTAGGTCCTCTGCAACTTAGTGACAACCTGTTTCAAAAAAAAAAAAAAATAGGGTTGAGGATGTAGCTTGGAGGTAAAATGCCCCTGGGTTCCACCTCCAGTACCAAACACACACACACACACACACACACACACACACACACACAAATCAGCCAGGTGTGGTGGCGCATGCTTGTAATCCCAGTACTTGAGAGGCTGAGACAGGAGGCTGGGTTCATGGCCAACCTCAGCTACTTAGTGAGGCCCTCTGCAACTCAGTGAGATCCTGTTTCAAAATAAAAAATAAAAATAGGGCTGGGGTGTAGCTCAGAGGTAGAATACCCCTGGGTTCCATCCCCAGTACCACACACACAAAAAAAAATCAATTTATGTAAACTGGGGATGCAGCTCTTGCCTCACATGTGCAAGGTCCTGGGTTCAATATTCACCGTCACATGCCGGGCGTGTTGGCGCACGCTTGTAATCCCCGCGCTTGGGAGGCAGAGACAGGAGGATCGCGTAGGTTTGAAGCCAGCCACGAGCGCTGGCTTAGGAGACCCTGTTTCTAAATAAAAATGTAAAAATAGGTCAGGGAGTGTAGCCCGGAGGTAGAAAGGCTTCCAGGAACCCCAGTACCACCAAAACAACAACAACAACAACAACAACAACATTCACCATCACACACACACACACACACACACACACACACACACACACATCAAGGGAAATACTAACTCATGATAAAAATCATCTACTGCCCTGTGCACCTTGGTGAAGCTGATGTCTCATTGTGAATCTTTAATGGTAAAAGTCATACAGTCATAACATGTCTGTGTAGTACAAGAAGGGAAAGGGGGATTTCTAATTCTTGCCAGCTAGAAAACTGTCCTTCAGCCGAGCATGGTGGCGCACGCTTGTAATCCCAGCATTTAGGAGGCTGAGACAGGAGGATCGCGGTTCGCTGACAGCCTCAGCTACTTAGGCCCTCTGCAACTCAGTGAAACCCTGTTTCAAAGTAAAGAATAAAAAAATAGGGCTGGTGTGTAGCTCGGAGGTCGAATGCCCCTGGGTTCCACTCCCAGTACTGAAATGAAGAAAGAAGAAAGAAGAAAGAAAAGAAGGAAGGAAGGAAGGAAGGAAAGAAGGAAGGAAGGAAGAGAAAAAAGAAAAATGAAAAAGAAAAGAAAAAGAAAACTGTACTTCAAAGGATAATTGGCACATGGAGACGGGCAGAGGCCCCACGTCCCTGTCTGCTTCCGGGCAGGCGCCTCTGCACCTATCTGACATGGAAAGGGAGTCCTGGCTAGAGGGCAGTGCCCTGCATGGCCAGTGCAAAAGGCCTGAGCCCTTAGCCCAGCGCATTAGCCCAGGCAGGCCGACTTCACCATCAGCTACAAAGGCTGAAGACCCTTAACATCTATCCATGGAATTGGTGTCTGGAAGCCACGGAAGCAACCCGAGAACCAGAGAAGCCACAGACAAAATGTGAGGCCCTGGCCCAGCTCTGCCCAGAGCAGAGCGAAGCAGATGCCCCTCCCAGGACCCCAGACTGCGGGGCCTGTGCAGGCTCCCCAGGGCAGAGCGAGGCCTGCCCCTCTCCCTGGGGCACTGCACAGCCCGGCAGGAGCCTGCTGACCTCCAGCCAGGTGTCGTGGGAAGCGTGATAAGCAAGGCTCCCACTAGGCGGAAGGAGGCCCTGAAGACGCCAGCCATGCCAGCACCTGAGGAGGTCACGTCACGTCTGACCAGCCCACACCAGCTAAACAGGTCAGCCCACTAGGCAAGCAAGGTCGGTGCTGTTTTATGACAGATGAAAGGAAATTTTTAGAAATCTTTCAGATTTGTATTAGCTTGAATTCAAAATCAATACAGTTAAACCTGATCTATGCCATCATTTAGAAATTCAAATCTATTGTTTGAAAAAACTTCAAAGTCATTAATTTACAACCTCTCTATTCCCATCACTTCACTATCTCCCTCAAATGGAAAACCAGAAGAAGATAACTCCAGTTAGTGAACAGAAAAACCAACCATAACCTGGCAAGTCAAGTTTCTTAGCGCACAAAATCTCTGCAAACCTGGGTACAGTTTCCTATTCAGAGATCCGAGAGGCCGTGCGCCGTCCCTGAGGGAGCCACTGCACAGAGGGGTGAAATTCAGATGCCGTGGCCATGGGTGCCGCTCAGTGGTAGAGCGTGCTTAACATGCACTAGGAGATTGAACCAACGGTAGTCTACCTCCAAGCTATACCCCTGGTCCTTTAAATTTTATTATTATTATTTTTTGAAACAGGGTCTCTCAAGGTTTCTCAGGCTGGGCTCAAATCTGCAATCCTTTTGTTTCAGCCTCCGTAGTACTGGGATTATACCACGCCCGGCAACCTGCTCAACTACAGACTGATACCAACCTTCTTACTGATCTTTGTGGTCAAGAGTAATTGCTTAAAACAACCTATGTAACCTTCTGATTTTATCTTTTAATATCTTGTCTTTTAGAGCCAGGCGTAGTGGCACACGCTTGTAATCCCAGCATTTGGGAGGCTGAGATAGGAGGATCGCAGTTTGTGGACAGCCTCAGCTGTTTAGTGAGGCTCTTTGCAACTCAGTGAGACCCTGTTTCAAGATAAAGAATAAGCCAGGCGTGGTGGTGCACGCTTGTAATCCCCGCGCTTGGGAGGCTGAGACAGGAGGATCGCACAGGTTCAAAGCCAGCCTCAGCTACTGAGTGAGGCTCTCAGCAACTTAGTGAGACCCTGTTTCCAAACAAAATATAAAATAGGTCTGGGAGTATAGCCCGGAGGTAGAAAGCCTCTGGGTTCCACTCCCAGTACCACAAAAAAAAAAAAAAAAAAAAAGAATAAAGAATAAGAAATAGGGCTGGGGGTGTTGCTTGGAGATAGAATGTCCCTGGGTTCCATTCCCAGGGCCGCAAGAAAAAAAAAAATCCTGTCTTTTAGCTGGATGTAGTGGCACAGACCTACGAAATTCCAGTACCTGGGAGGCTGTGACAGGGGGATCGGGGTTTCAGCCAGCCTCAGCAGTTTGAGAGGCCCTCTGCAACTCAGTGAGGCCCTGTTTCAAAATAAAAAATAAAGTAGGGCTGGGGGGTGTAGCTCAGAGGTAGAATGTCCCTGGGTTCAATCCAAGTTCTAAAACGAAGAGAAAGAGGGAAAGGAGGAAGGGAGGGAAGGGAAGGAAAGCAAAGCAGGGGGCTGAAGTGCCTGTGGGGAGGTGGATCCAGGTGCAAGCGGCCGTGAGCTCTCTGCCTTCAGGGCTGCCCTTTTCTGACCTGCTGGGTTCATTTGTCCGCATTTGTGTCTAGTCTGATTATAAGATCGCCTTAATAAAGAACCTCCTGTCCCTCTTGGACTGTAAAAGGCCTTTCTAGGGAGTCCTTTCTGGTGCAGGACGCCATCCCCTGGAGGCACGCTGCTCTGTACAGAACTGACATGTTCTCTGAAGTCCTGGTTGGTGTCTTTTCTCAGGAATTCTCTTTTGGTTTTGAGCACCTGGTTTAAAATCTGGGTTTGGCCGGGCGTGGTGGCGCACGCTTGTAATCCCCGCGCTTGGGAGGCTGAGACAGGAGGATCGCACAGGTTCGAAGCCAGCCTCAGCTACTCAGTGAGGCTCTCAGCAACTTAGTGAGACCCTGTTTCCAAATAAAATATAAAAAAGGTCTGGGAGTATAGCCCGGAGGTAGAAAGCTTCTGGGTTCCGCCCCCAGTACCACCAAAAAAAAAAAAAATAAATAAATAAATAAATAAATAAAATCTGGGTTTGAGCTGCACATCTGGCTTAATTCTTTTTGCCAGCACTCTGTTTTGGTTTCCTTTCAGTTTGCTTATGTGTGTCTATAAACAGTTTGGTTCTTTTTCTCTCCCTTGGCCCTATTTCTTTTCAAGCATTTTTTAAAATAAAAATGTTTATTTTGGAACACTGATATTTTTTACTAATACACTAATAAGAAATGGAAAAGAACCCCTAAGTTATAAAGGCGTGCCAGAACAGAACTTCTTTCTGGGATCCCAGCCAGCTGTGTTAGGGCCCATTTTTGTGCACATTCTTTTAAAATCAAAGGCAAATTATACAAAGGATAATTTTTCCCCCTTTGGTACTGGAGATTGAGCACAAGGGCATTCTACGTCTGAGCTATGCACTCCAGGCCGTGTGTGTGTGTGTGTGTGTGTGTGTGTGTGTGTGTGTGGTATTGGGGATGGGACCCAGGGGCATTCTACCTGAGTTACACCCCCAACCCTATTTTTTATTATTTTGAAACAGGGTCTCCCTGAATTGCAAAGGGCCTCACTAAGTAGCTGAGGCTATCCGCGAACCTGTGATCCTCCTGTCTCACCCTCCCAAATGCTGGGATTACTAGTGTACGCCACCATGCCCGACTGCCCCTCCAACCCTGGCCCTTTTTATTTTATTTATTTTTTGGTGGTACTGGGGGGTGGAACCCAGAGGCTTTCTACCTCCAGGCTACACTCCTAGCGCTATTTTATATTTTATTCAGAAACAGGGTCTCACTAAGTTGCTGAGAGCCTCACTGAGTAGCTGAGGCTGGCTTCGAACCTGTGCGATCCTCCTGTCTCAGCCTCCCAAGTGTGAGGATTACAAGCGTGCCCCACCACACCTGCCAGGAAAAATTTTTAAATAGCAATTATAGAATTAAACAATCTGGGGTGTGTGTGTGTGTGTGTATGTGTGTTTTGCTGGGGATTTAGTCCAGGGACATTCTACCTCCAAACTATACCCCAACCTATTTTATTTTTTATTTATTTTTATTTTTTTATTTTTTTTGGTGGTGGTACTGGGGTTCCTGGAAGCCCTTCTACCTCCGGGCTACACTCCCAGACCTATTTTTACATTTTTATTTGGAAACAGGGTCTCCTAAGCCAGCGCGCGCGGCTGGCTTCGAACCTGCGCGATCCTCCTGTCTCTGCCTCCCAAGCGCGGGGATTACAAGCGTGCGCCACCACGCCCGGCCCCTATTTTATTTTTTTATTTTTAAAACAAGGTCTCACTAAATTGCTGAGAGCCTCCCTAAATTGTGGAGGCTGGCTTCAAACCTGTGATCCTGGCCGGGTGTGGTGGTGCACGCTTGTAATCCCCGCGCTTGGGAGATGGAGACAGGAGGATCGTGCAGGTTCAAAGCCAGCTGCGCTGGCTTAAGAGACCCTCTTTCCAAATAAATATAAAATATAGGTCTGGGAGTGTAGCCTGGAGGTAGAAGGGTTTCCAGGAACCCCAGTACCACCACAAAAAAAAATTAAAAAAAAAGCTAGGCATGGTGGCGCATGCTTGTAATCCCAGCATTCAGGAGGCTGAGACCGGAGGATTGCGATTCGGGGGACAGCCTCAGCCACTTAGTGAGGCCCTCTGCAACTCAGTGAGACCCTGTTTCAAAATAAAGAATAAAAAAAAATAGGGCAGGGGGTGTAGCTCAGAGGTCAAATGCCTCTGGGTTAGACCCGGAAAAAAAAAAAAAAAGCTCATTTCGGCACCAGGGCACGGTGTGGTCAGCAAATCTGAGGAGTTTCCCACCATCCAGAAGACAACAGCAGGCGAGCCCGAGCAGCCGCCTGGACGCGGCTGTGGGGACGCTCAGGGCGCGGCTTCAGTAAGCAGTCTCAGACGCGCTAAAGCCAGTGTTTGGAATCCCCTGCTTTGGAAGCTTTTACAAGTTGGTAAGAGGTGAGTTTAAAGACTTCTTCTGTGTTCACAGTTATGATACTGATACGGTATCGTGTCCATCCCCAGGGCAAAACCAAAGGTCCAGGTTCCAAGTTTCTGTCCAAACTCAGCCATGCTGAATATCCTGAGGCATGGGAGCACCAGGCCAGACTTCTCTACAGGTTACCCAAAAGCAGTTTTGAGAAGTTCTTTATTGAAAGGATTCGTTTCTTTTTAGTGGTATTAGGGATTGAACCCAGAGGTGTTCCACCTCCAAACTATACCACCAGCACTATTTTATTTTTTATTTTGAAAGGGGTCTTGTTAAGTTGCTGAAGTCCTTGTTGTAGAGGCTGGCCTCAAACCTGCCATCCTCCTGTCTTAGCCTTCCAAATACTGGGACTACAGTTTGTCATCATGCCCTGTAAGGATTAGTTTCTGAAAGGAAGAAGTTTACCTTTATGCAATACATTTTGTGAGCCCCTTGTAATAACCATAAAAAGTGGTTATTGATAAATTCTCAGTCTTTTAAAGAAGTCAATGCTGTCACAAAAGGCTACAGCTGTAAGAAACAGAGTAGAAGAAAAATGTAGAATACACTCCTTAGTTGTGGCTTCTGTAGTGAATAAACTGCTTTGTGGATCTGGGTAAAGTGGCACATGCCTGTAATCCCAGTATTTGGGAGGCTGAGACAAGAGGATCGCAGGTTTTCAGCCAGCCTCAGCAACCTCGTGAGGCCTTCGGCAATTTAGTAAGACTGTGTTTCAAAAAATCAACAACAAAAAAAAAAGGGCTGGGGTGTAACTCAGAGGTAGAAGCCTCTGGGTTCAAATCTCAGCACAACACACACAGCTTTGTGTGTGAGTGTGGGGTGTTAGGGGTTGAACCCAAGGCCTCTAAGCTTCATCCCCAGCACAACAAACTGCTTTATGGTTGTGTTCTTCAAAGAGGCTTACAACACTTCTCTCTCCATTTTTTCTCACTGAGAGATTTCATCACAGAGGGAGACCTGTGATCCTTGGACCCCACAGAACCTACTGAAAACTAAAAACAGGAAGGTGAGCCCTTCCTCTCTGGCGCAGCTCTCCAGGGCTCTCCAGCATGGTGGGCATTCCCGGGGCAACGCAGCAGCGCTCTGTACAGAAACGCCCGGTGCCGTATGCCGCTCAGCCTCAGACCTCCCTGGCTCCTCCCCCGCGTCTCCCTTCTTTTCACTTAAGCAGTTGGCTCAGCTAGTCCGGCTTTCTTACTGGTTTTCCTGGCTCACAGCCGCTCCTCTCCTGTGTGTGAAATCCTCAACAGAAGCTTCTGCTTTCCTCTGGTGGCACCAGTTTTCATGGTGGAACACTAGTGTGCGTGTGCATGTGCGTGTGTGTGTTACTGGGGACTGAACATTGAACCCAGGGACATTCTATTCTGAGCCTTATCCCTAGCCTTGTTTTATTTTGAAACAGGGTCTTACTAAGTTGCTGAAGCTGTCTCCAGTCCTGCATCCTCCCACCCCAACCTCCCAAGTACTGAGATTACAGGTGTGCACCACCATGACCATCTCCAGACCTGCTCTTTGATATTTCAGAATGACTGAACTGATTCTTTTATTTAGTTTGCAGTACTGAGGATGGAGCGCAGGGACATTCTACCTCTGACTTATACCCCAGCCCTATTTTTCTTCATTTTGAAACAGGGTCTCACTGAGTTGCAAAGGGCCTAAGTAGCTGAGGCTGGCCACGAACTGGGATCCTCCTTTCTCAGCCTCCCAAATGCTAGAATTACAAGCGTGCGCCACCATGCCCGGCTGACTGAACTGATTCTATTTTTTTTTTTTTTTTGGTGGTACTGGGGGTGGAACCCAGAGGCCTTCTACCTCTGGGCTATATTCCCAGACCTATTTTATATTTTTATTTGGAAACAGGGTCTCACTAAGTTGCTGAGAGCCTCACTAAGTAGCTGAGGCTGGCTTCGAACCTGTGTGATCCTCCTGTCTCAGCCTCCTAAGCGCGGGGATTACAAGCGTGCACCACCACGCCCGGCTCTGAACTGATTCTAAAAGAATAATGGGGAAAGTTCCATGTGAGATCAGTGATTTAAAAAAATAAGGCGGGGTCTGGGCGAGGTGGTGCACACTTGTAATCCCAGTACTTGGGAGGCTGAGACAGGAGGCTCTGGGTTCATGGGCAGCCTCAGCTACTTAGTGAGGCCCTTCACAACTCAGTGAGACCCTGTTTCCAAATAAAGGATAAAAACTTGGGCTGGGGGTGTGGCTTGGAGGTAGAATGTCCTTGGGTTCAATTCCCAGCACCAGAGAAAGAAAAGAAAAGAAAAGAAAGAAGTTGGCCTCTGTGTATGCCGCCTTCTAATGTGGTCAGGATGCAGTTCAAACTTGGGACAGAATTGCTGCCATCTTTCTACATAAGACAATAATACATAGAACAGACTTAAAACACATGTGCATGTACACACATACACACCGCATACTCTTGTCATGAAAGATATAACACTTGGGACTCTAATCAACAGTTCTAGTTTAGAACTCCAAGAGTGCCTCAAATCACAAACTAGTGTGCACATGGTTTTGTAGTAGCTGTGCTTGAAAAAGAATCTTGGAAAAAGGGGGCTGAATGAATGAAAGACGACAGACTCTACCGCAGCAAGCCCCTTTCCCTGAACAGCTCTTCTCAAGTGCTCGAGACGAGCCAGCTTTGCCTGATGCTGAGGTCAATACAGCAACTCTTCCTGAAGTTGCTTCTTTTTAGTGCTGAGTATGGCACCCGGCCTCACACGTACTAAGCAGGTGCTCTACCCTGAGCTATCCTGCTGTCCTAGCGTCACTACTTATTAGGACTATTCCATAATGGAAAACAAATACTCTAAACTCCAGGAAAAACCCACACTGGCTCACAGGGCTGGCTGGGAGAGAAAGCAGAGGCCAAGGAGGAAAGGCGGCCTTCTGCAGCCACAGGAGGGAGTGGCCCCCCTCCCCAGCCGAGGGCTCGCGGGGTCTCCTTGGAGAAGCCATGCCACAGGCTGCAGCTGCCTGTGTGTTCGGTCTGACTGAACTTCAGCTGGGGCTTCCGCAAGCCCAGGTCACACAATGGTATGTTGAGAGCCGTACGAAGTGACAAGATAGGACACCAGGAAGAGCCACTGCAGGGCCGTGAAGAACCCCTGGCTTTCCTCCCTCACGTCCGCCCACCTGGGCCACGACCATGCGACCATGGGCGGCCCCTTCGTGCTCCTCCTAAGCCCGTGTTCTATAGCTCATCAAGTAAAATAGTGGCTTCCTTCAAATTCTTGCTTTGTACTGATACAACTGGTTCCTAAACTTATAAACCACCAGTGTGGGTATTAATTAATTAATTAATTAATCTGTGGGTTTGTGTAGCACTGGGGATGGAACCCAGGGCCATGCTGGTTGAGGCCAGCACTCTACCCGTGAGCGACATCCCCAGCCCCTCATTCAAATTTTGGGCTACTGTCAGAGACAGTGGACTGGAGCAAAAGAAAAACCAGGACAGAAAGTGCTTCACCAGCCATTTCACTCTCCTTTAATTCTACTAACTTTGGGCTCATGTCTTGCTGCCGAGGAGCTGTGTGACAGCAAGGCTGACAGCACTCATTCAGAACGTGTTCTTCACATCTTGAAGAGTAAAACCCTGGGCCAGTGGGATCACTGCTACAAGACAGCACTGCCCCACTGCTGTCCAAAAGACCTGCTGGGGAGGGGATGAGGGAAAGCCGGGGCAGAGGAGGTACCTGGGGCTTGAGCTTACAAGTATGTCTAAAAATTAGGAATTTGGTTGAAAGTCCAGAATTTACTTAATGATGCTGGGGAATCATTAAGCAAACAGTTCCATTATTTCCAGAAATTACTGATTTGGAACCTGAGGTTAAGACTTTCAGGATAAAGCAACCCCAAATAAGTTCAGACTGGCCTTGGGAAGAAATGGCCCCCACAGAAGGTAATGAGTTTCAAGTGCTGGAGACCAAAATTGTCAAAATCATTCTACACATCTGATATGACTCAAAGTAAGGGGAAAACGTCTTGTTGAAAAATTAAAAGTCTGCATCAAAAAAGTCTGGAAGTGAAGCTTCCGCCTTCCCACCTGGCAGTGGTGCCTGCTCTCCCCACAGTACCTCCTGAGAAAGTTCAGAATTCAATGAATACGGATTTATTAGGCTGATTTCCAACATGTAGTTTAGAATGAAAAGTCCTGTTTGGTCAAAAACACTTCACTTAACCTTGGTAATGGAAGTCCTGAGAGTTCGCAGTGTTGGTAAAATCTCCTGTGGCCGAGGGCCAGACTGCTGGGGAGTGCAGCCACTTCTTGGCCCACCAGGCTCCCTTGGCCTTGTCCCTCAAATCTGGTAGTGTCTGCACCAAGGGACACAGGCCTCCGCGATGAACTAGGCTCAGAACCATTTTCTGTAGACACCGCTCTTCCGATGTCCAGTAGTGCAGGTGGTCAGGACAACGTGGGCGAAGCTGCGGAAAGTCCGGCTGGGATCCTGACTTTGTTGGATGTGGATGCAAGGAAATGACCCTTGTCCTCCCCAGGCTTGGGCACAGTCAAAGGAGAAACGTCCACAGGATTCTGGTTGCAAATGTGCTAGATATAAAATTGATGGAATGCTAGTTGGTCCATGAAGGGCTGCACGAGATAATCTGTGGCAAAGTAGAAAACAAGCCCGAAGGTGATGGAGATGGGCAGAGCTGGCAACGCTTTCTTGAAGATGGCCAGGAGCAACAACGTAAGGCACAGGCCCTGCGGGAGAGGGGAAGCCAGGCTTAGCCACTGCAGTGCAACAGCCGCACGAACTCAGCCGCTCCCTGGGTTAACTTGAGAACAAGTGCTTCTCTGAATCACAGAAGTCATATGAAAAACAATGCAACTATTTTTTTTTGGGGGGTGTGGCGATTAAACCAAGTGCCTGGCACATGCTCAGCCTGTGCTCTACCAAAATGTAGCTTCTGAATAAAAAAAGCAACTCTACTGGAGGATCACAGTTTGTGGGCAACCTCAGCTACTTAGTGAGGTCCTTTGCAATTCAGTGAGACCCAGTTTCAAAATAAAGAATAAGCCGGGCGTGGTGGCGCACGCTTGTAGTCCCCGCGCTTGGGAGGCAGAGACAGGAGGATCGCGCAGGTTCGAAGCCAGCTGCGTGCGCTGGCTTAGGAGACCCTGTTTCCAAATAAAAATATATTAAAAAAAAAAAGGTCTGGGAGTGTAGCCCGGAGGTAGAAGGGCTTCCAGGAACCCCAGTACCACCAAAATAAAATAAAATAAATAAATAAAAAATGGGGCAGGGGATGTAGCTCGGGGGGTAGAATCCATCTCCAGTACTGCAAAAAAAAAAAAAAAAAAAAAGCAACTACATTTGTCTCTCTGCTATAGAGAGCTCCCACAGTGTCAATATTTTATTCCCCAATTCCAGGAAAGAAATAGAATCTGAAAATAAGTAAAACTATGTTAAAAAAAAAAATCCAGGCGTGGTGGTGCACACTTGTAATCCCAGCATTTGGGAGGCTAAGATGGGGGATCACAGTTTGCGGCCAGCCTCAGTTACTTAGTGAGGAGGCCCTCTGCAACTCAGTGAGACCTTGTTTCAAAATAAAGAATAAAAAATTGGGCTGGGGTGTAGCTTGGAGGCAGAATGCCTCTGGGTTCCATCCTCAGTACTACAAAAAAAAAAAAAAAAGAAAAGAAAAGAAAAGAAAAGAAAGAAGGAAAAGAAAAAGAAAAAGGAAAGAAAGAAAGAAAGAGGAAAAAAAAGAGAAAAATATCCCTGAAGTTTCTATCTAAAATATTTAATAGGCATACATGATTTTAGTTTGGCTGGTTAAAATCCTGGAGGTAAGTAAGCTGGGCATAGTGGTGCATGCTTGTAATCCCAATAATTGGGAGGCTGAGACTGGAGGTTCTGCCAGTTCAAGGACAGCCTCAGCAAAAAGTGAGACTCTCATCAATCTAGCTACACCCTGTTTCAAAATAAAAAAAAAAAAAATAGGGCTGGGTTTAGTTAAGAGGTTGAATGCCCCTGGGTTCAATCCCTAGTAAATAAATAAATAAATAAATAAATAAATAAATGTAAAAGAAAATCCTGGAGGTGATGAGCAGTCCTCATGCCACGCAGAGACAGAGGCTCCACAACAGACCAGTGACAAAACGTACCGTGTGAAGAGTACAGGCTGCTGAGTGCAGTGGCGCACGCCTGCCATCCCAGTGCTAGGCTGGGACAGGAGGGCCACAGGCTTGACTCAGCCTCGAAAAATTAGCGAGACCCTGTTTCCAAATAAAAAATGCAAATAGGGCTAGTGGTGTAGTTCGGAGGAAGAATGCCCCTGGGTTCAATCCCCAGAGCTACAAAAAAAAAAAAAAAAAAAGAGTCTATTGCTTTCTGATAAGCAGAGCAGCTGTACAATACGGCTCATTTTCGCTCTAGTTACTAAGGCTAGCTATAAAGTCTGAAGGCGGGGCTCTTGCAGTTAATTCAGGGCAAGTATTTATCGGTTTCGGTACTGGGGATGGAACCCAGCGGCATTCTACCTTCGAGCTACACCCTGGCCCTATTTTCATTCTTTATTTTGGAAACAGGGTCTCAATAGAGTGCAGAGGGCCTCACTAAGTTGCCGAGGCTGCCCTTGAAACTGAGATCCTCCTGTCTCTCTCTGCCTCTCGAGTACTGGGATTACAAGCGTGGGCTACCCAGTACTTTTCTTTTCTTTTTTTGCAGGTCTGGGGATGGAACCCAGAGGCATTTGACCTTCGAGCTACATCTCCTGCCCTATTTTTCATTCTTTATTTTGAAACAGGGTCTCACTAAGTTGCAGAGGGCCTCACTAAGTAGCTGAGGCTGACCGCGAACCGCGATCCTCCAGTCTCAGCCTCCGGAATGCTGAGATTACAAGCGTGTGCCACCACGCCCGGCTAGTACTTTTCTTTTTAAAAGACAAAACACAGCTGGGCTTGGTGGCAGATGCTTGCAATCCCAGTACTTGGGAGGCTGAGACAGGAGGATTGCAGATTTGAGACCAGCCTCAGCAGCAACTTTAATGAGCGACGACTCTCAGCAACCTAGCAAGACCCTATTTCAAAACAAAATGAGCAAATGAAAAAGAGACCAACGGTAGAACAACTGAGTTCTCAGAGGTAGAACAATCCTGGGTTCAGTACCCAGTACCCCCCAAAAAAAAATAAAAAATAAAAAAAAGAAGCTACAACACAGTCAGCTGTGGTGGGTCATGTGTGTAACCCCAGTACTCAGAGGGTGAGACAGGCCAGCCTCAGCAACTCAGCAAGGCCCTGTTTCAAAATAAGTAATAAAAAAAGGGCTGGTGGCGTAGCTCCAAGGTAGAACATCCTTGGGTTCAATCCCAAGTACAATAAATAAATAAAATAAATAAATAAAATAAAAATACAAAAAGAGCAATAAGAAATGTGTTTGGATTTCCTCAAGTCAGTTTTGGGCCTCAGGTTCACGTAGTGGGTGCACAGGTGGGCTAGCTTCTCACACTTCATACCTGCCCAGAGAGCACTGTCTGCTGCAGGTGAGTCATTAAATGCAAAACAACGAGGCCCTCCGTGAGCCGCCTGGGACAACGGGAGCGCTGAGCCTGGCAGAGTGCGACCCTCCCGTAGCCATGCTGAGCTCAGCGCAGTGGTTCCTAACCCGGAACACTCAGAATTTCCCAACATAGGAATGCTGGGCGTGGTGGCACACGCTTGTAATCCCCACACTTGGGAGGCGGAGACAGGAGGATCGCGCAGGTTTGTAGCCAGCCATGCTGGCTTAAGAGACCCTGTTTTCAAATAAAAAAAAGTATAAAATAGGTCTAGGAGTGTAGCCCAGAGGTAGAAGGGTTTTCAGGAACCCCAGTACCACAAAAACAAACAAACAAACAAATAAATACAACACAATTAAATTAAATAGGTAGCTCAGGGCAGAGCTCACTTTTAAAATCTCCCAGGTAGTCAGACATGGTGGCAAATGCTTGGAATCCCAGTACTTGGGAGGCTGAGACTGGAAGATCACAGGTTTGAGGCTAATTTCAGCTACTTAGTGAGACCCTGTCTCAAAATAAAGAATAAAAAATAGGGCTGGGGATGTAGCTCGAAGGTAGAATTCCCCTGGGTTCAAATCCCCAGTATCAAAACAAATTTAAAAAAATTAAAAAAAAAAAAAAGCTCTCAGGTGATTTTAGAGGGAGGCTAGAGTGGAGACCACTGAGGTAAGGTCCACTGATAAGGGTTTGGAAAAAGCTTCTCAGGTGACAGGCATCAAAACTGCCTCAGAGGGACAGGAATAGAAAACTCGGCCCTAGCAGCCCCGTGATACTTACAATTAATATGGCTACAAAACAGGCTATGGTGGTGTTCCAGTCTCCACTGGCGGTCGCTGAGGCTTTACCAACCAGAACGCTATAGAAGATGAAGTCTCCCAGTCCAAGTTTTACTCCCCCTAAAGGGAAAGGTCACAGATGGAAAAAGGCTTGTTATTCTTTGCTATAATTTCGTAACTCAAAAGCATGACCCTGAACCAGTGCAGTGGCACAGGCCACTTGGGAGGCTGAGGTGGGAGGACCACTCAAGCCCAGGAGTCCAGGCTAGCCTGTGCCACACAGCAAGACCAGTTGCAAAAACATGACCCTGCGCTGAGAAGTCAGTGAATGAAAGACAAAATAAAGCTCTATCCAGGGAGTCTTTTTTTCTTCTTCTTCTTCTTCTTGGTTTTCTAAAACAGAAGTTTCAGATTCTATGTGACTGACTGGAGTCTCAATAGATGCTATTATAACAATACCAATAATCCTAGTGGTCATCTACTGAATGCCTAAGTTTATATCTAGCACTTGCACTAATAAATCCTCCCAAGAACCCCTCTGCATCCTGACTGAAGTACACTAGATTTCCTAACAGTCACTCACTGGAAGGGCATCTTTCAATGATTACGCAAAATACAGAGCTGTACAGACCATCACCACAATCTACCCTAGCAAGCTTCTCTGTATACACTTATCCCCTTCTGCCTCAGGTCTTAAGTAACCACTTATCTGTCTTCTCTGTAAATTTGCCTCTTCGGAAAATTTCATAGAAATAGACACATATGCCGGGCGTGGTGGTGCACGCTTGTAATCCCCGCGCTTGGGAGGCTGAGACAGGAAGATCGTGCAGGTTCGAAGCCAGCCTCAGCAACTTAGTGAGGCCCTGTTTCCAAATAAAGTATAAAATAGGTCTGGGAGTGTAGTCCAGAGAGAGAAAAGCCCCTGGGTTCCACCCCAGTACCACACACACACACACACAAAGAAAGATAAATAGTTAAATAAATTATGGATTCAAAAGATATACTTTAGCCGGGCGTGGTGGCGCACGCTTGTAATCCCAGCATTCGGGAGACCGGAGGATCATGGTTCGTGGACAGACTCAGCTACTTAGTGAGGCCCTCTGCAACTCAGTGAGACCCGGTTTCAAAATAAAGAATAAAAAATAGGGCAGGGAGTGTAGCTCGGAGGTCTGAATGCCCATGGGTTCCATCCCCAGACCCGCCAAAAAAAAAAAAAGATATGCTTTGACTTGGGGTCCAATATTAATTCACCAACTTAAAAAAATTTTTGGCATTTTTAGGGCTTCATGCATTCTAGGCAAGTGCAGTACTACTGAACTATAATCCCAGCACAACCCACAAATGTTCCAACAAGCTGGCTGTTAAGTAACACTTCCCTAGAGAAGTTTGACTTGGCCCTAAAGCTTTGTTGCTGGGCTAGCAGTCACTTTGGAAGACAGGTGCCAAAGGTCCTGGAAGTGCAGTCAGCTTCATGTGGGTGAGAATGTAGCAAAGAGCTGGTTAATGAGACCTTGCTGTGAAAGCCAGAGCTAAGGCCTCCTTGGTGGAAAAACAAACACAGAATCCAATGCCGTAAGTTCCAGGGCCAGCTACCCTCAGCTGCTAACCTTCCTCACTGATGAACACCCACTAACCTTCCTCACTGATGAACACCCTCACCAGGTCCAGATATGATGCAGATCGGGCCTACTCGAAGTCCTGAGTGACCCAGGACAAGTCACTGAACCTCTTCAACCCTCAAATTCCTCAGCTCTAAGACGGGGATTCACAGGGTTGTTATCAGTTAAAAATAGTTTAGGAAAAGCCGGGCGTGGTGGCACACGCTTGTAATCCCAGCATTCGGGAGGCTAAGACCGGAGGATCGCGGTTCAGGGACAGCCTCAGCTACTCTGCAACTTAGTGAGACCCTGTTTCAAAATAAAGAATAAAAATAGGGCAGGGGGTGTAGCTTGGAGGTCGTATGCCCCTGGGTTCCATCCCCAGATCCACAAGAAAAAAAAAGTATAGGAAAACTTCTTGGCATATATAGAGTCTTAACAACTGATAGCCTTAAGAAAGTCATTTATTTATCACTGGGGGCTGAACCCAGGGGCATTCTACCCTAAGCTATATCCCCAGTCCTAATTTTTATTCTTTATTTTGAAACAGGGTCTCACTAAGTTGTAGAGGGACTCACTAGGTTGCGGGGGCTTACCATGAATCTGCAGTCCTCCTATCTCAGCCTCCCAAATACTAAAATTATACGTGTATGCCACCACACCCAACTTAAGAAAGGCTTTTTATTCCAAATATTAAGTGCTTTAAAACTAATTTAAGCCAGGTATGGCAGAGCATGCCTGTAATCCCAGTACTAGGCAAGCTGAGACAGGAGGATCACAGGATCTAGGACAGCCTCAGCCAACTAGTGAGACTCTCAGAAACCCAGTGAGACCCTGTTTCCAAAATAAAACATAAAAATGGCTGGTAGATATAGCTTGGAAGGAGAATGCCCTGGGTTCACTCCCCAATGTCACAATAAATAAAGGCAAATAAAAAAGTGAACAAAGGAGCAGGATGTAGTGGCTCAGGCTTGTGATCCCATCCCAGTGCTTGGGAGGCTAAGACAGAAGGATCACATATTCAAGGCCAGTATAGCATAATTTAGTGAGAGCCTGTTTAAAAAAAAAAGAGTCTGTAGCTCAGTGGTAGAGTGACCCTTGGTTTGATCCCTATTCTGGGGCGGGGGGAAGAGCAAATGATCTGACTGGATAGTTCTTTAAAGAAAATGTACAGACAGGAAACAAAACAAAACAAAACAAAAAACCCTGGAAACATACTCAGTACGACTAGCCATCAGGGAAATGCAAACCAACCCCAATGTGAAAGATCACTTTATAAATTAAATGGTCAGACTGAGCCAGGCGTAATGTTAGGCTTGTAATCCCAGTACTTGGGAAGCTGAGATAGGAAGATTGCAAGGTCAAAGCCAGCCTCAGCATTAGTGAGGCTCTCTTAATGAGACTCTGTTTCCAAATAAAATACAAAATAGGTCTGGAGGTGTAGCTTGGAGGTAGAAGGCCCCTGGGTTCCATCCCCAGCACCAAAAGGAAAACAAAAACAAAAACA
This sequence comes from Muscardinus avellanarius, assembly GCF_963383645.1. Classification (NCBI taxonomy): domain Eukaryota; kingdom Metazoa; phylum Chordata; class Mammalia; order Rodentia; family Gliridae; genus Muscardinus; species Muscardinus avellanarius. The sequence goes on along the minus strand of NC_137798.1, from coordinate 77,737,644 downwards.
AAAAAAGACAGACTGGAGCCCTCACACTGCTGGTGGGAATGTAAAATAGTCACTTCGGAAAACAATCTGGTAGTTCCTCAAAAGATTAGACATGACCCAGTTATTTTACTCCTATGTGTACCTTCAAAAGAGATAAAAACATGACCACCAAAGACATGTACACAGTGGCCTTCATAACATAGTAGCTAAAAATGGAAGCATATGTCCATTAATTGATGAATGGATGATAAACATGATACATTCATACAATGAACTATTACTTTTTTGAGAAAAGTATCTATACATTTTATAACATAAATGACCCTTGGGAATATTATGTAAAATGAAAGAAACCAGTACGAAGGATCACTTATTTTATGAAATGTTCAGAGTAGGAAAATCTTTTTTTTTTTTTCGGTACTGGGGATGGAACCCAGGAGCATTCTACCTCCGAGCGACACCCCCAGCCCTATATTTTATTCCTTATTTTGAAATAGGGTCTGAGTTCCAAAGGGCCTAAGTAGCTGAGGCTATTCACTAACCCGATCCTCCTGACTCAGCCTCCCAAATGCTGGGATTACAAGTGTGCGCCACCATGCCCTGTGGCAAATCTATTAATATAGGTTGCCAGGGCCAGGGGTTGGTGTTGGGAAAAGGACTAATAGGTACAAAGTTTTCTTTGTGGTGTGTGTGTGTGTGTGTGTGTGTGTGTGTGTGTGTGTGTGTTTTATTGGGATGGAACCTACCTCTGAGCTACACCTCAACTCTATTTTATTTTTTATTTTTAAAAAGGGTCTTAAAATTATGTTCCTACTTTTTAAAAATTGAAATGCTGTTTGATTAAATATTAGCAATATCATCAAAATGTTATAGTTCTACTTCATAGCATCTATTTTAGTAAATAAATAAATGTAGATATATTGTATTAGGAAAATTAGAATAAAAGAACCAGGTGTGGTAGCACACACTTGTAATCCCAGTACCTGGGAGGCTGAGACAGGAGGACTGCAGGTTTGCCCCGAGCCTCCGCTACTTAATAAGGCCCTCTGCAACTCAGTGAAACCCTGTTGAAAAATAAAGACTAAAAAATAGCTCTGGGGGTGTAGCTTGGAGATAGAATGCCTCTAGAATCAATTTCCAGTACTGGGGGGAAAAAAAGATAATAGAAAAATTTATTATATTTATATTGGACTTGTACTGCTATATATATATATATATATATATATATATATATATATATATATATATATATATATATATATATTGTTGTTGTTGTTTTTGTTTTTTTGCGGGTCTGGGGATTGGGGATGGAACCCAGGGGCATTTGACCTCCGAGCTACACCTCATGCCCTATTTTTTTTATTCTTTATTTTGAAACTGGGTCTCACTGAGTTGCAGATGGCCTCAGTAAGTAGCTGAGGCTGTCTGCGAAAGGTGGATCCTCTGGTCTCAGCCTCCCAAATGCTGAAATTACAAGCGTGCATCACCACTCCCAGCTTGCTATAAGTTATTTAAAGAAATCTTACAGTGAAAGAGAATATTCACCATCATTTTTTGTCATTACCAATCTTATATCTGATAGACTAGCAAATGCCCTGTCTCCTGTTTTCCTGTCTCAGCCTCCAAGTACTGGGATTACAAGCATGTACCACCATGCACAGTTTCTATTATCTTTTCAATAAATCTAGGCATATAAAAACTGCTTAAATTTTATCTCTGTATTTATTTTGTGGTGCCAGGGATTGAACCAGGGCACTCTATCACTGAGCTAACCTCCAGCTCCTTTCATTTTGTTTTATTTTGAGACAGTGCCTCACTAGGTTGCCCAGGCTGGCTTTGAACTTGCCCTCCTCTGCCTCACCCTCCTGAGTAGCTGGGACTATAGACTCGTGTCACAGCCCCCAGATGAAATTTATTATTTTACCTTTCTAACACTAAAATCCCTTCCTTTTCTTGAAGAAACTAGAAAAATCCTGGAGGCTATAGTAAAAAAGAATATGAGTCTGACCATGGCACAGATTGACTGAGCTTTAAAAAAAACCACAAGGGCAGGATTTGGCCTCTTCATGAACTAAACTACACCAAACGCACTAGCTGACTGGCATCTCCCACTAAGAGCTACAGTGCTGCTCAGAGTGAGGTGACCGTGTTCTCATCCATCCGTCCTGGACAGGCTGATCATGGAGCCGGCTGGAGGAGCCCGTGACGGCAGGGCAGAGAGGGCACGTACTCTCCTCTGCGTCTTCGCTGGCCAGGATGCTGCTGGAGAGCTCCTGGGCGGCTGCCCGCGACTCTGGGGTAGAGCGGTGAGGCCCGAGGTGGCTGTCTCTCTGGGCTTCCCACTGCTCACTGAAGCCGCCGTCGTCGTTGTCTGCACCCGTGTCCTGCGCCTCCCTCTCTGCGCCTTCAAGGGAAAATAGAAATGACAGCTCTTAGAGTAATAATAATAATTATTATTATTGGAACCCAGGAGTATTCTACCTCTGAGCTATACCCCAGCCCTATTTTTTTTTTAATTCTTTATTTTGAAACAGGTCTCACTGAGTTGCAGAGGGCCTCACTAAGTAGCTGAGGCTGTCCGCAAATGGCAATCTTCCTGTCTCAGGATCCCAAGCACTGGGATTACCAGTGTGCACTACTATCATGCCCAACTTCCAGGAGATTTTTTTCTTTTTTTTAATAGTGTTGGGGATTGAACCCAGGGGCATCTTACCTCCGAACTACACACTCAGCCCTATTTTCTATTCTATGTTTTGAAACAGGATCTAAGTTGTGAAGGGCCTCACTAAGTAGCTGAGGCTGGCCACGAATCCTAATCCTCCTGTCTCAGCCTCCCAAGTACAGGGATTATAAGCATGTGCCACAATGCCTGGCTCAGGAGACTTTTTTTTTTCCTTCAGTATTGGGGATGGAATCCAGAGGCATTCTACCTCTGGGCAACACCCCACCCCTATTTTTTATTCTTTATTTTGAAACAGGGTCTGAGTTGCAAAGATCCTAAGTAGCTGAGGCAGTCCGTGAACTGTGATCCTACTGTCTCAGCTTCCCAAATGCTGGGATTACAAGCATGTGCCACCATGCCACCATGCCTGGCTCGGGAGATTCTTAAAGATGTTTATTACCAGAGAAACAGGTTAAAGTCATTGCTTCATAACCCACTATTAGATGACAGTGATCCCACAAAACCAGGTATTTCCAAATAAAAGTCACCTACTTTGTGTGTTATACTTGGAGTTTTTGGATGCCCTTCTTTGGGCTTCTGGATCTCCTTCAGCCATATTCACCAACCATACCATGGTTGCTGTTGAGATAGACAAAATTCCAGGTGAATACTAGGAACATAGAAGGAAACAGCATGAACAGATAGTAGGCCATTATCTCTCTACCCAAACCACCAATCTTTGTAATGCCTCAAGCACCATAAAAAGTTTTTTTTTTTTTTTTTTTTTGGTGGTACTGGGGATGGAACCCAGAGGTAGAACTCATTCTACCTCTGAGCTACAGTCCTAGCCCTATTTTATTCTTTTATTTTGAAGTGCGGCCTCACTAATTTGCAGAGGGCCTAAGATGCTGAGGCTGGCTGCACACCTGCCATCCTCCTGTCTCAGTCTCTCAGGTACTGGGGTAACAGGCGTGTCCCACCATGTCTGGCTTCTCTTTGTTTTTAACACATTAAAGAAAGCTGAACAATATAATGTTTACTCTAGTGTTCATATTGCACAGCAGCTGCTGTCACAAAACTGTCCATTGTTCTTTGTATTCTCTGAAAAGAAACCAGAAGGAAACCTGTCGAAGCCACAAGATGGACTGAAATGACAACCACACTAGGTAAATGCTTGAAAGAGTGGGAACACATTCATGAAAGTGCTTACTGGATTCAACTCAGGACAAACTGGGGCTCACAAGGCCCAGTCAATATTGATCCCAACTCGACAGATGCACTGGTCATTTCCATTACATCACACTTCACTTTTAGAATTTTTACTAATGCTTAACTGTGTGGAAATTTCTATCTGAATGGCCCACAAGTCTAGCCAACTAATTTAGATGTGGGCCACACACTTTATGAAACTAAACAGATCCCTCAAACAAGAGAAACATTTCTTCCTCATCCCCTTTCCTTCAGGATGAACATTTCTTTCTTTAGTTGTTAGCAACCTGAAGGCCATTGCTAATTCTACAATTCAGGTGCTCAGTATCTGTACCTACACCAGGGCAATATCCTATCCATGATACTTAGTACTTAGTCAAGTGGCCCTTTATCTCAGTGCCCATCTTTGAATTCATCTTACACAATGCTGCCAGTCTGCAAAGATGCTGCCTCATCACATTACTTTCCTGCACAAGTACCTTTTACGATTCTCCAGTAATCACTGAAGAGCATACAGACACCTAAACCAGTCACTCAAAGGTATCCCCGCCCCTCCATAGTACTGGGGATTGAACCCAGAGCCACACACATGCCAGGCAAGTGCTCTACTGCTGAGCTACATCCCCTTTTATTTTATCTTGAGGCAGGATCTTGCTAAGTTACCCAAGCTGGCCTCAAACTTGATCTTCCTGGCTTAGCTTCTTGAGTAGTGGGATTACAGGTAGGCTCCACCACACCTAGCTTGAAGGCATGCTTGATCCTGCCCTAATACTGAATGATAAGAATAATCCTGAAACAAAAAAGGCAAAACATTCAGCAGAAATGGAATAATTGTTTCAATGAGCTAGGGCAAAATTAATCTGTGATATTTATATATATTTATTGCTCAATAATTCTTTCTTTTTTTGTATGATACTGGGGGTTGAACTCAGGAGCACTCTACCTCTGAGCTACACCCCAGCCTTACTTTGTTTTTCATTTTGAAACAAGGTCTAAGTTGCAGAGGGCCTCACTAAGGTGCTCAGGCTGGTCTTGAACCTGCAATCTTCCTGTCTCAGCCTCCCAAGTACTGGGATTACAAGCGTATGCCACCATGCCTGGTTAATAATTCTTGACTAATAAGATTTTAATCAGAAATAATGACTCCTGATCTCTAAATATTTCCCTTTTCCACCCATATTGAAAACTCTTAAGCTGAGGGCAGGCAGTAGACACTACTGTGTGAGGAAACAAAAGCTCTGCAGGACTTGCACTCCAGTATCTATTCAGCAGAGACCAACCATGCTAATGACCATAATTACAAGCACCTGTGTCCCACAGATTCTAGGCTGATTTCTAACTCAACATCATTCTGAAATACTTACAGGAGTAAATAAGAGCCGGAAAGAGAGTTTCATTTCTCTCCTGAGCTGTTTCAACCAGCATACGAAGTGGACCTTTGGGACACAAAACAGCCACTAAATCTAGAAAGAGAAAAATAAAAAAGATACTTCAGTAAAATGTATCAGTCATACATATAAATAGGTATGTTAGGGAGGAATTAACCAAGGGGAAAGGTTAAGTCCTTTTTTTAATACAAAAAGATGTTGAAGCCGGGCATGGTGGCCATGTTTGTAAACCTAGTACTTGGGAGTCTGAGACAGGAGGATTGTAGGTTAGAGAGCAGCCTGAGCAGCTTAGTGATGCTCTCCGCAATGTAATGAAACCCCATTTCAAAATAAAGAACAAAATAGCCAGGCGTGGTGGCGCATGCTTGTAATCCCTGCGCTTGGGAGGCTGAGACAGGAGGATCGCACAGGTTCAAAGCCAGCCTTATCTACTTAGTGAGGCTCTCAGCAACTTAGTGAGACCCTGTTTCCAAATAAAACAGAAAATAGATCTGGGAGTACACCCCTGAGGTAGAGAAGCCTCTGGGTTCCACCCCCAGTACCTCCCCCCCCAAATAATAATAATAATAATAATAATAATAATAATAATAAAGAATAAAGCCTCTGGGCGTGGTGGCACACATTTGTAATCCCAGCATTTGGGAATCTGAGACTGGAGGATCGTGGTTCGCAGACAGCCTCAGTTACTTAGTGAGGCCCTCTGCAACTTAGTGAGACCCTGTTTCAAAATAAAGGATTAAAGGCCAGGTGTGGTGGCGCACCCTTGTAATCCCCGCACTTGGGAGACGAGACAGGAGGATCACGCAGGTTCGAAGCCAGCCGCGCACACTGGCTTAGGAGACCCTGTTTCCAAAAAAAAATAAAAAGGTCTGGAAGTGTAGTCTGGAGGTAGAAGGGCTTCCAAGAACCCTAGTACCACCACCAAAAAAAAAAAAAAAAAAAAAAAAGAAAAAAGAAAAAACAACTCTGTTTTTAAATAAAAAAGGGAAGGGGGTGAACTCAGAAGCAAACTGTTTCTGGGTTCAATCCCCAGTACCAAAAAATAAAAATTTATTAAACCTGTAAAGGAAGACTTGATAGCTTATGTTGACATTACTGTCATTCAGATTCATTTAAATAAAAAACAAACAAGAGATTCATGCCTCAAGTAGTCACTTCTCCTTGTATAATAATAAAAATAAAAACGATGATACATCATCAAAAAAGGAAGACCACAGCAATGAAACACATAAAAACTCTCTCTCTCTCTCTCTTTGTCTCTCACTCACACAGAATCCCCTCTTCTCCCCTCTCCTACTGCTCAGCCTGGCTCTGAGAGGACAGCTCCCCAGCTGTGTGTAGCTGGCACATCCCGTTAACTCTTCTGGTTTTATGAATAAAATTTTGAATTGAATTATAGAATTTTGAAATGAAAAGCTAAGTTAATTTTCAAGAAATTTAAGTGAATGAAAATTAATTTTGCTTTGAAAATTTCAGAATGTTTGTGACAAAACATCTTGAGAATGTAAATGGAGTTGAGAATCACTCCTCTAAATTCTGGGTACCAAATGGGCATGGTAGCGCACGCTTGTAATTCCAGCATTTGGAGGCTGAGACAGAGGATCACAGTTCACGGATAGCCTCAGCTACTTAGTGAGGCCCTCTACAACTCAGTGAGACCCTGTTTCAAAATAAATAAAAAATAGGACTGGGGGTATGTAGATTGGAGGTAGAATGCCCCTGGGTTCCATCCCCAGTACCATAAATACATACATACATACATACATACATACATACATACATACTGGGCATCAGAGCTGGAGATGGAGCTTAATGGTAGGGCACTTATCTAGCATGTACAAGGCCTTGGGTTCAAACCCCAGAACAAATAAATAAATAAATAAATAAATAAATAAATAAATACCAGATACCCAAATTCATTCATTCATTTCTTTCTTTCTTTCTTTCTCTCTTTCTTTCTTTCTTTCTTTTTGTGGTACTGAGGTTTCTGGAAACCCTTCTACCTCCGGGCTACACTCCCAGACCTATTTTATATTTTTACTTTGAAACAGGGTCTCTTAAGCCAGCGTGGCTGGCTTTGAACCTGTGCAATCCTCCTGTCTCCGCCTCCCAAGTGCGGTGATTACAAGGGTGCGCCACCACGCCCGGCCTCTTCCTTGTTTTAAAGGAACTCAGAGATGTGTAGAAATAACCATTTCTGTTGTGTTTGAAAGAATTAGATGGTGATGGTAGGAATAGTACAGTGGAAAAAACACTGGACTATGGATTTAGATCACAGATTGAATCATATAAGCTTGAGCAAATAATTTAACTCTGTAAACGTCTCAGCAGTAAAACAAGGATAGTCACCAACTTGTTTACTTCACAGTGTTATATATGGTTAAAAAAATCTAACACTTACTTATAATGTTCTCAATCCTCATTTTTTTTGGTGGTGGTGTTGTTTGTGTGTGTGTGTGTGTGTGTGTGTGTGTGTGTGTGTGTTACTGGGGATAGAATCTAGGGGTGCTTTACCTCCGAGCTACACCCTAAGTCCTATATTTTTTAATTTTGAAACAGGGTCTTGCACTAAGTTGCTGAGGGGCTTGTAAGTTGCTGAGGCTGGTCTTGAACCTGTGATCACCCTGTCTCAACCTCCCAAGTACTGGGATTACAGGCATGCCTGGCTATCATTTAATTTAATGTTAGCAATAACTGAGACTTTGGAGTTTCAGTAACTTATCTGTGGTTGTGAAGCTAACAAGTGAGACTGATTTAAAAAAAAAAAAAAAAAAGAAAGAAAGAAATCTGGATTTTAGCCCAGGCATTTTGTCTCCAGAACTAGCATTCTTTTTTCCCCTGTGGTCCAAGAACTGAACCCAGAGCATTCTATCTTCAAGCAATATTTCCACCCTTTTATATATATTTTTAATTTGGAAACAGATCTCATCAAATTGCTCAGAGCCTCACTAAATTGCTGAGGTTGGCTTCAAATCTGCAATCCTCCTGTCTCAATCTCCCACATACTAGGATTACAGATGTACACCGCCACACCCAGCCAGAAATGGCATTCTTAAATTAAAGCTGTACAGTGACAAATGACAGATCATCATAAGGTTGTTAGGAAAGACAGGCACAGAAAGTATGTGATTCCTATGAATTCTGAATAGTTGCTTAACTATGAGAACAGAACCACTTCAGTTCTATTCCACAGACTACTACTTCTTTTTTTGTGTGGTGCTGGGGGTTGAACCCAGGAGCATCTATCTCTAAGCTATACCCTCAGCCCTATTTTTTATTCTTTATTTTGAAACAGGGTCTCACTAAGTTACAGAGGGCCTCACTAAGTAGCTGAGGCTGTCCAGAAACTTCAATCCTCCAGACTCAGCCTCCCAATTGCTGGGATTACAAGCGTGCACCACCATGCTCAGCTCGCAGACAGTTTCTTCATCAAACAACTGGGCATGACAAGGTTTTCTATTGTAAGTCAACAGACTTTAATAAGCATTTGAAGCTGGGCCTGGTGACACAGGTCTATAATTCCAGTACTTGGGAGGATGGCAGGTTTGAGGCCAGCCTCAGCAACTTAACAAGAGACTCTTACAAAAAAAAGAAAGAAAGAAAAGAAAAATGACTCTACTTAAAAAAAAAAGTATTTGAATAGTAATAAAACAGCCTGGTTTTTCAGAATATAGAGCCCACTGACTGATGCCTGGAAATGCTTCTCTTTTTTGGCTTTCACATGGGGCGATTGTAAGAGTGTATGACTCCAGAGCTGCTTCAGCTACTCGTGGTCAGAGCACATTCTGACTTTCCAGACATACTGCTTGTTAAAGAATTTGAATCTCACATTAACATGTAAGTTTAAAGGTATGTTTCCACTCAAGTTGCTTTATAAAAAGAAGTTGACCAAATTGTGATTTTAGAAGTGAATTAAGAGCCGGGCATGGTGGTGCACACTTTTAATCCCTGCGCTTGGGAGGCTGAGACAGGAGGATAGCACAGGTTTGAAGCCATACTCAGCTACTTAGTGAGACCCTGTTTCCAAAAAGTATAAAAAAATAGGTCTGGGAGTATAGCCAGGAGGTAGAAATGCCCCTGGGTTCCACCCCCCCACCCCCGGTACCACCAAAAAAAAAAAAAAAAAGTGAATTAAGCAGAGAGGCACAGTGGTACATGCCTGTAATTCCGGTACTCGGGAGGCTGATAAAGAATTGCGGTTTGTAGCTAGTCTCAGCCTCTTAGTGAAGCCCTCTGAAACTTAGTGAAACCCTGTCTCAAAATAATGAATAAAAAATAGGGATGGGTGTATTGCTTAGAGGTAGGATGCCCTGGGTTCAATCCCCTGTTATCACAAGAAAAAAATAAAAGTGAACTAAGCAGCTGAGCACGGTGGCACACACCTGTAATTCCAGTACTTGGAGAGGCTGAGACAGGAGGATCACAGGTTCAAAGCCAGCCTCAACAAATGAGGCTCGCAGCAATTTAACAAGAATTTGTTTCCAAATAAAAAATAAAAAAGGGCTGGGGTGTAGCTTGGAAGTAGATGCCCCTGGGTTCAAACCCCCCCCCCACTCCCACCCCCACATTCTGCTAGTGCTTTTCAACACATGTCCAATTCATGGAACTCTTATGAGCCTGAAGCACTGTTTCTAAGTTACAAAAGAGGAAACTGAAGTCCAGAGAGTTGGAGTCACTTTCCAAGACTCATAAAAACTGTTGGTGGTAGAGATGGTGCCTTGTTTTGTTGTGGTGCTGGGGATCACATGTGCTAAGAGAGGGGTTCTAGCCAGGTGTGGTGGTGTATACTTGTGATTCTAGTACTTGGGGAGCTGAAATAGGAGGGTCACAGGTTCGAGGATAGCCTTAGCAATTTAGTGTGGCCCTCTGCAACTTAGTGAGATTCTAAGTTTCAAAATAAAAAATAAAAAGGGCTGGGAGCATAATTCAATGGTAGATCACCCCTGGGTTGAATCCCCTGTCTGTAGTGCTTCCTACTCACCCATCACTGAGCTCAACTGGGGAGCACTAGAACATTTTTAAATAACTTCAGGGGCTGGGGGTGTGGCTCAGTGGAAGAGCACTTGTCTAGCACGGGCAAGGCCCTGGGTCCAATTTCTAGTACCACACACACAAAATACTCTAATTAATTAATTAATTAATTAACTTGTTTATTTTTGCATTACTGGGAATGGAACCCAGGAGCATTGTACCTCCAAGCTACACCCCTAGCCCTTGAGGGTCTAAGTAGCTGAGAGTTACAGTGAATATGCGATCCTCTTGTCTCAGCCTCCCAAGTACTGAGATTACAAGCCTGTGCCACCACGCCTGGCTTATTATTTACTGAAGAACTATGGGATGTAACTGTTAAGATTTGCCTGATATCAAGAGAAGAAGAGGAAGAAAAACACACCAGCAAGGGATTTCTGTGATGAACAAATTGTGAGTCTTGGGTTTTACCATATACTGAAATCACAGCCAAGATGAGCCATGCAGTCCACTCCGGGAGGTACTTGATAAACACCAGTGCCATAAGGGCACTGATCATGATGAGATAGGCTTGCTGCAGGCGAAGCGGGCCTTTCCAGTGGATGGAAATCATTCCCACCACACCAAAGTTCCAGATCAGGAGTGCAACTGTAATGTAGTCCACAGCAACATTATAGGTTTTAAATACTTCCCTGGGGAAAAAAACAACAAAAAACGAGCAGAGCTTTACAAAGATTTATGTACAGCAATTTTCACCAAGACACTGTCGTACTTTCTTTTTCTTGTGTTACTGAGGATGGAACCCAGTGACATTCTACCTCAGAGCTGCACTATTTATCCATCCATCCATCCATCCATCCATCCATCCATCCATCCATCCATCCATCCTTCCTTCCTTCCTTCTTTCCTTCCTTCCTTCCTTCCTACCTACCTACCTAGGGGCATTCTACCTCCAAAGTACACCACCAAGGCCTATTTTTTATTCTTCACATTCTTTATTTTGAAACAGGGTCTCACTGAGTTGCAAAGGGCTGCACTAAGTAGCTGAGGCTGTCCACGAATGACAATCCTCCTGTGCCAGCCTCCCAAAGGCTGGGATTACAAGTGTGCACCACCATACCCAGTCCTTTTGTTCTTTGAGACAGGGTCTCACTGAGTTGCAAAGGACCTCACTAAGTAGCTGAAGCTGGCCATGAACTGTGATCCTCCTGTCTCAGCCTCCCAAATGCTGGGATTACAACTGTGCGCCACCATGCCCAGCTAAAATTTTATTTATTTATTTACTTATTTATTTATATATACATACATACTGGGAATAGAAACCAGGGGCATTCTACCTCTGAGCTATACCCCTAACCCTACTTTTTATTCTTTATTTTGAAATAAAGTCTCACTAAGTTGCAAAAGACCTCATTAAGTAGCTGAGGCTGGCCGTGAACTTGAGATCCTTCTGTCTCAGCCTTCCAAGTACTGGATTACTAGGAAGTACCAAGGTGCTTGGCAAAGAATATAAAATCTTCTTGGGAGGACTGAAAGTTGTGACCAGTCTCAGCTTAGTGAGGTCCTCTGCAATTTAGTGACACCCTGTTTCAAAATAAAAAAATAAAATAGGGCTGGGAGCATAGCTCAGATGTAGAATGATCCCTGGATTCAATCCCAGTAATGCCAAAAATAAAAAATAAAATAAAAATCTTGAGAAAGGTTTAGAATTAACAGTGATTGTGAGTTCTTTCACTGATTATTAATAGTAAGGAACAAGAATATTTCTACTAGTAATATTAACTTGAATTTTACATACCAGAAATGATACATACGTAGAACCACTTATAACTTATCCATGAACAATGCTGATGACTGAGTAACTGATCAATGAGGTACACTGTTTTAAGGACAGTTCTAAAAGTCCAAAAAGAGTTAATGTCTAAAAAAAGAGACTAAACATTTTACCACTTACCCCAAGTAAATGAATGAAAAGAAGAACAGCAACAACAGAGATGAAATAATAAGCCAGGCATGGATGACCTAGAAAAGAAAGCATTTAAATATAATCAATGGCTGGGCGTGGTGGCGCACGCTTGTAATCCCAGCATTTGGGAGACTGAGACCAGAGGATCGTGGTTCACAGACAGCCTCAGCTACTTAGTGAGGCCCTCTGCAACTCAGTGAGACCTGGTTTCAAAATAAAGAATAAAAAAATTAGGGTGGGGGTGTATCTCAGAGGTCAAATGCCCCTGGGTTCCATCCCCAAACACGCAAAAATAAATAAATAAATAAATAAATAAATAAATAAATAAATAAATATAATCAATGGATCCTATAACTCTTAAAAAATGTAAATTTGTAACTTCAGGTATACTGGCACACGCTTGTAAGCTCAGCATTTGGGAGGCTGAGACAGGAGGATTGTGGTTCGTGGGCAGCCTCAGCTACTTAGTGAGGTCCTTTCCAACTCAGTGAGACCCTGTTTCAAAATAAAGGATAAAAAATAGGGCTGGGAGTATAACTCAAAGGTAGAATGCTCCTGGGTTCCATCCCTAGTACTGAAAAAAAAAAAAAAAAACAAAAAAACCCAGCTTACGTGCAGGCCATGCATGGCAGCACACACCTGTAATTTTAGCTACTCAGCAGGAGGATCACATTAGCAACTTAGTATGACCCTGTCTCAAAATAAAATTTCAGCCAGGCGTGGTGGCGCACGCTTGTAATCCCCACGCTTGGGAGGCGGAGACAGGAGGATCGCACAGGTTCAAAGCCAGCCGCACTGGCTTAAGAGACTCTGTTTCCAAATAAAAAGTATAAAATAGGTCTGGGAGTGTAGCCCGGAGGTAGAAGAACTTCCAGGAACCCCAGTACCACCAAAAATAAATAAATAAATAAATAAAATAGAATAAAATTTCAAGAAGGGCTAGCGATGTAGCTTAGTGCTAAAGCACTTGCCTAGTATGTGTGAGGCCCTGGGTTCAATCCTCAGTACTGCAAAAAAAGAGAGACATAATCCAGTTGCAATAAGATTGTTATTTTCCTCTCTGGCTCTGTTTTGATCACCCAAGGTTTTTTACAATCAGTGATTCTTAATTACTTTGTTTTGGGGTGGGATGGGGTGGTGTGTGTGTGTGTGTGTGTGTGTGTGTGTGTGTGTGTGTGTGTGTTTTAGTTACTGGGGACTGAGTCCAAGGGTATTCTACCTCTAAGCTATACCCCCAGCCCTATTTTTTATTCTTTATTTTGAAACAGGGTCTCACTAAGTTGCAGAGGGCCTCACTAAGTAGCTGAGGCTGGTCGAGAACCTGCAATCCCCTGTCTCACCCTCCCAAATGATGGGATTACAAGCATGCGCCACCATGTCCAGCTTATTGTTAATTACTTTGAAAGAAAAGATCTTCCTTCCTTCCTTCCTTCCTTCCTTCCTTCCTTCCTTCCTTCCTTCCTTCCTTCCTTCCTCCCTCCCTCCCTCTTTTTGGTATTAGGGATTGAACCCAAGGACATTCTACCTCCAAGCCACACCCTCAACCTCTTCTATTTTTTATATTGAAATAGGATTTCACTAAGTTGCTGAGGGTCTTGGTAAACTACTCAGGCTGGCATAGAAACTGCAATCCTCCTGTCCCAGTACTAGGATCATAGGCCATTGAGCCTGGCTGTATGTGTTCTTTATATTGCAAAAATATTAGCCTTTTGCCTGTAATAAGGGTAAACAGTTTTCCTATTTAGGTTGGTCATTTGTTATGATTTCCTGAATTCCTGAAATCAAAGCTTCTGCCAATGATGACTAAATAGTAGCCCTCTTTTCTAAAACACTGGATGGTAAATAGACCCTTCCCATCTTGCAAAAATTCCTAGTTCAGCTTCCTTGTACTAAAAGCTCTGAAAAGCCAGGTGTGGTGGCGCACACTTGTAATCCCAGTGCTTGGGAGGCTGAGACAGGAGGATCGCACAAGTTCGAAGCCAGCCTTGGCTACTTGGTGAGACCTTGTTTCCAAATAAAGTATGAAATAGGTCTGGGAGTAGAAAAACCTCCTGGGTTCTACCCCTAGTACCACAATAAAATAAAATAAAATAAAAAATAAAGGCTCTGAAAGACAGAAGCCCGGCTTCAGTACACAATAGGGAGGACCTCCTCTAAACCATGAACTACCCAAGCTACAAAGGCCATGTGACTTTAATAAGTTATAGTTCCATCAATAACAAATGATGTGTAATAATTAACTACATTTTCTGTTTCTTTGAAAGGTTTTGTTTTTTAGCTTCTTGCACGTCTCATAGGCATTGCACAATCAACCACTGATACGAGAAATCCTTGAGGTTTACTTCCAAACAGGTTCCAGCAAGCTTCTGAATCTTTGACACAAAAGCTCCTTCTACTTGATAGTAGGAATCAAAGCAAACAACTTCTTTCTATAGAATTGGCTCTGCTTGCTAAGACTTGACCATTAGAAAACAACACAACACAAATGAACAAGTGTGGAACCTGGCTGAATATAAACGTTTTAGATTGTCTAAAATTTATTATAAGTAAAAGATGCACAGAACTAACCTGAAAAATATTAAGATAGGTTTTAGATATGACAGAGTAAGTACATTCCACCCTGTCTTTCCCATTAAGTGCAACTATAAACATCAGGCTTGAAAGCATGCCACAAGTAGCTTAGGACCGCAGATAGAGAGGTGGGTGCACTGGGGACTGAAGTATCATAGAGTCAGCGGCAAGTTTGCCACTTTTTTCCTCCAGTGCCACCTCTCTTCACCTGAGCTCAAAACCCTCCAGGGGGCAGTAGCAAGACAATGGGAACTGCAAAAGTCTGATTCTGGCCTAAGGAACAAGAGTGGTCTCCTAACACACAGAGAGCTAGGAAATCCGTTCTCTGTTCCGTCATGCCTACCTCCCATACTGACCCATTAGCTTCCAGCCCATACCAACTCTGTGACCTCTGCCCTCAGCTCCCAACCAAACTGGCCTGAAGAGCAAATCAAACAAAGGAGACATGGTTTGTCATACATGTCACTACAGGAAGTTGGGAAAATCCATTCATGCTTAAAAGCAGAGAGGAAAGGTAGTTTAGAGATAATTAGATATTTTCCTAAGATTAACAGAAAAAAGAACTCAGGTAACATAATCCTAAATGCAGAGCACCATCTATTCATTTACACAGGTATTTTAAAAAAGAAAAGCAGGAATCTGGAAGCAAATTCTAGACTACAAGAAAGAAAAGGTAAAATACCATCCCCTAAAGCTGGGCATGGTGGCACATGCCTGTAATACCAGTACTTGGGAGGCTGAGACAGGAGGATTGCAGATTTGAGGACAGCCTTAGCAAATAGTGACTCTAACAAACCTAGAAAGACCCTATTTAAAAATAAAAATAAAGTAGGGCTGGGTATAGCTTAGATGTAGAATGCCTTTAGATTCAATTTCCAGTGTCCCCCCCCCCCAAATTGCATCCTCTAATAAAATGTGAAAAAAATCAGAAGAAGAGACAGGCATGGTAGTATATGCCTGTAATCCCAATCTTGGGAGGCTGAGGCAGGAAAATCACAAGTTTGAGGAAAATCTCATCAATTTAGCAAGACAACTTAGTGAGACCCTGTTTTAAAAAAAAAAAAAGGCAGCCAGCCAGGCATGGTGGGACATGCCTGTGTGTGTGTGTGTGTGTGTGTGTGTGTGTGTGTGGTAGTGGGGGTATAACCCAGGGGCTTTCCTACCTCTGGGCTATACTCCAAGACCTATTTTATACTTTATTTGGAAACAGGGTCTCATTAAGTTACTGAGAGCCTCACTAAGTAGCTGAGGCTGGCTTTGAACCTGTACAATCCTCCTACTATTCAGCCTCCCAAGGGCTGTGATTACAAACATGCGCCACCATGCCCAGCCTTGGGACATGCCTGTAATCCCAGTATTTGGGAGACTGAGAAAGTTAGGAATGCAGGTTCAAGGACAACCTCAGCAAGTAGTGGACTCTTTAATCTAGTGAGACCCTGTTTCCAAATAAAAATATAAAAAAGGGCTGGGGGTGTAACTCAGAGGTAGAATGCCCCTGGTGGTTCCATCCTCAGTAACACACACACACACACACACACACACACACACACACACAATACGCAGACCAGGCCATCCTCAGTAACACACACACAGACACACAGACACACACACACACACACACACACACACACACACACACGCACACTCTTAATACGCAGACCAAGTGTGGTAGCATACACTTGTAATCCCAGTACTTAGGAGGCTGAGACAGAAGGATTGCAGGTTTGTGGCCAGCCTCAGCTACTTAGTGAGGCCCTCAGTAACTTAGTGAGACTCTGTTTCAAAATAAAATAGGACTGGGGATGTAGTGCAGAGGTTGAATGCTCTTGGGTTCAACCCTCGTACCCCCCAAAAAAAGAAAGTTAATATTTATAATTGCTATTATTTGAGAATGACCTCAAGGGTCCATGACTTGTAGTAATTTGTAACTTTTTAAAGGCTTCAATCAGAAACATGTGCCAAGTGCTGAAGTTGAGGAGTGGGTCACTTGGTGAGAGAGAACCAGGAGACAAGCTGGAAGGGTTGGGTTTATGTCTTTCTTGTGCAACTTTCCACCCCTACTTTCTTTTCTATTCTTTTCTTTTTGGTGATACTAAGGATTGAACCCAGGAGCATTCTACTGCCAAGCTACATCCAAGCCCGCTCCTTCCTTCCTTCCTTCCTTCCTTCCTTCCTTCCTTCCTTCCTTCCTTCCTTCCTTCCTTCCTTCCTTCCTTCCTTCCTCCTTCCCTCCCTTCTTTTGTGGTACTTGGGGTGGAACCCAGGGGCTTTTCTACATTCAGGCTATACTCCCAGACCTATTTTTACATTTTTATTTGGAAACAGGGTCTCCTAAGCCAGCGCACGCGGCTGGCTTTGAACCTGCGCGATCCTCCTGTCTCTGCCTCCCAAGCGCGGGGATTACAAGCGTGCGCCACCACGCCCAGCATACTTTTATTTTTGAAACAGGGTCTCACTGAGTTGCAAACGGCCTCACTAAGTAGCTGAGGCTGTCTGCGAACCACGACCCTCATGTCTCAGCCTCCTAAATGCTGGGATTACAAGCGTGCACCACCATACCAGGCTCTTTGTATTTTTTTTTTTTTTTTTTTTTGGTGGTACTGGGGTTCCTGGAAGCCCTTCTACCTCCGGGCTACACTCCCAGACCTATTTTTATATTTTTGAAACAGGGTCTCTTACGCCAACGGGGCTGGCTTCGAACCTGTGCGATCCTCCTGTCTCCGCCTCCCAAGCGCAGGGATTACAAGCGTGCGCCACCACGCCTGGCTAGGCTCTTTGTATTTTTTAAATGTTCCACAACGAAGGGGAAAGTAACTAAAAACTAACTTAGGTATAAAATATAAGACATTTTTATTTGCTACACCAAGTAAGGCATACAACAGGAAAACCTGATCATACACAGAAAGTGGGACACAAAGCTGTGCTACTTGCTCACCTTATAGCACCTGTATTTATATAGAACGACCAGGAGGATCGTCATGACAACAATGACACTGATCATGATGGCGGCATTCAGAATGGAGTGCAGGGCTCTCTGGCCCACAGTCTCAGTATCTTCTGTGAATGGGGTATAGATTCTAAAATAAAACAAAACACAAAAGCCCTAGGTAAGTGTTAATGGATATGTCAAGTCACATCCTCTGTCCAACACCATAACTTTGTTTTCTTAGATTCAACTGATACCTTATAAAATCACTTTCTCCCATCTCATCAGTCTAGCTCAGAATTTTTAACCTAACAAAAATAGCTATATTCTAAAATAACTGCTTCAAAATAAAAGGAAACATCTTTGTTATGGAGAGATGAATTTACTGTGTGAGCCACTCACTAGCTCCACCTAGTGGAAACTTCATATTGAAATAATTACTTTGGAGTGGGGTGTGGTGGCACACGCTTGCACTCTGAGACAGGAGGATCGCAGGTTCGCGGTCAACCTCAACTACTTAGTGAGGCCTTTCCTGACTTAGTGAGACCCTGTTTCAAAATAAAGATAAAAAATAAGGCCGAGTAGGTAACTTGGAGGTAGACTGCCCACGGGTTCAATTCCCAGTAACACACACACACACACACACACACACACACACACACACACACACACAAGAATTACTTTGTCAAATGTGTCCCCACAGCATATTAGTAACTGATTCTGCCACGTTAACTACCTAGGTTGAGAAGTGGCTGTTGGAGGAAGATAACATGGCTCAAAAATACTGCCCTTCACCTGCAGGGTGACTGCAATTAGAGTTGTCTTGATATGGCATTAAATATCCACCTTCCCCTTGTTTCTCACATAAAAATACTTTTATGCCAGGTGCCAATGTTTCCAGCCAAAAGACTTTCTGACTCCTTTATAGGTAGGTGTGGCTATTACTTAGTCTATTATTACTTACTTCATCTATTACTGAGTCTACTATTACTTAGTAACCAAATACTATTACTTAGCTAGCCAATGAGCTATACAAGTAACAGCCAATGAGCTATATAGCAGGTGTTGTATAAAGAACTTCTGAGACATGCATACATTCTGAGAGAGATGTTCTATGTCTCTATCCCCTCTTCCTTCCTGCTGTCTGGATGAAAGCTGGGGCTCCAGTCTGGACCCTGAGTAACTACAAGGACAGAAGTCAAAGAAGAAGGAACCTGAGCCCTTAACGAGCGCAGAGCCACTAGACCAATGTGAATAGCCTACCTCTGCATTGCTCTATGGGTGAGAGAAAACGTTTGTGTCATTTTTAATATGTGTATCACTCGTTCTGGTTTTCTATAACAAAATCAATAAACTCTCTGTAAAGGACCAAATGGCAAGTCTTAAGCTTTGTGGGTCACATGGTCTCTCTTGCAAACACTCAACTCTGCTGCTATAGCATAAAAGCAATCACAGAGAAAATATAAGTAAATGGACAGTCTTATTCCAGTGAAAGTTCACTCATGGAAATAAGAGGCAGGCAGAGGGGTCTGTGGGCTGCAGCTTGCCAACTCTTGTCCTATAAAAAGTGGCTGAACCTAATCTTAATTTACAGAGGTAATATTCCCTCATTCCTATTGCTAAATGCCTTCGGACTTTTCTGTTGCAAGTACTTTAGTTTCACTTATATTTCTGACAAAAGATTTTTTATTTCTCTAGCCTGCATATCTTCTTGTGTTCTGTCTGTCATCACAACCAATCTGGTCCCTTATGCTAGAAACTTCATGTTATCACTGATTGTGAAGAAAAGCCACATCGACTTTGGGAATAAAACAGATATACATACAGCTGCCCATCTTTCCGAGTATAAAAGCTGACTGATTTGATGGTCGCCACCACCACCACCATGCAGAGGGTCACGGGGACAAAGAGCATGATGACATGTTTGGCGCCATATTTCAACGTCAGCTCCTCGTCTTCCTCCTCGTCCTGCTCCACCACCTGCCGTGAGTTCCCTTGGGGCTGGCCGTTAGATACTGGCTCCGGGCTGCCGAGTCTCCGCCTGTCGTTGCGCTCCTGCCGGTCACGACTGTCATTCTAAAAGCACAAGAAACACTGTGTCAGGAAACAAGACTCTCAGCAAGATAAGAAATATTCTGCAGCAGAAACTGATTATGCAGTGATTAGACTGGTCATTAGTTGAGTTCTAAAACCTTGGGGCAAGAAAGCCCACTACAGGCAGTGTGTAGTTCAAAAGTCTAGATCAACCAGATGTGGTGGCACATACCTGTAATTCCAGTACTTGACAGGCTGAGACAGGAGGATTGCAGGTTTGAGAACAGTCCCAGAAATAGTGAGACTCTCATCAACCTAGTGAGGCCTTGTTTCAAAATAAAGAATAAAATAGGGCTGGGTAGTATAGTTTGGAGGTAGACTACCCCTGGGTTCAATCCCCAATAACCTCCCCCACATACACACAGACCAAAGTCTAGATCTTTTACCATTGTCTCCTGAAGGCACTGAGTCCTGGCTCACCTCCCTCTCTCCTTCCATTCACAACACAAGATGATGTGCTCATCTTTAGAGGTCTGGCTCAAACACTGACCAGCCCCACACCTTATTTGCTACAGGTGCAAGCAGAGTCATCTTGCTTCAAAATCATGAGGGGTTTTCCACTGGCAGGCGCACACCAGCGAGGAGAGGAGCCATCAGACTTTCAAATCTGAGTAGTGCAGCCGGGCGTGGTGGCGCACATTTGTAATCCCAGCATTTGGGAGGCTGATACTGGAGGACTGCGGTTCACGGACAGCCTCAGCTACTTAGTGAGGCCCTTTGCAACTCAGTGAGACCCTGTTTCAAAATAAAGAATAAAAAATAGGGCTGGGGGTGTAGCTCAGAGGTTGAATGCCGCTGGGTTCCAGCCCCAGACCCACACACACACAAAACCAAATCTGAGTAGTGCTGCTCTGAGTTATTTCCTACAATTGCATGCATGTCTACAAGTACCCTAAAAAACTATTCAATTGAAAAAAAATCTCCTAGAGAGCAACTAGGCCTTAACAGCCTACCCAACTATGCCCTGCACAAGGTGACAAGACATAACTAATATATGACTGCAAGAGAACTTTTCTTAGATTTTAGTTTTTTTGTTTTCTGGGTTTTTTTTTTTTTTTTTTTTTTTGTGGTACTGAGGATGGAGCCCAGAAGCCTTGTACTTTCGGGCTATACTCCCTATTTATATTTTATTTGGAAACAGGCTCTCACTAAGTTGCTGAGAGCCTCACTAAGTAGCTGAGGCTGGCTTTGAACCTGCGCGATCCTCCCGTCTCAGCCTCCCAAGCGTGGGATGACAAGTGTGCGCCTGGCTCTTAGATTTTAATTTTGAGTATAAAAGCTGACTGACTTGATGGCAGCTACCACCACTACCATGTAGAGGGTCACAGGGACAAAGAGTATGGTGACATGTTTGGTGCCATATGTAGACGTCAGCTCCTCATCTTCCTCCTCATCCTGCTCTACCATCTCAGATTCTTAATCAAAATACGATTTTGTTACTTTCATCCTTACCCTAAATCTATCTTTTCTTTTTCTTTTCTGCAGTGCTAGGAATCAAACTCAAGGCCTCCAGTATCCCAGGGCAAGTGCTCTGTCACTAAGCTATACTCTCAGCCTGGGTTTACAGTTTTTCATCTTCAAATCGAACTTTTGGTATTAGTGTTCATATCTCAAAACTCAGTTTTTGTAAAGGGTAGGATGTATAACAGAAGCAATAACAACAAACAATAATAAAAATAATAGGTGACAGAAAACAATACCTAGATCCTCCTCACAGGTAAGTGAAGGAGATGAATGTAGACTGATAGTCACTGTTGCTGATAAAACAACATGAGCTTGATTAAGCAGCTCTCTCAAGAGGATCATTTGAGAACAAACTACTTTATACCTCGTTTTGTTGTTGTTGTTATTGTTTGTGGGACTGGGGATGGAACCCAAGGGCATTCTACCTCCAAGCTATACCCCCAGCCCTATTTTTTCTTTATTTTGAAAAAAAGTTTCACTAAGTTGCAGAGGGCCTCACTAAGTAGCTGAGGATAGCTATGAACCTGTAATCCTTCTGTCTCAGCCTCCCGAATGCTGGGATTACAAGCGTGCACCACCATGCCCAGCTTTGTACCTAGTTTTTGATTATAGAGTTTAATCACTGTAGATTATTACTACTAATCATTAAAAACATATTTCTCATTTAATAATAGCTTCAAAGTTCAATGCACCAAGGATTGCAATATATGCATTACCTTTAATTGTCACAGTCACCCCATTGTCAGCACTTCACAGATGAGGAAGGAGAGATAGCTAGTGTGTCTCAGAGTGTCTGAACACAGGCCAGCCTGCCTCCAGAAGTCAAGCTCTTTACCATCTCCTAATATGCCTTTAAGATAACAGAGGCTGGGCGTGGTGGCAAATGCCTGTAATGCCAGCACTTGAGAGGCTGAGACTGGAGAATCAAAGGTTCAAGGACAGCCTTACCAACTTAACAAGACTCTTAGGAGCACCACCTAAGTGTCCAGCAAGTGTCCCTATTTCAAAACAAAACATTATAGCCAGGCATGGTAGTGCACACTTGTAATCCCAGCATTCGGGAGGCTGAGACAGGAGGATCGCAGTTCACGGACAGCCTCAGCTACTTAGTGAGGTCCTCCACAACTTAGTGAGACCCTGTTTCATTTAAAGAATAAAAACTAGGACGGTGGGAGTGTAACTCAGAAGTCGAATGCCCCTGGGTTCCATCCCCACACCCGCAAAAACAAAACAAAACAAAACAAAACAGCTAGGCATAGTGGTGCATGCTTGTAATCCCCGCGCTTGGGAGGCTGAGACAGGAGGATCACATGGGTTCGAAGCCAGCCTCAGCTACTGAGTGAGGCTCTCAGCAACTTACTGAGACCCTGTTTCCAAATAAAATATAAAATAGGTCTGGGAGTATAGCCCGGAGGTAGAAAAGCCCCTGGGTTCCACCCCCAGTACCTAACACCACCCCCCCCAACACACACACACACTAAGCCAGGCGTGGTGGCACACACTTATAATCCCAGTACTTGGGAGGCTGAGACAGGAGTATTGCAGGTTCACCGCCAGCCTCAGCTACTTAGTGAGGCTCTCAGCAACTTGGTGAAACTGTTTCAAAAAAAAAAAAAAAGGGCTAGGGGTGTAACTCAGGGGTAGAATGCTCCTAGTTCAATTCCTTGAATGAATGAATACATACATAAATAAAGGGCTAGAAGTACAGCCTGGAGGTAGAGAGTCCTTGGGTTCAAAGTCAGTCTCTGTCTCCTTCTCTGTGTGTGTGCCTCTCTCTCTCTCTCTCTCTCTCTCTCTCTCTCTCTCTCTCTATCTATCTATCTATCTCTCTCTCACACCCACACCCACACCCACACCCACACCCACACACAAAAAAACCCCACCACCATCACCATCACCACCACCACCAACAACAACAACAAAAACCAGCAGGGCTCTGCAGACCCAGTGAGGGGTGAAGGGCGCTCTTTTACTTCATTTTCTATATAACCATCTCAGAAGTAATCATCAAAATCTCCTATATTCCAGGTGCTTTGCTGTGGCAATACTGAAATCAGTAAGATCTAGACCCTGTACTTAAGTTTTAGAAGCCAGGTGTGATGGCGCACGCTTGTCATCCCAGTACTTAGGAGGCTGAGACAGGGGGATCGCAGGTTCACAGCCAGCCTCAGCTACTTAGTGAGGCCCTCTGCAACTTAGTAGAGATTCTGTTTCAGGCGTGTTCTACCTCCGAGCTACATCCCAGCCCTATTTTTTATTCATTCATTCATTCATTCATTCATTCATTCATTCATTCATTTTGTGTGTGTGTGGGTCTGGGGATGGAACCCAGGGGCATTTGACCCCTGAGCTACACCCCCTGCCCTATTTTTTAGTCTTTATTTTGAAACAGGATCTCACTAAGTTGCAGAGGGCCTCACTAAGTAGCTGAGGCTATCCGCCAACCACGATCCTCCGGTCTCAGCTTCCCAAATGTTGAGATTACAAGTGTGCGCCACCACGCGCAGCTCCTGTCAAGTATTTAGATTACAGGCATGTGCCACCATATCCAGTCATTATATCATTTATTCACAAAGCAATTTCTCCAAAATCTTACAACCAGAAACAGCAGAGGCAAGAATCAAATGCCATTCTCCTGCTTCAAAATCTGTGTTAGCCGGGTGTGGTGACACACACTTGTAATCCCTGCGCTTGGAAGACAGAGACGGGAGGATCACGCAGGTTCAAAGCCAGCTCTGCTGGCTTAAGAGACCCTGTTTCCAAATAAAATATAAAAATATAGGTCTGGGAGTGTAGCCCAGAGGTAGAAAGGTTTCCAGGAACCTCAGTACCACCATAAAAAAAAACACAAAACCCTGTGTTGTCTCTGGGCATCACAACCTCCTCTTGGGCTACATGAACAGTTAAATTAGCTAAATCTGGCAGAGAGGCCATCCTATGCTCATTCACAACACTGGGTGTTCTGGTTCATAAAAGGACGTGAGCCAAACCCCGCTCCCAGGCTGAAAGGGTCTGCTGGAGCACTGGGTTTTTTAAAAAAAAATTTTTTTTATTGGTGCATTAGTCTCATATAATGTAGATCATGTTGACAATGGCATACATTCACACAGTACTTGGTGGCCCCCCTTCCTTTTCCCTCCCAATACCAAGTGTCCAGATTAACAATGGTATATTCACATGTACACAGAGTCACAGGTAGTGTTTCCATTAATGAACCTCAGTCTTCCTCCTTCCCTACCCTCCTCCCTGGCTGCACTGAGGATCCCCTCTATCATCTGGACTCCCTCTGGTGTCCCAAACACTCGTTAGCATTTTAGAGAAACCTTCTCTTTCTGTGCTTGGCTGATCTCACTTAACATGTTTAACAGTAACATAAACACACTTTCATTGTCTCTCTCAACCACACACCTCTAACCTTTGTAGTACTCTGAATACTTTTTTTTAAAACTGGAGATTGAGCCCAGGGGCATTCTATCTCCAAGCTATACTCCAGATCATTAAATTTTTTGTTTTCAAACAGGGTCTTCCTGGGTTGCTGACAGTCTTACCAATTACTGGTAAGGCTGGTCTCTAACCTGTGATCCTTCTGTTTCAGCCTCCTAAATACTGGGATTATAGACATGTGTCTATTTTAAAACTTTTATTTTTTAAAAGATACAATTTAAGCCGGGCGTGGTGGCCCACACTTGCAATCCCAGCATTCAGGAGGCTGAGACAGAAGGATCGCAGTTCGTGGACAGCCTCAGCTACTAAGTGAGGCCCTCTGTAACTTAGTGAGACCGTTTCAAAATAAAGAATAAAAAATAGGGCTGGGGGTGTAGCTCGGAGGTCGAATGCCCCCGGGTTCCACCCTCAGTACTGCAAAATAAATAAATAAATAAAAATTAAAAAGGTAAACAAAAAGTCTCCCTCAAAGCCTCCTCTTAACTATCTCTACCTCATTTCCTATCCTCCCCCAATTTACTATTATTGCTCTACAAATCCTTCCTAATCATTTTGCATCTATAGGCAAACATAGACATGCGCCCCCTTCTCACACAGTGGCAGCAGAGTGAACGCACAGTGCTGCTCTTGGCTTTCTTCACCTCGCTGGGTAACTCTGAGATTTGTTATACGTCAGTGTGTGACGACATCTTCTTTCTTTCATTCCTTTTCCTTTTCTAAAAAAGTTTTTTGAGATGGACTCATACTTTGTTGTCCAGGCTGGCCTCAATCTCTCGATTCTCCTGTGTCAGACCCAAGTACCTGAGATTACAGGCTTGTGGCGCCATGCTCAGTTCCACATTCTTTTTTTTTTAAGCAGCTAATAGCCAGAATATGAATGCATCATAATCTATTTAGCCAATGCCCTAATGATGGACATTTAACTTGTTTCCATTTTTTTTATTTTGTAAACAATGTTATGATATATGCATCCTACAATCATTAAACACTTGTGAGAATTTACTAGAGGGCAAATTCTCTCAAGTATAATTGCTGGATTATAGGCTACTTACATTTTTTTTCTTTTCTTTTGCAGTACTGGGGATGGAACCCAGGGGCATTCTACCTCCGAGCTACATGCCCAGCCCTATTTTTTATTCTTTTTTTTTTTTTTTTTTTTTGTGGTACTGGGGTTCCTGGAAGCCCTTCTACCTCCGGGCTACACTCCCAGACCTATTTTTACATTTTTATTTGGAAACAGGGTCTCCTAAGCCAGCGCGCGCGGCTGGCTTCGAACCTGCGCGATCCTC
Organism: Muscardinus avellanarius; assembly: GCF_963383645.1. Taxonomy (NCBI): domain Eukaryota; kingdom Metazoa; phylum Chordata; class Mammalia; order Rodentia; family Gliridae; genus Muscardinus; species Muscardinus avellanarius. The sequence continues at coordinate 77,711,684 of NC_137798.1, read as the reverse complement.
CTGTCTCTGCCTCCCAAGCGCAGGGATTACAAGCGTGCGCCACCACGCCCGGCTTTATTCTTTATTTTTGAAAGAGTGTCTCAAACAGTTGAGGAGGGCCTCACTAAGTAGCTGAGGCTGGCTGTAAACCCAGATCCTCCCATCTCAGCCTCCAGAATGCTGGGATTACAAGTGTGTGCACCACGCCAAGCTGGCTACTTACATTTCATCTTCTATTTTTTTTTTTTTTTTTTTTTTGGTGGTACTGGGGGTGGAACCCAGGGGCTTTCTACCTCCGAGCTATACTCCCAGACCTTTTTTATATTTTATTTGGAAACAGGGTCTCAGTAAGTTGCTGGAAGCCTCACTGAGTAGCTGAGGCTGGCTTCGAACCCGTGCAATCCTCCTGTCTTAGCCTCCCAAGCATGGGGATTACAAGCGTGCGCCACCACGCCCGGCCTCTTACATTTCAAATTTTGATACATACTGCCAAATTGCCCTCCCAATGGCCTGCACATTTAGAAATTTAGCAGTAGCGAGGTGTGATGGCACACACTTATAATCCCAGTACTTGGGAGGCTGAGACAGAATAGCAGGTTCCCGACCAGCCTCAGCAAGTAGTGAGACTCTTAGAAACCTAGTGAAATTCTGTTTCTAAATAAAAAATAAAACAGAGCTGAGGGTGTAGATCAAAGGTAAGATGAGTCTAGGTTCAACTTCCAGTAGTACAAATAAAAATAAAAATAAATAGGGCTAGGGTATAGCTCAGAGGTAGAATGACCCTGGGTCCAAACCCCAGTAGCCCTCCCCACACATGAAGCCAGTTATGTGCTAGACACTGTATTGCTAGGGCACAGCAGTACTCGAGAAAGATCAGGTCCCTGTCTCACCAACTTCTTTGAAGCAGGTAACTAGACGATTAGAGTAGGAGAGCACTGTAAAAGAAACAGACAGGATAGAACAGAATACCTGGGGCTCTGCTCTGGGACAATATAACCAGAGAATACCTGTCTGCAGAAATAACATGTGGGCTGGGACCCGAAGGATGATATGTGAGGCCTATCGTACAGAAGAGGGATTAAGTCAGCACACAGGGCTGTCCAAACTGTGCATGGGCCAAGAAAAAGATTCCACCCCACCTGGCTCCCAGAAGAAAGCTGCTAAGTCCTGGGAAGATTCTGCCTGAAAGACTGTCTTCACAAGAGGCCTTGGGTCAAGCCAGAACTTTATGCTAACAATGTCATCTGTGGCAGGGGCGTTTGGTCACAGAGAATCAGCTTGGCTAGAGAACTTGGCCAGCCAAGTTTATGGGGCCCATCCCCAGTAAAAAAACCTGTGCACGCCAAGGCTGGGCATTGCTTCCCTGCCTGGCAGTGCTCTAAGTGTGTTGCCACAATGCTGTCAGGAGAAGCAAGCAGCCTCCGTACAGCTCTACTGAGAGGACAATTGGGAGCTTGTGCCTGGGGTCCCCTGAATCCTGCCCTAGATGCTGCCTTCTGCGGCTGTCAATCTGTATCCTTTCATCACAAAACCAGTAGCCATGGTATAATGGCTTTTGTGAGTTGAGTCCTTCAGGCAAATATCTGAATCAGAAGGTAGGCTTGAAACCCCAAAATTCCTGTACACTGAAAATAACAAAATACTGCTAAGAGAAATTAAAGAACAAAAGCGGAAATAGACAATGAGACTACAACAAACTTTAAAAACTGCACATAATAGGAAACACTCAAGAGAGTGAAAATGTCTGCGAATCACATCTGCTCAGTCCTCCAGCAGACCCTTTTCAGCCTTGGAGCAGAGCAGGGGGATTGGCTCACATTTTTTTTTGGCGGGTCTGGGGATGAAATCCAGGGGCATTCAACCTCTGAGCCACACCCCAACCCTATTTTTTACTCATTATTTTGAAATAGGGTCTCAGTAAGTTGTGGAGGGCCTCACTCAGTAGCTGAGGCTGGCTGATCTCAGCCTCCAGAATGCTGGAATTACAAGAGTTGCCACCACACCCGACTTTGGCTCATGTTCTTTTATGAACCAGAACACCCAGTGTTGTGAATGAGCATAGCATGGCCCCTGGGTTCCATCCCCAGTACCACACACACAAGAAAAAAAGAGTAAAATAGGACTGGGGGTATAGCTCAGAGGTAGAACACCCCTGGGTTCAATCTCCAGAACCTCCCCACCACATACACAAACACGCAAATTATTCATAAAAAGAATCACTCCTCAGGCTGGAGGCAGTACTTGCTCTGCATGCATCAGGCCCTGGGTTTAATCCCCATCACCATAGAAAGAAAAAAGAAGCCGGGCGTGGTGGTGCACGCTTGTAATCCCAGCATTCGGGAGGCTGAGACCTGGAGGATCGCGGTTCGCAGACAGCCTCAGCTACTTAGTGAGGCCCTCTGTAACTCAGTGAGACCCGGTTTCAAAATAAAGAATAAAAAATAGGGCAGGGGGTGTAGCTCGGAGGTCAAATGCCCCTGGGTTCCATCCCCAGACCCGCAAAAAAAAAAAAAAAAAAGAAAAAAAGAAAAAAAAAAAGAAAAAAATAATAACCCTGTGAGACACCCCCCCACCCCCCCACCCCCCCCACCCCCGGTACTGGGGATTGAACCCAGGGGCATTCTACCTCTGAACTACATCCCCAGCCCTATTTTTCTTTTTCTTTTTTGCAGGCCTGGGGATGGAACCCAGGGGCATTTGACCTCCGAGCTATACCCCTTGCCCTATTTTTTATTCTTTATTTTTGAAATCAGGTCTTACTAAGTTGCAGAGGGCCTCACTGAGTAGCTGAGGCTGTTCACAAACCGCCATCCTCAGGTCTCAGCCTCCCAAATGCTGGGATTACAAGCGTGCGTCACCACGCCCGGCTTTATTTTTTAAACAGAATCTTACTGAGTTGCAAAGAGCCTCACTAAGTAGCTGAGGCTGGCCACAAACTGCAGTCTTCCTGTCTCAGACTCCCAAATGCTGGGATTACAAACCTGTGCCACCACGCCTGGCCCCCTGAGACTTTTTAATTTTACTTTTTGGATTCCTACAAATAGAACTGTGGAATGTCCTAAGCTTGCATTATCAGATGAACTAGAAGAGTAGCTTAACCAAAGGTTGCAAACTAAGTGGAAAATGTGAAAACATTTATTAATCATAGGCAATATATTTCTAACAACATGTAGAATTCTACCTGGCACCTGCCCAAGCTTCTCAATTCCCTGGAGTTAAGAGGTATAACCATTATTCTTTTTTTTTTTTTTTTTTTTTTTTTTTTTTTTTTGGTGGTACCGGGGTTCCTGGAAGCCCTTCTTCCTCCGGGCTACACTCCCAGACCTATTTTATATTTTTGAAACAGGGTCTCTTACGCCAGCACGGCTGGCTTCGAACCTGCGCAATCCTCCTGTCTCCGCCTCCCAAGCGCGGGGATTACAAGCGTGCGCCACCACGCCCGGCTGTAACCATTATTCTAATACCAAAGTAGGCTGTCATTTCCCTGAACAGTTGACATAACTGGTTTGAGATAATATTTAACACTTATGGGACTGTTGTATTAGGCTGGAGCCTAGCGTTTCTTGGCAAATTAATATTAAGATCTGTGCTAAAATTTTTAATTTAACTGCTATACAAAAGCTAGCATGCTCATCCGGGTGTGGTGGTGCACTCTTGTTATTCCAGCATTTGGAAGGCTGAGACAGAAGGATCACAGGTTCGCCGCCAGCCTCAGCTACTTAGTGAGGTCCTTTGCAACTTAGTGCGATCTTGTTTCAAAATAAAGAATAAAAACTAGGGCTGGGAGTGTAGCTTAGAATTGAATGACCCTGGGTTCAATCCTCAATACTGCCCCCCGAAAAAGTTTTTTTCCTCAAGGCCCCAAGTAGTTAAGCATCATTAAGCAGCATCTAAGTTTGCTTTCTGTTTGATTTTATAGATTTATTATGCCATTACCATCTAGAAATTGAAGATACTTCTGCCATTCTATGACTTTCTTTTCTTTTTTCGGTACCGGGGATGGAATCCAAGGGCATTCTAACTCCAAGCTACACCCCCAGCACTATATTTTTGTTTTTAGTTTGAAGCAGGTTCTCACTAAGTTTCAGAGGGCCTCACTAAGTAGCTGAGGCTGACCAAGAACTGTGATCCTCCTGTCTCAGCCTCCCAAATGCTGGGATTACAAGCATGCACAATTTTCCAACAATTTACTAACGTTCTCTGAATTCAATCTTTTGAAGTCTGGAAAGATTACTGCAGATAATCTTCATTTATGAAGACCAGACATGTTATAGTGTAAATACAACACTTGAAGGCAAGAGATTTACAGAAACTTCTTCAATTGCTTTTTTTGGTGTGTGTGTATGTGGTATTAAGGATGGAACCCAGAGGCATTCGACCTCCAAGCTACACTCCAGCCCTATTTTTTATTCTTTATTTTGAAACAGGGTCTCACTGAGTTGTGGAGGGCCTCACTAAGTAACTGAGGCTATCCTCACTAGCCTCAGTGGCTGAGGCTGTCCTCAAACTATGAATCTCTGTCTCAGCCTCCTAAGTGCTGGGATTATAAGTGTGCGCCACCATGCCCGGCTAAGATTTTATTTCTTATTTGGAGACAGGGTCTTGCTAGATTGATGAGAGTCTCACTACTTGCTGAGGCTGTCCTCAAATCTGTGATCCTCCTATCTCAGCCTCCCAAGTGCTGGGATTATAGGCACGTACCACCATGCCTTGGTTGAATTTTTTTTGTGGTATTGGGGATGGAACCCAGGGGCCTTCTACCTCCGGGCTATAATCTCAGACCTATTTTATATTTTATTTGGAAACAGGGTCTCTTAAACCAGCTGAGGCTGGCTTCGAACCTGCACGATCCTCCTGTCTCAGCCTCCTAAGCGCGGGGATTATAAGCATGCGCCACCATGCCCGGCCCATTGGTTCAAAATTTAAAAATGGGGCTGGAGGTGTGGCTCAAAGATAGAAAGTCTCTGGATTCGATCCCTAGTCAAAAAAAAAAAAAAAAAAAAAAAAAAGAACTGAGTTTTTACTGCTGTGAAGTTGACATCTTCCATTTTCTCTGGTTTTAGCATATCCTGTAATGTTGTTAGAAATGGGAGTCTTACTTCTGGCATAAATGTAACAAGTCAGGGAAAAAGATCTCTACCATCAAAATTCTGTACCAGAAAAATAAAACCGTACAAATTACTTTAATAGATACAGTGAATAAAACCAAAAAGTTATGTTAGGTAATAGCCTAGTATCAATTGATACACAAACTACAGAAGAACACCCAATGCTCTCTTTAGAGCTCGCCTGAACAGCCAATTTACACGATCATTTAGGAAACAAGAGCTTCAGTTACTTCACAACTTGTACACTTTGCCCTTTTCAGAAACAGCTTAATCATTAGTCAGTGTGTCTTCTAGTTTCCAGTCTCTAAGATAGCCAAGCAAGAGCAAGAGCAAACACGACATGCAAGCCCTGCTGGCTTGCAGCTGAGGTGGAGGGCGAGAGAATGCAAGGCGGTAAAGCCTTCCCTGCACGGCCACCTCGAAGGCCACCTCAAAGGAGCAGGATGCCAGGCGTGGTGGCGCACACTTGTGCTCCCAGTGGTTCGCAGACAGCCTTAGTTACTTAATGAGGTCCTCCGCAACTTAATGAGACCCTGTTTCAAAATAAAGAATAAAAAATAGGGCAGCGGGAGTCGCTTGGAGGTCAAATGCCCCTGGGTTCCATCCCCAGACCCGCCCACACAAAAAGGGAACAGGATGCGTATTCCAGGTCAAACCATCATCTGGTAGTTTTTCCTCAGAAAAACAGTAGATCTGGCCCATGTGAGAGCAGTGCAGATATAACATGGCAGCAAGAGGAGCGACAGGAGAGGGCTAAAGTACTGTGCACAGACAACAGGGAGCCCACAACACTCTCTACAGAGCAACTGATGCGATTCCCTTCAAACTTTTATTTGCAGGTTCCAAACTTTAAAATTTCCCTTGCTAACATGAGAATAAAAACCCAAAGCATCTGTGTTCATTTGCTGGGAGATTTGTATTGAATTGGTTTGGTGACCAATAAACTCTAAAGGCAGCTCAGACACAGTACAAAGTTCTGCTTTCAGGACAGGCACTCCCTAGAGAGGTAATAAACATAAAAAGCAGAAGACTCCGGTCGGGCGTGGTGGCACAGGCTTGTAATCCCAGTACTTGGGAGGCTGAGACAAGAGGACTGCAGGTTCACAGCCAGCCTCAGCTACTTAAGTGAGCCTCTCAGCAACTTAGCCAGACCCTGTTTCAAAATAAAAAAATAACATAGGTCCGGGGGTGTGGCCCAGAGGTAAAAGGTCCCTGGGTTCCATCTCTAGTACCACAGGAAAAAAAAAAAGTTTCCAGGACTTGAGAAGGTGAAAGTAGGGTGCCAACACCTCTCGGCTGGCACTAGCGGTGGGTAAGTTATTTTATGAGGGTTTGTTTTCTAGATAATCAAGGAGCACATCCAAAAACTTTTAATATTTTTGATAAATATATTTATTATGCATTACAAACATTTTGGTCTTTATTTATTGTTTTGTATTTGGTTGCTAGAGAGAAAACCCAGGCCCTCACTCATGCTAGGGCCACTCTACCACTGAGCTGTACTCTCAGACCTTAAGTTTCTTAAAAATGAAGACTCACAGTTAGGCGTGGTGGCGCATGCTCTTGTCATCCCAGTACTTGGGAGGCTAAGGTAGGAGGATCCAGGTTCGTGGCCAGCCGCAGCTGGTAAGGCCCTCCACAACTTAGTGAAACCCTGTTTCGAAATAAAGAATAAAAAATAGGGCTGGGGATGTAGCTCAGAGGTAAGAATGCCCCTGGGTTAAATCTCCAAAACCACAAAACACACACACAAAAAAACCACCTCAAGTTTTAATTGAGGACGAGGGTATAATACCAACTCCAATTATCAAAAAGTCTCCACTATATCAAGCTTTTTGGGTTTCTTTTACATCAATTGTTCTAACTCCCCAGTTGCATAGGTTCCCAACATTGCTAATACTACTCTCCAGTGGCGGGAGGGGGGGTGGTAGGTGGAAAAAAATATAGGTACTCAAAAGGCTGCAATTTTTTTTTCTTTGCAGTACTGGGGCATTCTACCTCTGAGCTACACCCCCAGCCCTATTTTGTATTCTTTATTTTGAAACAGGATCTCAATGAGTTGTCAAGGTCCTCACTAAGTAGCTGAGGCTGGCCGCGAACCGCGATCCTCCTGTCTCAGCCTCCCAAATGTAAAAAGCTGCAAATTTGTCACTGCAACTTCTTTTTTTCACTTAAAGAAGGTGGATTTTGCCAGGTATGGCTGCACACACCTGTAATCCTAGTACTTGGGAGGGTGAGACAGGAAGATCAAAAGTTTGAAGTAAGCCTAGCAACTTAACAAAACTGTTTAAAAATAAAAAGTAAAATAAAATAAAATGGAGCTGAGAGTGTATCCTCGGGCTCAACAATCCCTAGTACCACAAAAAAAGAAAAAAAAAGAGAGAAAAAAGAAAAAGAAAATAGAAAAACAAAAGATAGATTTCTCCAGTACTTAGAAGGCTGACACAGGAGGATCGCAGGTTCATGGCCAACCTCAGCAACTTAGGAAGGCCCTCTGCAACTCAGTGAAACCCTATTTCAAAATAAAAAACAAAACAGGACTAGGGGAAGATGGGAGTGGTGGCACAGGTTTGTAATCTTAGCATTTGGGAAGCTGAGGCAGGAGGATCGCAGTTCACAGACAGCCTCAGCCCTCAGCTACTTTGATTTCCTCTGCAAATCAGTGAGATCCTGTTTCAAAATAAAGAATAAAAAATTGGGCTGGGAGTCTAGCTTTAGAATGCCCCTGGGTTCCATCCCCAGTAACACACACACACACACACACACACACACACACACACACACACACACACAGAGCGGAGGTGCTGAGTAACTTATTTTCTGGAAAGAGAGTGATATGCCAATCAAGTCTGGGAATCTCTGCATTTAGTTAGTCATCAAAGAAACTAATTTAATGTCTGCCCTCTTCACACATACTCCCCAGAACACATACTGTCCTTCTGTGATGTTTCCTCATGTTGAAATGAATTATCCTTTTCTAACATAGTCCTTTTTTTAAAAGTATGAGATAAATGTATTAGAGAACATTTGGAAGACTAAAGGAAAAAACTGTCAAGATTGCACATCTTTTTCTTCTCTTCTTTTCCCAGTTTAGATGTAAAACAATGAATAGCCGAAAAATAGCTGACTACACAGCAATGGTACAGTACTTTATAAAATATAAAGCACTTTTTTCCATATTTAGGGCTGCTAAATCTATACTGCATATTTTTTCTTGAACTATTTTTTATTTAAAAAATATAAATATGTATACTTTTTAAAGGAAAGATCAATGAACTTACTCAAAATACTTAAACTATACACCATAAACAAACAAAACTACAGACTGAGGCCGGGCATGTGGCGTATGCTTGAAATCCCAACATTTGGGCGGTGGAGACGGGAGGATAGTGGTTCACAGCCAGAGTCCGCAACTTAGTGAGACCCCGGTTCAAAATAAAGAATAAAAAATGGGGTAGGGGGTGTAGCTTGGAAATCGAATGCCCCTGGGTTTCATCCCCAGTACCATTAAATAAATAAATAAATAAATGAGTAAAATAAAGAACATGAGATACTATTCTAAGCCCATCAGACTGACATGTAATGATTCAGAAACAGTTGAGAACATTAAAGAATGAACCCTGCAATACATTCTGACACAAACCACTTTGGAGAGCATTCTGGCAGTTGCTAAAATAGTTTAAGACCCATACACTCAATCATAGGATCTATCCTTGAGAAAGCTGACATAGATTCACAAAGATTCACGAATGTGAATGGCACTGAAGCCTTGTTGGCTACTGTGAAACTTGGAAACTACCAAATATTTATAAACAGAATGTTTATTATATTTATAAAAGAGAAAATGAATGAACTAGGGCTATATGTACATTTATATACATAAATTCCAAAAACACAGGAATGTCTCCTATAATGTATATTTACATAAATTTCAAAAGAATAGAAACTTAGCCGGGTGTGGTGGCGCACCCTTGTAACCCCAGCATTTGGGAGGCTGAGACCAGAGGACTGCGGTTCACGGACAGCCTCAGCTACTTAGTGAGGCCCTCTGCAACTCAGTGAGACCCTGTTTCAAAATAAAGAATAAAAAATAGGGCAGGGGGTGTAGCTCAGAGGTTGAATGCCCCTGGGTTCCATCCCCAGACATGCAAAAAAAAAAAAAAAAAAAAAAAAAATTGGGCAGGGGGTGTAACTTGGAGGTCAAATGCCTCTGGGTTCTATCCCCAGACTCACCAAAAAAAAAAAAAAAAGTAGGAACTTTCTACAACTTTTAGAGACATACATTTTATTTATGTAGTTTTAAAGCATGTAAAGTAGTATAAAACATATACTGCGGTGTATGTTAATATTTATGTAAACATGACAAACATCTAATTCAGGTCAGTAACTATCCTAGAAAAAGAGGAAGGCGGATGAAAGATGTACTTAATTGATCTGCAATTTTGTTTTGTCATTATATTGTTTTGTCTCCAAGTTATATAAGACAGTTAACTATAGATAGTTATATGATAGTTATACTAATATACAGTATAACTTCAAGTAGTATAACTCAAATTATATAAGACCATTCTCTAACCAAATAAGACTTGGCTAGTCATTTCCAAAATGATTTCAGTTTTATTACTTACAGTACTGTAACTAATTCCATCCTGATCCTATTTGCCTAGGATTGTTCCAGTTTTCTTTTTTTTCCTTTTTTCTTTTGGTGGTGGCACTGAGAATTAAATGCAGGCGGCCTCTACCACTGAGCTTTATCTCCAGTCCTTTTTATTTTTTATTATAAAACAGTGTCTCATTAAGATACCACACACTGGCCTCAACCTGCAATCCTCCTGTCTCAACCTCCCAAGTACTGGATTACAGGCTTGCGCCAATACACCTGGCTTGTCCTAGTTTTAAAACTGAAAGTCCTGTGTTCTGGAACCTCAGTCTCAGGTGGAGCAGAATAATTAGCCACCCTATCTTCTGGTCATACCAAACTTTTGAGCTTTAAGAGAGTTTTGGGGCCAGGCATGGTGGTGCACATTTGTAATCCCAGCATGTGGGAGGCTGAGACAGGAGGATCACAGTTCAAGGACAGCCTCAGCTGCTACTTAGTGAGGTCCTTTGCAACTCAGTGAGACCCTGTTTCCAAATAAAGAATAAAAAATAGGAATGGGCATGTAGCCTGGAGGCAGAATGCCCCTGGGTTCCACCCCCAGTACTGCAAAAAAAAAAAAAAAAAGTTTTAGGATTGAATTCAGAGGCATTCTACCTCTAAGATACATTCCCAGCCCTATTTTATTCATTCACTCATTCATTGTATCGGAGATGGAACCCAGGGGCATTCTATCTCTGAGCTACACTCCAGCCCTATTTTTTTTTATTCTTTATTTGGAAACAGGATCTCACTGAGTTGCAAAGGGCCTAAGTAGCTGAGGCTGGACGCCAACCATGATCCTCCTGTCTCAGCCTCCAAAGTACTGGGATTAGAAGTATGTGCCACCAAGTCTGGCCCATCTATACTTTTTTTTTCTTCTTTTTTTTCCTGTACTGGGGATGGAACCCAGGGGCATTCTGCCTCCAAGCTACACCCCCAGCCCTATTTTTTCTTTATTTTGAAACAGTGTCTCACTTAGTTGCAGAGGGCCTCACTAAGTAGCTGAGGATGGCTTTGAACAGTGATCCTCCTGACTCACCCTCCCAAATGCGGGGATTACAAGTGTGTGCCACCATACCTGGCTTTCTAGCCCTGTTTTACTTTTGTTTTGAAACAGGGTCTTGCTAAGTTACTGAGGGTGGCCTTGAGCCTGAGACCCTATTGTCCTACCCTTCCAAATACTGGAATTATGGTGTGTGCCACCAAACTCAGCTAAATTACCTTTCTTTCTTTCTTTCTTTCTTTCTTTCTTTCTTTCTTTCTTTCTTTCTCTTTCTTTCTTTCTTTCTTTCTTTCTTTCTTTCTTTCTTTCTTTCTTTTTTTTTTTCAGTACTGGGGCTGAAACCCAGGGACATTCTACCTCTGCACTATACCCCCAACCCTATTTTGTATTCTTTATTTGAAAACAGGGTCTCAATGAGTTGCAAAGGGCCTAAGTAGCTGAGGCTGTCTGCAAACCGTAAACCTCCTGTCTCTGCCTCCCAAATGCTGGGATTACAAGTGTGTACCACCACACTGGGCTTTACCTATTCTTACCGATGGAAAAAGTGAGAAATCCTAAGCCTTTGGAGTATTAGAAAAACTTGTAGGTCACCTTGTGCTCTAGTTTGATTGCTCATCACATGGACTAACTTCTACACATCTGGCTGATGATTTCTAGCCTTTTGCGCCCACAGGCGGACCCTGCAGAGCTTATAGCTGGCCTTGTGTTTTTCTTCATTCTGGCTCCACCTCTAAAAATCCTATAATTCTCTAGTCATCTCACAGGCCTCCTCTGGCGTCAGTGCTCAATCTAATGGCTAGCTAATGAGTTACAGGCCGACCTGATGCCTGTGTGTGTAGCTGGGGAAGAATCTCCATGACCCATGCCACGTTATCCAGAGCCCTTTCCTGATCCCCTCCCTTGAATGGGACTTTTACACTTAATCCTCACATGTGCACTTGTTTAGTCACAACACTGTTAGGAACTGTGCTGGGCACTGGAAAAACTGAATAAAATGTACTCATAGAAAAGTAAGAGCAAGACACTAAAATACTAAACAATGTGGACTATGAGAAGCTTATACCTTGGGAACATGGAGAAGTCTTCAGTTGAGAAGATATCTTAGCCAGGGAGGAACTATATCAATGCCCATATCTTTTTTCTTTTCTTTCTTTCTTTTTTTTTTTTGTAGTACTGGGGAATCAAAATCAGAAGCATTCTATCTCCAAGCTACAACACCATACCTTTTAATTTTTTTTTTTTTTGAAACAGAGTCTTGCTAGGTTGCTGAAAGTCTCAGTAAGTTGCTGAGGTTGTCTTTGAACCCGTGATCTCCTATCTCAGCCTCTCAAGTACTAGGATTACAGGCATATACAACCATATCTGGCTCAACCTCCACACCCTAAAACAGCCTGTGGGCCTGAGTGTATATGGTAGAGCACTGGGCTAGCATGAGGGAGGCCATGGGTTCAACTCCAGCATCAGAAAAAATTTAAAAACAAAACAAGACAAAACCCTGTGTCCCCAGTACCAAAGGGCACAATGATTTTTCTCTCTCAGTCGAAGTTCAACAAATACACAAATTTGGCAAAGTAGAGAAAACCTGACCAGCCCCTTCAGCATCTCTTGGAGGCGAGGAGATAACTGAATCCACAGTCTGGCAAGGGAAGTTCAGAGGTTGGCACTGTACCTGGCTACGTACAGTATTGCTCAGGTGGTTGTCCTCAGACATCTGTGCATTCTGGAAGTAAGACAAGGGTGCAGGTAACTCTGTCATTGGAGCAACTGTTAAGAAATACTCTTTCACAGAAAACAAAGCCTTTTGGAGTTCTAAAAAGGAAAAAAGAAAACAGAACTTTGTGTATTACTATAACACTTATTTTTTAAATCCTTTCATCAATTATATTACTAAGAAACAAACCTTTCTTTCATGTGTTCTCCTCCAGGCCAAGCTGTCTAAAGACCTCAAAGGCTGCTGTCACTTGCAGGTCCAAGATCAGGTCTGAAATAAGATTTTACCAGGTTACTTAAAGCTGATTAAATCCTAGTAAGCCCATTCATACTCATTAAATAGTTACAAGGCTGATTTGCAAACCAGAAACATGTCAATTTGCCAGGTCTCATGAAATTGTGGAGGGCATAAGTAGCTGAGGATTGAACTGCAATCTTCTTGTTTCAGCCTCCCAAGTACTGGGATTACAAGTAAAGGAATATTCCTAACCTTTCTTTCTCCATGCTGCCCACTCCAACCTAATTTTTATATATCCATAAAATCATCTGTCTAGTCCTTGTAATTTTGCCATTTTGCAAAGTTTTTTTTTTCCCTATCATTTCATTTGTTTGGTTTTTTTTTTTTTTTTTTTTTTTTGGTGGTATTGGGAATAGAACCTGGGGCCTTCTACCTCTGGGCTATACTTACAGACCTATTTTAAACTTTATTTGGAAATAGGGTCTCAATAAGTTGCTTAGAGCCTCACAGAGTAGCTGAGGCTGGCTTCAAACCTGTGCGATCCTCTTGTTTCAGCCTCCCAAGCGTGTTGCCACCATGCCCGGCTCATTTTATTTTTTTTATTTATTTATTTTTGCAGGTCTGGGGATGGAGCCCAGGAACATTCTACCACCAAGCTACACCCCCAGCCCTATTTTTTATTCTTTATTTGGAAACAGGGTTATACTGTGTTACAAAGGGCCTCACTAAATAGCTGAGGCTGCAGTGAGCAGTGATCTTCCTGTGAAGCCTCCCAAATGCTGGGATTACAAGTGTGCGTCACTATGCCTGGCCGTCGGCCCTTTTTCATTGTTTTGAAAAAGAGTCTTACTAAATTGCAGAGGACCTCATTAGGTTGCAGAGGGTGGGTGGTGGTAAACCTGGGATGCTCCTGTCTCTGCTTCCCAAGTATTGGGATTACAAGCATGCACCACCACACCTAGCCATGAGACTGTGTTTCAAAAATAAAAAAGAAGCCGGGCATGGAGGTGCATGCTTGTAATCCCCACACTTGGGAGGTGGAGACAGGAGGATCACGCAGGTTCGAAGCCAGCTGCACTGGCTTAAGAGACCCTGCTTCCAAACCGGGTGTGGTGGTGCATGCTTGTAATCCCTGCGCTTGGGAGGCTGAGACAGGAGGATCACACAGGTTCGAAGCCAGCCTCAGCTACTTAGTGAGGTTCTCAGCAACTTAGTGAGACCCTGTTTCCAAATAAAGTATAAAATAGGTCTTGGAGTATAGCCCGGAGGTAGAAATTCTCTGGGTTCCACCCCAGTACCACCAAAAAAAAAAAAAGAGAGACCCTGTTTCCAAATAAAAAAGTATAAAATAGGTCTTGGAGTGTAGCCCAGAGGTAGAAGAGCTTCCAGGAACCCCAGTACCACCAAAAAAATAAATAAATTAAAAATAAAAAAAATTAAAAAGAGCTGGGGTGTAGTTCAGAGGCAGAACCACCTTTGGGTTCAATCCCTAGTACCACCTTAAAAAAAAGTGGATAGAACTGTTCTGTTTTCAAGGGACAGTGAGTATTCAAAGTAAATGTCCTTATCCTAGGCATCCAAATTTTTATAAGCTGACTATGTGGTTGAATTTTAACATCCATGTAGTACTGATGATGAGCAGAGTACATATTATGCTATTCCTTTCCACAAAAACACTTAGCACAGCATCTCTTACCTCAGCTAACCCAGAAATGCCACAAGATGTCAAATTTAAAAATTTAATAGTCACTTCCACTGGCTGCTCTGAAAACTATAATGTATCATTTAAAGTATAGCTATATTATAAAAAAAAATCAGAAATCTGTCACTAATATCCTCATATGACCCTGCAGAAACAAGATAAGTAAACAAGATAGTGTTAGCCAAATGAAATAAAGGCAAGAGAGTAATGCAGGTAAAAATAAATAAAAGGTAAATAAACTATTACATTTACTGATAAAATAGGAACAGAAGAAAAAGGATTATTTATTCGCTAAATAAGACCAATATAAATGCATACTGTGAATTTAGAATATTAATAAGAAAAGTAATTATTCACTAAGACAGATGCTGTTTATTTCCATAAAGACTCAAGACAGACACTGAGCATATTTAGTTAACTTACTGTGTTCACTTTACCCATTTTACAGATGAAAACAATGTGACACACAGAAATTAACTTGCCCAAGATCATATCTGACAAAGGAACGCAAACTCATATATTGTTCTCTATTACGTCTCTATGAAACCCCATCCCTGCCCTCTAAAAGGTTATAGCAATGAGGACTAAGATATATTCAGCTGATTTTTATTAGTAGTAAAACAAGCAAATAAAATCTATAATTGCATAAGCTGCTCTAAAATTATAATTTATAATCCAAAAATTAAATAATCCATAAATTAATAATTTATAATCCACAAATTGCTAAAACCACTCTTCATATGCAGACATGTATTGGTTTTTAAAAAAACATTAGCTATGCTGACACTTGGTCACTGTAACTTGAGCAGTTTCCATGCTTGCCTTTATGCTTACAGGATCTGTTTAGCTATCACTAGAAACCATACAAACCATCATCATAGTGGGGCTTTCTCAGACCAGTCTTTTTTTTCTTTTGGTACAGGGAATTAAATCCAGAGACATTCTATCTCCGAGCTACCACTCCTCCCCCTAGACTGAGTTTATTTTTGTTTTAGGAACTGAGGATTGAACCCAGGGGTATTCTGCCTCTGAGCTACACCCCCAGCCTTATATTTTATTCTTTATTTTGAAACAGGATCTTATGAAGTTGTAGATGGCCTAAGTAGCTGAGGCTGCCCTTGAACCTGAAATCCTCCTGTCTCAGCTTCCCAAGTACTGGGATTACAAGCCTGTGTCACCACACTAGGCTGATTTTATTTCTTATTTGTAAACAGGGTCTCACTAGGTTGCTGAGAGCCTCACTAAATTGCTGAGGCTGTCCTGGAACCTGTGATCCTTCTGTCTCAGCCCCCCAAGGACTAGGATTACAAGCACGCACCACAGCACTTGGCTCCCAGTCTTCTAAGAATCATCAATAATATAGTAATCACAATACCATTTTCAAAGTTCTTTTCATATCCATTACTCCATTTAATTCTTTAAAAAATACTTTGAAGAAAAGAATATGCCTTGACATGGGAAAAAAAAATCTTTAGGAAAGATAAAAGAATTTGCATGTACAGGGTTAAGGGGTAAGCAAATAACAGAGGAAGGACAGTTCCAGAACCAATGTTATCTAATGCCCAGCCCGGGGTTTTCCAGTCATCCACGTTGATCACAGTGCTACAGAGGAACATACTTGGAAAAGCTACTGTCACATGCAGCTCAGAAGGATGAAGAGGCAGGCAGCAGGCCCTGAACTCGGCAACACAGACTTGGTACAAAGAAAAGAGCAGGCCAAGCAGAGTTGATTTTGGTCCAGTAACAGCTGAAAATAACTAATGGCAGTATGGTCATAGACCCGACTGTTTGGGCAGCATGGCAAAAGATACTCTTAGATTTGTTTCTTTTGGAAGTACTGGGGAGGAAACCCAGGGTCATTCTACCTCTGAGCTACACACCCAGCACTCAGCCCTATTTTTTTTTTTTTTTTTTTTTTTGGCAGTACTGGGGTTTGAACCCAGGGACATCTACCTTTGAGCTACACCCCCAGCCCTATTTTTTATTCTTTTTACTTATTTTTTCGTGGTACTGGGGCTGGAACCCAGGGGCATTCCACCTCCGAGCTACACCCCCATTCCTATTTTTTAATTCTTTATTTTGAAACAGGGTCTCACTAAGTTACAAAGGGCATCACTAAGTAGCAGCTGAGATTGTTTTTGAACTGAGATCCTCCTGTCTCAGCCTCCCAAATACTGGGATTAGAAGTGTGCGCCACCATGCCCAGCTTCTATTTTTTATTATTTTGAAACAGGGTCTTGCTAAATTGCAGAGGGCCTCACCAAGTAGTTGAGGCTGTCTGCAAACTGCACTCCTCCTAAGACACTCTGAGATTTTATAACATTCTCAGCTGAGCCCTGTGAACACAAAGATAGTAGCTAGGAAGGGTGGCTCTTTCATGTGACCAGGATGGCAGAGGATGGAGGAGGGGACAGAAGAACACCTTGGTTCTTTTTTCTCTGGCCATCTGCCAAAGACTGAGAGAGCAAAGCACTTGAGTTCACTGCTGTCCATTCCCTTTATCTAAAGATACTTGCTGAGCCGGGCGTGGTGGCACAGGAGCCAAGGATAAGTTCATGGACAGCTTCAGCTACTTAGCGAGGCCCCTCCGCAACTCAGTGAGACCCTGTTTCAAAACTAAAAAGACTAAAGCCGGGTGTGGTAATGCACGTTTGTAATCCCAGTGCTTGGGAGGCTGAGACAGGAGGATGGCACGGGTTTGAAGCCAGCCTCAGCTACTTAGTGAGGCTCTCAGCAACTTAGTGAGACCCTGTTTTCAAATAAAATATAAAATAGGTTTGGGAGTATAGCCTGGAAGTAGAAAAGCCCCTGGGTTCCACCCCCAGTACCAATAAAATAAAATAAAATAAAATGACAAAAAATAGGAATAGGGCTGGAGGTGTAGCTCAGAGGTACAATGCCTCTGGGTTCCATCCCCAGTACCACAAAAATACATAAATAAATAAATACATACATACATACATACATACATACATACATACATAAATGAATAAAATACACACTTGCTAGCTGGGCATGGTAGTACACTTGTAATTCCAGTACTTGGGAGGTTAGGGCAGGAGGATCCCAGGTTTGTGGCCAGCCACAGCACTTAGTGAGACCCTGTTTCAAAATAAAGACTAAAAGATAGGGCTGGGGATATAGCTCAGAGGTAGTATCCCCCTGCATTCAATCCTCAGTACTACAAAAAAATAAACAAATAATAAATTAATAAAAAATAAATACACTTGCTTAATCAGATCAAGAGAAAATAATCACTCCCTAATAAGCAACTAGAATTTCTTTTTTATACAAAAAGACAAAAAAAAAAAAAAAAGCCTTAGGAGAGCTATAGATAATCTCAAAGCTTAGATGTGCTCCATTGAAAAGTCTGTCCAACTAGAAAGCCTTCTCTATCCATTAGCATTTCATAGAGTATCTAAAGCAACTTTAAGAATCTCAAAATAAGCTTGTCAGAGCTGGGCATCATGGTATACACATGTGATCCCAGTATTGGGGAGTCTGAGACAGGAGGATTGCAGGTTTACCATTAACCCAGCTACTTAGTGAGGCCCTCTACAACTTAGTGAGACCCTGTTTCAAAAATAAAGAATAAGCCAGGCATGGTGGCTCATGCTTGTAATTCCAATACTTGAGAGGCTAAAACAGGAGGACTGCAGGTCTGTGGCCAGCCTCAGCAACTTAGTGAGGCCACCTGCAACTTAGTGAGACCCTATTTCCAAATAAAGGAATACAAAAGGTCTCGGGGTATTTCTCAAAAGTATAATGTCCCTGGATTCCATCCCCAGTACCACCAAAACAATAAAAAATAAAGAAAGAGTAACAAATAGGGCTGAGGCCAGGCATGGTGGCACACCTCTGTAATCCCAGTACTTGGGAGATTGAAACAGGAAGATTTCAGGTTCAAAGCCAGCCTCAGCAACTTAGTGAGATCCTGTTTCCAAAATATAAACCAAAAAGGGCTGGAAATGTAGTTCATAGGTAGAATGATTCTGGGTTCAATACCCGGCACCACCAAAAAAAAAAGGGGGGGGCTGGAGGATGTAGCTTAGAGGTAGTATGCCCCTGGGTTCAATCCTCAGTACCTGAATAAATAAATAAATAAATAAATAAATAAATAAATAAATAAATAAAATGAGCTTGTTAAAAATCCCACTCATTGTAGCCGGGCATGGTGGCACACGCTTGTAATCCCAGTGCTTTAGAGGCTGAGACAGGAGGATCGCACAGGTTGGAAGCCAGCATCAGCTACTTAGTGAGGCTCTCAGCAACTTAGTGAGACCTTGTTTCCAAATAAAGTATAAAACAGGTCTGGGGAGGTAGAAAAGCCCCTGGGTTCCACCTCCAGTACCACAAAAAGAAAATAAATAAAAATCCCACTCAAAGATGCACCCACAGGAAAGTACCTTTTTCAGTCTCACTGCATCCAAGGTAACAACTAAACCTCTATCTACTATAGAACATGATTATTGATACTATTTTCTTTCCTTACTCTCAGAGATTAAATGTAAACAGAATCACTTCTCTACAAAAATATCTTCATGAGACTTAATCATGAGCTTCTTCAGCACAACGGGCTTATGCCTGCTTTAATGTCTAAGCTACTTGTATAGTTTTTCTTTCACTTAGAAAACTGCTAAAAGTAATTTTTCCTGCATCTGCACTGTAATGATAAAAAGTTTTCAAGGAGCTGGGCATGGTGTTGCACGCTTGTAATCCCTGCGCTTGGGAGGCTGAGACAGGAGGATCGCGCAGGGTCGAAGCCAGCCTCTGTTGGCTTAAGAGTCCCTGTTTCCAAATAAAAAATATATATAAAATAGGTCTGGGAGTATAGCCTGGAGGTAGAAGGCCCCTGGGTTCCATACCCAGTACCATACACACACACAAAAAAAAAGTTTTCAAGGACCAAATAAGCTTGTGATTTATTCTTTTCCAGAAATAGTATTTATTCAGCCTTGACATCACATTGACAAGTCTTTCCTGACAGGCAGCCCAAGTGCTGAACACTCACATCCAACAGTAAATGTAACCAAACTATAAAACACACTGAAGTTATTAAAAGATCATTTAAAATTAATTAAAAACTTTAGGAGTTATCTGGGTGTGGTGCATGCCTGTAATCCCAGTATTTGGGAAGCTGAGACCAGAGGCTCACAGTTTTGAGGATAGCCTAACAACAAATCTAGCAAGACCTTATTTCCAAACAAAAACTAAATCTGGTAAGGCTCTCAACAATCTAGAAAGACCCTATTTCCAAACAAAAAAATAAGAAGGGCTGGAAGTGTACCTCAGAGGTAGAATGCCTCTGGGTTCAATCCCTAGTACCACCCCCACACCCTCCATAACAACAAAAACCCTTTAGGAATACATAGACCCTTCTGACTTATAAAAGATGAGGAGCAAATAATTTCCTACCCCTACAAGAGGGTTTTTCAAAATCCTAAAAAGAGCAATAGTGATACATCCTAATTTTTAACTTTCTCCCCCTCCTTCCATCCCACTCCACCCCTGTGGACCATCTGTGATATATTAGATTATTATTCATCAAATATTCACTCCTTCCCCAAGGGAGGGCTATACAGTAAGCTCTCCATATCCAAAAATTTGTCATCCTCAGATTCAATCAGCCACAAATTTAAAAAAGTATTTGAAAAAAAAAAAAAAAACCTGTGTCTGTACAGGTCATGTACTGACATTGACGTCTTTACTGTTGTCATTATTCCCTAAACAATATAACTATTCACACAGCATTTTCATTATATTAAGTATTATTTAGAGATGATTTATTTATTATTATTTTTTTTGGTGGTCCTGGGGTTCCTGGAAGCCCTTCTACCTCCGGGCTACACTCCCAAACCTATTTTATACTTTTTATTTGGAAACTGGGTCTCGTAAGCCAGCACAGCTGGCTTTGAACCTGCGTGATCCTCCTGTCTCAGCCTCCCAAGCGCGGGGATTACAAGCGTGCACTACCACGCCCGGCTCTGGAGATGATTTAAAGTATACAGGAAATGTGTATAGGTTATATGCAAATACACCACTTTATATGAGCACTTGGACATCCTCAGGCTTCGTGATCTACAGTGGTCCCAAGATCATCAAAGGACCACGGCACTTCTCCCCAGTAATGTTGGGCTTGATCTTGTGCCAAGCTCTAGCCTGCTAAGCAATTCTTTTAGCACCAATGATAACTCGCTTTGATCAATGGGATCTCAGCACATGAGACGTAAGCAGACACTTGACCCATGCTTCTGCAGTAGACCTTATCTTTTTGTACTTCTGCTGTTGCCTCGTGAAGAGTTTACCATGGGTAACCCCTGACCCTTCAGTCTGGGCCCCAGAATAAGAAATCAGAATGGTCCCAACTGATCCATACTCCTATACCTTGCAGCAGAGCCTCAAGAGGGAATAAATGCTCTAAGCTGCTGAGTTTGGAGGAGGTATGGTATATAGAGTTATTGTTTTAAAATAATGCTACACCGGCCCATGCTTATAATCCCAGACTGGAGGATAGTTCATGGACATCCTCAGCTACTTAGTGAGGCTCTTTGCAATGCAGTGCAACCCTGTTTCAAAATAAAGAATAAAAAATAGGACTGGGGGTTTAGTTCGGAGGTAGAATAGCCCTGGGTTCCATCCCCAGTACTGAAAAAGAAAGAAAGAAAGCGGGGCGTGGTGGCACATGCTTGTAATCCTCATGCTCGGGAGGCGGAGACAGGAGGATTGCGCAGGTTCAAAACCAGCCCTGCAGGCTTAAGAGACCCTGTTTCCAAATAAAATATAAAATAGGTCTGGGAGTATAGCTGGAGGTAGAATGGTTCCATCCCCAGTACCAACAAAAATAAATAAATAAATACATAAATAAATAATTAAATAAAATAATGGTAATGCTGGCTCAAAGGATGCCATGAAGATGAACTAAGATGAGCTCAGAATCCCTTCTCTGAAACCCTTGAGACAAAATGTGTCTACAATTCAGAGTTTAGGGGTTCTATAAAAATAGTATGATACAAATAACATAGTGTTCTCACAGGGTCTTAGAATTATAAAACCAAGCATATTGTTAAGTCTACAGTGAAACAGAAACAGTCTTAAGGTAAATAAAGACTATACATTGGCTCAGGTAAGAATCTGTTGTCAAATTAGCTATGAAACACCTTCTGGTTTTCAGGGTTTTTTTTAATTTCAGAATTGTAGATATAGGACTACAGTCCTGTATGATTCACTACTTTCAGATAGGTTCTTGCTATGTTGCCTGGACTGGCCACACACTACTGGGCAAAAGCAATCCTCCTGCTGCCTCAATCTTGTGAGTAGCTCTGACTACAGGTGCATGCTACCATGGCTGGCTTAAACTTGTAATTATAAAGATTTTTTCAAAGAGTTACTTAATTTCAACAACTCTGTAATGAAGCTATAATTACCCCCAAAGCACTGTCTCAAATATTCTGTAGGAATGGATAGAATACAACTAATTTTTTTTTAAGTTTTTTGTGGTACTGGGATGGAACCCAGGGGTTTTCTACCTCCAGGCTACACTCCCAGACCTATTTTATATTTTATTTGGAAACAGGGTCTCACTAAGTTGCTGAGGGCCTCACTAAGTAGCTGAGGCTGGCTTCGAACCTGCGCGATCATCCTGCCTCAGCCTCCCAAGTGCTGGGATTACAAGCGTGCACCACCACAACTGGCTTTACAACCAATTTTAATTTAAGAAATAATTTCTTAGCCGGGCGTGGTGGCGCACGCTTGTAATCCCCGCGCTTGGGAGGCTGAGACAGGAGGCTCGAGCAGGTTCAAAGCCAGCCTCCACTGGCTTAAGAGACCCTGTTTCCAAATAAAATATAAAATAGGTCTGGGAGTGTAGCCCGGAGGTAGAAGGCCCCTGGGTTCCATCCCCAGTACCATCCCCCCCAAAAAAAAATTCTTACATCAAATTAATTTGCAAACATCTGATCATATGCAGTGTTACCTGCAGTCATTGATTTGGATCAACAAAAAACTCTTCATACAGGGCACTGTGAAAACCAAACATTAAAACTTTCTTTTTTGCAGTGCTGGGGACTGAACCTTACATATGCTACCCAAGTTCTCTACCACTGAGCTGCATTACCCGTCTTTTAAATTTTGTTATTCTGAGACATGGTATCACTAAATTGCCTAAGCTAGCTTCAAACTCTACTCTTCCTGCCTCCTATCTCATTTATAGTTGGGATTACAGGCCTATGCCACTGTGCCCCACTAAGAATTAATACTGTGTGTGTGTGTGTGTGTGTGTGCGTGTGTGTGTGTGTGTGTTCTCCCAGGGTTTCTACCTCCAGGCTACACCCCCAGACCTATTATATTTCTTATTTGGAAACAGGGTCTTGCTGAGTTGCTGAAAGCCTCACTAAGCTGTGGGCTAGCTTGGAAATTGCGATCCTCCTGCCTCAACCTTCCAAGTCCTGGGACCACACGCCTGTGTCACCACACCGAGCCTCAGCTTTTCTGACAGGCTGCTAATGGTGTTCTCCTCCTGCCACACCCATTCACAGCTGTCTCCTCACCCTTACTCCTCCGCTCATTATAAATGCTCCAAAGTGACTGTCCTTGGCCTCCTCTTTTCCTTCCTCTCTTAGGCATATCCTCTACTAGTCCAACATCCACTGGCAACTCCACTTAAGTGACTCATGTTTACAGTTAGTCCTGGCCATAGGACATTTCACCTGCTGACGTTTCAAAAGTGATACTTCCAAACCACTTCCTGGCCCTTCCCCTCTTTAGTTTTTTCCTGACTTCCTTATTTCTGAGACAGTCTCTCCCATTCTCTTAAACCCTCCTGGTCAACTTTACAGCAGTCCTTGCTCCTCAACTGACTGTCATGTTCTTTCAGCTGAAAGAGCTTCTGCCAACACGGTAGATCCAACTCCCATGGTATCACCTGAATTATGCAAATGTCACCTCAATTCTCTTAGGCATTCCAGCCTCCACCGCCCGACTGATGTGCCTAAAGCAAAGCTCTGATCACCACGGTGTCACACGTTCGAAAAACAATGCGAGAAGGAAGAAAAAGCAAATGCTGAAGACACACGCAAGCCCTGGACACGCATGCATCGTGACAGTCCCGACCCAGGAAAAAGCACTAGACCCGTTTCCCTAGTGGCAAGTGAGCCGGGGGGAAGTCAGCCTTGCGCGCCACTGGACAAGGACACACTCCAGCTGAGTGGCGAGTTCCAACAGTTGCTCAAGCCGACCCAGCCCAGGGCGCTTCCTCTTTCTCGGGCTCCACTCCAGGGAGGGCGATCAACGCGGGCCCCAGACACCTGCGCCCCGAGACGCCCCCGGAGGCCAGCGCCGCCAGGCCGGGCTCGCAGGGCGGCCCCCCGCCGCCCCCGCCCCGAGGCCGGGCCGCCCCCTCGGTTCCCACGCGGGCTCGACGGTGCCCCGGCCGCGCCCCGCCCCTCAGCCTCGGGAGGCGGCTCCGCGGCCCGCCGTTCGCGGCGCCCTGGCCTGGCGCGACCCCGGCGCCGCCGTCTCCCCACGCCCGGCTCACGCACCTTCCCCTTCCCCGCCGCGCAGCCCGCCCGCCGCCGCGCTCGCGTCCCGGCCGCCGCTGTTTTGTTTCCGCTGTGGAGCCGCGGCCCCCAGAGCTGCCCTGCAGGCCCCGCCCAGAGCCTCGCCGGTGTCGTCACTTCCGGTCCCGGCGACGTTGGCGGGGCGGGGCTTCCGGCCGCGGAGGGGGCGCCCGCGCTGGGCGACCCGCCGGCTAGTCCCCGAGCGACGCCCCCGGCCTGCCGCCTCTGACTTCCCTAGCACCTTTTACAAAATGAAAACTAACCTATGAGAAGATGCTAGTTAAAATTGTAAAATAAACCTGTGCCCTCTCTCTCCACCCAGTGAAGCCATCCTGTCCTTCCTGGACTTCTGGGTTCCAAGTTTGGGAACCACTGTATTCCTAGATGGTAAGCCTCTAGGGAGTAGAAAAACGTATCTTACATTTCTAACTCCAAAACCTAATATCTGGTTCGCAGTGGGTTGCTCTCTTGAGTTTTCCAACTGTGGTAAAAGTACCAACATAAGCAGCATTATCACGCATACATTCGGCTCAAAGCTAAAAGTAAAACATAAATATTACCTTATTGAGCCAAAGGTGAATGCAGGAATGTTCAAACCGCAGGTAATCAGAAAACTAAAACTGACCATGATACACAGTACCTGCCTAATGACATTTTTTTTTTTGGTACTGGGGTTTGGACCCAGAGCCAGCCTACCTCAGAACCAGCCAAGATCTCACATCGGCCTCAAATCTGCTATCCTCTTGTCTTCAGCCTCCCTAGGGCTGAGATTATAGGAGTGGACAACCAAATGACACTGCCCCCAAGTTTCTTTTAAATTTCTCTCCCAAAGCCTGGCGTAGTGGCTCATGCTTATAATCCTAGCATTTGGGAGGTTGAGACAAGAGGATCTGGGTTCGCAGACAGCCCCAGTTACTTAGGCCCTTTGCAACTGTGAGACTGTTAAAAAAAAAAAAAAAAAAAAAAAAAAAAAAAGGCCTGGGAGTGTAGCTCCGGGATAGAATGCCTCTGGGTTCCAACCCTAGTACCAAACAAACACTATCGTCCCCCAAGACTCCAACCCGCAGGGGCTTAGAGAACGACACAGACACCTCTTCAGCTGAAATATGAATTCTTCTTTAATGGATCCTTAATATGTCTCAATAATATGTCTCTTCTTCTTCCTCCTTTATGAGTACAGCACGCACAATATATATCAGCATCAAAATCTGTCCCTCTATTCCCTACCAACCCCAAGCTTCCCACAGCTAGGGCATGCACACTTCTGACTCTCTCATAGGCAGGCTGGTGGTAGCACGAGGTGCTGCGTCACTGATCATTCTGCAGGCACGTAGCATGGCACACTGCGCATGCTCAAGGAGACGTCCATCTTGTGAGTCTCATGACCTGGCTGCAAGCCTAGGCGCCATCTTGAATCCACGCTGGCAACAAGCCTGGGTGCCATCTCGGTCCAGCCGAGTGGGCCCCGACATCTCCCCCTTTTTGTTTTATTAAAATAAGGCTCGGGATCGTGTCTGTCTTAGGTTGTCGACCCTCAAGGACCATTTTTACCCGTCATTGGGAGAACAATAGCATGATTGTTTCCCTGTCTTAGGTTGATATGGTCCCGGGGACGATCTTACCTGTCACTGACTACCGATCCAGCATACTGAGCCATATGTGGGGAGATGAGTCAGCTTCAAGGGCTGCCATAGCTTGCACCAATATGCGCTGTTGTTGCAGTGTGCGTTGTCAAGTTTGTCTGATATATCCAACCAGGAAACAGCATGCTACCACCAGCAAGAATGCCCAGAATGCCATGCCACCCCAATCTTTTAAGAAACCCAATGTTCCATGTATCAAGTCCATCCATTGTTGTACTATGGCGACTTCTACACGGGTAGAATTAATTGCAACGATGGACACTCGAAGCTCAATCATGGTGTGTTCAAATTTACGGCTCCAAGTCCCTAGAAGCATCTTGCTTAATTGCCGAGACAAATTACCTGCATGGGAGAAATTCTGATACTGCACATACGTTATACATAATCCAGATAATTTATGAATACATGGTACCATCGCCATTTGCCCTAGAATGTCAACCTGTTTTTGTAACAGGTCTACTCTTTGATTTACCATTAATATGTCAGCTTTAAGTTGTCCATTTATTTGAGCTTGCTGAGCCATGGCAGTAGCCGCATGTGAGGATAGGGCATTCATAGTGGCTGCAGTATATATAGACGTTGCCAAAGCGGCAGCAGCTGTAACTGCCGCGGTCACAGAGGCCACAATTACAGCAATAAGAGCAGAAATTCCAAAATCTCTCATTTCTCGGTTCAGCAAAACTGGAAGGGAATTTACATCCACTCTTATTGGCCAAGGAACTGCTATAGGCAGTCGCATTACTACTGCCCAAGGGTGTATAGAAGCATTCCAGCAGAAAGTTAGAAAACAGGTATCAATAAAACAACCTAGACTATCATTAACTAAGGAACTACTAGAAACAAGCCAAAAAAATGGAGTAGTTACACAAACAGGAGTGTGTCCAAACGGGAGTTGTGGTCCCATTGAACAATTTACTTTGATGCTATCCTCAAAAGTATTGGAAAAATTTTGAGAATAGCTGCAATTTTTTACAGTTCCCCCTAAAATCATAGACACAGCTGTTATATCAGTACAGCCTCCTGCTATCCCACAGAGAAGCCAAATATTAAAAGGATTGGGCGGCTTATACTGTATAGGATTTTGATATGTATAATTATATCCTGCCCAAGTATGATTGCGCATAGTAGATATGTCTGGAGAAAAACTTAAATCATAGCCTGAAGAGGCCCAGACTACCTTGGAGTCTTGGCAGTCAGTCCATTTAAATGGCCAGCTACGTGGGCTATAACATTTTGGAGCCCACCGTGGCTGCAAAGGAGCTGTTTTATTTTCGGGATGTTCATATCTAGAAAATGCTAAAGGAGCATATCCTTCCAAAACAGTAACATTTCCTATGGGACTGGAATTATTAAATGGCTGAAATTTTCCCATAGTCTGATTATATAACTGCACACATGGATTAGGACTATCATAGGTATCATTCAAAATTTTATTAGCATAAAAACATAAACTGCCACTTAAAGTTATATTAAAAAAATGCATAAGGCCTAATTTCTTCATCAAAGGGAATCCAGGGCAAATTTAAGGAACTATTGGTCATAAAGAACCGAGGAAAAATGGTGGCAGTGGTGGACACAGGTAAAGGAAGAGGGAAAGCAGAAATGATTCCCCAAAGATCTTTTTCACCCATTCCAATGTTGAACATTACCAACAGAGTTAGCCATATCCATTTGTTGTTTGGCATCTTCCATTGGTTCCTGTACATGGCGCACCAATCTTTCAGGAACCCAAATCGGCAAGTCTTTGTCCTGTGGGAAAACACACACCGACCCTCGAGCCCACGTTAGCACTGGATCCGGACCATTCCATGCTCCTGTAAGAATATCTTTCCACATTTTTTGCCCTGCATAGCGCTCATGAGGCCTGTAATGTCTTTCCGCTGCTGTTCATCCATTGGCATCCAACGTTAAAAAATTTAGAATAAATAATATAAGATTTAGTTTATCTTTTGGTGTGGTCCATTGAGCCCCTATTCCCCCTTTTTGTTTTATTAAAGCAGACTTAATAGTGGCATGGGCTCGTTCTACTATGTCTTGGCCCTGTGGATTATATGGTAATCCATGATTTAATTGTATAGCCATTTGGGCACAAAAATGAGAAAATCTTTGAGAAACATAAGCAGGTCCATTATCAGTTTTAATTTGGTGACGGATGCCCCAGGCAGCAAAAGCCTGCAAACAATGGGAAATTACATGTTGGGCCTTTTCTCCAGTATGAGCAGAGGCAAAGATAACTCCGGAACATATATCCACGGAAACATGTACATATTTAAGAGAGCCAAATTTAAGAACATGTGTGACATCCATTTGCCATAGGTGAAGAGGTCGCAAACCTCGAGGATTTACTCCTGTAGTAGGTTGTGGCAGTAATGTCAAACAATTTTTGCATTGCAATATAATGCGTCGAGTTTGTTCTTTAGTGATTTTAAATTTTAGTCTCAGCGTTTGGGAATTTACATGAAATTTATTGTGAAATTCTTGAGCCTGTAAAACTTTGTCTTCATTTGAAAAAATAAGTACAGTTCGAGTATGAAAATCTGCAATAGCATTGCCTTCAGCAAACGGTCCAGGAAGTCCTGAATGAGCTCGTATGTGGGTTGCATAGAAGGAACATTTTCGGTTCCAAATATATTGTTGTAACTTAGCCAATAATAAAAGAATAGTAGATTGTCCCTTAATATGTCCTACACATTCAAGGCTATTAAGTGCCTGTACCACATATAAGCTATCTGAAATTAAATTGAATGGAGTGGAATCATAGAGCATAAATATTTGAATCACTGTCAAAATCTCTACTGTCTGTGCTGATGAATGGGGAAAAAGAAAAGTTTGTGGATCTGAGCCTTCTTTGAATATCACTCCCATACCTCCTTTGGATCCATCTGTAAAAATATTTGGCGCTTCAGCAATCGGTGCAGATCGAGTGATTTTAGGAAAAATAATAGGATGAGCCAAAACAAACCTGAGCCATGGATGTTGTGGATAATGATTATCGAGTTGTCCTGTGGCCATTACATGCACAATAGCCCAGTCAGAATTGTTGGCAGCTAGAGTGGCAAGCTGTTCTTTAGTATATGGAGTGATGATAAGATCAGGCTGCATCCCAAATGCAGTCAGAGTTGCCTTTAATGCCTTAATAATTATTTGTGCAACATAGGCTGGATACCATGGCAACACTTTTTTGGGAGAATGAGGGAGGTGTACCCACATTATGGGACCCTCTTGCCACAACACTCCAGTTGGTGTGAGATCTGTGGTAAGAATACATAACAGCAATTTTTTCTGATAATCTATACGATCTACTTGTGCTTCAGATAATCTTTCCTCTACGAGTTGAATACATGCTCGTGCCTCAGGTGTTAATGATTGTGAAGAAAATAAATCTGAATCCCCTTTTAGCAAATCAAACAAAGGTTTAAGGTCAGCATTACTAAGCCTGCAATATGGTCGAATCCACCAGTGACAAGGTAAATGAAGCCTGCACTCCATATGTGGACACAGCTTCTTTTAATCTTTGAACAATCTTCCAATCTAATGGCTCATGATACCTTTGTTGATTCTGGTCAAGAAACACAGGAAATGCTCCTGGTGTAGGCAAAATCTCTGCCCACAGACTAGCCTCAGATGTCTTCCGCCTATCAGACTTTTCTTTCTCAGTAAGATATGGCGGCGGACTAGGAGAGGGAGGGGGAGGAGCGGAAGGTTCAGGATGTTTCTTTTTACTGTTATAAGACATTTGGAACCTGCGCCAAGATTCTAACAAGGCTTCTTCCTCCTTATCTCTTTTTGGTGGAACAGGCCATGTCTCTTGTTCCTTGGAGGAATCGGAGGAGTTGCTTTCAGAGGACTCCTCGTCCCTGTGAGAATCTGCCTGTTGACTTTGCTCTGAAATCTCTTCTTTTGCTTCCTCTAAAGCATTAGAGCCTTCAGCCAGAACTTGACGATACCTTTTTGTTTTATCTGCCAGGCATGCTTTAATTAAACTCCAGATAGCCAATGTCCCAGGTGGGAGAGCCCCTTCGGCATTGGCCTTAAGAAGATCCTGACCAAGACGTTTCCACTGAGAAATGTTAACATATCCTTCTTCCAAAAACTATGGAGCTATCGTTTTAACTGTGCTAAGAAAATTTTCTAAAGTGGCTGCTTTCACTTTCACTCCTCCCTTAGACAGAATGTTACAAAGAGCCTCTTTGACCTTCATGGTAGCAACCTTAGACCCCATGAAAAGTTTTACTTTGTCACAAACTCCTACACACCTATGTCCCAATCACCTGCGAGCCTATCGTCGCAATCACCTGCGAACTTATTGTCGCAATTACCTGCGAACTTTCACAGCTGTCTCTCGCTTATCCGCGAGCCTTATCTTATTTTGTCGCTTACCTGCGAACTTTTTGCTACGTTGTTTATCCCGGGTTTCGGCACCACTTATCGTCCCCCAAGACTCCGACCCGCAGGGGCTTAGAGAACGACACAGACACCTCTTCAGCTGAAATATGAATTCTTCTTTAATGGATCCTTAATATGTCTCAATAATATGTCTCTTCTTCTTCCTCCTTTATGCGTACAGCATGCACAATATATATCAGCATCAAAATCCCTCCCTCTAGCCAGGCGTGGTGGCGCACGCTTGTAATCCCCGCACTTGGGAGGCAGAGACAGGAGGATCACGCAGATTTGAAGCCAGCTGCGCGCGCTGGCTTAGGAGACCCTGTTTCCAAATAAAAATGTAAAAATAGGTCTGGGAGTGTAGTCCGGAGATAGAAGGGCTTCCAGGAACCCCAGTACCACCAAAAAAAAAAAAAAAAAAAAAAAAAATCCCTCCCTCTATCCCCTACCAACCCCAAGCTTCCCACAGCTAGGGCATGCACACTTCTGACTTTCTAATAGGCAGGCTGGTGGTAGCACAAGGTGCTGCGTCACTGATCATTCTGCAGGCACGTAGCATGGCACACTGCGCATGCTCAAGGAAACGTCCATCTTGTGAGTCTCATGACTTGGCTCCAAGCCTAGGCGCCATCTTAAATCCACGCTGGCAACAAGCCTGGGT
Organism: Muscardinus avellanarius; assembly: GCF_963383645.1. Lineage (NCBI taxonomy): Eukaryota > Metazoa > Chordata > Mammalia > Rodentia > Gliridae > Muscardinus > Muscardinus avellanarius. The sequence goes on along the minus strand of NC_137798.1, from coordinate 77,681,061 downwards.
GCCATCTCAGTCCAGCCGAGTGGGCCCCGACAAAACACTCCTGCTTCCTACTCTCCAATGTAATTAGCAGATTTTAACAAGTTCTTACACACATACCTAAGATCAGGACCAATCTTTTCCTTTAACAAGAGAAAGACAAGTAGGAACGTTCAAATCTTATTTTGAAAAGGCTGACTGGATGTGGTGACCAAAGCCTGTAAACTCAGTACTTGGGAGGCTGAGACAGGAGGATCACAGGTTCAAGGCCAGTCTCAGTTAGTTGGCAAGGCCCTCAGCAACTTACACCCTCTCTAAAAATTAAAAATAGGTTTAGGAGTGTGGCTCATAGAATGCCCCAGGGGTTCAAATCCCTGTACCACCAAAAATAAAAAAGGTTATCTTCTACGTGTGTGTGTGTGTGTACACTAGGGATTGAACCCAGAAGTATTCTAGCTCCCAGCTACATCTCCAGCCCTACTTCTTATTTTGAAACAGTCTCACTAGATAGATGTATGTCTCAGTAATTGTAATCCCAAATACTGGGATTATAGGTGTGTTAAACCATGCTGGGCTTCTAATTCTTCACCTCTATCCACTAAAATTTTATTAGGCTATTGGTTTTTTGCTGGTTCGCTTATATATCACAAGTGCTAAGAACAGTGCTCAACATATTCAACAGTTTAAGCATTTGTTGAATAAACATAAAACCCATTTACTTAAAAAAACTCCTATTATGGCCGGGTGTGGTGGCACAACGCTTGTAATCCCCGCGCTTGGGAGGCGGAGACAGGAGGATGGCGCTGGTTCAGAGCCAGCCTTGCTGGCCTAAGAGACCCTGTTTCCAGATTTAAAAAATATATAAAATAGGTCTGGGAATATAGCCCAGAGGTAGAAGGGCTTCCAGGAACCCCAGTACCACCAAAAACAAAAAAAACTCCTATTATGAGTAGAATATCATAACATGTAGTCTTAGAAACTATCAATACATTATACTGTATTGAGATTGTTCGTGAGTATTGACATAGCAAAAAATGGAAAGCCAAATGTCCTAAAATAAATTATGGCTCACCATTTAATGTCATTAATATTGCTCATGAAAGTTATACACAAGAAAAAGTATTATGTTAAAGCATTAAATGTATTTATGTCATTCTTCCAAAAAGGAAACAAAGGCATTAATATAAAAAATGTGACTTTGAATAGTCACCATCTCCTATATTTCATCTTTTTAGAAAACATACAAACCAGGATGCACTGAGGGAGAAACTGGGAAAGCCTAGAACAAGGTAAAAGTGATATCCCACACACAAGCGCAGAGTTCCAAGCCACTGCAAATATCCGCAGTGCTGAGATAAACTCTTGTATAGCCATCAGTGAAATGTTGAAGTACAAAATAGATCATGAGAGAGGCTTTTTGTGGTGGCAGTCATGGTCATGGTCCTGGAGACTGAACCAAAGGGATCTCTGAGCCACGCTCCAGGCCCGAAAGGCTGAGGCTAGTCCCAAATTTGTGATCCTCCTGTCTCAGCCTAAGTACTGGGGTTACAGGTGTGTGCCACCATGCCTGGCTGAACTGAGACATTTGGAAAGCACATAAAATACTTTTTGCAATAGTGGTAGTGTAATAGAAACAAGATTCAAGATAATTTTCCGTGGTGTTCTTTAATACCTGAGGCATGAGAAACTATAATATAGTATACCAGAGCAAGTGGGATGAGGGGAGGACTATACCTACAGTCGATATGGGGCGGGGGGAGAAATGACACAGAGAATGAGCCCAAGCTATACCCCCCAGCCCTTTAGGTTGTTGAGGCAATCTTCAAATCTGCAATGCTCTCTCAGCCTCCCAAGGACTGGGAGTACATGTGTGTACCACCATGCCTGGCTGGAAAGCAGAAATTTTAAGGCAGGTGCTGTCATAAATTGCAGAGCTAGACTACAGAGAACCTATCTAATAACCTGTAGTATGTGTACGTTTTGCTATACTGGGTAAGTCAAAGAGTGAACTTCATTCTCAGCCCTTATTTTTCACTTTGAGACAGGGTCCCAATTGCATGGGATGGACTCCAACTCTCAACCAACCCCCTCACTCCCAGCAGCTGGGATTGGAAGAGTGCGCTACCACACCCAGCCTCCTCCTTTTATTTCTAGCCTGAATTTCTAAATATGTTGCTGTTTTACCATACCCGATTTCCTTTTTAGCCAAGAACCTGGACCCCCTTATTCTGTTTTTTTTTTTTTTTTTATTTTGTTTTTTGGTGGTACTGGGGTTCTTGGAAGTCCTTCTACCTCTGGGATACATTCCCACAGGCTACACTCCCAGACCTATTTTTTTACCTTTTTATGTGGAAACAGGGTCTCTTAAGCCAGCAAGGCTGGCTCCCAACCAGCGCGATCCTCCTGTCTCCGCCTCCCAAGTGCGGGGATTACAAGCATATGCCACCATGCCCAGCCTGGACCCCCTTATTCTGAAACTTGCCTCAATAAACTGAACAGAAAAAGCTGGGCGTGGTGGCGCATGCTTGTAATCCCAACATTTGGGAGGCAGAGACAGAAGAATCATAGTTCGCGGATACCCTCAGCTACTTAGTGAGGCCCTCCGCAACTCAGAGAGACAGTTTCAGAATAAATAATAAAGAATTAGGGCAAGGGGTGTAGCTCAGAGGTCATATGCCCCTAGGTTCCTTCCCCAGACCCTCAAAAAAAAAAAAAAAAAAAAACCTGAACAGAAAATTTAATATTTACAGCCTTCCCACTCACAGTAAAAAGTCAAAGCTAGGCATGGTGGCACACACTTGTAATCCCAGTACTTGGGAGGCGGAGACAGGAGGATCACAGGTTTGCAGCCAGCCTCAGTTATTTAGTGAGGCTCTTCACAAATTAGTTGGACCTTGTTTCCAAAGAATTAAAAATAGGGCTGACAGTACAGCTCAGAGATAGAATGCTCCTGGGTTCAAGCTCCAGTACAGAGAAAAAAAAAGAAAAAAAGTCTAGTCTTCATGTAAGTACATTTACCAACAATGTAAATTGACAGGAAAATGAAACTTCAGAGTTTCTGGAATCTAGAATATTAGGTTATCACTAGTAAAAACAGGAAGAGAATAACTATTCTTAAATTCATAGTATCTTTTTTATTTCAACAAAAATTTGCTAAAAATGTCTTTATTCTATTCTGGTATTTTTATTAACAAACACTTTGCCCCATTAGGTCACTATTAGCATATAGATCAGCACTTTCCAATGTAACTTTCTGCAATCATGATAATCACCTATAATCTAAGCTGTCCCATATAGTCATTAGCGACATGTCAATGGCAATTTAGCATATAATTTACAGAAAGTACAACAAACAATTGGATTGATTCATCCTTCCCCCAATCAAGGTGGTCAGCTACTAGGACTGTATGTAACACCTCCACTTAAGCCATCATGTGAACAGCTGAAGCAAACAAAAATTTTCATTCTACATAACTGAAAGAGAAAACGTAATGGATTGGTTAAATCAGAAGGGTATCTATTAAGACAGAAATGGCTGTAAATTTAATATCATGAGTTTCAATGACTAAGTAAAATATACCCAATAATTCAGCTCCTATTCTGTGCCCAAGAATCTAAGCCATCAATTTAACTAATAAGGATGAGGCAGAGTAGACCAGACTCTTGGAGTATCATTTAATTAAAGCAACATGGCTTGAGAAGAATTTTTATTCATTTTTGTTTATAGAAATTATCTTTTTCCTAAGCATTATATATTGTCATTCCTAATTTGGCCTTCACGACTCAAGTAATAAAAAGAACCCAAAGATGAAAAGGCAAGCACTCAAATGCAAACTAACAGACAAAATATTTCAATAATATACAATAATCAAATGTCCCCCCAAATCTACCAGATTAAAAAAAACTAAGCTCAGTTTGGTCTATAGTATGAATGTAATATTAGTTACTCCTGGATTTAATGTGCATTTCTTTGTTTTTGAACACCTACACTATTGTTTCTTTGCATGTTTGGGATTCCATTCCATACTATTATGTATCTCCAGCAACATTCACAAATAAACATCTTTTGCTGAGCAAAACTATTTCAATTTCAAATATATTGTTAACAGAAGGGTGAAATATAACCTGGAAAAAGTGTCACAAAAAAGACAATTTTGACAAAAACCTCTATCAGTTTTTGGGTATTAAAAACATTCATATATAGAACTTATTAGAAACAGTTGGGTATAAGAACATTGTATACCTGCTTACATTTATTTGCACTACAAAAATGTTCCCCTTAGTATGAAAGGAGAAAATAAATGATGCAGTGTTTAGTTCAATCCTGTTCTCAAGCTCAAAGTTTTCTCAATTTGTCCACCAGAGCTGGTATTCATGCCTGATTAATACTCGAAACAGCACCCTGAAAAATGATTACTAGCTTATAACATAGTTTATAGGAAAGCACTATGATAAAATTCTAAGTAACAAAATTATCTAAGGATACATTCCAGAAGTGACTGGAATAATGTCTAGATTAGGATTGTTTTCAGGCATCACTTTGGAAGATTATTTTATGTTCATGAGAACATATATGCATATGTGCCTTAAAATGCTTTTTCTTTAAAATCTACTTAAAAACTAAGTTACATTTGTGTAGTCTGTTAGAATAGAGCAATACTGAGTATTACCTTAAAAGTGGCAAAAGCCTCACCTGGGAGTTGAACGTCTCAGGCTCACGTGGGCCTGGTGGGCCTACTTAATCAGCTTCGGAATTTTAACATAATCCCCCAGGTGATTGAAGTACACATTAAAATTTGAGGAAAAACTACTTCAAACCTTTTACTTACCATTCCTCCTTGTAAACAGATGCACATACTGACAGAGTTATTTTCAGGGTCAAATAAGGAAAAAGCAATTTCGTTTTCTAAATCAAGAATGGTTATTAAGACTCTCAGTTGGTTTTAGAACAACTTGAAAAGTCAACGTGAACTTAGTTTCCAAATTAAAATCAACTTATAGGCCTATGGTAAAGACAACACAGAAAATTCAAGTTCAGTAGAAATAGCTTACATATATTTTCCCAGACACTAAAATATGCCATTTTACACATTTAATTCATACAGAAAAAAACAAACTCCAAAACCATAAAGGTTTTTTCTTTTACATTGGTACTGGGGTGGAACCCAGGGGCTTTCTACCTCTGGGCTATACCCCTAGACCTATTTTATATTTTATTTGGAAACAGGGTCTCACTAAGTTGCTGAGAGCCTCACTAAGTAGCTGAGGCTGGCTTTGAACCTGTGTGATCCTCCGGTCTCAGCCTCCCAAGTGCTGGGATTACAAGTGTGCGCCACCACGCCTGGCTTTTCCTAAAGGTTTCTTAAGAAACCTAATGGTAAAACCTGTTTGAACCAGCATTAATTACACCATGAATTTAATGTTCTTTACCTAGCACTTACTAGACTATTTCTGTTCTATTGATAAAAAGTTAATATAAATTTTGTGTTCCTGCCATAAACCTCACTGAAGGAGTGTGAGTATAATGTATAGACTCTTATGGGTTTCAGATAAATGGCATTGCTAGTTTTCAGCGGAGTCCTTTAAGATAAGCAAAACTGAAAGAGGACAAGACACCAGCAAGGTAAATTAAACCTACCTAAACAAATTTTCATGCTAATAATGAGTTAAAAAAAAAAAAAAACCAAACACCTACTAAGGTGCCTTGGAAGCATCAACTGTGAAGTATGTTAAGAAAAAAGGCCGTTTCAAACAAACTGCTTAAAGAAAGTTAGGATGGAAGGGAGGATGAATCTCAGAAAAGGTAGTATATGCAAGGCGCATATCAAATGGACATTTCCCAGGGAAGGAGGGGACAAGTTCTTAAATATTTCACTACTAATAAGAGGTATTTCCAAGATGTATATTAGATTAAACCAAAATTGCAGAAAATGGACTCTTGGACTTTCTTCTGATACCAAGACATATAAATCAAGTCCATTAAAAAAATTCAACCCATATTTTCAAGTTAAGAGGTCTGGTATGCACTACAATTATAACATGATGACATTTATTTACAAGACTCCAAAAGAATGAGTCCCCCAAATCAAATATATACATTTTTAATATTTGAAATATTTACATAATGAAGCCATATCATGGTTCAATGTTAAGAACAGTGTTGAGATGTTAAAAAATTTAGTTCAGTTACACTTTTATAACAGGCCAATATTTGTCTTTCTTTTAAATAAACAGACATGGGTAAAGCTGCACCTATTTGTGTTGAGAATTTTAACATTTTCAGGTAAATTTTGCTACCTAGTTATATTCTAATCTACAATTAAAAAAAAAACACCCAGGTATATCTCTGATCCTATCTGATGTTGAAATGTTAGGAAGAACCAAAAAATAGTGCTTGATAACTGCCTTGAATGATTTACCTGTGGAAATAAGAGTATAAACGTAAACTGACAAGCTGAATTCCTATTATGTTTTGTTAGATCTCTTAGTTTGTAAACTTGCCTAATTTTGCTGTGTTTTTACTTTTGTTTCTTGATGCCAAAGTTCAGTCTCATGGATGAGAAGCATTCTACTACTGAGCTTCACAACCTCAACCCCTTTTATTTAAAAGGGTGTTTTGCTGTTCACTTTTGGTTTTGGAATGAAGCTTTTTCTCTCTCCATTAAACAGAGGGGTACAGCAAGATATAACTAAGGACCAAATAGTGCAAAAATATATTTGCCCATTAAGTCCCAAGTTTACAATCGTTTCAAAGTAAAATATTTAAATATTCTTTCAAAGTTACCACAAATGGTGCATTTGCTCCTCAACTTAAGTTTGTATAGGTGTTCCACACATCTGAGATGATGGGACAAAATGAGCTAAATAAAACCTAGGAACTTTAGAATCTGCCTCATTTCTGAGTAATAAAATTGGGGGGATGGAGGATAAATCACTATGACCCACATTCCTTTAAAGAGAAGCCGAAGCAGCCAATTATCACCAGCGAATCCCACCCTGAGAGCAGATTGTTGTTCACGGCAGAATACCATGCTCTGGGAAACTAACATACCAGAAACTTAGATTGGCACAATATCTTTCCTTTTACTACTCAATTAGGAAATGTTTAAGGGAGGCCACCAAAGCAAATTGGGGAAAAGACAGACTTTTACACATACATTCACACACATTCATAGAGATACAGTCAAAACGGATTGTCTGCTAATTTTTGCATTTGAACTATAAATGCCACACCTTTTCGAGAGCTTGCCATTTTTGATCAAAGGGAGATGACGTGGTAAAATATGACTGGCATTCTTTCAACTAAAATCACTCATGTTGGTTCCTATACAGTACAGTTCATTAAGTGGAACTTTGCAAAAGAATTGGGGAGTCGTTTTAATATTTACAAGGAACAAATCAGCAGAACAAGATTATATCAGGCTGTGTGCAGTAGCTGCAGCTTATAAAACATACCAGTAATTTGTACCTGGCAAATATAAAGAGAACCAAGGATTCAAGTGACTTTACAACCAAGGGAGTACACAGGACATTAACAAATTAAAGGACAAAAAATTCACATTTTCTACATTAAAAAAAATTACAGATCTCACAAATGTCATTGAAGACAAAGAAAAACTCAAAGTCCTTTGAAGGGTGGGAAAGAAATCTGAAATGGAACTCTATGTAAAAGTTTACTTCACAAGACCAATTTTCTTGGCTTCTGTTTCATATATCAATAATCTCCACATTTTCACAATAAAAACTTCTGCTTCTTCATCAAGTACCTATAATGGAAAAAAAAGTAACATAAGTAATCATCAGCATCTCCCAACAATAGTGACTTAGGTAAAAAATTATTTTATCAGCCAGGTGTGGTGGCGCACGCTTGTAATCCCAGTACTTGGGAGGCTGAGACAGGAGGACCGTACAGGTTCGAAGCCAGTCTTAACTACTTAGTGAGGCTCTCAAGCAACTTAGTGAGACCCTGTTTCCAAATAAAATCTAAAATAGGTCTGGTAGTGTAGCCTGAAGGTAGAAAGCCTCTGGATTCCATCCCCAGCACACCACACACATACCACACACACACCCAAAGACTTTTAATTTGGAAATGGAGGTTTCATTAAGTTGCTGAGTGCCTGGCAAAGTTGCGAAGTCTGAATTAAAATTTGTGATCAGCTGGGCCTGGTGGCGCATGCTTGTAATCCCAGCATTCGTGAGGCTGAGACCAGAGAATCACAGTTCATGGACAGCCTCAGCTACTTAGTGAGACCCTGTTTCAAATTAAAAATAATAAAAAATAGGGCAGAGGGCGTAGCTTAGAGGTCGAATGCCCCTGGGTTCCATCCCCAGACCTGCAAAAAACCCAAAGAAACAAACAAAAAAAAACACCCTTGTGATCCTATCTCAGACTCCCAAGTGCCAGAATTACCAGCATGAGCCACCACACCCAGCATCATCTTTATACCTTTATGGAAACCCTGGTTATCCTTTGAGAAACTAGTATTCCAAAAGCCTTCTCAGGAAGTTCTTTGATGTCACAAGTCTCTACAGGAGAGACTACTGGATCTTTGCTGTTTTTATCTTTATAAAATACACAATCTGTGTGGTGCATGCTTATAATCCCAGTACTTGGAAAACTAACACAGAAGGATCACAGGCTTGAAGCCAGGTAATGAGGTAAGGTTCTCCACAACTGAGACCCTGTTTCCAAATAAGAAATAAAATGGAATTGTAGGGTATATTATAACTTGGAGGTAGAATGCCCCTGGGTTCAATCACCAGTACCAAAATAATAGAATGCATACACCATCATTTTTCAAGCCAAAAGAAGTTATCTAGCAAATACCTATTCTTTCCCCCACCTTAAAAAAGTGCTGACACCTGCTTCCAGTATTTTTCTCCAATCCCTGTCACAAAACAAAGAAACTTCCCGTGGCCATACTTTGCAGCTTGCCATCATCTGGACTTATCTGCCATTTTTTTCTTACGGGATTAGGAATGAAACCCAAGGTTCTACTCCGCAGTCTTATTTTATTTATTTGGAAACAGACTCTCGCTAAGCTGCTAAAAGTGCAAGTTACTGAGGCTGGTTTTGAACCTGCCACCCTCCTGTCTTAGCCTCCCAAGTGCTTGATTATAGGCATGCACCACTGGGTGGGCCATTACATTCCTCAACTTTTTTTTTTTTTTTTTTTTGCAGGTCTGGGGATGGAACCCAGGGGCATTCTACCTCTGAACTACACCACCTACCCTATTTTTTATTCTTTATTTTGAAACGGGGTCTCACTGAGTTGCAGAGGGCCTCATAATGTAGCTGAGGCTGTCCGCGAACCGCAATCCTCCCATGTCAGCCGCCCGAATTCTGGGATTACAAGCATGCTCTACCACGCCCAGCTGCATTCCTAAACTTTTAACAATCTACTTTAGTCTTTAATTCACTCAAACCATCAGTTCTGTTCAGATATCATTCTCTTGTCTTCCTAATACTGAATTCATAGTTGACTTAGTGACTTTCCCATCAATTCTCTTTCCCTTCATTTTCTCATAAAATCAAATGTTGGACACAACCATAGATAATAATCCCAAATTAAACACAATTGGGAATTTGATTTTTAATCACTGTTAAGCCAATAATAAAAAACAGTTCCATCATCTTCATGTAGACAGTTAATTCCAATAGTGTTCTCCCTAACTTGGCCTCAGCACCATTTAGATGCCTTGTGCTCTGCAATGGAGAACATTCCACTACAGCAATACAGTATGGTTTCACTGTCTGTAGACCTGTCTTTACCATTTGTGCTCCTGACACTATTGTAATGAATAAGCACTTAATAAATGTTCTGTAAACCAGGAATAAATCTAAGATTCAAATTTATATAAATACAAAGGGGAAAAAAGAAGGGATGGTTAGGGGGACCCTAATTTTTTAAATGTTGTTACAGTATCTTGGTAAAGATTCTTAATTTCTTTTAATGCATATTCATTTTTTTTTGGTAGTACTGGGGGTGGAACCCAGAGGTTTTCTACTTCCAGGCTATACTCCCAGGCCCATTTTATATATTTTATTTGGAAACAGGGTCTCACTACGTTGCTGAGAGCCTCACTAAGTAGCTGAGGCTGGCTTCGAACCTGCACGATCCTCCTGTCTCAGCCTCCCAAGTGCGGGGATTACATGCGTGCGCCACTACTCCCAGCTATGCATATTCAAATTTATTTCAGGACCATAAAAAATTCTTAAATCAGCACATGTAGAAAATAAATCAGCCAGGCATGGTGGCACATGCTTGTAATCCCAGTACCTGGGAGACTGAGACAGGAGAATCCCGGTTCGCGGACAGCCTCAGCTACTTAGTGAAGCCCTCTGCAACTTAGTGAGATTCCGGTTCAAAAAATAAAGAAAAAAGAATTAAAATATGGGTTATAGCTCAGAGGTAGAATGCCCCTGGGTTCAATCTCCAGCATTTAAAAAAAAAAAAAAAAAGAAAGAAAGAAAGAAAGAAGAAAGAAAGAAAATAACATGAATTTTTACTTACCATAGCAACATCATCTAAAATACTCTGAGGTGAACTATGAGCCATAACCTAAAAGAAACAAATAACTCTCATGAAAAAGAAACAAAAACTCAGCAATCCTCAAGTTTTGAGATATAAGCCATCAAAGTGACATGGGATCACTATAGTGTCTGTCTTCTAACTCTAAATCAAATCTTACATAAGTTTTAATGCTATAAAATGTAGAATAATGAAGGAAAATATTGTCATGGTAGGAGAATAGCACAATTACACTTTAACAGGAATGTGGTGCTTGCATTATATTAAGCGTCTTATAAAGACTGCTTTGAAGCCAGGCGTGATGGTGCACAATTGTAATCCCAGCATTTGGGAGGCTGAGACCAGAGGATTGAGGTTCGTAGACAGCCTCAGCTACTTGGTGAGGCCTTCCGCAACTTAGTGAGACCGTTTCAAAATAAAGAATAAAAAAAAAAAAAAAAAAAAAAAGGGCAGGGGGTGTAGCTCAGAGGTCGAATGCCGGGAGTTCCATCCCCACACCCGCCAAAAAAAAAAAAAAAAAAAAAAGACTGCTTTGAGGAGACAATGGACATATATATCTAGTGGTTAAAAGCATGATATATATAACACACACATGTGTATGTATGTATATGCATGTATGTATGTATATATGTATGTATGTGTATACACACACACACACACACACAAATTTTTATAATTTTTTTTAAGCTGGACATGGTGGCCCACACTTATAATCCCAGTGCTTAGAGGCTGAGACAGGAGGATTGTGCAGGTTCAAAGCCAGCCTCGGCTACTTAACGATGTTCTCAGCAGCTTTGTGAGACCTGTTTTCAAATAAAATAAAAATAGGTCTGGGAGTGTAGCTCAGAGGTAGAAAGTTCCTGGGTTCCATCTCATAACCTCCAGCCCTATTTTATTCTTTTACTTTAATTGATACTAGGGATTGAACACAGGGGCATTTTACCTGCATGCTACAACCTCAGCCCTATTTTTTATTCTTTATTTTGAAACAAGGTCTCACACTAAATTGGCCTCACTAAGTAGCTGAGGCTGGCCATGAACCTGCAAATCCTCCTGTCTCAGCCTCCCAGGTACTGGAATTACAAGTGTGCGCCACCATGCCCAGCTTATTTTTTATTTGGAAACAAGAATCTTGCAAAGTTGCTAAGGCTGGCTTTGAAGCCACAATCCTCCTGTCTCAGCCTCCAGCTACTGGGATTACAGGTGTGTACCATCATTCTCTGTCTACAGCATGGGTTTTAAGGAAAAGACGCTGTTGCTTATTATATAACCATGAACCAATCAAAATCTCTCCCTAAATCTTAGTTTCTTTGGGTATAAAATGGAAATAAAATTAACGAGTTAAGACATCCTAAGGCACTCAGAAGGATTGAAGACAACATTCTACAAAAAGTTAACACAGTTTTCACCAAGAACTTAGTATTCAGTTAATAAACAATGACCAAAATTATAATATGGAAGAGAATATTTTGTTCTTGTTCTTCCTTTGAAAAAAAATGATGAGAAAAGCTATTGGCCCTACCCAAAAAACTCAATCATATTTTAAAAGCATCCATCTTTACAAAGAAGAGTCAATTCTGCCCTTACTCTATGACTGCCAACATGTAGTATGACAAATCTGAAGTAGGGTAGAAGAGTTCATTAAACAGGAATGGATAAGCTGGCGTGGGGGTGCACACTTGTAATCCCAGCATTTGGGAGGCTAAGACAAGATGATTACTTAGTGAGGCCCTTTGCAACTCAGTGAGACTCTGTTTCAAAATAAAGAATAAGCCGGGCATGGTGGTGCACAGTTGTAATCCCCGCACTTGGGAGGCGGAGGCAGGAGGATCGCGCAGGTTTGAAGTCAGCTGTGCTGGCTTTAAGAGACCCAGTTTCCAAATAAAAAAGTATAAAAATAGGTCTGGGAGAGGTAGAAGGGTTTCCAGGAACCCCAGTACCACCAAAAAAAATAAATAAATAAAATAAAAATAAAGAATAAAAACTAGGGCTAGAGGTGTAGCTCAGAGGTAGAATGCCCCTGGGTTCCAGCCCCAATACCGCCAAACAAACAAACAAACAAACAAACAAACAAACAAACAACAACAACAAAAAAAACCCAGCAATGGATGGATCACTAGTTGACACTAATTTACTAAAGGACTGGGCAATGCATGACTTGTTCTTTTAGAAAGTTTCTATCATTTTAACATATAAAACAAGTTGAAGAAAATAAAGACAAACCTTAGAACAAACAAAATCAACTAACGTAGCTTCTTCTTCACCTATATATTCTATGATTTTCTTATTAATCCATGGTCTAATTCGTCGTTCCATCAATATCTGTAAAACGAAGCATTCTTAGTGAATTAAAGAATTACAGCTGTTTACTGGATGCATTTATGCCTATAGACTATTTTTCAGACTAAAATACAGTATGTTCAATTCACAAGTTTGACCAAGACTCCACAGTTATTTGTGATCTATGAAGAGTTCAAGTACCAAGAACTTTCCAAGTATAAATTACCTGACTTTGGAGTTTATTTGATTAAGATTATCCTTACAGGCCATTAGTAAGTTGAATTAATTTTGTATGCCATATTCTAAAATTATTCCCAGTAACATAAAAGTTGCTACTCACAGAATCAACAATAGACCAATCCAGAGGATAAGCAAAGAGCTCAGGTTTGGCTGTGGGAATTTTTTCAATGAGACTCTTAATGTGTTTGCGCTTTTCTTCAGTGTTTACAGCGCCTTTAGCAGCATTTTTATCATCTTCACCATAATCCAGGGGAACCAGTTTTCTTTTTCGGGGTACATCATCACTGTCTTCATCCTCGAATTTGTTAAAGACACTATCTACAGGTAGTTTCTTTCTCTTCACAGAATTGGGCTGACCAGGACTATTAGAAGCACCTACAGTAAAAACACTATGTTAGCCTCATGAATTAATTTTCAAATGTTACATCTGACAACCCACCATATACTTCCACATTGCAGAGAAAAATCCCAACTGTAAAAAATAACTCACTACTCACAAGTGCTAGAAAATTTAACTTTTCACTTCTTCTCAGAACTCGAGGCAGCTGAAGATATAGGAGCACTAGTAGGACTATGAAAACAATCGTGAGCTAGAAAGGCATTTTTCAGTACTTTTCTATCTTCCTACCAAGAAGAACATTTTCTTTTCTCCTTAAAGCAAAATAGAGACCAGGGGAGGGAAGAAGGAAGGAAAGAAATGCAACATACCCAGTTTAAGACTCAGTCCTATTTTTGGCCTGTGCTCCTCAGGTTGCTGCTGATCAGGTGAGTTCTCGTGAGGAATGATAATCCCACAGGGAGACTCGTCCCCAGGAGTATTGGGGGTTGCGTTGCCGCTGGCAGAGGAAACAGATGGCGCAGAGCTAATGGGCCTCAGTGTGGGTTTGAGACAAGGTTTCTGCTCCGGTTCTTCTTCCTCTTCCACGGGTTCTTCTCGTTTCTCTTCTTTTTCTTGCTTTTCTTCTTCTTCCTCCTCTGATTCTGGCTCTTGCTTTATTTGTGGTTGTCTGCGCCTCTCAGCCTCTTGTTCCATCTACAACCGAAGAAGTAATCTGATTGTCTTAAAAGAGACTAAAACACTAATTTGCTTTTTGCTTTAAAATATTTTTTGTAAGCCGGGCGTGGTGGGGATTATATATATATATATCACCTTTATTTTTCGTATACCTAGACCCCTGTGCATGCAAGCTACACTCCCAGTCCTTTTTTTTTTTTTTTTTTTTTTTGTGGTACTGGGAGTAGAACCCAAAGGCTTTCTACCTCTGGGCTATACTCCCAGACTTATATTTTATTTGGAAACAGGGTCTCACTAAGTTGCTGAGGCTTAAGTAGCTGAGGCTGGCTTAAAACCTGTCTCAGCCTCCCAAGCGCAGGAATTACAACCGTGCGCTACCACACCTGGCTTCCCAGTCCTATTTTATTCCCATTTTGAAACAGGGTCAGCGGGACATGGTGGCACACACCAGTAATCCCAGTACTGGGAGGCAGAAATAAGAAATCACAGGTTCAAGGACAACTGTAGAGGCAAGTAGTGAGAACCTCACATAGTACCAAGTCCTGGGTGCAATCTCTAGCACCCAAACAAACACAAAACAAACATGATTTTGTTAGGTTGGTAAGAATCTCACTATTTGCTAAAGGTATCCTCGAACTTGTATTTGTACTGTCTCAGCCTCCCAAGTACTGTGGCTACCTTTATTCCTTTTAATGAGGACATGAACACTGCTTCCTTCTATATAACCAAAAAGCTGAAAAAAATCATAAAAGGATCAAAGTTCAAGGACAGCCTCAACAAGCAGTGAGACTCTCAATAACCTAGCAAGATCTTGTTACAAAATAAAATAAAACAGGGCTGGGAGTATAGTTCAGAGGTAGAATGCTCCTGAGTTTAATTTCCAGTACCACAAGAAAAGAAAAAACAATATACAGAAAGGAGGATCGTACTTCGTGGACAGCCTCAGCTACTTAGTGAAGCCCTTTGCAACTCAGTGAGACCCTGTTTCAATATAAAGATATAAAGATTAAAAAATAGGTCTAAGGTGTAGCTCAAAGGTAGAATGCCCCTCTTCTATGCCAAGAACCAAAAAAAAAAAAAAAAAAAAAAAAAACATACTAGGAACTTTAATAGTTTTGTGGTATTGGGGATGGAACCCAGGGGGGAACATTTTACCTCCAAGCTACACCCCCAGCCATATTTTTTATTCTTTATTTCAAAGGGATCTGACTGAGTTGCAAAGGGCATAAGTAACTGAGGCTGTCCTCGAACCATTGTCCTCCTGTCTCTGTCTCCCAAATGCTGGGATTTGAAGCGTGCGCCACCACGCCCAGCTTGTACAATATATTTTTTAAATGAATTTAAACGATCTGGCTGTGACACCTGTCACCCCATTAACCGCCAGGGTTGATTCGGCTGATCTGGCTGGCTAAGCAGTGCCCCTTTCCTCCCTCACAGCTCCATATGTGTCCCTCCCGAAGCTGCGCGCTCAGTGGAAGAGGACAACCGTCCCCAGATACAGGAGGACCGTCTTTGGTCAAGGGTATACGAGTAGCTGCGCTCCCCTGCTAGAACCTCCAAACAAGCTCTCAAGGTCCAACTGTAGGAGAACATAGGGTAGTTAAGCTTCCAAGACTCCAGACACATCCAAATGAGGCGCTGCACATGGCAGTCTGCCTTTCTTAAAAACATAAAACATTATATATATAATATAAATATATAATATAAATATATATAAATATTTATATATATTTAAATAGTTTATAGGTGAGCATGTTGGAGCTGAGACATGAGGATCACAGGTTGGAGGCCAATCTCAGTAATTTAGTGAGACTCTACTTAAAATAAAAAAGCACTGAAGGAATAGATCAGAGGGCTCAAACCCCAGTATAAGAAAGAGAGAGAAGCCGGGCCTGGTGGTGGGTGCTTGTAATCCCACCACTTGGGAGGCTGAGAAAGGAGGCTCACATAGGTTCGAAGCCAGCCTCAGCTACTTATAGTGAGGCTTTCAGCATAGCCTGAAGGTAAAAAGGCCCTCAGTTCTACCCTCAGTACCACAAAAAAAAAAAAAAGAGAGAGACTAGATCACTAACTGCTTCCAGTTTTGTTTCATGTTTTCTGAACTGTCTGTATACTAACATTAAGTACCTACTTAACAAAATGTAACCATTTTACATTTAAAAACTATAAGGAATATGTTAGAAGAGAACATTTCTGTAGGCAAAAGCACTAAACAACTTAACATTACATTACATTCTTTTTTTGGTACTGGGGATCAAAACAGGGGCATTCTACTTCTAAGCTACACCCCCTGACTAGTTTTTCTTTATTTTGAAACAGGGTCTCATTAGGTAGCTAAGGCTACTTTCAAACCTGTGATCCTCCTGTCTCACCCTCCCAAGTACTGGGATTAAAAGCGTGCACCATCACGCCCGACACTATATTCTTAAACAAGATAGGGTATGTTCCTTTTTTAAATGACATGCTGTTGATTGAAATATATTTAATTAAGAGAAAAACTCAGCCGGGCGTAGTGGCACATGCTTGTAATCCCTGCACTTGGGAGGCTGACAGGAGGATCGCGCAGGTTCGAAGCCAGCCCCAGCTGGTTTAAGAGACCCTGTTTCCAAATAAAATAGGTCTGGGAGTATAGCCTGGAGGTAGAAGGCCCCTGGGTTCCATCCCCACTACCACAAAAATACAAAAGTCATTCAAGGTAAGTGCAAACTATAAGGAGGGGATGTTTCTAGCCAAGTTTCATTAAAAGACGGTTGCCAAAGCCAAAGTAATTGATTTGTAAAATGTTGCTTAATCTTAGTTGTAAGACATTTAGAACAAAGGTGTCAATCAATTAATACTGATGATTCTTTGTTTGGGTGGTACTGGGGTTCCTGGAAGCCCTTCTCCCTTCGGGCTATACTCCCAGATCTAATATATATATATATATATATTCGAACCTTCATTATCCTCCTGTCTCCGCCTCCCAAGCGCGGGGATTACAAGCAGGCGACACCACGCCTGGCAATATTAATGATTTTTGTTCATTAAAAAGTAACAATAACCACAAGATAGCAAGTTCCATGAAGCACACTGTGTATTCCCCTTAACTATAGATTTATCAGAGCTGGCTTCAAAAATGACATGACAATCTCAAAGACATTGCAGATATTACCCTCTGGAGCTCTGCATCTGGATCTGGGTGTCCTTCTGCCAAAAGACGCTGCCGAATTTCTTCCAGCTCTTCCTTTTCTCTTTTCCTATCTCGTTCATCTGCTTCCATCTCCTTTTCCCTATCACGCAACCTTTTCTGAAGAGCACTTCCCCTGCAAAAATCAGAAGGCTTACTTAACATGTACACCATCACCTATTCCATAGCATGTCTCCAACTGTACCTCTGTCCACTACTAAAGACTCCATGCTAAGTGTTCTGTCTCTGCAAAATATTCAATCATGTGCTCTCTCCCCAAGTTTAAATAGTGAGCCAGGCTTGGTGGTGCACGCTTGTAATCTCAGCATTCTAGAGCCGGAGACCGGAGGATGGTGGTTTGAGAACAGCCTCACCTACTTAATGAGGCCCTTTGCAACTCAGTTAAGACTCTGTTTCAAAAAATAAAAAGACTAAAAAATAGGCCTGGGGGTGTGGCTCAGAGGTACAATGCCCCTGGGTTTCATGCCTGGTACCACCAAAAAAAAAAAAAAAAAGTAAATAATAAAAAAAAATAGGGCTGGGGAGAATGAATAAGGCTGCGACTGTAGCTCAGAAACAGAATGACCCTAGGTCCAACCCCCAGCACCACACATATACACAAATCTTCAAGTATGAGTACATAAAACAAAGGTTTCTTACCTATAATATTTGGGATCATCTCTGTCATCATCATAATCTTCTAAGAATTCTTTTAATCGTTTAGCCTCTTTAGCCTTTGCAGAAATGAAGAAAAATATTGTGCAAAATTAACATAAGAGCCACTCAGGTTACCTACTTCCTCTTTACTGGTAATAATTTTTTATCCATCCCACATTAAATCTTATAGTTCCTATACACTTCATGTATTAGGTATTTATCACATTAGACATTCTTTTATCTATAGAACAATGTAGCAGTAGGACTTATAGTGAAATGAAAACCACACACATTTATGTTATAGTAATATGCATACTGAATACATCTTCAAAATATAATACTCATTCTCCAATGAAACCTACCATACTCAGAAAACAAAATTACCGTACTAAACTTATTTGAAAAATCACTGCCATCAGATATCAGCAGTAGCATCATTTTTTAATAAAACGCAGGATTAAAATTTTAAATCATAATCATGCATATCTATTTTTTTCTATGATAGTGGGGATGGAACCCAGAGGCCTTCTACCTCTGGACTATACTCCCAGACCTAGTTTATGTTTTATTTGGAAACAAGGTCTAAGTTGCTGAGAACCTCACTAAGTAGCTGAGGTTGGCTTTGAACCTGTGCAATCCCCCTGTCTCAGCCTCTCAAGTGCTGGGATTACAAGTGTGAGCCACCACGCCATGCTAATGTCTTAGTTTTAATGGAAATAATTTTCCCCACCCAGAAATTTCTGTCTACCTAACTTAAAATTGACAGTAAACCAACCATGATAGTACATGAATCGATTAGTTTCAGAATTCCAATACAACTATTATATGTAATTATATTGTCTATTTTATGTTATATATATTATCTCCATGTATTTGTTATGTATAACCACTATTACTCCAACTATTTATCAATATACAAAGCAGACGATGGTTTTTGGCTTAAACTGTGCTGTGTGTGTGTGTGTGTGTTGTGTGTGCATGCGCGCACTATGGATTGAACTCAGGGACACTTCCACTTCCAAGAGACACCCCCACACTTATTTATTTTGAAACAGGGTCTTGCTAAGTTGCTGACAGCCTCATTAAGTTGCAGGCTGGCATTAAAACTGTGATCCTCCTGACTTAGCCTATCAAGTACTAGGATAACAACAGGCCTGTACTATTCCTGGCTTACAGTAAATTTGTAACACATTTCATCCTCTTCAAATACTACTTCTTTTTTTAATACTTCCCCAGTCTAACCATATATGCATGAACAATCTCTCCCATAGGCAAAATGAGTATTCTCCCAGTACTTCCAAGATACTGTGAAGGCATTTTTCACACACCTCAAACGCTAATACACAGGCCTCACAGTAGCTGCTTACATAACACTACTCACTTGTTTCAAAATTAGATCATTAGTGATTTGGATATACCCAGTACCTAGAAAGAAGGCTGGGATATGCTGTACACTCGGAATGTGTCAAATCAATGAATGGATATGTCTGGTGACAATAGCAATTGCAGTATTTACATGCCTCTTAAGTACTAAACTGAAGGAAAGCCCTTAAGGTAATAGTAAAATAGAAACTGTTTACTACTATTGAGAAGATAGAGTACTTTTACTTCATATACTGTGTTACATAAACAAGTAATTGTTTATTAATTGTTAATTACTTGTTTATGTAATTGGATACTTTCAGGCTCACAAAAAGAAGCATTTTTTTTAGGTTTCAAATTTACTTATATAAGAAGCAGATTTTAAGAAGTCTTTTCTGCAATATTGTCAATGGCATTTTGTCAACCTAATGAATTCTATGTCTTACTATGCTATTCTCTTCCTAGTTAATAATAGAAGGAAAAAAGATAAGATATCCTAAAGAGGGAGAATTAATGCCATTTTAACCTAAAAGTAAAGTTTTTACTTTTGTGTGTATGTGTGTGTGTGTGTGTGTGGTACTAGGGATTGAACTCAGAGGTATTCTACCTTTAAGCTGTATCTCCAGTCTGGTTTTATTTCTTATTTGGAAAAAATGTCTTGCTAGGTTGGTGAAAAGTCTCACTGATTTGCTGAGGCTGTCCTCAAACCTTGCAACTCTCCTGTGTCTCAGCCTCCCAAGTACTGGGATTATAGGTGTGCACTACCATGCCCAGCTTTAAAATTGTATTTATTAGCTGGGTATGGTAGCACACACTTGTAATCCCAGTGCTTGGGAGGCTGAGACAGGAAGATCGCACAGGTTCAAAGTCAGCCTCGGCTACTTAGTGAGGCTCTCAGCAACTTAGTGGGACCCTGTTTCCAAATAAAGTATAAAATAGGTCTGGGAGTATAGCCCGGAGGTAGAAAAGCCCCTGGGTTCTACCCCTAGTACCACCAAAAAATAAATAATTAAATAAAATTGTTTTATTTATTTATTTTTGTGGTACCAGGGATGGAATCCAGAGGCACTGTAGCTCTGAGCTACACCCCCCAGTCCTATTTTTTAGTCTTTTTATTTTTTGAAACAGGGTTTCACTGAGTTGCGAAGGGGCTCGCTAAGTAGTTGAGGCTGTCTGTGAACTGTGACTCTCTGGTGTCCGCCTCCTGAATATTGGTATTACAGGTGAGCTCCATCGTGCCCGGCTCTAAAATTGTTTTTAAATAAGTCTATGTATGACATCAGAGGATCTTACATCCGGAAAACCCATGGTATCTATCTAGTTGCTGCATGCACCCTTTTGGTTACTTACAAAAATTCTATGTCTCATGTTCAAAAGCTATTTGAAGAAGATTTCTAACTTCAGAGTGAAGTTTTTGGATGAATTATCTCCAAACTGGAGATAAAGAAAATTCCATATTCTGGCAAAGACAGAACACATGGAACATACCACTAAAGCAAATACTATGATAAAATAACCATTTTATCAGTTTACTTAGTAACGATGCCAATTGTTTTATACTGTTAAAGTTTACCAACTGCTTTTTCTGGTACAGTAAATACAACAAGCAAAATTCATCATGTAATCAAAGGATATGGTAGTGTAAAGAAATATCAAAGAACGTTATATATGAAAACAATATTTACAGGAAATTTTTTTTTTACTAAATCATTTGCTTTATCTGTTTTGTACCAATTAAACAATTTTACAGTCATAATCAAAGAATGATCTATAACTTCTAAGTTTATATTATTTTGATAGATTTACTTTGATAATATGAAAATATAATTTTCCTTATGGGCAGCAAAAATTTGAAAGCTAGGAATAAAGACTCATACTGAAATTGTCTGAGAGTTACTTGAAATACATAAAAATTAAGAACTGAGAAGCCTGTACATTTCAGTTATAGTTACTTCTCAGCAGTAAAATTCTAACTGCTCTTTACCTGAAAATCACTTATTTTTAATCTAGAGTCTTACCATTTCTCTTCTCCTTTCTTCTTCTCTTTCAGCCTCCTTCTCATATTCTCGGGTTTTCTTCCGTTCTCTGATTTCCCAATTCTTAAGGCGCTAAAAAAGACATTGTCAAAGCTTTAAAAGTTTATACAAGGGCCAGGTGTGGTGGTGCACACTGTAATCCCGGCATTTGGGAGGCTGAAAGAGGAGGATTAAAGTTCACGAACAGCCTCAGCTACTTAGTGAGGTCCTTTGCCAACTCAGTGAGACCCTGTTTCAAAGTAAAGAATTAAAAAATAGGGTTGAGGGTGTAGCTCGGAGGTAGCATGCCCCTGGGTTCTTAAAAAAAAAGTTTATATAAGTCGGATGTGATGGTTTATGTCTGTAATCCCTGAACTTGGGAGGCTGAGACAGGAGGACCAGAGGTTCAAGGACAGCCTCAGCAAGCAGTGAGGTCCACATCAACCTAGCAAGACAAAGTTTCCAAATAAGAAATAAAATTGGACTGGAGGGTGTAACTCGAAAGCAGAATACCTCTGGGTTTAATCACCAGCACCACAATAAATAAATAAAATTTATACAAAGGGTTCTACAAACTGTGAATAACCTATTAAGAATAACAAGCACTAAAAATAAAAGTGTAAAAAAAGTTAAAACAAGCAAAAACTGCCGGGTGTGGTGGCGCACGCTTGTAATCCCCGCACTTGGGAGGCATAGACAAGGAGGATCGTGCAGGTTCAAAGCCATCTGCGCTGGCTTAAGAGACCCTGTTTCCAAAAATAAAAAAAGTACAAAATAGGTCTGGGAGTATAGCCTGGAGGTAGAAGGGATTCCAGGAACCCCAGTACCACCAAAAACAAACAAAACAAAAACAAAAAAAAGCAAAAACTAATATTAGATGTGGAGAATTACTTTAAAAGGGGAGGGATGTGTGCATAGTGGGTGATACTTGTAATCCATGCTAATCTTGTAACTGAAATAGGATGATGCTAAATTTAAGGCTAGGTTGAGTAATCTGTCTCAAAATAAAAATTTTCAAAAAGACTGACAGGTCAAGCTCAGGGATAGAGCACTTGCCTTGCATGCATGAGGCATGAATATGCGTGTTGCGCACACCCCCCCTTCAATTTACCTCTTGATAAGCAGCTTCTTTCTCTCGGAGCTTCCTTTCCAGTTTTCTTCGTTCATACGCGTCTTCCTCATCTTCTTCTCGGTCGCGTTTCTTGTCTTTCTCTCTTTCCCGCTCCCGCTCTCTCTCTCGTTCTCTTTCACGTTCCCGTTCTCGCTCTCTCTCCCGTTCTCGCTCTCTCTCTCTTTCCCGCTCCCGTTCCCTTTCACGGTCTCTGCTCTTTTCTCTATGTAAATAAAAGATTTTTAAAAAAAATCTGTCAGTCTATTTTATATTTTCCTTTAAGGACTAAGAGGAAAAAATACATTAGGAAATACTATGCATATCCACAAACCAGAACACAGTACTTAATTTTGCAGAATGTTAAACACCTCTATACTTATCACAGAGCTGGGAGGATCACAGGTTTGAGGCTAGCCTCAGCAACTTAGAGAGACGCTATTTCAAAACTGAAAAATAAGAGAGCTGGGTAAGCTGGGCATGTAGTGGCATGCTTATAAATCCTGTGCTTGGGAGGCTGAGACAGGAGAATCACAGGTTCAGAGCAGCTTAGTGAGAGGCTCTCGACACTTAGTGAGACCATTTCCAGATAAAAATATAAAATAGGCCTGAGGGTGTAGCCAGGAGGTAGAAGGCCCTTGGATTCCATTTTCAGTACCACAAAAAAAAAAAAAAAAAAAGAAAGAAAGAAAGAAAAGAAGAAAGGCCGGGTAATATGAAGCATTCCTGGGTTTAATCCCCAGTAACCACCAAATTAAAACTTAAAAACTCAAATATTTAATTCTGATACAAGTAAACTACAGAAAACATAAACAAATATATGTGTATATAGTATGATGTCAATTCTCTAATTAAACCTGTGTTCAGAAAGGGAAGGATTTTAATGTCCACTAAAGACTAAGAGCACTATGTTTCCAAATCTAACATGAGGTGTGACCCAAAGTGAACCATCTTCCCTCTGTACTCAGGCTGAAAGCTGAAATACAGTCATGAAAGTTTCAAAACTAGCTTGAGTAAGCTTTCTTCTCTTCCCTCCAAGTTTTCTCTTTGCTTTGTTGGGTTTTGTTCTAAATCCTAAAGAAGATGACTCATTAAATTAATTTTTTGGGGGTGGTACTGGGGCTTTTCTACCTCTGGGCTACACTCCTAGACTTATTTTATACTTTATTTGGAAACAGGGTCTAAGTTGTTGAGAGCCTCACTAAGTAGCTAAGGCTGGCTTTGAACCTGTGCGATCCTCCTGTCTCAGCCTCACAAACACTGGGATTACAAGCATGTGCCACCACATCCGAGCAAATGAATTCAAATAACTCAAAATTTTACAATGAACCATGAGAGAAATTATCAGAAGCCAGGAAGGTAAACTCTGGCAATCCAGTGGACTAAACACACACACTCAGAGAGGCTAAAAAGAATGCTGCTAGAGCTGACCTCCAAGTATGCAACTAGGAAAACTGCCCACTAACCCAAGGTGAGAGGGAACTGTGTCTCCCCAGAACAGAGTGGACAGTTGATGTGTTCTGGTTTACTTTAAAATGTGGCTTCATAGCAAAATTAGCCACATAGCTAGAAATTGTTACCCACGGCTCCCATGGCTACGGAAGTGCTCTTTTCATAACTGCAACAGCCCTACAAAGGAGTACAAAGTGGTTTTATTAAAGCTATCAGAAAGATTAACTCCTCTCTGCCTTTACCTTGATCGACTCCGATCTTTATTGCGATCTGAGCTCCGTTCTCGGTCCCGGTCCCGGTCTCTCTCTCGGTCCCGATCTCGATCTCTCTCCTTTGTCCGGTCACGGTCCCTATCCCGTTCTCGTTCCCGCTCCCGTTCCTTCTCCTTTTCTCGTTCACGTTCTCTTTCCCTTTCTCGTTCCCGTTCTCGCCTTTCTCGTTCCCTTTCACGCTCCCTCTCTCTTTCTCTCCGTTCTTTCTCAATTTCCTGTCTTTCTTTTTCCTTTTTGCCTTTCTCTTCTTCCAGTTTCTAGAAACCAATAAAAGTACTTTTAGAGTTAACTCTGTAGCTCCAGTATTCTGATTTTTCCCAGCGCAATGCCCAATATTGGGAACAAAAACATCAAACCACTGACACTTCAATATTAAATATTTGTGGTTTTACTTCACAAATTAAACTGAAGCAATCACAAGACTAGATTTCGTGCAAAACCATACACTCTACACAGACCAGGAATCTCCAATCTTGGATGCTGAGAGACCTTGTGAGGTGTGGCTGTCCACTCAATGACTATATAATAACTAAAATGACCATGAGAAATGTGGTGGTTCATAATAATTCCTAGAAATACCATCACTTGGCTAAAAAATAAATTCTGCTAATTTTGAGTAACTATAAGTCACTAGGACTATTGATGCTAATTATAACCCTAGACTTTTCCATTACTTAAAGATTACTAGTCGAAGGTTTAAAAGAAGAGGTAAGTCGAATCATTGGAATGCAAATAATATTCTGCTCTCTGGTTTGCCCACCCTCTAAAAGACAAGCTAAATTCAGCCTTCTTATCTAAGGAAATATTTACTCCCTCCATTATAAAACAGATAGCCCACCAAATACAAAAACTTTGAAAATCAGTCGCTTCAAGCAAAATGTACATAATTAATGTTTTTACTTAAAATATTTTATAACAATACATATGCCAATATGCCTGTAAGACAATAAAATATATTTACAATGATAAATCCATCCTGAAAGGAATGATTGTGCATTAACTTACAGATGTTGTGCTAGGACATGGATCGCCAACACTGGATTAACCTTGCCTACAAGCTATGTTTCTGGGAGGAAGAGCAAGTACATGGTTCACAAATAAACCAAATAACAAAGGCAGACCAAGTTTGTACCCTGAAAGATTACTAGTGTACCATAGGTTTCTACACAAACTCAGAAGGAAAAAGAAAAAAAAAAAAAAACTAAACAGGTAAAAACAAAACACATTTATCCCTTGGTTCCATGTTTAGTTTCACCAAAATCAAATTTAAACTGCAACAATAAAATGTGCATTTTTCTTTTCTCAGTCATGTAAAGCATTTAAAACAACTTTAAAAAGCAGTCTTACCTGTGAGATACTCTTTTTCCTCTTCCCATGGATCAGAGAACTTATAGAGGATTATGAAAGAAAAGCTAATGTATGACAGAACGAAATATATTCAGTTGCTGCGCCACTCTGAATGGAAGCAGAGTGCAGGCAGAGCCAATACTGAATATACTGAAATTACAAAGGGAAGAGATAAGAAATGGCAGAAAATAGGACAGAAACGGAAAGCATTAAGGTGGCAAAATTGTATTTCTGAAGAGTTCTATCGAAATATAAAGATTTATATGGAAAAACAAGACTAGACTACTTAAAACTTACCTCAATGTCATTCACTTAAAAAGAAATGTCTTTCTCACACAGTAGATACTTACAGATTATTTTAGCTGTTCCAATATTAATTTTTTGTGTAATAACTCAGTTTGTATTTCTGATTATTCATTGTGCTATTTTTACTACATAAATGATTTGAGAATTAATTTCAAAAGTTTGATTTCAAAGTAAATGAAATTAAGTGAATCTAGAATACATTAAATGTTTCTAAAAATGTGTATGTGTGTGTGTATGTAAGAAGATATAGTATATGTAGTAAGTGTTTGTATTTATTTTAAAGACTAGAAAAAGAGGAAGAGATGAGCCTAATAAGAAGTAAGAAATAATGAAAAGGACAGATTCTTAAAAAATTGTAAATCTTACCTTATTCTCTCTTCAGACTCATCCGTGCTGTAAATGGACGCCCCCTGCCACGCTGATACCCTGACAGTCCGTGGTTATTTAATAAACTCATATCAAAACATGCAAAGGTTCACTGAGCTCATTTCTTGTTACTAAAGTTTCAATTCCCCTCTTTAACCACACCACCCAATAAAAACTGTTTTAGATTTCTTTTTATTTTTAAAACACATTTTGGAAATTCTAACATTCCCCCTGTAAAATACTAAGGCAGTAAAATGCCTGACAGATTGTTAAACTCTACAGCAAGTTGAAGGAATTTTTTTGAAACAAGGATTCTGCATAATTTATACAACAAGGCTCAAGAAATAAAAACAAAAAGGGGTAAACCACACACACAACTGTATACCATTTTTAAGCTTACTCAGTCCTGAATTTCAGTACTGAACCTAACTGGATATATTCCTCTAAAATAAATTCCCAGAGACCACCATTTTAACTCTCAAAATTTTGGGAGAGTTGTATTTGTGCTTTCAAATAGATATATTTCCTGAAAAAGCACTGTGTAGGTGAGCTATGGCCTGATACCTGGACAGAAAATGTTCAGCAACATTGATTCATGTCATTAATTGTCAACTTGGAATATTAAAAGAAATGAGAAAACTTAAAAACTGAAAAAGGAGAAAATGATGACTTAAAATTTCACTGGGTTAAAGATCTCTTGGTCTATGAGTGAGGACCAGTAATAACTTATTACCTCTAACATCAAAATACATTTCATGCAGTGTTCACATTTCACCATCCGTAAGCATCACCTTCAACACCAGCGAACATTCACAGATGCACTGTTATTGAGAGAAGCTTTAAATAGGCAAAACTCGTGAGTGGGATTTACTACGCAAAATACCCATTTCCAAGCCAGTTACCCCTTTGCATATTTTTCTGAGGGGGCATCCATAAATATAATAAAAAACAGAAGCTCATACTTACATCCTATTCCTTGTTACTTTCCAAGCTGAGTTTCATCTTGCATTAGTCACCATATGATCTCTATCATAATGGTGGGGGTCAATGAATAGATTAGCTTTATGGGAATTTACAGTTCTTCCATGCATCTAAAATTTGGTACGTCTGGTAACCACTGATCTACTTTTAAAAAATCTCCCCCACTCTACTTAAATCTACACAAATATAAATCTTAAATTTTAATCTCTGCTCTAAAGAAAGGTTTTCCTAAGACTTAAAGAAACTGCCCCCAGAAATACACTACACTAAATGTATGTTATCCTGCTGCCCCCTTTGAATCTAGTTGAAATCTAACCTTGATGTTTATGTTGAAATCTAAAAATTAGCTTTTATTCATATTAAAGTGAGGTGACTGCACAGTCAGTAAATGAAAAAAAAAAATTAAGCGCAATATGTCAAGGTCCACTTTACTATGGTACTAGTCTTCTGTTTCTTTTTTCTACCTATCAATTAATCCTATAAAAAGCATTTAAAAAATATTCTAATGTAATGTTGATTTTCTTGTCTGTTTGCTTTGGATTCTGTAAAAAGTCTAGATTGGTATCAAATGAAAAAAGCAAGAATACTACCTTGTGTGTATCTCTGAATTTGCTGATCTCTCGGGATATTAGGTCTCTTTTGTCCTCTTCCATTTCTATGGCATTTATATCCTCCTAAAAGACAAGGAAAACAGAGGTAATAAAGTTAAATCTACATCAATATATAAAATTAAAGGTTAGATTACTTTGTACAAGTCTAAACATACTGACTAAATAAAAACATCTACAGCAATAAATCTAATATTCTAAATTCAAACAATAAAAAAAAATCAGACATGAGAATCACAAATCAGGCAATTACCATTAAACACAGGTATTGTCAAAACCTATGACTTAAACGAACCTTAGTGATCAGTGGATAAGGAATCAGTGGGGCCACTGGAAATCTGCGAAAAATCTGCGGAAAAATCCAGAATGATTTTTAAACAACAGAGTCCACACTACTCTGCAATTCAATGTCCTATACATTTAGACTGTTGATAATATAGTACTTGCAATATATACTTAATTTCTTAATTTGCTTAGTAAAAATGACTTTGTTCTCTTTACTATCTCCCAGTATCACTTCTCCCCCCAATACCAATAAACAATGGAATAAGGTCTCATAGCAGCAGGGCTTTCTCTGCAATCTTCTCTAATATAATTGATCTATAAATCTCCCACAAATGGCACAATTTCTTTAATCCTCTCCAATTATTTCTTCATTTCTTTTATGAACACATGAAGAATAAGCCAAGTAATGAAAATGCATTTGACCACAAAGGAAACTGAAGATGGCCAAAAAGAGCACTGAAATCCACAATAATACGAACGGTCACTACCCCTTAATAACGTATCATACACGTATTACATTTTTATGGTATATATACAATTCATGCAATATTTTCAGTATTTTTAAATGCTGTTCATAATTTCTCTAAATTCACTGAAAAGAAATGAATGTTAAGAGGGAGGCTGAGACAGAAAGATCGTGGTTCACAGACAGCCTCAGCTACTTGTAATGCCCTTTGCAACTCAGTGAGACCCTCTTTCAAAATAAAGGAAAAAAATATGGCGGGGATATGGCTCAGAAGTAGAATACCCCTGGGTTCCGCCCCAGCACAGCAAAATAAATAAATAAATAAATAAAATTCTAAAATTAAAAAAATCCTAGTCATTCTATTCTCCCTTACAAGTTAGCCTTCAATGGGCTGGGCGTGGTGGCGCATGCTTATAATCCCCACGCTTGGGAGGCAAAGACAGGAGGATCGCTGGTTCGGAGCCAGCCTTGCGGGCTTAAGAGATCCTATTTCCAAATTTAAAAAAATATACAAAATAGGTCTGGGAGTATAGCCCGGAGGTAGAAGGGCTTCCAGGAACCCCAGTACCACCAAAAAAAGAAAAAAAAAAAAGCCTGCAATGAAAGTATAAGAGTAACATCTTAAAATAAATTGTATAAATGACTCTGTGTTGTCTGAACACATACGTCGTCCTTCTTTTCCTTCTTCTTCTTCCTTGGGTGAGAGTCAGATTCCTGTGATGGGGCATTTAGCTCACTGGAGTATTCACGTATTAAAACTTCAATGGCCCCTTTAATCATTTGATCTCTTCTCTTCGTTTCTTCATCTAAGGCTTCTTCATCTTCATTAGTGACAGTTTCTGGCCTGGCATTCTTTAAAGACAAGATAAATTCAGGCAGAAGAAAAGTCAAAATAGAAAATGAAAATCACCATTAAGAGTTAACAAACATGCTATCTACGAAACATCTCCTTGGTTCCATTAAAAAGTTGATTTTACTGACAGCTACCATGCCAAATAAGTAACACCATGAATATTTAACAAACAAAACACTAGACAGTTATATGTACAAAACAACAAAATGCACCAGCAGAGAGGTAAGGGACTAAAATGCTATCTTTTCTCCCTCTCCTTCTACAATTTATAATGCAACTAACTGTATGGACGACACAAGCCTTCTTCCTCGTGATTTACATGTGTAACATATAAAATAACACAATTCATATAATGCTTCTCATAAGCAATTACTTATTTAGACTACTAAAAATCATTTAAGAAAAAGGGCCGAATTGTTAATTCTATATCCTATGGAAGAAAACCAACTGTCTTCTAATGCACTACCACTCGTGTTTAATTTGAAGTTCCTGGATTAGAAACTTAATCCAGTTAAAATATCAAAATTTATAGGACCATGTGAAAACACTGGGTAGTTTCCAGTTACTCTCTACTCAGACCATGGAAGATTTAAAGGTATGACAAAGTAACAGAATAAACATAAAAAAGTGAACATGTACAAAACATTTTTTCTAATTTAAAACCAGATGTATATACTCTAAAATATCATCAACTTACTTGACAAATATATACTGTGCACACATTCAGATACCCTCTTCTATATAAATACCTGGCTCTTTGGCACAATGCATGAAATTCTACTCAAGGTAAGTTTCCTGGGCATGTGCTTATTTAACAGTAACCTGGTAGTGATTTAATTCAACCAACACCATTCTAAAAGTTATTTCTGATGGATATTCAACTAACATTTATTTCTTAATTGGATGAATAAATTCTTATTCAGAGTATACTGTGCGAAAGATTATTGTAAGAGGGCATAAAACTAAAAATCAAGAAAATATTGCCCTCAACCACATACTACTAGAGACTAAGAAAAGGATATAATGCAGTTAATGTCAAAAAGGTATCATGTGGTATAATAAAACTACCCACTCTAAAGCCAGGCATGCGTGGCATACACTTGCAATCACAGTACTTGGGAGGCTGAGTGAAGCCTTCTACAATTTAGTAAGACCCATTTTCAAAATAAAGAATAAAGCCAGATGTGGTAGCGTACTCTTTTTTTTTTTTAACTTGATTATTACTATTTTTTGTGGGTCTGGGGATGGAACCCAGGGGTATTCGACCTCAGAACTATACCCCCGCCCTATTTTTATTTTTATTTTTTTCTGGTACTGGGGTTCCTGGAAGCCCTTCTACCTCTGGGCTACACTCCCAGACCTATTTTATATTTTTTATTTAGAAACAAGGTCTCTTAAGCCAGCGTGGCTGGCTTCAAACCCGCGCGATTCTCCCGTCTCTGCCTCCCAAGCGTGGGGATTACAAGTGTGCGCCACCACGCCCGGCTTAGCGTACTCTTCTAATCCCAGCATTTGGGAGGCAGAGACAGAGGTTTGTGAACAGTCTCAACTACTTAGTGAGACCCTTTGAAAGTCAGTGAGGCCTTGTTTCAAAGTAAAGAATAAAAAACAGAGCTGGTGGGAGCTCAGAGGTAGAATGCCCCGGGTTCCATCCCAAGTACCACAAAAAAATAAAAAATAGGGCTGGAGGGTATAGCTCAAAAGTTGAATGCCCTTGGGTTCAATCCCCAGTACCACAAAATAAATAATAATAAATAAAACTACCCACGCTAAATAGTTTACTCTCAAACATGCCTCTTCAATATTCTTCTGGCCCTATTTTCTAGTTGGTGTCTTAAAGATAAAATGCTTTACAAAGCACTATAATTAAACTATTAAAATTATTTATCAACAATAACTTTATTTTAAATCAGTAATAAAAGCTGAGTGTGGTGGTACATGCTTGTAACCCCAGTACTTGGGAAGTTAAAATAGGAGAATTGCAGGTTCAAAGCCAGTCTCAGCAACTTAGTGAGATTCTCAGTAACCTAGTGAGACCCTGTTTAGAGGTAGAATACTTATAAATTCAATCCCCAGTACCAAAAAAAGAGACAGAGAGGGCATGCACATAAGAGTCATTTAACCGTGTTTGCCCTTCTGCCCCAAAGCCTGAAAAAATTAGCAATGGTTTTCAATGTCTTATTTGCCTATCACCTACTTAATTTGCCATTTTATTTCTGGCTTTTGTCTTTTTTTTTTTTCTTTTTCTGAGGCTGTTTGAGGACAGCATCAGCAATGTAGCAAGATGCTGTTTCAAAGAGAAATATTTAAAAAGGCTGGGAGCCAAACGTAGTGGCGCACGCTTGTAATCCCAGAATTCCGGAGGCTGAGACCAGAGGTTTGTGGACAGCCTCCGCTACTTAGTGAGGCCCTCTGCAACTCAGTGAGACCCGGTTTCAAAATAAAGAATAAAAAAATAGGGCAGGGGGTGTAGCTCAGAGGTCAAATGCCCTGGGGTTCCATCCCCAGACACCCCCCCACACACACACACACACAAAAGAGAGAGGGATAGCTACAAAGTAGAATGGCCCTGGGTTTAATCACTAAACACACACACACGCGCACGTACCAATCCTACACACTTCTAATCCCGGCATTTGGGAGGCTGAGACCAGAGGATTGTGGTTCAGGGACAGCCTCAACTACTTAGTGAGGCCCTCCGCAACTTAGTGAGACCCTGTTTCAAAATAAAGAATAAAAATAGGGCAGGGTGTAGCTCCAAGGTCAAATACCCCTAGGGACCATTTCCAGACCCCCCCCCAAAAAAAAGAGCTGGGGTCCAGGTGTGGTGACACATGCTTGTAATCCCAGTATTTGGGAGGCAGAGACCAGAGGATCAGCATTCCCGGAGAGCCTCAGCTACTTAGTAAGGCCCTTTGCAACTCAGTGAGACCCTGTTTAAAAAAATAAAAAGACTAAGCCGGGCTTCGTGGTGCACTTTTCTAATCCCAGCGCTTGAGAGGCAGAGACAGAATCGCACAGGTTCAAAGCCTGCCTGAGCAACTTAGGCTCTCAGCAACTTACTGAGATCCTGTTTCCAAAATAAAGTATAAAATAGGTTTGGAGGTATAGCCCGGAAGTAGAAAAAGCCCCTGGGTTCCACCCCCAGTA
This sequence comes from Muscardinus avellanarius, assembly GCF_963383645.1. Lineage (NCBI taxonomy): Eukaryota > Metazoa > Chordata > Mammalia > Rodentia > Gliridae > Muscardinus > Muscardinus avellanarius. The sequence goes on along the minus strand of NC_137798.1, from coordinate 77,648,624 downwards.
CCACAATAAATAAATAAATAAATAAATAAATAAATAAATAAATAAATAAATAAGACAGATATACAGAGAGATAGACAGACAGACAGATAGACAATAGAGCTGGGGTTGTAGCCCAGAGGTAGAATGCTCCTGGGTTCTATCCCTAATACCACCATTAAAAAAAATTATCCCTAAAACCACCATTAAAAAAAAATAAACTTAGGATGCAATCTTCTTTTTATGAAAGAAAAACTTCTATGTTCCAAATGCAATTACATTTATCCACAGAAATGTTTACAAGAATGTTACTATTTTTAATGATGGGTACAGGTGGTATTTGTGTGGTGGCCCATGCTTGTAATCCTAGCATTTGATAGGCTCATGGTTTGCAGACAGCCTCAGTTACATAGTGAGGTCCTTTGCAACTCAGTGAGAACCTATTTCAAAATAATGAATAAAAAATAGGGCTGGCAGAATGCCCCTGGGTTCCATCCCCAGTACCGCAAAGAAAAGTAAAGAAAAAGAACATCAATGTTTTTTATAGAGGAGAAAAACAAATTATTTTTATCCTGAAAAATAATGAAAGCTTAATGAGAGCAAAAGTTTGTTTTACTATTGTTTTCAGTGAAAGAGGAAGACAATAATAAATATATTTTGGATCTATTCAGCTTAAGGTGCCTAAGAGGCAATATAAACTCAGGTATAAGCTTTGTATTGCTTTGTTAAGAGATAATAATGTATACATCATAATGCAACACAGAAAAATTTTCTTTAGTTTTAAAATAACTTCAATAAAACAGAGCTTTAAGATTTATTTTCATTCACTTTAGAATCTGTGTACTTCTAAGATATAGAGCAACTAATAAAATCGTGTAGGTTGAAATATATTTTGTACTTACTTACAAAGCTGCCTTAATGAATTAGCTCTGTACCAGTGTATTCTCTGGCAATTTAACCTTGTCCAGCCTCCCTTACTACCTTCATCCCAACCTGGAACAAGCAAACCAACAGTCATCCACCCACTGTGGGTAGATAAAACACTTAAAATAACTACAAGTCACAGAATACCCTCCTGCATTAGACCACAAGCACATCACTATGATGATGATGCTCATTTATAATAGGAAGCTATTTAGTAGCTCAGCTTGCTTAGAAAAGTTAACACTACAGAAAACATACCCCATTAGAGGCTTTCTTTTTTGCTTTCCATTCATCTAGCTGTGCCTTTGTCTTTGCATCGACTTTAACAAGTAACTTCTTCTCTCCAATCTGCAGGTCATGCAGTAATCTGAGTGCACGGAGGGTAGATTCAGGCTCCTTATACTCACAGAATCCAAAGGCTGGCAAGAGATGTATAGAGTCAATGAGTTACCAATGCAATTATAAAAGATGAAGAAACTTCACAGAAAACCAAAATTATTAGAGACCAAATGGTACATTAAGAGGATTACTTAAATCATCACTCTACTTCTGTCATTCAATTCCCCTGATAACCATTTCAGTTTTAGTACCCACAAATAATCAATAGGAAAAACTGTGAAAAATTAAAATCAGGAAAATTGCTACTTATTAGATGCTTTGATAAAGTATTTAGCAAGACAGTTCAGTTTAATAATTAAAATTATTATTAATCATTTTATTAATCCCTATACCTACAGTAGCCAACGGCGAAAATTATAACTGTTTCAAAGTAAAGCACTTTTGAATTCAGAGATGTTAAAGTATAAAAGTACTGACCTTTACCTGAGATACCAGTCTGTTTTGAACACATCTGTTTCATTTGATAACTAGTTGATTTCATTATTGTGTCTTTAAATCAAAGGTATTAAATTTAAAAATAGCAATTCAAAAAATGAAAGTAAAAGAACCTATGTATACAACTAATGACATAACACAGAAACTCTTCTGTGTTAATTTTAAAAAGCTAATGTGACAAGCCAGGCGTGGTGGTACAACCTTGCAATCCCAGCATTTGGAGGCTGAGACAGGAGGATCACAGTTCGCGGACGCCTCAGCTACTTAGTGAGGCCCTCTGCAACTCAGTGAGACCCTATCTCAAAATAAAGAATAAAAAGCCGGGCGTGGTGGTGCACGCTTGTAATCCCCACGCTTGGGAGGCTGAGACAGAAGGATCGCACAGGTTCAAAGCCAGCCTCAGCTACTTAGTGAGGTTCTCAGCAATTTAGTGACACCCTGTTTCCAAATAAACTATAAAATAGGGCTGGGAATATAGCCCAGAGGTAGAAAGCCTCTGGGTTCCACCCCCAGTACAACCAAAAGAAAAAAAAAGAATAAAAAATAGGGTAGGGGGTGTAGCTCGGAGGTCAAATGCCCCTGTTCCATCCCCAGACCTATACACATAAAAAAAGAAAATAAAAAAACAAAACAAACCCCACAAAAGTTAGAGTGAGCATTATCAACTACTTAGAATGTGACTTTGAAAATAATATCCTATTCTAAGTATCCAAAGCTCCTTAAAGAAATGTATAATTCCAACTATAGAGCAGAAGGTGACACATGCTTATAATTCCAGTACTTTGGAGGCTAAAACAAGAGGATGACTGGCGCCACTTGGTGAGGTTCTCCACAACGTACTGAGACCCTCTTTAAACTAAAAATAAAATAAAGCTGAGTGTATAGCTCAGAGACAGAATATCTCTGGATTTAATCCCAGAACCACCACCAAAAATAACCTATTTAAAAATTCTAGTCAAGCCGGGCATGGTGTAATCCCAGCATTTGGGAGGCCAAGACAGGAGGATTATGGTTCAAGGACAGCCGCAGCTACTTAGTGAGGCTCTTTAAAAGGCAGCAAGACCCTGTTTCAAAATAAAAAAATTAAAAATATAGGGCTGGGGGTGTAGCACAGAGGTATTTAGAATGCTCCTGGGTTACATCACCAGTACCGCAAAAAAATAAAAAAAATTTAAAAAATCTAGTCAAAGCAAGAAAGTGTTAAGGACGCCAAGCATACTTATTTGAGAAATAGAGTTAAAGCTATTTAACCTGGCTCTTCTCTATAAAGTATACCTCTTTCCAACTACTCAGGTGGCCAAGGAGTCCATAAGTTGGATGCCAGGTGTTTCCATCACCAAGAAAAATAATGTACATTCTGTTTTCATGAGTAACAAAAACTTTTTGATAATCTTTTCTCCTACATTTTTCCTACATCCAATTTTCCATCTTGATCACTATATCCTATTTTAAGACAAAAGAGATATAAAAAACTAGGTAAAAGCCAGGTGTGGTGCTCAGTGTGGCGCATGCTTTTAATGGAAGTACTTGGGACTAACACAGGAGGATGTAGGTACATGGCCAGCCTCAGCTACTTAGTGAGACACTGTTTCAAAATAAAGAATAAAAACCAGGGCTGAAGGTGTAGCTCAGAGATAGAATGTCCCTGGGTTCAATTCTCAGTACCAAAGAATGAGGGAAGGGGAAGGAGAGGGGGAAGAAAGAAGTCAGAGCCTAGAGAGATGGTATATTTCAATAATCCTGGTACTTAGAAAGGCTGAGACAAGAGGACAGTAAGTTCCTGGTAGCCAGGGCAATTTAGCCAGACACTGTGTTAAAATAAAAAGGTCTTTGGGTATAACTCCAGAATAGTGTGCTCTGACTTCAGAGAGTGGGGAATGAAGGGAGAAATAGCTAATCAGTAACCGTAGTTTTTTTCCTTTTTTTGGTACTGGAGATTGAAACAAAGGGCATTCTCTCTGGGTGCTACACACGCAACCCTTTTTATTTTGCATCAGGGTCTCACTAAGTTGCTGAGGGTCTCACTAATTACTAAGGCTGGCCTCCAATCTGTAATACTTATGTTTTAGCCTCCGAAGAACTGAGATTACTGGCATCTCCGATCATGCCCAGCTTCAGCTAATATCTTCTTCTGTCTGTGTGTAGCAGTAGCAGTTGTAGTAGCAGCAGCAACAACAACAGCAACAGGAGGGGAGGAAGGGAGGAGGAGGAGGAGGAGGAAGGGAGGAAGAGTGGGCACTGAACCATACCTCTGAGTTACACTCCAGACCTATTTTACTTTATTTTGAAAGAGGCTCTTGCTAGGTTAATGTGTGTATCCCCACCTTGCTAAGACTTTTCTTGAACCTGCGGATCCTCCTGTCTCTGTCTCCCAAGTACTGGTATTACAAGCATGCATCACTATGCCAAGCTTCCTATTTTATTTTTTCAGTTCAGAACAGGGTGTCACTAAGTTGCAAAGGACTTCTCGAAGTTGCTGGGGCTGGCCTCAAACCTGCAGGTCCTCCTGTCCCAGCCTCCCAAATATTGGGATTACAAGCAAGGGCCATCTTGCCAGGATCTTAATTGTCTTTAATCCTCTTCTAGTAAGAAATAGATAATGAAAGTAAAACATAAAAGTGACTTATGAGCCGGGTGTGGTGGCACACGCTTGTAATCCCTGAGCTTGGAAGGCTGAGATAGGAGGATGGCACAGATTCAAAGCCAGCCTTAGCTACTTAGGCTCACAGCAACTTAGTAAGACCCTGTTTCCAAATAAAGTATAAAACAGGTCTAGAAGTATAGCCTGGAGGTAGAAAAGCCCCTAGGTTCCACCCCCAGTACCACAAAAAAATTTTTTAAAAAGCGATTTATGCAAACAGGTAAAAATGATCTCAATATGGAAATATGACATACCTTGAAGTTTTCCTGAAGCACCTTGTACTCGTTTCCAGCTCAAAACCAAACCACATTTCTTATGAAGAAAAAAAAAACCAAGAAACATTAAATTAAATGCAAGTAAAACAATTTTATCTTCACTAGAAAAAAAAATACAAAGAATTAGGTTTCTTAAAATTCTTTCAATCGCCATGAACTTACATAAAATGCATAAGAAAACATTTAAACAAAAAATTCTTACTGATCTTTAAAAAAATTGTCTTCTCTCCCTTTTAATAAAATGAAAGGTATATAGCTGCACTTTCACAACTACCTATATGTTAAAATATGTCAACTATGCATATATATACACACACACATATACATATATAAGCCAGGTGTGGTGGTGCACGCTTATAATCCCTGAGCTTAGGAGGCTGAGACAGGAGGATCGCACAGGTTTGAAGCCAGCCTCAGCTACTTAGTAAGGCCCTAGAAACTTAGTGAGACCCTGCTTCCAAATAAAGTATAAAATATATCTGGGAGTATACCCCAGAGGTAGAAAAACCCTTGGGTTCCACCCCCAGTATCACCAAAAAAATAAACAAATAAATAAAAATAATAAAATAAAACCACAAAGTAAAGCCTGGCATGGTTATAAATGCCTGTAATCCCAGTACTTGGGAGGCTAGGACAGGAGGATCCCAGGTTTGAAGCCAGCCTCAGCAACTTAGTGAGGCTCTCAGTAACTTAGCAAGACTCTGTTTCCAAATAAAGAATAATAAATAAAGAATAACAACATACCTCTGGGGGTGTATAGCCCCAAAGCTGTATCCCAGGACCACCACCACCAAAAAAGAAAAACAAAACCCAAAAACTATATATTTAGGGTTTGGACACAACTCAGTGGCAAAGCTTTTGCCTTGCAAGCACAATGCTCTGAATTCAATTCCCATAATCAAAACACCCCCCTGGGGGGGGGGAGGAAGAAAAAAGAGAGAAAGCCAGCCTCAGCAACATGGTAAGTTAAAAAAAAAAAAAAAGGCTGAGGATGTAGTTCAGGGTAGAACGCCCCTCTGTTCAATTCCCAGTACCAAAAAATATGACTACATATTTACTTGGGAGGCTGAGACAGAAGGTTCATGGGCTTAGGGCCAGCAACTTAGTGAGACCCTGTTTCAAAATAAAAAATAAAACCGGGCCTGGTGGCGCACACTTGTAATCCCACTTGGGAGACAGGAAGATCGCACAGGGTCGAAGATAGTCTCAGCTACTTACTCAGTAGTGAGGCTCTCAACAACATAGTGAGAGCTGGGCGTGGTGGCGCACGCTTGTAATCCCAGCATTTAGGAGGCTAAGACCGGAGAATCGCAGTTCGCGGACAGCCTCAGCTACTTAAGCCCTCTGCAACTCACCCTGTTTCAAAAAAATTGGGCAGGGGGTGTAGCTCAGAGGTAGAATGCCTCTAGATTCGATCCCCAGACCCGCAAAAAAAAAAAAAGTAGTGAGACCCTGTTTCCAAATAAAATATAAAACAAGGTCTAGGAGCATAGCCTGGAGGTAGAAAGCCCATGGGTTTCATCCCTAGTACCACAAAATAAACAAACAAATAAATACAAAAAAAAAAATAAATAAAACTAGACTTAGTGGTGCATGCTTGTAATCCCAGTACTTGGGAGACTGAGACAGAAGAATTGCAGGTTCCTGAACAGCCTCAGCTACTTAATGAGGACCTACCTCTGTAACTTAGTAAGACTATTTCAAAATAAAGATTAAAAAATAGGGCAGAGGGTGTGGCTCGGAGGTAGAATGCCCCTGAGTTCAAATCCCAGTACTAAAACAAACAAACAAATAAACAGGGAGCTAGGTGTGAGGGCACACTAAAAGGCTGAAACAGAAGGATTAAAGGTTCAATGACACTTTCAGCACATAGCAAGACTCTCATCAACCTAGCAAAACCCTGTTTCCAAAAAATAAAAAGTGGGGATAGCCTAGGGGTATACGTTGGCCCTGGGTTCAATCCTTGGTACCACAAAAAGAAAATAAAATAGGGCTTTGGAATGTAGTCAAGAAGTAGAATATCACTGGGTTTAAGTCCCAGTACCACCAAAATAAGAAAAACTATCTATTAAGCAAGGTGTGATATAAGCGATTATAATCCCAGTACTTGAAATGCTGAGTAATCCAGAAGGATCACAGTGGTTCAAGACCAGCCTCGGCAAGTTATTAAATCTCAGCACCTAGTGAGACCATTTCAAAATAAATAATAAAGCTGGGCATGGTGGCGTACGCTTGTAATCCCAGCATTTAGGAGGCTGAGACAGAAGGATTGTGGTTCGCAGATAGCCTCAGCTACTTAGTGAGGCCTTCTGCAACTCAGTGAGACCCTGTTTCAAAATAAAGAATAAGCCAGCGTGATGGCGCACCCTTGTAATTCCCGCACTTGGGAGGCAGAGACGGGAGGATTGCGCAGGTTGGAAGCCAGCCTCACTGGCTTAAGAGACCTTGTTTCCAAAAAAAAAAAAAATAGGTCTGGGAGTATAGCCCAGAGGTAGAAGGGTTTCCAGGAACCTCAGTACCACAAAAAAAAAAAAAAAAAAAAGCCAAAACAACAACAACAACAACAAAAAAAAAACAAAATAAAGAATAAAAATAGGGCTGGGGATGAAGCTGGGAGGTAGGATGCTCCCCTAGGTTCAATCCCCAGCACCTCAAAAAAAAAAAAAAAAAGTAAGTAAATAAATAAATAAAAGGGCTGGGGATATAGCTCAGTAGAAAGCTCCTGTATTGAATCCTAGTACCACAAAAAAAGGGGGTACTGGTCAAGCCTACAGTACCAAAAATATAACTAGGTGTGACAATTAAATTCAACATAGCATCTTTCACTGGATCACAGAGTTAAAGCAGAAGAGAGTTACTGTGGCCATTACCGAAAGATTAAGAATTACATAGGAACTAATTAATATTCTATGAGCCTTAAATTTCTTTTTTGAAATGGAATCCCGCTGTTTTGCTCAGGCTGGTCTAAAACACATGAGCTCAGGTAATTCTGCCTCAGCCTCCCAAGTAGCTAAGACTTTAAGAATGTGCTACTGTTCTGGGTTAAATTTCTTAAGTGCGATAATAATGGCACTGTGATTATGTAGAAGTGTTCTTGCTAGTAGAAGCTACAAAAAGAATTCTGATGAAATATCATATCAGAACCCATCCCCAAATTATTGAAGAGGGTGTATGTATGGCAAAAATAAATGCATCAAAATGTATCCGTTGTACTACTTTTTTCTGCAAATTTAACTTTTTTCAAAATAAAATCTGAGAAAAAATAATCAAAGTACTTATTCTGCTATTCATTAACTATGAAATTTATAAAAAACTTTTTTTTTTGGGTGGTACTGGGGTGGAACCCAGAGGCTTTCTACTTCCGGGCTATACTCCCAGACACATTTTATACTTTATTTGGAAACAGGGTCTCACTAAGTTGCTGAGGCTGGCTTCGAACCGGCGCGATCCTCCTGTCTCAGCCTTCCAAGCGTGGGGATTACAAGTGTGCGCCACCAGGCCCGGCTTATAAAAAGCTCTTTAATGTAAAACAGTGTTTAACTTACAGCTAAGAGCTGTCGTATAAGCATGTCTGAAGCTTTCTCGGAAATGTTGCCAACAAAAACAGTAGTAGTGGGACCACAATTTTCATCATTTTCTTTAACCTTTAGACCTGGATGATCCTTCCTTGCTCCCAAATGCTTTCCAACCATGGACACAGTGGGTACTAACACCTAAGGTGAAGAAATGCAATAAAATTTTATCTGCTGATTAAATTTCCTATCACATTTCATGTAAGAATGGACAAAAGACAATTTTAAAGTAGTAAATATACAGCACATTATTAAAGCTTCTCTTCAATCTAAAGTTTTTAAAGCATTGGCATTTATTCATTAATACAAATTTATTCAGAAGTAAACATCTGTTATTACATTACCTTTTTAAAAACCTGAAAATGCAAAAAGGAATAAGTCATTTTGTGTTTTAGTTATTTTATGTTTTAAAACATAACTTTAAAATGTTTAAGACATTATAGGCCTTTTTAAATTTTCAAAAACATCTAGAAGTTTTTTCAACTATATTTTCAGTACCAGCATAAAAGCAAATTCTAATTATTCCTGCTAATCCTCAAACAGAATATCCCAGATCCTATAGCACTCCACTTATGATTTGCCCTTTAATTAGATTACATTCTGAGCTTATTTTCCCTTTATAACTTCCAACTTTGCCGAAGAAGGAACAGATCGTTTTACTTGACACACAACTCAGTAACTAAGACACATTCAATAATTACTGAATAAACTATGGTAAACTATTCCAAACTGTGAGTAGGTTCAAACCCCAATTTGACCTCTTCCTATCCTGAAATACAAGGAGGAGCACATGTCATTTGGAGGCTTTATAAAATAATCCAAGCCCGGCGTGGTGGCATACACTTGTAATCTTAGCATTCAGGAGGCTGAGACAGGAGGATTATGGTTCGCAGACAGCCTCAGCTACTTAGTGAGACCCTCCACAACTTAATGAGACCCTGTTTCAAAATAAAGAATAAAAAATAGGGCAGGGATTACAAGCATGCACCACCAGGCCCGGTGCTTCTATTTTTTATTTTGAAACAAGGTCTCACTAAATTGTGGAGGACCTCAATGAGTAGCCAAGGCAGTCCTTAAACCACACTCCTCTTGTCTCAGCCTCCTGAATGCTTGGATTATAAGCGTGTGCCACCACATCCAGCCTAAATAAGAAGGTTTGATGAATGTGGAGAATTAAAATTTAAGATACAAGAATGAAATTAACAATTCAGAAAAAGGTTTACAAAACTTTATGTATTAGGGAGAAAGAAGATAAAAATTGCTTGGAAAGGGCTAAAAATTAGAGGTTGGAAAGAATAGAAAGGTCATCAACACATTTCAAATTCAATTTATGTGAGGACCCTTCCTAAATTCCGTTTTTTTGTTTGTTTTTTTAAAGATCAGACAGATGACATCACTCTCCAATCTCTCAGGACCAAGATGAAATGAGAGAATGATGAAAAGATCAATGGAAGTCAGACGTGGTGGCACCCCAGTAATCCCAGTCCTTGGGAGGCTGAGAAAGGAGGATCCCAGGTTCAGAGTCAGCCTCAGCTACTTAATGAGGCCCTCCACAACTTAGTGAGACCATGTTTCAAAGTAAAGAATAAAAAGTAGGGCTGGGGATGTTGCTCAGGGATAGAATGCCCCTGAGTTCAATCCTCAGTTCTCCAGAAAGGGTGGGGGATGGGGGTAGGGGTGGGGATGGAATAAATCTATAGTGAGTTTAAGAAAAGTCTAAAGAGGAAGGAAAAAAAATCATAAAACTAGTTTAAGACAACTGCATACATGCATAGCTAAATAATGATAACCACGTGTGACAGAATATTCACGGATGCTGTCATTATTTTTTTAAATACTTAAAATTAACTATGTTTATCAAGTTTTTTTAGCTTTGAAAGCACTAGCACAACTGTAACTCCTAATTCCTCCTTTAAATTATACTTACAGTTGGCGCAGGAGCCATAATGCTCATTGGTACAGGAATCATTGGGGTCCCTAAGAAAAGAAAAAAAGGACAATGTGTCTATGCTATATAAGTATCAATATAAATGGCAATATAAGATAAAGGAAAACGAGATACTAATGAATGTCTTTATTTACAAAAATAATGATATCAGATTGGTTTATATATATCTATAACAAAAACTTATTCTGAAAGTAAAAAGCTATATATACTTTTGCTTTAAAAACTGTAAAATTCTGAACCAGGTGCTCAGGTACACCCATCTACTCACAGTACTTGGGAGGCTGAGAAAGGAGGATAGCAGATTCAAGGCCACCATAACATAAATTAGTAAAAACCTATTTCAAAATTACAAATAAAACAGAAGTGTGTCACAGCAGTAGAGCACCCCTAGCTTCACACTCCAGTACCACACACATACAACAGAATTTATTTTTCTTTCCTGTTTTTTCTTTTTTGTGGTACTGAAGATGAAACCCAGGGGCATTCTACCTCTGAGCTATACCTCCAGCCCTATTTATTTTTTATTTTAAAATAGGGTCTGAGTTGCAAAGGGCCTTACTAAGTAGCTGAGGCTGTCTGCAAATTGTAATCCTCCAGTCTCAGCCTCCCAAATGCTGGCCTCACTAAGTAGCTAAGGCTATCCGCGAACCGCACAAATGCTGGAATTACAAGTGTGTGCCACCATGCCCAGCCCAAAAGAAATTCTTAAAAGGCAATTCTAAACCAGGAATGGTGGCACACATAATTCCAGCACTGTGCAGTTTGCGGACAGCCTCAGCTACTTAGTGAGGCCCTTTCCAACTCTCTGAGACCCGGTTTAAAATAAAGAATAAAAAATAGGGCTGGGGGTACAATTTGGAGGTACAATGCCCCTGGGTTCCTTCTCCAGGAAAACACACACACACACACACACACACACACACACACACACACACACACACACACAATTCTATATAGTAGATGGGCATAATACTGGACAGCTCTAATCCCAATACTTGGGAGGCTGAGATAGGAGGATCACAGATTCTGGGCCAGCCTCAGCTATTAGGGAGGCCCTCCGCAACTTAGTGAAAGCCTGTTTCAAACTAAAGACAAAAAACAGGGCTGGGGGTATAGGTCAGAGGTAGAAGGCCCCTGGGTCAAATCCCTAGTACCACAAAAATAAAATAGAAAAGAATAAAAAAGTTTTGAACAAATCACATTATACAACATGGTGATTCTAGTTAACATGGTGATTATAAGATTGTATTCTTTTCATTTTTTGTAGTACTGGGGATGGAACCCAGGGGCTATACCTCCAACCCTATTTTTTATTTTTAATTCTTTATTTTATTTTTTTGCAGGTCTGAGGATGGAACCCAGGGGCATTCGACCTCTGAGCTATATCCCCTACCCTTTTTTTTTATTCTTTATTTTGAAACCAGGTCTCACTGAGTTGCAAGGGCCTAAGTAGCTGAGGCTGTCCGCGAACTGCGATCCTCCAGTCTCAGCCTCCCAAATGCTGGGATTACAAGCGTGCGCCACCACTACGGCTAATTCTTTATTTTGAAACAGGATCTCAATGAGTTGCATAGAGCCTCACTAAGAGCTGAGGCTGTCTGCAAACCACAATTCTCCTGTGTCAGCCTCCAGAATGCTGGGATTACAAGCATGCACCACCACACCCACCTTTAATATATTCTTAAAAATTGCTGAAAGTACATTTTAAGTGCCCTGACCAGAATAAAGTATGTAAAATATGTATAGCTAGGAGCGGTGGAGCACACCTGTAATCCCAGTACTTGAGAGGCTGAGAAAGGACTACAGGTTCGAGGACAGCCTCAGCAAGTAGTGAGGTGCTCAGCAACCTGGCAAAACCCTATTTCAAATAAAAATAAAATAGGGCTGAGATTGTAGCTCAGAAATAGAATATGCTGGGTTCAATCCTCAATACCATATAAATAAATAACATGTACCAAATTATATGCACTTTTCTTTTCTTTTTTTTTTTGGTGGTGGTACTGGGGATGGAACCCAGGGGCTTTCTACCTCCGGGCTATACTCCCAGACTTAATTTTTTATATTTTATTAGGAAACAGGGTCTAAGTTGCTGAGAGCCTCACTAAGTAGTTGAGGCTGGCTTCAAACCTCTGTGATCCTCCTGTCTCAGCCTCCCAAGGGCGGGGATTACAAGCGTGCAGCCACTATGCCCGGCCTAAATATGTAAATTCTGTTCAGTAAAAATCCCCTGAAACTTAAAAACAAAAAGTAGCAAAAAAAAAAAATAAATAAATAATAATAATCTGAAAACCTAAGAATCTTGTTATTTCTAAATTTTTTTTTTTTTAGGATATAAAAATCATGCTGGGAGCTGGGCATGGTAGCACACACTTGTAATCCCAGTACTTTGAAGGCTGAGACAGGAGGATCGCAGGTTCACAGCCAGCCTCAGCTTCTTTGTAAGGCCTTCTTCAGCTTAGTTTTAAAATACAAAAAAAAAAAAAATAGGGCTGGGGGGCATAACTCAGAGGTAAAATGCCCCAGGTTCCATCCCCAGTATCACTAAATAAGTAAATAAATGTCATGCAAGTGACATTCTCAAGAGACAATCTCAACTACTGTCAAAGAGTAATACCTAAGACAGGTTTATGCTACCTAAGAAAAACATACTGTGAGAGCCTAGGCACTATCAATGAACTATCTACTATCGAAAACTTCGAGGTTTCTCTTTTCAACTACATTGTTTGCTAATCAGTCGACAGGTGCTATTATATGGAGAGGCTCCATGTCTTATTTCTTTGAAGAACTAAGGAAAAAAATCAATCATCTGAAAACTAAGAAAACACTTAGAATACTATAATGAAAGCAAAATTAAGATTTACCTACAACTAAAAATGTATGCATTTTTGTGGGGGTGGGTACTGGGGGAAAAACCCAAAGACATCCTACCTCTGAGCTATACCCTCAGCACTTTTTTTTTTTTAGTGTGTAGTACTGTGAATTGAACCCAAGTGGCCCTGTTTTAATTATTTTATTTTGAAACAGGATCTCTCTAGGTTGATGAGAGTCTCACTACTTGCTGAGGCTGTTCTGGAACCCACACTCCTATTTCAGCCTCTGAACTATGGGACTACAAGCATGAGCCACCAAAACCGGATTTTTTTTTTTTGGTGGTACTGGGGATTGAACCCAGGGACATTCTACCTCAGAGCTACTCTCCTAGCCCTATTTTTTATTCTTTATTTTGAAACAGTCTTACTAGGTTGCAGAGGGCCTCACTAAGTAGCTTAGGCTGGCAAAGAACACACCCGAATCCTCCTGTCTCAGCCTCCCAAATGCTGGGATTACAAGCATGCACTGCCAAGCCTGGCTTTATGTTTAGTTTTAAAAAAGACTCTTGCTAAGTTGCTGAAGCTGGTCTCAAATCTGTAATCCTCATGTATTAGTCTTTCAAGTATTGCACAAGTAAAACCCCCCCTTTTTTTTACACCCAGCCAGGTAAATTTTTAAACACTTCTAAATAGTTAATAGTCTAGCTGGGCGTGGTGGTACACACCTATAATTCCAGGAGTTGGGAGGCTGAGACAGGAGGATCATGGGTTCTTGGCCAGTCTCAGCAACTTAGTAAAGGCTTTGTTTAAAAATAAAGCACATGCTTATAATTCCAGTATTTGGGAGGCTGAGACCAGAGGATTGCAGTTCTCAGATAACCTAAGCTACTTAGCAAGGACCTTCACAAATCAGTGAGACTCTGTTTCAAGGAAAAAAAAAAAAAAAAAAAAAAAAAAAAGCCTGCATTGGTGGCGCATGCTTGTAATCCCAGCATTTGGGAGGCTGAGCTAGGAGGATCACAATTCGTTCGCAGACAGCCTCAGCTACTCAGTGAGGTCCTTTGCAAGTCAGTGAGACCCTGTTTCAAAATAAAGAATAAAAAATAAGATGGGGAAATAGCTTGGAGGTGGAATTCCCCTGGGTTTCATCCCCAGTACCAAAAAACAAAACAAAACAACCGCTGGAATTGGTGGCACACAACAATAATATCAGTACTTGGAAGGCATAGATAGGAAGAACCAAGGGTCCAAGTAACATAGTGTATGGTGACTTAGCAAGACTATTTCAAAATAAAAAGGGTTGGGAGTATCTCCTCAGTAGTAGAACATTCCTAAAATCAATCCCTAACACCAAAAAACAACAACAAAGTTATTAAAAAAAAATACACCATCTACTGCCACAGGAAAATGAAACAACCATTTTTAGAATGACACTAATAGATCTCTTTAACAACCAAGTCAAACTGCTATCATTTACATTTACCTAAAGTTAATATCACAATGTCAGAAGTACAGGTTAAAAAGAACAACAGTATCAATAAAATTTACCTGGAGGCACAGGTGGAGGAAAGCCAGGAAACTGTGGGGGTGGGATCCCTGGTGGGAGTGCTGGAATTCCCATGGGAGGGCGATTCAAATGAGGGGGGAAAGACATTCTTACTGCAGCACTCTAAAGAAAGAAATCATGACAAATCATTTTATTTGAAAACTTTACAATTTGATATGCCTAGTTTGTTGGCCTTCATTTTTACAGTATCTGCAAAATTCTAAAGTTTTCTTACCCAAAGGAGTTGGCAAAGACCCTCTTTTCTCTGTCTGTCCATTGAGAATTTTTAAAACTTAGATCTTTTCTAAAATAAGTTCCCAAAATGTACACGATCTAAGTTCAGGATAGACTCCTACAATCATGTGGGAATACATATAAAGGAAGAAAAAAATTTTGAGGTTCAGTTAATATCCAAAAATTAAATACCAAACATAAATGAATCTTTTAAACCAAACTCAGAATGGAGGAGGACATATAATAGATATTTTGAAAGTGTTCTGATATATTCATTTATTTTGGCACTCATCAGCACCCTGAAAACTAAATGTACAAGGTTACACAGTATTTGACTCAATGTTAGCCAATTCCTCAAGGACAAATTTGTCAGTGAACTACAAGCCTGGAGTGCAAGGAAACAAACTCCTGATATCAGGCCACACAGTAACCACTCAAAAATGTAAAGAACAAGCCAGGCGTGATGGCGCACACTTGTAACCCCAACATTCACTTGTAACCCCAACATTTGGGAGGCTGAGACCAGAGGATCGCGGTTCGTGGACAGCCTCAGCTACCTAGTGAAGCCCTCTTCGACTTAGTGAGACCCTGTTTTAAAATAAAGAATAAAAAATAGGGCAGGGGGTTGTAGCTTGAAGGTTGAATGCCTCTAGGTTCCACCCCCAGAACAACAACAACAAAAAAAAGTGAAGAACACATACAATTTGTGACAATGAGAAAAAGGTTTTTCTTAAAAGCAAACCTCAGCCAGTTGCGGGAGCACATGATTCACATGATGTAATCCCAGTATTTGGGAGGCTGAGACAAGAGGAATGTGGGTTTGTGGCCTGTCTCAAAAAATTAGTGAGAACCACTACAACTTAGTGAGACTGTTTCTAAATAAAAAAGATAAAATGTGAAGGGTGTAGCTCAGAGGTAGAACATCCCCAGTATCACAAAATAAATGAATTAATTAAGTAAATAAGCAAGCCTGGTAGAAGATGAATGTCTTAAAATCCCAGTATGTGGGAGGCTGAAACAGGACGATCACAGGTTCCCGGTCACCCTCAGTAACTTTGTGGGACCGTTTCAAAATAAAAGAGCCAGGCTGGTAGTCCACACTTGACACTTGTAATCCCAGCATTTGGGAGTCTAAGACAGGAGGATACCTGTTCTCCAATAGCCTCAGCAACTTAGTGAGACTCTTTGCAACTCAGTGAAAACATGTTTCAAAATAAAGAATAAACCAGGCATGGTAGAGCACACTGGTAATCCCAGCATTTGGGGGGCGGTGACAGGAGTGTCTGCATTCACGACCAGCCTCGGCTACTACTTAGTGAGGCCCTTTGCAACTCAGTGAGACCCTGTTTCAAAATAAAGAATAAAAAATAGGACTGAGGGTGTAGCTCAGAGGTAGAATGCCCCTGGGTTCCATCCTCAGTACCACAAAAAAAAAAAAAAAAAAAAAAGACTGATTCTTACTAAGCCTTCTAAGTACCTGGGATTAAGGTGTACACCACTGCTCCCAGCTGTCTTAATTTGAGAAAATTTATTTATTATATTTTGGTCATACTGGGGGGTGAAATCCAGGCGCTTTTTCTACCTCTTGGCTATACTCCCAGACCTATTTTATACTTTATTTCCAAACAGGTTCTCACTAAATTGCTGAGAGCCTCACTAGGTAGCTGAGGCTGGCTTTTAACCTGTGCCATCCTTCTGTCTCAGCCTCCCAAGTGCTGGGATTACAAGTGTGCACCACCACGCCCGGCTTGAGTAAATGTATATAAAAACTTCCTCCTTTGCCAGGCTTGATAGAGCACACTTATGATCTCAGTACTTTGGGAGGCTGAGACAAGAGGATCACAGGTTTGTGGCCAGCCTCAGCTACTTACTGAGGCTTCCACAACTTAGTGAGATCATGTTTGAAAATAAAGAATAAAGCCAGGCGTAGTGGCCCACACTTGTAATCCCAGCATTCGTGAGGCAGAGACAGGCGGACTGCTGTTTGTGGACAGCCTCAGATACTTGGGGAGGCCCTTTGCAACTCAGTGAGACCCTGTATCAAAAATTAAAAAAAAAAAAAGACTAAAAAATAGGGCTGAGGGTGTAGCAGCTTGAAGGTACGATGCCCTAGGGTTCCATCCCAGTACAAGTAAATAAATACATAAAAGAAAGAATACGAAATAGGACTGGGAAAAAAATAAAATAGGTCTGGGGGTGCAGCTCAAAGGAAGAATGCCCCCTAGGTTTTATCCCTAGTACTGAAAAAAAAAAAATTCCTTGCCGGGCGTGGTGGCGCACGCTTGTAATCCCTGCGCTTGGGAGGCTGAGACAGGAGGATCGCATGGGTTCAAAGCCAGCCTCAGCTACTTAGGGAGGCTCTCAGCAACTTAGTGAGACCCTGTTTCCAAATAAAATATATAAAAAAAAGGTCTGGGAATATAGCCCGGATGTAGAAAGCCTCTGGGTTCCACCCCCAGTACCACCAAAAAAAAAAAAAAAAAAACCCACAAAAATTCCTCCTTCAAACCTTTTTATTTTCATAAACATCCTTAAGCATTTGGATCTATTGGGGGATGGGGATGAAAAAAGTGTTTGGATATCCTAGGAGGGTTCTGTTTTGTTTGACACAGTACTAGGGACTGGACCCAGGGACATTCTATCTCTGAGCTACATCCCAACCATATGTTTTATTCTTTATTTTTTTGAAACAGCATTGCCAAGAGTGGTGGCGCATCCTTGTAATCCCAGCATTCAGGAGGTTGAGACAAGAGGATCATTGTTCCTGGACAGCCTCAGCTACTATTTAGGCCCTTTGCATCTCAGTGAGACACTGTTTCAAAATAAATAAAAAATAGGGCTGGGGGTGTTGCTTGGAGGTAGAATGTCCCTGGGCTCCAACCCCAGTACCACCCCCCCCCAAAAAAAAATAGGGCTGGGGTATAGCTCAGAGATAGAATGTTCCTGGGTTCCATCTTTAGCACACACACACAAAAAAGAAAAAAAAGAAAAAGAAAAAGAAACAGGGTCTCAGTAAGTTGCAAAAGTGCAAAAGGTCTCACTAAATTGCTAAAGCTGACTTGAACCTTTGATCAAACCTGACTTCAAACCTGCGTGATCCTCCTGTCTCCGCCTCCCAAGCACGGGAATTACAAGCGTGCGCCACTATGCCCGACTCCTTAGTGTTTTAAAACTGTTTTACTTACCCTTCAGGACAGAAGATAAAAAAGCATATGTCTTCTTTCTTTCTCCCTAACCCCAACAGTCATATATCATGGTGTTTTACAAATATCTTTCTATATACAAACTAATATATAAGTTGTTCTCTTCTACAGTGTGATCATAACTACTGTTACCTGCATTTTCCCCTCAGTTTCACTGACACCTCTTCACATCAGTTCATAAAGTTCTACTCCAATTTTTGTAATGCAGTGAATTATTAGAGTACAAACAAATAATAATTATTCAACCCAAACTAATGCTTGGCTCTATTTTTAGCTCTTAAAAAATTTCAACATTCTTAGACATATCACACATAATTCTATAAATCTGTGCAAATAATTCCATAACACATATTACTACTGTATATATCCACACTTTATCTCCAAATCTAGTATACAAATTTATATGCCCTCAACACTGTTGGAATAAATCTGTCTTTATTTTATCTTTCTTGTTTTTGGTATTGAGGATTGAACCCAAAAGCATTCTACCTCCAAGCTACACCCCCATTCCAATTTTTTATTTCTCATTTGGAAACAAGGTCTCACTGGGTGGCTGAGAGCCTAAGTTGGTGAAACTGGCTTTGAACTTGGCAATCCTCCTGTCTTAGCCTCCCAAGTACTGGGATTGTAAGTGTGTGCCACCAAGCCTGGCTTTAAATTCATCTTTAAATTCTAAAATCTGATAGGCTTAAAATCACTCTTATTGGCCAGGCGTGGTGGAGCACACTTGTAATAATCCCTGCACTTGGGAGGCTGAGACAGGAGGATCGCACAGGTTCAAAGCCAGCCTCAGCTACTTAGTGAGGCACTCAGCAACTTAGTGAGACCCTGTTTCCAAATAAAATATAAAATAGGTCTGGGAGTATAGCCTGGAGGTAGAAAGCCCCTGGGTTCCACTCCAGTAAACACACACACACACACACACACACACACACACACACACACACACACACACACACCACTCTTATTCAACGAATAAGGTTCAGTCTCTTTACCTGTTGATTAGACATTTCTTTACAATGGAAAAGCATGGCTTTCAAGCTCACAACTGTTCTTCCTCAGACTGCTCCTCTGTCTTAGTAAGTTAGGATAACACCATAGTCTATAAAATTTAAACTTCAACTTCAGAAAACACAATATACTTAAAATACTTAAAGGAATTCCTAGGATGTTTCATACTCTTAATAAATTACTGGGCTGCTTTAAAATTTAGGTGAGTAGTAGTATATATTATAAAGAAAATCACAAGATTGCAAATTGTAAATGTGTTGCATTTCTTAATCTTTTGTAATACTTTCTGTCCAAAACCAAAATCATATTCTAAATGTAAAGGTTCAGGGAGGGGTGTATCTTCTTTTAAAATACAGAAGGCTACTGTCCTACTTACAGAAGCTCTTGTATTATCATTATAATACTCTATCTCAGCACTTTCTTAGGAGGACAGTTGGTATAACACCTGTTGAATAAATAAATTGATAAATGAGTCAATCAGTAAACAAAGTTTAAGGACCTCAAACTTATTCTACACAACTACCATGTGTCAGGTACTATTGAAGCAGCGGCACACACTAGCCTCTCAATAGTCACAAAATTGGGCCATCAATTCATTTTTAGAAACAATTTCCCCCCTAGTAATAGATTTAATATTTCAAAAACCAAAGTATAGCCAGGCGTGGTGGTGCACGCTTGTAATCCCAGTACTTGGGAGACTGAGACAGAAGGATCTAGGTTCCTGGCCAGCTTCAGCTACTTAGTGAGGCCCTCTGCAACTTAGTGAGACCCTGTTTCAAAATAAAGAATAAAAGCTGGGGGTGGTGGCACACATTTGTAATCCCCACGCTTGGGAGGCTGAGACAAGAGGATCGCGCAGGTTCGAAGCCAGCCTCAGCTACTTAAGTGAGGCTCTCAGCATATTAGTGAGACTCTGTTTCCAAATAAAATATAAAATAGGTCTGGGAGTGTAACCCAGAGTTAGAAATTCCCTGGGTTCCACCCCCAGTACCACCAAAAAATAAAAAATAGGGCTGGGGCTGGGTGTGGTGGCATACAATTGTAAATCCCAGCTTTTGGGAGGCTAAGACAAGAGGATCATGGTTCGAGGCCAGCCTCAGCTACTTAGTGAGGTCCTTTGCAACTCAGTAAGACCCTGTTTCAAAATAAAGGATAAAAAAAATAACGGCTGGGGGTGTAGCAGGAAGGTAGAATGCCCCTGGGTTCCATCCCCAGAAAAAAAGGGGGGGCAGGGATGTAGCTCAGAGGTAGAATACCCCTGGGTTTAATCCCCAGCACCCCCCACTGCCGACACACACACACACACAGTTAAGAGTTAACCAAAGCCAAGCAGAGCATGGTAGCACATGCCTGTAATCCCAATACATGGAAGGCTGAGACAGGCAGATCACAGGTTCAAGGACAGCCTCAGCAACTTAGCAAGATCATCAGCAGCTTAGTGAAACCCTGTTTCAAAATTTAAAAATAAATGTCAAGCATGAACGTACACATCTCATCACTTGGGAGGCTAAGATAGGAGGATCGCATTTTGGCCAGCCCCAGCAACTTAATGAGGCCTTCTACAACTTAAAGCTAGTTTCAAAATTAAAAGATAAAATAGGAATAGTAGTGTAACTCATAGGCAGACACTCCTGGGTTGAATTCCCAATACAATAAACAATCGAACAAACAAATGGGTTGGAGGAAGCCCACATGGCAGCCCACACCTGTAAATCTTAATACTTGGGAAGCTGACATGAGAACAGTAGGTTCGAGGATAGCCTCAACAACTCTCAGCAACCAGGCAACATCGTTATTCAAAATAAAAAATGAGCTGGGCATGGTGGCGCATGCTTGCAATCCCGGCATTCAGGAGGCTGGGACAACAGGACAGCAGTGCGCAGACAGCCTCAGCTACTTAGCGAGGCCCTTCACAACTCAGTGAGACCTGGTTTCAAAATTAAGACTAAAAAATAGGGCTGGGGATATAGCTCAGAGGTAGAATGCCCCTGGGTTCCATCCCTAGTACCACAAATAAACAAATAGATAAATAGATAAATAAAAGGAGCAGAGTGTGGTGGCACATACTTGTAACACCAATATTTGGGAAGCTCAGACAGGAGGATTGCAGGTACACGGCCAGCCTCAGCTCCTTATAGTAAGTCCCTGTTTCAAAATTAAGAAAATAGGGCTGGAAGTGTAGCTTGGAGGTAGAAAACCTCTGGGTTCAGTCTCCAGTACCACCAATTAAAAAAAAAAAAGTTGGGGTGTGGCTTGAAAAGATTGCCCTTGGGTTCAATCAATCCCCAGCACCTTCCCCCAAAAAGGGGGTTGAGGTTGTAATTTAGAGGTAGAATGTTTCAACACACAACACCAACAAAAGACAACAAGAAAGATAATGGCTACTTCTATGAAAATTTAGAAAACAAGCATTTCTCGTAAAGTTAGTGTGTGCACGCATGCACTTGGTATTGAACCCAGACGCATCCTTCTGAGCTACACCGTCCCTGCCCTTTCCATTTGGAAACAGGGTTTCACTAAATTACTAAGGTTGGTTTAAATCTGTGATCCTCCTGTTTTACAACCTCCCAAGTACAGGGATAAATTATAGCCTATGCTACCATATCTGGCTTAATCTTTGATAAATAATAATGTTCATTTTAAACATCTTTAAGTGCCGGGCGTGGTGGCGCACGCTTGTAATCCCCGCGCTTGGGAGGCTGAGACAGGAGGATCGCACAGGTTTGAAGCCAGCCTCAGCTACTTAGTGAGACCCTGTTTCCAAAAAAAAATATTAAAAAAAGTCTGGGAGTATAGCCTGGGGGTAGAAAGCCTCTGGGTTCCACCCCCAGTACCACCCCCCCCAAAAAAATAAAAATCTTTAAGTGAGCAGCAATTGCATATTTCAAGTTAGGTTTTCCATGTGAAAATGAGAATAATTGTTAATGTATGATAAAATATAAATTACAATACTCATATTTCATACAAATATTAAAATTTGGAAAGCTATTTTGTAGAAGAATAAAGCAGGGAAGAGAGATGGGGAATGGTTTATTTCAAATCCAGGAACAGGCCTTACAAAGGTGAAAGTTGGAGCAGGAAACCCTATTCATATGGGGGAGAACCTTCCAGGCAAAAGAACCTGCATACAAAAAAGCCAAGGTAGTGCCAGGTGTGTTGGTGCATGCCTGTAACCCCAGTACTTGTGAGGCTAGTTAGGAGGAACACAGGTTCTTAGCCAGCCTCAGCTACTTAGGCCCTCATTAATTTAGTAAGACCCGATTTCAAAATAAAGAATAAAAATGAGACTAAGGGTATAGCTCAGTGGGTTCAGTTCTCAGTACAGGGGGAGGGGGGGAAAGTCAAGGTAGGCACAGCATATTTGAGAGAGGGCCAGCAAAGTATACAATGTTGTCTGTAGCACAATAAGTAAGGAACCATAAACACTGGGTGTCACTTAGGGAGAGAATCCACAGCAAAGGGCTTTGCAGTACATTGTAAGGTTTGGTTGTTACTTTAATAAACATTTGAAATTTTTTTACTTGACTTATATTTTAACAGTATCATCAGATACTGAGTTAAGACTGGAAAGAAAGAAGATGAAAGCAAAACTACTGCCATAATCCAAATCCAAACAAGACCTGACAACTGGCGGTGACGGTGGGTATGGAGTTGCTGGACACAGGTTATATTTGGAAGACAGCCATTCGCTGAGGAATTTTATGTGGGTTGAAGGAAGATGCAACTATTTTATTAGTGCAGAAATTATTCAAATAGAATTTTTAAGATTACTGTTTAATTTTTAGAAGGTTCAAAGGATTTTTACCTACTCAATATAAATGTTTACAGCCGAAATTAGCAAAATCAAGCATTCATGAGACATATTTCCCATCAATGTGTTGGAATTAAAATGAATGCGTTTTTTGTGTGTGGTACTGGAGATGGAATCCAGGGACTTTCTACCCCCAGGCTACACACTCAGACCTATTTATATTTTATTTGGAAACAGGGTCTCACTACATTGCTGAGAGCCTTGCTAAAGTAGCTGAGGCTGGCCTTGAACCTGCACAATCCTCCTGTCTCAGCCTCCCAAGTGCTGGGATTACAAGCATGTGCCACCATGCCCAGCTAAAATGGATAATTTTTAAACCAGGAATGGTGGTGCATGCTTGTAATCCCAGCGTTTGAGGCTGAGACAGGTGAATCGTGGGTTCAAGTACAGCCTCAGCTACTTAGTGAAGCCCACTGCAAATCAGTGAGACCCTGTTTCAAAAAATAAAAAAATAAAAAAATAAAAAGCTGGGTGTGGTGGCGCACGTTTGTAATCCCAGCATTTGGTAGGCTAAGAAAGGAGGATCGCACAGGTTCGAAGCCAGCCTCAACTACTTAGCAAGGCTCTCAGCAATTTAGTAAGACCCCGTTTCCAAATAAAATATAAAATAGGTCTGGGAGTATAGTCCAAGGTAGAAAAGCCCCTGGGTTCCACCCCCAGTACCACAAAAATAAATTAATAAATAAAATAAAGAATAAAAAATTGGGGGAGGGGGCGGCAAGCATGGTGGTGCCCACTTATAATCCCAGCATTTGGGAGGCTGAGACAGGAGGATCACAGTTTGTGGACAGCCTCAGCTACTACTTATGAGGCCCTGAGCAACTAGTGAAACCCTGTTTCAAAATAAAGAATAAAAAATAGGGCTTGGGGTGTAGCAGGATCCCCAGTACTGCAAAAAAAGGGGGGAGGGCCTCGGGGTGTAGCTAGGAGGTAGAGTGCCACTGAGTTCCATCCCCAGAACTGCAAAAAAAAAAGCTTTTTTCTGTAATTTTTACCTCAAAAGATTTAGTCCAAAAAATCTAATATTTATCTGTACTACCTAAGACATGCATGCATCCTGCTTTGCTTTTCTCTTTTTTTCACTTTACTCTTTCTTTCTTTCTTTCTTCTTCTTCTTTTTTTTTTTTTTTTGGTGGTACTGGGGTTCCTGGAAGCCCTTCTACCTCCAGGCTACACTCCCAGACCTATTTTTACATTTTTATTTGGAAACAGAAACAGGGTCTCCTAAGCCAGCGCGCGCGGCTGGCTTCGAACCTGCGCGATCCTGTCTCTGCCTCCCGAGCGCGGGGATTACAAGCATGTGCCACCACGCTCGGCTTCACTTTACTCTTTCAAACCATTCTTTAGTTTTCTATACTCCAAGGAATACCACAAGTAAATCAAAATAAGCATCCCTCTGCTGGCAGACTTCTCAAAATGAAACAAAATTATTTCACCAGGGTTAGATTTATAAACTAATTCTATAGCTGGGAGTGGTGGCACATGCCCATAATCCCAGTACTTGGAAGGCTGAGGAAGGGCATAGGTTCAAAGTGAGCCTCAGCAACTTAGTGAGGCCGTGTTCCCAAATAAATAAAATAGGGTTGGGGGTACAGCACAGAGGTAGAATGCCCCTGGGTTCCACTCCAAGTACCACAAAGTAATAAAAAATACACTAGCTCTATCAGGATACTACATGCCAAAATACTAAAAGAACAAGCCAACAGATTCCCCTAGCTAATATTAAAATAGAGCTCATTCATTTGTTCAATATCTAGTTCCAATTTTGTACCAAATTCTCCTCTAGGTATCATCTGTATTGTTTTTCTTTCTTCCTGGCACTAGGGACTGAATCCAGGGGGACTCTACTACTGAGATACATCCCCAGACTTTTTTATATTTTAGTTATTTTATTTATTTTGCGGGTCTGGGGATGCAACCCAGGGGCATTTGACCTCCGAGCTACAGTCCCTGCCCTATTTTTTTTATTCTTTATTTTGAAACCGGGCCTCACCGAGTTGCAGAAGGCCTCACTAAGTAGCTGAGGCTGTCCGCAAACCGCGATCCTCTGGTCTCAGCCTCCCGAATGCTGGGATTACAAGCGTGTGCCACCACACCCGGCACTTTTATATTTTGAGACAGAATCTCATTAAATTGCTGAGGCTGGTCTCAAACTTGGTTTCCTCCTGCTTCAACTGGGATTTTAGGTATAGACCATCATGCCCAGTTGAAAGGCTGAACTCTAAGTTACTATGTAAAATTCTACAGCCAGTCTATTGGCTCTACAATATAAGTGACCATTAGTGTAACGTGCACTGCTTCCTTCCCTCCTGAATCTGCCTGCAAAGTACAATGGGGACTCACTTTACCGTCCGCCCTCGGCCTAAGCAAACCATACCCCTTAACACACTTCATAAATTTCGCGAAAACTGGACTTTGCACAAATTATTCCTAGAAAAAAGTGTTCCATGCCCAATGCATAAAGGGTAATGTTAACCCAAGTTTTTCTTACACAACAAAGCTTTATTTATTAATTTATTTGCTTATTTATTTATTTATTTTTTACGAGTCTGAGGATGGAACCCAGGGGCATTCGAACTCCGAGCTATACCCCCTACCCTATTTTTTATTCTTGATTTTGAAACCGGGTATCACTGAGTTTCAAAGAACCTCACTAATTAGCTGAGGCTGTCCGCGAACCACGATTCTCCGGTCTCAGCCTCCCGAATGCTGGGATTACAAGCATGCCCCACCACGCCCAGCTGCAACAAAGCTTTAGAGGTATGAAAATTCTCAACCAGCCGAGAGTGTGGAAGAAAGGAACTACTCAAGGGTTTTAAATCTCCAAAAAAGAAATTGATTTTTTTCTCCGTGTGTTTTCCACTTTGTTACTGCACCATTTCCAATAATTAAAAGACAACACCAAAGCTGGATGTAGCGGCACACACTTGTAATCTCAGCATTTGGGAGGCTGAGTGAGACAGAAGGATTGAGGTTCACGGACAGCCTCAGCTACTTAATGAGGCCCTTTGCAACTCAGTGAGACCCTGTTACAAAATAAAGAAAAAAATAGGGCTGGGAGCTGGGCGTGGTGGCGCACACATGTAAACCCAGCATTTGGGAGGCTGAAGCACAGTAGGATCGTGGTTTGCTGACAGCTTCAGCTACTTAGTGAGGCCCTCCGTAATTTAGTGAGACCCTGCTTCAAAATGAATAAAAAATAGGGCAAGGAGTGTAGTTTGGAGGTCAAATGCCCCTGAGTTCCATCCCCAGTACCAAAAAAAAAAAAAAAAAAAAAAAAAAAGGCAACACCAAGCCAGGTATGTAATTCCAATAATTGGGAGGCTTAGACAGGATGATCTCAGGTGGGACCAACAACAACAACAACAACAAAAAGGTCTAGGAGAGTCTAGCTCAGAGGCAGAATGTCCCTGAGTTCAAGTTCAATTCCCAATACCACAGAAAAGGGGGGAAGAAAAAAAGGCATCACCATGCATACAGAAATATTAGCAGAGCCAGGTGTGGTGGCGCACACTTGTAATCCCCGCGCTTAGGAGGCTGAGACGGGAGGATTGCACAGGTTCAAAGCCAGCCTCAGCTACTTAGTGAGGCTCTCCGCAACTTAGTGAGTATAGCCCGGAGGTAGAAAGCCTCTGGGTTTCACCTCCAGTACCGAAAGAAGGAAAGAAAGAAAGAAAGAAAGAAAGAAAGAAAGAAAGAAAGAAAGAAAGAAAGAAAGAGAGAGAAAAGAAATATTAGTGGTTAAGCCGGGAGGCTAAGACCAGAGGATCACGGTTCACGGACAGTCTCAGCTAATAGTGAGGCCCTCTGCAACTCAGTGAGACACAATTTCAAAAGAAAGAATAAAATAAAATAAAATAGGGCAGGGTATAGCTCCTAGGTCAAATGCCCCTGGGTTCCATCCCCAGACCCACTAAATAAATAAATAAATAAAAATATTAGTGGTTGCTACAAACAAGTGGGTTTGCTTTGCTTTGGGGGGAATGGATGCACAATTCTGCCTTATTAAAAATTATTGCATTTTATAGATCAATTACAACTTCATAAAGTTACTATTTATAAAAAGGACAACCTAGCTGAGCGTTGTGGCGCAATCTGTTATTCTAGTACTTTGAAGGCTGAGATAGGAAGATCACAGGTTCTAAGGCAGTCTCATAAATTAGTAAAACTCTCAGCAACCCAGTGAGAACCTGTTTCAAAACAAAAAATAAAATAGGAGCTAGGCATGGTGGCACATGTTTATAATCCCAGTACTTGGAAAGCACAAAGGTTTGCAGGTTCATGGCCAGCCTCAGCTACCTAGTAAGGCCTTGCGCAACCTAGTGAGATACTGTTTGAAAATACAGAATAAGTGGCACATGCTTGCTAATTCCAGTACTTGGGAGGCTGAGACAGGAGGATCCTGCAGGTTCCAAGCCAGCCTCAGCTACTTAATGAGGCTCTCAGCAACTTTGTGAGACCCTGTTTCTAAACAAAATATAAAATAGGTCTGAAGCCGGGTGTGGTGCTGCACGCTTGTAATTCGAGCATTTGGGAGGCTGAGACCTACCTGAGGATCGTGGTTCACGGACAGCCTCAGCTACTTAGTGAGGCCCTCCGCAACTTAGTGAGACCCTGTTTCAAAATAAAGAATAAAAAATAGGGCAGTGGGTGTAGCTCGGAGGTCGAATGCTCCTGGGCTCCACCCCCAGACCTGCAAAAAAAATTTTTTTAATTAAAAAAAATAAAATAGGCGTGGTGGCGCACGCATGTAATCCCTGCACTTGGGAAGCTGAGATGCTTAGGAGGCTGGACAGGAGGATCACGCAGGTTCGAAGCCAGCCTTGGCTGGTTTAAGAGACCCTGTTTCCAAATATAAAATATAAAATAGGTCTGGGAGTGTAGCCCGGAGGTAGAAGGGCCCTGGGTTCCATCTCCAGTACCACCAAAATAATAAAATTTTAAAAATACATAAAAATAGGTCTAGGAGTGTAGCCCGGAGGTAGAAGGCCACTGGGTTCCATCCCCAGTACCACCAAAAACAAAAACAAAAAACAAAAACAGAATAAAAAAATCAGGTTGGGGATGTAGCTCAGAAGTAGAACGCCCCTGGTTCAATCCCCAGTATCACAACAGAAAAAAAAAAAAATAATAATAATAAAAAAATAGGGCCAGAGGTGTAACTGACAGAACATCTCTGCATTCAATCCCCAGTAATCAAAATAAATAAATAGGACACCTTGCCAAAGGTGGTGGTGCATACCTGTAATTTCAGTATTTGGGAGTATGAGACAGGATTGTAGGTTCATGGCCAGCCTCAGCTACTTAGGCCCTCCACAACTTAGTGAGACTCTGCTTCAAAATAAATAATAAAAAATAGGGCTGGGAGTGTAGCTTGGAGGTAGAATGTCCCTGGGTTCTATCCACAAAAAATAATAAAGAGAAAATTAAATTGGCCTAGAGATGTAGCTCAGAGGTAGAATGCCCACGGGTTCAATCCCTACTACCAAAAAAAAAAAAGGAGGACAACTCCTGGAGATACACATCTATATTATCTCAGTACTTGGGAAACTAAGACAGGAGGATCACAGGTTTGAAGCCAGCCAGCAAACATGAACTTAGGAAAACCCTATTTTAAAATAAAAATAAAAAGGATTAGGGATATAGCTCAAAGACAGAATGTCCCTGGGATCAATCCCCAGTACAGGAAGAAAGGGAGGGAGGGAAAGGACAACTGGCAAAATCTAAGACCTAGAAATTAGATAATATTGTATCAATGTTAATTTTTTTTGGAAAGTCTGGGGATGGAACTCAGGGGCATTTGATCTCCAAGCTACACTCCCTGCCCTATTTTTTATTCTTCATTTTGAAACAGGGTCTCACTAAGATGTGGAGGGCCTCACTAAGTAGCTGAGGCTATCCACTAACCATGGTCCTCTAGTCACAGCCTCCTGAATGCTGGGATTGCAAGCGTGTGCCACCACGCCCGGCTTGGTTTTTGTTTGTTTTGTGGTACTGGGGATGGAAACCAGAGACATTCTATCTCCTACACCTCCAGCCCTATTTTTTTTAATTCATTATTTGCAATGTGTCACTGAGTTGCAAAGGGCTTGACTAAATAGCTGAGGCTGTCAGCGAACTGAGATTCTCCTGTCTCAGCCTTCCAAATGCTGGGATTCCAAGCATGCACCACCATGCCTGGCTAATTTGATAGTTTTTATTTAATTGTTGTACTATTTCATTTTATAAACTTTCTACTGTTGTTGTTTTCCTTTAATTCTGGTACTAGGGATTAAAACCAAAGACACTGATCTACATTTTTAGCACACTCCCACCCAGTTTTATTCCATGTAGTACTGGGAACTGAACTCAGAGCATTCTACCTCTGACCTAGTCATATCCCCAGCCCTGTTTTCTTCTTTTTCTTTTAAACAGGGTCTCGCTAAGTTAATGAGGACCTGGCTAAATTGCTGAGGCTGACCTTGAACCTGCAATCCTCTTGTCTGTCTCCCATGGACTGGGATTACAGGCATGCAACACCATGCCTGCCTTCTTTCATCACCCATGCTCACCTTGAACTGTCATCTTCCTGCCTCAGCCTCCCCAACAACTGGAGCTACAAGTATATTCTATCCTGCCCCAGCTACTTCCTAGATTTTAAAGAAATACACTTCAGTATTTATGGGTTAAAAGACATTACTGCTGGGGTATACTAGGGAAATATTTCATAAAAGCTGTGGAGACAGAGAAGTGCAAATAAAGCCAAATGGTAAAACGTTAACATTTGGGAAATTTGGGTAAAAGACAGTTGAGAATACACTTCATTATTCTTACAACTCTTTGTAAATTTAAATTATATCAAAATTTAAAAAGTAGTCAGAAGCCGGGCATAGTGGTGCACACTTGTATTCCCAGTGCTTGAGAGGCTGAGACAGGAGGATTGCACAGGTTTGAAGCCAGCATCAGCTACTTAGTGAGGCTCTCACCAACTTAGTGAGACGCTGTTTTCCAAATAAAGTATAAAATAGATCTGGGAGTATAGCCCGGAGATAGAAAAGCCCCTGGGTTTCACCCCCCAGTACCACACAAAAAGGGCGGGGGGGGGGTGAGAAGCCAGGCATGGTGGTACATGTTTGTGATCCCAGCATTTGGAAAGCTGACACAGGAGGATCACGGTTTGCAGACAGCCTCAGTTTCTTAGTGAGGCCCTTTGAAACTCAATGAGACCCTGTTTCAAAATAAAGATTAAGAGGATCATGGTTCGTGGATAGCCTCAGCTACTTAGTGAGGCCACTCTGCAACTCAGTGAGACCCGGTTTCAAAATAAAGAATAAAAAATAGGGCAGGGGGTGTAGCTCGGAGGTCAAATGTCCCTGGGTTCCAGCCCCAGACCCACAAAAAAAAAAAAAAAAAAAAAAAAAAAGATTAAAGGGGGGGGGGACTTGGAGACAGAATGCCCCTGGGTTCAATCTCTAGTACTGCAAAAAAAAAAAAAAAATAATAACAACAACAACAACAAATAAATAAATAAATAAATAAAAGCTATCAGAGCAACAGGGCGTGGTGGCGCACACTTGTAATCCCAGTACTTGGGAGGCTGAGTTGCGAGACCCTGTTTCAGAATAAAGAATAAAAAAGACGTCTGGGGATATAGCTCAGAGGCAGAATGACCCTGGGTTCAATCCCAGTAAAATACACACACACACACACACACACACACACACGCGCGCGCGCGCGCCCCCAACGCCCACCCACCCGCACGCACACTCTATTAAAGCCAGGCACGGGGCATGCCTGTAATCCCAATACTCCAGTACTTCAGAGGAGGATAGGAGGTTTGCAACCAGCCTCAGCAATTTAGTCAGGCCCTCTGAACTTAAGTGAGATCCTGTTTCCAAATAAAATAATAAAACAGGGCTGGGGGTGTTGCTCATAGGTAGAATACCCCTGGATTCAATCGCCAGAGCGCGCGCACACACACACACACACAAAGATAAATCATAAAAGAAAAGCTTAGTCAAAGCCATTATTAATACATGGTTCCTATATGCAACAGTGAGATAGTAAATCATATTTTCCCTAAGACTTCTGGTACTCTCCCAGAGGAAGAGGGGGAAACTTAAAAAAGGAAAAAACAAAACAAAAACAAAAACAAAGCACTTTTGAGACCTTAAAGAAATCTTATAGTTAGGCTTCGTGGCACAGGCCTGTAATCCCAGTACTTGGAAGGCTAAGACAGGAGGATCACAAGTTGGAGACTAGCCTCAGCAATTTAGGTGAGACTCAGCAACCTAGCGAGATCCTGTTTCAAAAAAATTTTTTTTAGAAGATATCTGGTAAGCCCAAAACAACAACACATAATAGCTATGTTTTTATTTATATTTGTAAACTTCTTCATTCTCATTTAATCTCCCACATTATTTGATGTAGATGAAAATGTTAGCTTGTCCAAGGGAACACAGTGAGTAGAAACTCCAAGGCTCCCCACTATCCTAAAATTACTGATTCAAAGGCTGCTTTTACTTGGCTGTTTTACTCTACGACTAAGTCTCTTTCTAGAAATAATATACAAATAGGGCCTGGTGGTGCTAGGTTGTTAATTCCAGCATTTGGAAAGTTAAAACACATGAGGATGACAGTTCGCTATTTAATAGCTTAACTTTTTTTTTTTTTTTTGGTGGTACTGGGGTTACTGGAAGCCCTTCTACTCAGGGCTACACTCCCAGACCTATTTTATATACTTTTTTTGAAACAGGGTCTCTTACGCCAGCGCGGCTGTTTTCGAACCTGCGCGATCCTCCTGTCTCCGCCTCCCAAGCGCAGGGATTACAAGCGTTTGCCACCACGCCCCGGCATAGCTCAACTATTTAATGAGGCCCTTTGCAACTCAGTGAAACTTTGTTTCGAAATAGAGTTAAAAATGGGGTTGGGGAGCCAGGCATGGTGGCCTAGCATGCTTGTAATTCCAGCATTTGGGAGGTTGAGACCAGAGGATCGCAGTTCGCAGAGGCCCTCCGCAACTTAGTGAGACCCTGTTTCAAAAAAAAAGAATTAAAAAAATTGGGCAGAGGGTATAGCTTAGAGGTCAAATGCCTCTGGGTTCCATCCCCAGACCTGCAAAAAATAAATTAATTAATTAAATAAATAAAAATGGGGTTGGGAGTGTAGCTCAGAGGTAAAATGTCCCCAGGTTCTATCCCAGGTAGCAACATAAATAAATAAATAAATGATAAATAAATAAATAAATAAATAAATAAAGGATGCCTGGGGGAGCTGAGCATGCTGGAGCCTGCTTGTAATTCCAGGACCTGGAGTCCAAGACAGATGGATTGCAGATTCGAAGCCAGCCTCAGCAACTTAGTGAGGCCATCTGCAACTTAGTGAGACTCTGTTTTGAAATAAAAGAATAAAATAGGGCTGGGGTGTACCTTGACGTTAAATGCCCCTGGGTTTCATCCTCAGTGCCACCAAAAAAGAGGGGCTAAGGGTGTAACTTAAGAGGCAGAATGGCCCTGGATTCAATCCCTAGTACCACAAAATAAAAATAACAAGGGCTGGTGGTGTACCTTAGAGGTAGACCATAACTAGGTTCAACCCCAACTATCACACACACACACACAAAAAAAATCTACTTATAGAAAGGAAATACTACAACTTACTTGAGTACTACACTTAAGATTTTTTCTCAGTTCCCAACCACAATAACCTATAAGGTGGAAACAATTATAATTCTAATTTTACAGATGAAAAAAACTAGGTTTTAGCCGGGCGTGGTGGCGCACCCTTGTAATCCCAGTATATTGGAGGCTGAGACAGGAGGATCGCGGTTCACAGACAGCCTCAGCTACTTAGTGAGGCTCTCCGCAACTTAGTGAGACCCTGTTTCAAACTTAAGAATAAAAAATAGGGCAGGGGGTGTAGCTTGAGGTCAAATTCCCTTGAGTTCCATCCCCAGACCCACACACACAAAAAAAGTTTTAAAGAAAATTAAATTATTAGAATCTATTTGAATCTCCAGAACTGACCAACTGAATACCTTTCTAAGACTATGAATATTCTTGAAATAACCTCTACAAAATTAAAGTTCCCACATATACATTGAAAGAAAGCACTGTTAACATCAACACTTCCTTGAGCCGGGTGTGGTGGTGCAGGCTTGTAATCCCAGCATTTGGGAGGCTGAGACAGGAGGATCGCGGTTCAGGGACAGCCTCAGCTACTTAGTGAGGCACTCCGTAATTTAGTGAGACCGTTTCAAAATAAAGAATAAAAAATAGGGCAGGGGGTGTAGCTCAGAGGTCAAATGCCCCTGGGTTCCACCCCCAGATCCACAAGAAAAAAAAAAATCAATGCTTCCTAATTTGATCTAAAGACTTAACACAGTATCAAAAATATACAGTAACATTATATTGCTTTTGAAATTATTGACAATGTACTTTCGAAGTAAAAAAAAAATTTTTTTTGGCACTGGGAATAGAACCCAGGGGCATTCGACCTCCAAGCTACACTCCCAGCCCTATTTATTTTTTATTCTTTATTTTGAAACAGGGCCTCACTAAGAAGCTAAGGCTGTCTTCGAACTCCTATCCTCCTGTCTCTGCCTCCCAAATGCTGAGATTACAAGCGTGCGCCACCACGTCCAGATCAAAATAAATTTTTTAAAGCTGAAAACTGCGAAAGAATTTTTTCCACAATATAAAAATTGTTTATACTACTGTCAACTACCTAATACACAGTAGTTCACAGTAAAAAAAGTCTGGTGCAAGATTAGTCCAATCTCTTCCCTCTTTTTTGTCCATCCTACTCAACCCAATATCAAAGTGGCATTTCCATGACAATTTAAATCCATATTACATAATTTCAAAATAACCTTGACACTCCTAGACCTACTCCAGAAAACATGCTTTAAAAAGCTGTACTGAAGGCCAAGGAAGAGAAAGAACGGACGTTAATGTGGAGGTTAGTAGGCGCTTAAAATGAATGAAGACATAGTTCACTGCATCCCTTCAATGCAGAGAGAAAACAGGCCCGCAAAACTGATCACCATCTAAAGCAAGCCAGGGAGGTCCTAGAAAAGGTGGCCATTAGCTCCATTCAAAGAGGGTAGGGGCAACTTATTTGATAAGGATGGCCAAATACGAAGAGAAAGAAATCCGTTGGTGGCCAGCACCTCGCTAAAATGGGTGGGTGCAGGCTGGCTTCTGGGCAGGGCCGAGGCCTGTGTGTCCTGCGCCCAGAACCCTGCTGGGGGGCCTGCAAGACCATAAAGAAAGCGGCCACGGGGAAAGGCCCCCCCAGGGGCATACCGATCATTGGTGGCTACCGCGGAGTCGAGATGGAGCCGAGGCGCTCCCCTCCCTGGCGGAACTGGAAGGGGAAGGGAAACTGAGCGACAATATGAAGAGGAACGCTCAGGGAGTGGGCCGGCCTCCCCGGACTGACCGGCCCACTGGCTTCGAGGCCTCGGCGAAGCGGAGAAACCTCAGCCTCGTGCCCGTCCCCTCCCCCACCCGCACCCCCACCCACCCCACCCCACCCTCCCGCAGCCGCCCAGGCTCTTCCTCCTCCCCCGGCTGAGGCACCCGGTCCGCCGGCTTCCGTGCGCGTCCAGAGGCGTGAACTCACCGGCCGCTAAGAGGGCGGTACTGTTTTCGGGGCCTTTGGGGCTCCACGTTACGAGTGGGCTCCACCGGTTTCGAGGTTTCTACGCGCCGCTCGCCCGGGAGCCTGGTTCCGTAGCGCCTACTCGCACAGGCCGCAAACACAACCGCGCTGCGCGGGGACCTTCTGGAGGTCTTCCTCTTGCCCAGCGTGCACTGCGGCCCGGGGCGTGCAGCCGGGGACCATAGAGAAGAGTGGACCTAGAGCGTCTCCGCCATCGGCTCTGACACGCCGCGCAGAGAGGGACGACCATAGAGAGGAAGAGCCGGCCGAGGGCTAGAAAGGCTCGAGCTGTAAATTAGGACCCACCCTGCCATTTTTGATTGGAGCTGATTGAATCTTATGACTACGGGACGCCATCTTGAGGTCAAGGTTCCCGTTGGGCGCCGCGCGATCCTTATTTAGAGGATTTCTCACTTTTCGTGGTTTTCTCGGTATTGGGAAGTTATTCCGTGGTATTCTGAGGGTCGATGAAGTGATCTGTCAGTTCGGCTGAGAACCTTAATAGAAACTCTAAATTTCCCTAGAAAACTATTCCTGTGAAGAAATAACTGGCAAAGGCTATATTATTTTGGGGTTTTTTTTTAAGTGCGTGCATACGTATGCATGTTGATAGAGCCAAAGAGGTAATTAGAAAATGTCTGAAATATGTAGAAAGACCTGTAAGAATATTTAATACATCTTTCAATCTGTAATGTAGGCATGCCAAAAAATAGTTGAAATGACTTAGTGTGATCCTGTTTAAAAACTAAAAATAAGAAGTGCTGGGATCAGAGCCCAGAGGTAGAATGCCCCTGGGCTCAATCCCCAGTACCAAAAAAATGGTGGAAATGAGTAAGACTACTCACAAAGTATTAGATTATTCAATTTATGGACTTAAAGCAATATCAGTTTATAGGCCTCTGTTTCCTGGCTGCTTCTCAGGAGGATTATGATTTATTCCATATAAAATCATTGCCACCCTCAGTGCCTAGGGCTGTGCAAATGAAGGGAAAGGGTGTGAGATTTGAGATTTGTTCCTATCTTTGAAAAACTACAGTTGAGGTGTAATAGGTAACAACAAACAATGACACTCTGACCTTTTTTACTTTTTTTTTTTTTTTTAGTACAGGGGGATTGAAGACAGGGGCATTCTCCCTCCAAGCTACACCCCCAGCCCTATTCTTTTTTTATTTTGAAACAAGGTCTCACTGAGTTATGGAGGGCCTCCCTTAGTAGCTGAGGTTGTCCTCAAACCTGCAATCCTCCTGTCTCAGCCTCCCAAATACTGGGATTAAAAATGTGTACTACTATCCCTGGCACCTACTTTTCTTTAAAAGAAAAAAAAAAAACTATTCCTAATTGGACACAGTGGCACATGCCTATAATCCTAGAACTTGGGAGGTTGAAACCAAAGGATGTCTGGTTTGAGGACAGCCTCAACAATTTAGCAAGAGCCTGTTTCTTTATTTTTGTTTAGTTTTTGTTTTTGTTTTGCAGTACTATGAGTGAAACCCAAGGGCATTCTACCTCCAAGCTACAACCCCAGCCCTATTTTTTATTCTTTATTTTGAAACAGGGTCTTGCTGAGTTGCAAAGGGCCTTGCTAAGTAGCTGAGGCTGTCTGTGAACTGCGATCCTCCTGTCTCAGCCTCCCAAATGTTGGGATTACAAGCATAGGTCACCACACCCAGCTTTTTAATTTTTTATTATAAAACAGTGTTTCACTAAGTTACTGAGGCTTTGCTATCTTGCTAAGGCTGGCTAACAACCCGAGATACCCTTGTCTCAGCTTTCCAAATAATGAGATTACAAGAGTGTGCCATCAGGCCCAGCTAGAATGTAGACTTTAAAATATTCTTTTTTTGATTGATAAAACTAGGTTTCTTTTTTTTTTTTTTTTTTTTTTTTGCAGTGCTGGGGATTAAACCCAGGGGCATTATATCTTCGAGCGATACCTCAGCCCTATTTTTTATTCTTTATTTTGAAACAATATCTCCTTAAATTGCAGAGGAACTCACTAAGTAGTTGAAGCTGGCCGAGAACCTGCAATCCTAGCTCTACCCCCAAGTACCGGGATTACAAGTGTACGCCACCACGCCCAGCTGAATCTAGTTTTTTAAATATACCAACATGACTCTCATCTGGGTGTTTTGACAATTTTACTAGGAGTAATATTGTAAGTATTGTGAACAGATGAGTGAATTGAGGATTAGTAGTCATTTTTATTTTTCCTGTATTGACTTTCATGATCTGTTAAACATGACTTGGGGAGGGCGGGAGGGGGGTGAGTTGGCCCAGACCACCCTCCCCCGATGCAATTTTGGCATGGGACTATAACTATTTTCTGTATTTTTATCTTTTTAATAAACTTCTTTAAATCTTCAAAAAAAAAAAACATGACTTGTGTTCTGATAAGTTAATCTATGGAAAGAGAAATGAAAATAGTAGCTGTGGGGGTATTAACTGGGAAGGGGGAAGCCGCCGCCTTCCAAGTAGCTGGGATTAGAGGTATTCACCACCATGCCCAGCCTGATATTTTTTTTTACTAAGAGCTAGCAAAGTGTATATTTCAAAAGGTTAAAAGTTTGACTAATACAAACATCAAGGGAGATAAATCAAATATTTTACACATGAATAAGGAAATTAGAGCTAGATGCACTCTTGTAATCCCAGTACTTGGGAGGCTTAGACAGGAGGATCACAGGTTTGTGGCCAGCCTCAGCTACTTAGTGAGGCCCTCCACAATTTAGTGAGACTGTGTTTCAAAATGAATAAAAAATAGGGCTGAGAGGGTAGCTCAGAGGTAAAATGCCCTGGGTTCAATCCCCAATACCAAAAATTAAAAATGAAAAATAGGAAAATCAGGATGGTGTAGATGGTTCAAAAAGCATTTGAAAGCCGGGTGTGGTGGTGCACACTTGTAATCCCAGCACTTGGGAGGCTGAGACAGGAGGATCACACAGGTTTGAAGCCAACCTCAGCTACTTAGTGAGACCCTGCTTCCAAATAAAAATATAAAATAGGTCTGGGAGTATAGACCAGAAGTAGAAGGCCTCTGAGTTCCACCCCCAGTACCACCACCAAAAAAAAAAAAAAAAAAAAAGCATTTGAAAAGAGATTTACAGTCAGATAAGAATTAAAAAAAAAAAAAAAAAAGCCAGTCGTGGTGGCGCACGCTTGTAGTTTGTAATCCCAGCTTTCGGGAAGCTGAGACTGGAGGAGCACTGTTCCCGGACAGCCTCAGCTACTTAGTGAGGCCCTCTGCAACTCAGTGAGACCTTGTTTCAAAATACAGAATAAAAAATTGGGCTGGGAGCTGGGCGTGGTGGTGGCGCACACTTGTAATCCCAGCCTTCTGGAGGCTGAGACATGAGGATCGCAGTTCGAGGACAGCCTCACCTACTTACTGAGTTCCTTCACTGAGGAATAAAAAATAGGAATAGGGGTGTAGCTTGGAGGTCAAATGCCCTTGGGTTCCATCCCGAGACCCACAAAAAAATAAAAATAAAAAATAGCCGGACGTGGTGGCGCACGCTTGCAGTCCCTTCACTTGGGAGGCTGAGACAGGAGGATCACATAGGTTTGAAGCCAGCCTCAGCTACTAAGTGAGGCTCTCAGCAACTTAGTGAGACCCTGTTTCCAAATAAAGTATAAAAGAGATCTGGGAATATAGCCCGGAGGTAGAAAGCCCCTGAGTTCCACCCCTAGTACCACAAAAAAAAAAATTTAAAAAATAAATAAATAAAAATAGGGCTGGGGGTGTAGCTCAGAGGTAAAATGCCTCTGGGCCAATCCTTAGTACAAAAAAAAAAAAAAAGGCATGATGAAATGGGTTTGCTGAGTTAAATATAAAACATAATAATAACCAGGCGTGGTGGTGCACGCTTGTAATCCCAACATTCGGGAGGCTGAGACCAGAGGATCGCGGTTCGCAGACAGCCTCAGCAACTTAGTGAGGTCCTCTGCAACTCAGTGAGACCTGGTTTCAAAATAAAGAATAAAAAATAGGGCAGGGGGTGTAGCTCAGAGGTTGAATGCCCCTGGGCTCCATCCCCAGACACCCGCCCCCCACACAAAAAATAATAATAAACTGGGTGAGGTGGCACATGCCTGTAATTCCAGCACTTGGGAGGCTGAGACAGGAAGATCATAGGTTCAAAGACAGCCTCAGCAATTTAGCAAGTGTCTCAGCAATCTAGTGAGGCCCTGTTTCAAAACAAAGAATAAAATAGGGTTTGGGGTGTAGCTTGGAAGTAGAATGCCTTTGGGTTCAATACCCAGTCTCTAAAAACACACAAGAATAAAATAACATATAGAACTATGTTTTAAGGTTACCACATAAACCGGTCATAAGCCAGGCGTGGTGGCGCATGCTTGTAATCCCCGCACTTGGGAGGCTGAGACAGGGGGATCGAAGCCAGCCTCAGCTACTGAGTGAGGTTCTCAGCAACTTAGTGAGACCCTGTTTCCAAATAAAATATAAAAAAAGGTCTGGGAGTATAGCCTGGAGGTAGAAAGCCTCTGGGTTCCACCTCCAGTACCACCAAAATAAAAAATAAAAATAAACCGGTCATAGTGTTGCATGTCTGTCATCCCAGTATTTGGGACGCTGAGACAGGAAAATCTCAGGTTCAAGGACAGCCTCAGCAATGCAGTGAGATTCAGCAACATACAAGCCCTTTTCAAAATAAAATAGGAGCTGGGTATGGTTGTGCATCCCTGTAATCCTAGTATGTGGCTAGGATTACAGCTGACACAGGAGGGTTGCAATTTCAAGGCCAGCCACACAATTTAGTAAGGAACTCAGCAACTTCACAAATTTTTTTTCCAAGGGTTTTTTTTTTGTGTGTGTGTGTGTGTGTGTGTGTGTGTGTGTGTGTGTGTGTGTGCTGGGGGTTGAATCTACCTTTGAGCTACATCTCCAGTGCTATTTTTTTTTTTTTTGAAGGTCTGGGGATGGAACCCAGAGGCATTTGACCTCCAAGCTATACCTCCTGCCCTATTTTTTTATTCTTTATTTTGAAACAAGGTCTCACTAAGTTCTGGGGGACCTCACTAAGTAGCTGAGGCTGTCTGCGAACCACAATCCTGCAGTCTCAACCTCCCGAATGCTTTATTCTTTATTTTGAAACAGGGTCTCACTGAGTTGCAAAAGGCTGCACTAAGTAGCTGAGGTTGTCCTTGATCCACAATCCTGTCTCAGCCTCCCAAATGCTGGGATTTCAAGTGTGTGCCACCACGCCCTGCACTATTATTTATTTATTTATTATATTTAATTAATTAATTTATTTTTCCGCATCTGGGGATGAAACCCAGGGGCATTCAACCTCCGAGGTACACCCCTCGCCCTATTTTTTATTTTTTATTATTATTTTTATTTTATTTATTTATTTATTTGGTGGTACTGGGGTTCTTGGACACCCTTCTACCTCTTGGCTACACTCCCAGACCTATTTTATACTTTAAAAAATTTTTTTATTTATGGAAACAGGGTCTCTTAAACCAGCTCTGCTGGATTCGAACCTGCGAGATCCTCCTGTCTCCGCCTCCCAAGTGCGGGGATTACAAACGTGCGCCACCACGCCCGGCATTATTCTTTATTTTGAAACAGGATCTCACTGAGTTGCAAAGGGCCTCACAAGTAGCTGAGGCTGTCTGCGAACTGCGATCCTCAGCCCCCTGAAAGCTGGGATTACAAGCGTGCGCCACCACGCCCAGCTTTATTATTTATTTTTGAAACACAGTCTCATTAAGCTGCAGAAGTCCTCACTAAGTAACTCAGGCTGGCCACAAACCTGCTATTCTGTCTCAGCCTCCCAAGTATTGGGATTACAAGTGTGTGCCACCACGTTCGTCTTCACAGTTTTATTTTTTAAATTATTTTTTGTTTTTGTGGTACTGGGGATGGAACTCAGGGACCTTCTACCTCTGAGCTACATCCCCAACCTGTTTTTTATTCTTTATTTTGAAACAGGATTTCACGGAGTTGCAAAGGGCCTAAGTAGCTGAGGCTGGGCTCGAATCTCAGTCCTCTTGTTTTAGCCTCCCAAATGCTAGGATTACAAGTGTTAACAACCACACCTCGCTAAAATACTATTTTTTTTTTTTTTGTGGTACTGGGGTTCCTGGAAACCCTCTATCACCGGGCTACACTCCCAGACCTATTGTATATTTTTATTTGGAAATAGGGTCTCTTAAGTCAGCAAGGCTGTCTTTGAACCTGCGTGACCTTCCTGTCTCCGCCTCCCAAGCGTGCACTACCATGCCTGGCTAAAATACTAAATTTTAAAATTTACTTGGTGCTGGGAATTGAACCCAGAGGCATTCTACCTCTGAACTATATATCCAGCCCTATTTTTTATTCTTCATTTTGAAACAGGGTCTTACTATGTTGTGGAGGGCCTTACTAGCAAATGCTAGGATTACAAGTATGTGCCATCACACCTGGTTTATTTTATTTTTATTTAGAAAGAGGGTCTTACTAAGCTGCTATGAGCCTCACTAAATTATTGAGGTTATCTTTTTTACCCAAGATCCTCCTGTCTCAGCCTCCTAAGTACTGGGCATGTGCCACCATTTCTGGCTCCATGAGATCCTGTTTCTAAGTAAAAATAAAGTAAGACTAGAGTGTAGCTCAGAGGTAGAATGTCCTGTTTTCAATTCCCAGTACCCACACAATTAACAAACACACATTATTTTGGTACTGGAGACTGAACCTTGAGGCATTCTACTTCTGGGCTACATCCCCATACCTTCATACTCTTTATGTTGAAACAGCGTCTCCCTAAATTGCCGAGGCTGTCCTCTAACCTACAATACTCCTGCCTCAGTCTCTCAAGTACTGGGATTACAGACATGTACCACTATGCCCAGCTAAAAAGGAACATTTTTAAAAGGTTGGGGTAAGCCGGGTGTGGTGGTGCATGCTTGTAATCCCAGCATTCAGGAGGCTGAGACCAGAGGATCGCGGTTCGGGGACAGCCTCAGCTACTTAGTGAGGCCCTCTGCAACTCAGTGAGACCCGGTTTCAAAATAAAGAATAAAAAAAAAATAGGGCAGGGGGTGGGGCTCGGAGGTCGAATGCCCCTGAGTTCCATCCCCAGACCCGCGAAAAAAAAAAAAAGAAAGAAAGAAAAAAAGACTAAAAAATAGGGTTAGGGGTGTTGCTTGGAGGTATCATGCCTCTGGGTTCCATCCCCAGTACCTCAAAAATAAAGGTTTGGGGTAGCCAGCCATAGTGGCATATGCCTGTAATTCTCAATATTTGGCAGACGGATATAGGAGGATCACAGGTTCCAGGACAGCTTCAGCAACATTGCAAGCCTCTCTGCAACCTAGTGAGATGCTGTTTCCAGACAAAAAATAAGAGCCAGGTTTGAAGCTGGGCAAAGTGGCGCAAGCTTGTAATCCCAGCATTTGGAAGGCTGATACCAGAGGATCAGCCTCAGCTACTTAGTGAGGCCCTCTGCAACTTAGTGAGACCCTGTTTCAAAATAAAGAATAAAAGCTGGGCGTGGTGGTGCCCAGCACTTGGGAGGCTGAGACAGGAGGGTTGTGGTTCAAGGACAGCCTCAGCTACTTAGGCCCTTTACAACACAGTGAGACCTTGTTTCAAATTAAAGAATAAAAAATAGGGCTGGGATGTAGCTCAGAGGTACAATGCCCTTGGGTTCCATCCCCAGTACCACACACACACACACACACACACACACACACACACACAACCCCCCACAAAAACAAAACAAAAAAACATAGGGCAGGGGGTGCATTTTATTTTATTTTTGTGGTACTAGGGTGGAACACAGGGGTTTTTCTACTTCTGGGCTGTACTCCCAGACCTATATTTTTATACTTTATTTGGAAAGAGGGTCTCACTCATTCCTGAAAACCTACGTCGCTGAGGCTGGTTTTGATCCTGTGCATCCTCCTGTCTCAGCCTCCCAAGCACTGGAATTACAAGCATACGCCACCACACCTGGCTGGTATTTTATTTTTGAGACAGGGTCTCACTGAGTTACAAGAGACCTCACTAAATATCTGAGGCTAGGATTACAAGTGTACAAGTGTAATCACGTAACCATGCCTGGCTATTATTATTATTATTATTATTATTATTATTATTTATTTATTTTTTTTTTTGCGGTACTGGTGATGGAACCCAGGAGCATTTACCTCCAAGCAACACCCTCAGCCCTATTTTTTATTCTTTATTTTGAAACAGGGTCTCACTGAGTTACAGAGGGCCTCACTAAGTAGCTGAGGCTGTCTGTGAACCGTGATCCTCCTTTCTCAGCCTCTTGAATGCTGGGACTACAGGCGTGCGCCACCATGCCCGGCCTATTTTTTATTTTGAAATAGGGTTTTGTTAGGTTGATGAAAGTCTCACTATTTGCAAAGGTTGTCTTTGAACCTACAATCCTCCAGTCTCAGCCTCACAAACACTGAGATAAGCACTCCGACTTTTCGTTTCCCACTTTATACTGAAAAAACATTTATTTATTTTTGAGCGCTAGGGATTGAACCCAGGAGCATTCCAGCTCTTGAGTTCCAGCTCTATTTTATTTTTTATTTGGAAACGGATCTCACTAAATTATTGAGTCTGACTTCGAATTTGCCATCCTCCTGTCTCACCCTCCCAAGTACTGGGATTACAGGCAAGCGCCACCCTGCCTGGTTTATCCTGAACATTATTACATCAGAGGTAGAGCCATTTCCACCCCTCCTCGTCAGT
Source organism: Muscardinus avellanarius (assembly GCF_963383645.1). Taxonomy (NCBI): domain Eukaryota; kingdom Metazoa; phylum Chordata; class Mammalia; order Rodentia; family Gliridae; genus Muscardinus; species Muscardinus avellanarius. The sequence goes on along the minus strand of NC_137798.1, from coordinate 77,605,486 downwards.
ACCTTCAACGACTGCTGAAACCTGCGGAAACCACAGTCAACGCAAAGACTACAAGTCCCAAAATACTCGTGGGCGGTCTCCAGGCCCGCTCGCCAGTGCTGCGCTCGGGTCTGGGAGTTGTAGTCACCCGCAGCCCGCACTTCCGGGCTGAGGGGCTGCGGACCGCCGCGCGAACTACGACTCCCAGGGGGCCGCGCGCGCCGCCTCCCGCCCCGGCGCTCCTCCTCCCGGCTGCTCCGCTCACGCCTTCCTGTTAGCCAGAGCTGGGAGAAGTTCACTCCGATCAGCTGATCCCAACTGACAACAGAGGAGGAGGAAGCCCGGGAGGCAGCGGAGGAGGAGGGGGGTGCGGAGATGGGGATGGGGATGGATCCGCCGGTGCCCTGAGGAGCAGCCCCCGCCCGCGCCGCAGCCCTGCGGCCCCCGACGCCGCCCGGCCGCGGCCGAGCCTCAGCGCCGCGGTGGGATCCCGGGCGGCCGCGGGCAGGGCAGGGCAGGGCAAGAGGGCACGGCCCGCGCCGGGCAGCGAGCGTCCTGGGGCTCGGCTGCCCCCGGGAGGGAGGGGGGCCGGGTGCGGCTCGGGTGGGGGTGGGGTGGTATAAACAATGGATCCAGCTCCAGGCTGTGCTGGCGTGGGGGGATTTGGGGGGAACTTCTTTGTTCTCCGGTCCCCTCCTACCCCTCGGGTTGTGCTAGTGTTGTCCGGGAGGAAGGAAGGGTGAGGAACCCCCGTTTGGACAGAGGCGTCGAGGAGGAGGTTCGAATGGGCAGATTGTTTGCCTGGCCTGGTGGGGGTGAGGTGTTGTTTTGAAGGATGGTTTTATATTTTTCTCAATTGTACAAGTTTTGATTTTTGTTTCCGCTTCGGGAGCTGGTTGGGCATGTAGGAGGTCAGGGTGTAAATAAGGTCCCCTAATCATTCCCTTCGCCTTCCTTGTTTATCCAAAAAGAAGATTGATAGATTGATTACTGTAGGAGAGGAGTGAACATCTATCTAAAAGGAGGACTTTACACTTTGTTGGGCGATGGAATGGGGGTCAAGGCTAGAGAGAATTAGGAATGTAATTGTAGAAGTGACCAGAGCCCCAGTTATCTTTTCCCCCACCCTTTGTTTTTGGAAGTTATTTTTAAGTTAGTTTGTGAGTGACAAAGAGAAAAATTATTTGTTTTGACTCACTGCAGTCCTGATTTTGCGGTGGCCCACAGTGCAGGAATTCTGCCTCCTGTTGCTCCCCCTCTTTTGCAGTTAGAAAAAGAAGGGACAAAAGGAAGTATAATAATTGTTTTATTGTTTTTGAATGTAAAATTGTGACTGCTGTTTTCAGACTTAAGAGTCCTTACTAGGCGTCTCTCTAGAGTTGAAACAGTCCTGTTACACGGATATCTGGATCTTTCCAGGTCTTTGATGGGTCAAAAGTTTGTTGTTGTTATTATTTTTTCCTTAACTTTTTATAGGTTCCCTTCTCCACATACCTATTGTAAGGTGCAGGTGAGGGGGCATAGGGTTATCCTTCCAAGGACTGTTTGCTTAGTGATTTTTTTTGGGGGGGGTACTGGGATGGAACCCAGGGGCATTCCACTTCCGAGCTACACCCCCAGCCCTATTTTTTTATTCTTTTTTTTGAAACAGGGTCTCACTGAGTTGCAAAGGGCCTCACTAGGCAGCTGAGGCTGTCTGCAAACCACGATCCTCCAGTCTCAGCCTCCCAAATGCTGGGATTATAAGCTTGCGCCACCACGCAGGGCTGCTTAGTGATTTTTATTCTGAATTTAATAACTAAATGAACAGAACATTTCAGTCTGGAGCATAGAGCATCAAAATTATTTAAACGAGTTGGGCCTAAAGGAGGATTAGCCATGATTTTGGGAAGAAATTTCTAGTATCAGAACAAGCCAGTCTGAGTTTGCTAGCAAGAATGAGAATTATCTCGCAGTTTTGGCTTAGTATTTAATTACAGTCTTTTTGTTTGTTTTAAGGTGTACTTCTGTTTTTAGATGAGTGAAATCCGTTTCCTTCCTCTATTCTAGGTGTTTCCTGAAATATTGACTTGAGGTTGAATTATATTGAAAAGCTTCTGACGCTTTATTTCATTACCAGAACTTTGTGGCTGAGGCCCAAGGGATGATCTCACGTGTGTGAGCCCATCACACCTCTCTCAGATTGCCATCAAAGACCCCGTCAAGTTCACTTTGACTACATCTTTGCCTGCACTTTATGAAGAATGAAACCTTCAAACCAAATCAATGTTGCTGCTGATTTCTGAGTCTTGGAGGCAGAAAAAAAAATCTGAACACTTGGTGAGTGTATAAAGATTACACTAGGACAGGTTTTTAAGGTCTTCAGAAGCCTTTTCTGGGTAGTCTTCAGACTCGGAGCCCTTGTCTTCACTCCTGGGGAGAGCTCCGTGACTGTTCAACAGGGTGCATTACCTTACCAATCTGAGTTATGAGTGCCCAGACTTCCCTAGCAGAGAAGGGCCTGAACCCGGGGCTGATGTGCCAGGAAAGTTACGCCTGCAGTGGGACTGACGAAGCTGTCTTTGAGTGTGACGAGTGCTGTAGTTTGCAGTGTCTCCGCTGCGAGGAGGAGCTCCATCGTCAGGAGCGCCTGAGAAACCACGAGCGGATAAGACTCAAAGCTGGCCATGTCCCTTACTGTGACCCCTGCAAGGGCCCCAATGGACATTCTCCAGGTGTTAGGCAGAGAGCAGCCGTGAGGTGCCAGGCCTGCAAAATCAACTTGTGCCTGGAGTGCCAGAAGAGGACTCATTCTGGGGGGAACAAGAGGAGACACCCTGTGACCGTGTACCATGTCAGTAAGGTCCAGGAGTCCCTGGAGGCGGAAGAGATGGATGAGGAGACTAAGAGGAAGAAGATGACTGAGAAGGTTGTGAGTTTCCTCCTCGTAGATGAAAATGAAGAGATTCAGGTAAGCCCTTGGGCCTGGTGAGAATCATGTGGGCCGGGAACAGAAGTTGCTATCGGAAGGGAGCTCTTGAAGAGATAGATCAGGAGGGAGGCTGAGACAGGAGGATGGGAGGTTTGAGGCCAGTGTGCAGTTAACAGTGAGAACCTGTTTAAAAAAAAAAACAGGGCTGGCGGGAGGTGTAGTTTAGAGGTAGAATGCCCCTGGGTTTAATCCCCAGAACTCCACCACCCCCCACAAAAGAGAGAGAAAGGAAGAAAAAGAAAGAGACAGGCAGACTACCTGGAGGAGCTCACACTTAAATCATTAAAAGCCAAGACCTTTGAAGGTTAAGTTGCCTCAAGTCAGATTTAGTTACTTACCAACTGCACAACCTCAGGCTGAATTATTTCCCCTTTCTGAGCCTTAGTTTCCTCATCTATAAAATGGGAACAGTGCCTACTTATTTGGGTTGTTGTGGGGATGAAATGAGATAGTGTTTGTAAAGCCTGTGGCTTAATAAATGCTCCATATGTGGCCATCGTTGTTGTTGTTATTTGGAAGAACTGCTTTTTTTTTTTCCTTTTTCTTTTTCTTTTTTTGTGGTGCTGGGAATTGAACCCAGGGACATTCTACCTCCGAGCTACACCCTCAGCCCTATTTTATTTTTATTTTGAAACAGGGTCTCACTAGTTGCTGAGACTGTCCTTGAACCTGTGATCCTTCTGTCTCAGCCTCTCAAGTACTGGAATTATAAGTGTGTGCCACCATGCCCGGCGGAAGAGCTGTTTTAAAACAGTGTTTGTTTGTTTGTTTGTTTGTTTGTTTATTGGTACTGGGAATTGAACTCAGTGGAGGTCTATCACTGAGCTACATCCCCAGTTCTTTTTATTTTTGACTTTGAGACACTCTCTCACTAAATTGCTAAGGCTGTTGACTTCGAATTTGTAATCCCTCCCATCTCAACTTCCCAAATACTGAGATTATAGACCTGTGTCACCATGCCAGGCTAAAACAGCTTTTTGAAAGAGAGCACTTGGCAGCTGGGCATGGTTGGTGCACTTCTGTAATCCCAGTACTTGGAAGGCTGTGACAGGAGGATTGTAGGTTCAAGGCCAGCCTCAGCAACTTAGGTTCTTGGCAACTTAGTAAGACCCTATTTTCAAATAAAAAGTAAAAAGGACTGGGAGTGTAGCCTGGAGGTAAAAGGCCCTTGGGTTCCATCCCCAGTAGCATGAAAAACAAACAAACAAACAAACAAACAAACAAAGCAAAAAGGGCTCTTGGGCAATTGTGAGTGAATGGCAGTGATCAGCGATTGCTTAAATAGGGAAAGGAAGGCGGGGCCTCTGGGAATGTGGGTAGTATGGCATACGCTTGCTCCCTTGACTTAAAGAGGCAGATCTTTAAGAAAATGTCTTTTAGGGCTAGGGATGTAGCTCAGTGGTAGAACATTTATCTAGCATGCATAAGACCCTGGGTTCCATATCCAGCTTTGGAAGGAAAAAAGTGTCTTAAAAGGAATGTATTCTCTCTAGATAGCCTCCTCTTGTTTTCATTTAGAAGATTTTTTTCTTAGTCCGTTATCTGTTACTATGACAAAATACTCAAGAATGGGTAATTTATTTTTATTTATTTTTTGGTACTAGCCCTTTTTATTTTTTATTTTGAAATAGGATTTCACTAGGTTTCTAAGAGTCTTAAGTTCCTGAGGCTGGTTTTGAACCTGCAATTCTTCTGTCTCATGCTCAGAAGTACTGGGATTATGGGCATGTACCACCACAACCAGCAAGACTGATAATTTATTATTATTATTATTATTATTATTATTATTAATTATTATTATTATTATTATATTATTTTGCAGTACTGGGATAGAACCCAGGGGCATTTTACCTCTGAGCTATACTCCCACCCTATTTTTTATTCTTTATTTTGAAACGGTCTCACTGAGTTGCGCAGGGCCTCACAAAGTAGTAGCTGAGGCTAAGAAACTCCTGTCCCAGCCTCCCAATGCTGGGATTACAAGAGTGCGCCACCACGCCCAGCCAAGACTGGGTAATTTATGAGGAAGAAAGGTTCATTTAGTTGATTGTCCTGGAGGCTGGGAAGTCCAAGAACATGATCCTGGCATCTTGTGAGGGCTTTCTGCTGCATCACAACATTGTGGAAGCCAAGTGTGGTGGTGCACACCTGTAAGCCCAGTACTTGGGAGACTGAGACAGGAGGATTGCAGATTCAAGGACAGCCTTAGCAAGTAATGACATTCTCATCAACCTAGTGAGAGCCAGTTTCCAGCTAAACATAAAATAGACCTGGAGGTGTAGCTTAGAGGCAGAATATCTTTGGGCTCAATCTCCAGTACCACATACATACACATACACCACAAAAAACAAAAAACCAAAAAACATGGTGGAGGGCATCACAGGGTGAGACAGAAAGCAAGCTTTTGCTCTGGTTTCTCTTATGAAGCCATGACCATATCTAATCCCAGTAACCTCCCAAAGACACCAATTTGTGTGTGTGTGTGTGTGTGTGTGTGTGTGTGTGTGTGTGGTACTGGGGATGGAATCCAGGGGCTTTCTATCTCCTGGCTACATTCCCAGACCTATTTTATATTTTATTTGGAAAAAGAGTCTCACTACATAGCTGAGAGCCTCCCTCACTAAGTAGCTGAGGCTGGCTTCGAACCGGTGCGATCATCCTGTCTCAGCCTCCCAAGTACTGGGATTAGAAGTATGTGCCACCACGCCCGGCTGAGACACCATTTCTAAATAGCAGCAGTCTATGAATTTGGGGATTAAGTTTCAACCTAAATTTTGGAGGGGACATTCAGATCAAGACAACTTGTGATCAGTAAAAGCCAGAGCGGGCTTCTGGAATGACGAGGATATTTGATCTGAGTTGGGAGTGGGTAGCACTGGTGGAGCAAGCTGGGAGACAGGTATGTGGGCTGGTCTGGAGCCACTGGGCGGGGTGGTGTCATGTCTATACTTTGGAGTGAGCTTTCAGATGAACACTGCTTGAATTCACATCCTAGTTCACCACTCATGGGCTGTGAGCCACAGGCAAGTTATTTACTCTGTGACTCAGTTTCATCTCAACTTCATAGGATTGTTAAAAGGATTCAAGAGATTCGGAGAGCCCGGCTTGGTGGCGTATGCTTGTGATCCCAGCATTTGGGAGGCTGAGACAGGAGGATCGTGGTTTGCGGATAGCCTCAGGTACTTAGTAAGGCCCTTTGCAACTTTGCAACTCAGTGAGACCCTGTTTCAAAATAAAGAATTAAAAAAAAAAATAGAGCTGGGGGTGTAACTTGTAGGTGGAATGCTCCTGGGCTCCATCATCAGTATTGCAAAAAAAAAAAAAAAAAAAAAGGATCAGGAATGGAAAAGACTTACGGGGCTGGCACACAGTATCCAGTACCAGTTTGTTGCCAGTATCCTTGGGGTATTTGTGGTCCCTTGACTCAGTATTTGTGGTGGTGATGACTACTTTTGTCTCCAGATGGGATGGGAGGAGTACCTATGTAAGTTGTCATTTGAGAAATTTCAGTTTCCCACTAAATGTATTCCATCTCTACTTTTCTCCTCCTTTGGTAAACTGATAGAAATGAATAACATTATGACTCCTATGTCTAACTTTTTTTTTTTTTTTTTTTTTTTTTTTTTTTTGCGGGACTGGGTGTTGAACCCAGGGGCATTCTACCTCCAAGCTACACTCCCAGCCCTATTTTTTATTCTTTATTTTGAAACAGGGTCTCACTGAGTTGCAGAGGGCCTCACTAAGTAGTAGCCAAGGCTCTCCTCGAACTGCGATCCTCCTGTCTCAGCCTCCCAAATGCTGGGATTACAAGTGTGCGCCACCATGCCCGGCTATCTTTCTTTCCTTTCATATGTATTGTTAAGTTATTCTTTTAATTATTTTATTAGCTAAATACTAATACAGTCCTTTTTTTTATGACACTGGGGATTGAACCTGGGGCATTCTACCTCTGAACTATATCCCAGCCTTCCTCCTTTTTTTCTCTATAATTTTTCTTTTTCTGTCTTCATGCTACATCCCCAGACCTGTTTTATTCTTTTATTTGGAAACAGGGTCTCACTAAGTTGCAGATGTTCTAAGTCGCTGAAGCAAGCTACAAACCTGCGATCCTCCTGCCTCAGCCTCCCAAGTACTGGGATTACAATCACACACAACCACACCAGGCTTAATATTTTATTTTATTTATTTTTTTGGTGGTACTTGGGGTAGAACCCAGAGGCTTTCTACCTCCGGGCTATACTCCCAGACCTTTTTTATATTTTATTTGGATACAGGGTCTCACTAAGTTGCTGAGAGCCTCACTAAGTAGCTGAGGCTGGCTTCGAACCCGTGCGATCCTCCTGTCTCAGCCTCCCAAGCGCGGGGATTACAAGTGTGTGCCACCACTCCGGGCTTAATATTTTATTTTTTTGAAGCAGGGTCTTATTAGGTTGCTGAGAGTCTTACTAAATTGCTGAGGCTGGTCTGAAACCTGCGATCCTTCTGTCTCAGCCTCCCACATGCTGGGATTACAGGTGTGGTCAGCACACTCACTAATACAGACTTTTCTTTATTGGTTGAGAAGAACTAATTACCCACTAAATATATTCCATCTCTACTTTTTTCCTCCTTGGATAAACTATTAAAATTAGTAGTGTGGTGGTTCCTGTGTGTTTCCATTGTCAGCTAAGTGCTTTGCTAACACAGGCTTTTCTTTATTAGTTAGAGGGGAGCTGATGGAGTTGTGAAGAGTGACCCAGATCTCTTTCTGCCTCCCTCGTCAGCAGAAGTCTTCATTATGGATTACGCTCTAATTGAGTGGCATTGTGGACTAAATATTTTATAAATGGAGCACTTGGGTTTGGATGATTCTTACTGGTTTTCCTCTCAGTTTGCCTTAATGTCAGCTTTTGGAAAGTCATAGTGTGTGGGGCTGTCACTTTCCCAAAGATCCTCAGGAATATGGTGTTTGCACATTTCAAAATAATTTTTTTGAGGAAAGAGGATGTGTGTGTGTGTGTGTGTGTGTGTGTGTGTGTGATAGAGATTGAACCAGGGCAGTCTAACTCTGAGCCACATCCCCTAGATCTATTTTATTTTTTATTTTCAGAAAAGATCTCATTAAATTGCTGAAGCTGGCCTCCTATCTCACCCTCCTGAGTTATCTGGGATTACAGGCATGCAGCACCATGCCCAGCTATGATTTAGTTTTCTGAAAGGTAGAAGTCCAAAACACTTAGATGATTGATGCACATCTTTTTTTTTTTTAATGCGATATTGAGGATGGAACCCAGGGGCATTCTACCTCCGAGCAACACCCCCAGCCCTATTTATTTATTTTTATTTTTTATTTTTTTATTTTTTATTTTTTAGTGGCACTGGGGATGGAATCCAGGGGCCTTCTACCTCTGGGCTATACTCCCAGACCTATTTTATATTTTTTATTTGGAAACAGGGTCTCTTAAGCCAGCAAGGCTGGCTCCAAACCAGCACGATCCTCCTATCTCTGCCTCACAAACATGGGGATTACAAGCGTGCGCCACCACGCCTGGCTAGTTTTTTTTATTTTTGAAACAGTCTCACTGAGTTGCAAAGAGTCTCACTAAGTAGCTGAGGCTGTCTGATCCTCGGGTCTCTACCTCCAGAATGCTGGGATTACAAGTTTGTGCCACCATGCCCAGCTTGATACAAATCTTGATTATAAATTTAGCTAGGCCAGGCGTGATGGGGCATGCCTGTAATCCCAGTACATGGGAGAATGAGTCAGCAGGATCCAGGTTCAAGGACAGCCTCAGCAAGTAGTGAGACTCTCATCAACCTAGTTAGACCTTCTTTTCAAATAAAAATAACAAGGGCTGGGGCTGTAGCTTGGAGGTAGAATACCCCTGGGTTCAATCTCCAGGGCCCTCCCCCTAAATAAATATACAAAGAATTCAGCTAAATTGTAAATTCCTGGGGAGTAGGACATTTTTTTTATGCCCTATATGTTACCATATGTAATGATAAGCAACTTGGGACTGCAAAAATCCTTAACTGATTTGTAATGTCCTACTACAACTTGACTCTTATTTAATTTTGGGTACTGGGAATAGATCGCAGAAGCATTCTACCTCAACTACACCTCCAGCCCCTTTTTACTCTTAATTTATTTTTATATTTATTTATTTATTTGTTTATTTATATTTATTTGAGGGTTACGGAGGGCCTCGCTAAGTAGCTGAGGCTGTCCATGAACCGTGATCCTCCGGTCTCAGCCTCCGGAATGCTGGGATTACAAGCATGTGCCACCACGCCCGGCTTACTTTTTATTTTGAAATGAGTTCTTGCTAGGTTGGTGAGGGTCTTGCAAACTTGCTGAGACTGGTCTCAAACCTGTGATCCTTTTGTCTCATCCTCCCAAATACAGGAATCCCAGTGTGCATCACCATACCCAGCTTTCAGCTTGTTTTTATTTATTTTACTACTACTACTACTACTACTATTATTATTATTATTATTATTATTATTATTATTATTATTTGGTACTGGTTATTGATATCCAGGAATGTACACTTGTAATCCCAGCATTTGGGAGGCTGAGACAGGAGGATCTGGGTTGGTGGCCAACCTTAGCTACTTAGTGAGGCCCTTTGCTACTTAGTGAGAACCTGTTTCAAAAATAAAGAATAAAAATAGGGCTGGGGTGTAGCTTGTAGAATGCCCTTGGGTTCCTTCCCGGTACTGCAAAAAAAAGAAAAAAAAAAAAAGTAAACATATAATGAAAAGAGTTGGCCTCCTACTTTTTACCCTTTATTCCTTTTTAGTTTTGGTGTTACTAGGGGTTGAACCCAGGGCATTCTACCTACAATCTACATCCTCAGCCTTTATTTTATTTATTTATTTATTTATTTATTTATTTATTTATTTTTGTGGTACTGGGATTGGACCATAGGGGTATTCTGTCCCTGGGCTACACCCCCAGCCCTATTTTTTATTTTTTATTTTGAAACAATGTCTCACTAATTTGGGGAGGGTCTCACTAAGTAGTTGAGGCTGTCCTCAAACTGTGATTCTCCTGTCTCAACCTCCCAAGTATTGGGATTTATTATTTTTGTTTTTAATTTTGAAAACCGTGTCATTAAGTTGCTGAGGGCCTTACTAAGTTGCTGAGGCTGAGCTGGAACCTAGAATCATCCCTCTCAGCCTCTCAAATACTGGGATTATAGGTCTTTATTTATGTGTGTGTGTGTGTGTGTGTGTGTGTGTGTGTGTGTGTGTGTGTTACTGGAAATTGAACCCAGGGACATTCTACCTCTGAATTACTCTCCCAGCCCTATTTTATTCTTTATTTTTTATTTCAGCCTTCTGAATGCTGGGATTACAAGTGTGTGCCACCACGCCCAGCTTTTATTCTTTATTTTGAAACAGGGCCTCACTAAGTTGCAGAGGGCCTCACAATATGCCGAGGCAGGCTGTGAACCTGCGGTCCTCCTGTCTCAGCCTCCCAAGTACTGGCATTACAGGCATGCACTCCTGAGCCTGGCTAGTTTTTTTAATTTTGAAATAGGGTCTGAGTTGCTGAGGGTCTCATTGAGTAGCTGAGGCTGTCCTTTATCTGTGATTTTACTGTTTCAGCTTCCTAAGTACTGGGATTACAAAGGTGAATGCCTACCTGTATATACCCTTATGTGTGTGTGTGTGTGTGTGTGTGTGTGTGTGTGTGGTCCTGGGGGTGGAACCCAGGGGCTTTTCTACCTCTGGGCTGTACTTCCAGACCTTTTTATTATTTTTTTAAATTTTTTATTTTGTGGTACTGGAGATGGAACCCAGGGGCATTCTACCTCCAAGCAACCCCCCCCCCCCAGCCCTATTTTTGACTCTTTATTTTGAAATAGGGTCTCACTGAATTGCAAAGAGCCTCACTAAGTAGTAGTTGAGGTTGGCTTCGAACCGCGAACCTCCGGTCTCAGCCTCCCGAATGCTGGGATTACAAGCATGCACCACCACGCCCGGCTTCTCCCAGACCTATTTTTATACTTTATTTTGAAACAGGGTCTCCCTAAGTTGCTGAGAGCCTCACTAAGTTGCTGAGGCTGGTTTTGAACCTGTGTGATCGTCCTGTCTCAGCCTCCCAAGTGCTGGGATTACAAGTCTGTGCCACCACTCCCAGCTTTATTCTTTATTTTGAAACAGGGTCTCACTAAGTTGCAAAGGACCTCACTAAGTAGTAGCTGAGGCTGTCTGAGAACCGTGAACCTCCCATCTCAGCCTCCCAAATTCTGGGATTACAAGCATGGGCCACCACGCCTGGCCCCAAATCTATTTTAATCAATTAAATTATTTTATAGTACTAAGGATTGAATCCAGGGACATTCTACCTCCAGAGCTACACCCCCAGCCCTATTTTTTATTTTTATTTTTGAAACAGGGTCTCACTAAGTTGAGGAGGGCCTCACTAAGTAGCTGAGGCCGTCCTCAAACTGCAAACCTCATATCTCGGCCTCCCAAGTATTGGGATTACAAGCATGCACCACTACTCCTGATTTATTTTATTTTTTAATTGGAAACGGAGTCTTGGCAAGTTGCTGTAAGCTTTGCCCAGTTGGTGAGACTGGCAAAGAACCTGTGACCCTCCCGTTTCAGCCTCCCAAGTACTGGGGTTTGAAGCATGTGCCACCATGCCCAGCTGTATGTAGCTTTTTTTTTTTTTGGTGGTGGTACTGGGGATGGAACCCTTCTACCTCTAGGCTCCAGGCTATACTCCCAGACCTATTTTATATTTTATTTGGTAATAGGGTCTCTTAAGCCAGCGAGGCTGACTTCGAACCTGCACGATCCTCCTCCCAAGCGTGGAGATTACAAGCGTGCGCCTCCACGCCCGGCTTGTATGTAGCTTTTTAAACAAAAAGAACCCAGTGTACTTGCTGTTCTTTACTTGCCTTTTTTTCTCAAAGGGATACATCTTGTTGGACTTATCTTACCAGAACATTGAAGCCTATCTCATTTTTTAAAGGCTACCTAGGATTGCTTTGAATAGCTTTCCTTAATATAGTCTATTAATGGATATCTGAGTTATTACAAACAAGGGTGGGTTGAATATCCTGTACATCTTTTTTTTTTTTTTTTTTTTTTGGCAGTACTGTGGATTGAACTCAGGGGCATTTTACCTCTGAACGACCATCCCAGCAATTAATTAATTAATTAATCTGTTTATTTGGTACTGGGGATCATACTCCAGGTAGATTCTACCTCCAGACTGCACTCTCAGCTCTTTTTATTTGATTTTTATGTTGAAACAGGGTTTTGCTAAATTCCTGAGTCTAGTCTCAAACTTGTGATCCTTCTGTTTCAGTCTCCCAAATTCAGGGATTGCCAGTGTTCACCACCATGCCCAGCTTATATTTTGTTTTGAAACAGGTCGCTGAGACTCTTTCTAAATTGCTGAGGTTGCCCTTGAACCTGAGCTCTTCCTGTCTTAGCCTCCTGAGTACTGGGATTACAGGTGTGAGGCCTTTAAAATTTTATTTTTTATTTTGTTGGATGTGATGGCACGTGCTTGTAATCCCAGTACTTGGGAGGCTGAGACAGGAGAATCACAGGTTTGCAGCCAACCTCAGCTACTTATTGAGGTCCTCTGCAATTTAGTAAGACCCTGTTCAAAATAAGGAATAAAAAAACAGGCATAGTGGCAAATGCTTGTAATCCCAGTACTTGGGAGGCTGAAACAGGAGGATACATGTTCGTAGTCAGCCTCAGCTACTTAGTGAAGCCTTCCAAAACTTATTGAGACCCTGTTTCAGAATAAAGAATAAAAAATAGGGCTGGGTTTGTAGTTCAGAGGTAGAATGCTCCTTGGTTCAACCCCCAGCACCACAAGATAAAGAAATGAATAAGTAAATAAACAATAAAAAAATAGGGCTTCTGGAAATAGGTATACCTTAGAGAGAGAATGACCTTGAGTTTAATCACCGAACACACACACACACACACGGATTCCTTGGATTTTGGCCCCATCATCCACTTCAAAGCCAGCAGTGTAGTATCTTCCAGTCCCTCTGTGCCTTCTGCTCTCATCATATTTCTTTCCTTTTTTTCCCTTGGTAACTGGGGATTGCACCCAGGGGCCCCTGAGCAATATCCACAGCTCTGTTTTACTATCTATCTATCTATCTATCTATCTATCTATCATCTATCTATCTGTCTATCTATCTATCTATTTTGTGGGTCTGGGATGGAACCCAGGGGCATTAGACCTCTGAAATTCACCTTCAGCCCTATTTTTTACTCTTTATTTTGAAATAAGGTCTCACTGGGTTGCAAAGGGCTTCACAGTAGCTTAGGCTGTCTGCAAACCGTGATCCTGCTGTCTCAGCCTCCCGAATGCTGGTATTACAAGCCTGTGCCACCGCCCAGCTATTTATTTATTTTTGTGGTACTGAGAATGGAACTCAAGCATTCTACCTTTCGGGCTGTACCCCAGCCTTTTTTTGTTTTTTCTTTGGTTTTTTTTTTTTTTTTTTTTTTTTTTTTTGGTGGGTCTGGGGATGGAACCAGGGGCATTCTACCTCCGAGCTATACCCCCAACTCTACTCTTATTTTATATATATATATATATATATATATATATATATATATATATATATATATATAATTTTTTTTTGGTAGTACTGGGGGTGGAACCCAGAGGCTTTCTACCTCTGGGCTGTTGCGAACCCAGATCCTCCTGTCTCAGCCTCCCAAATGCCCTGGGATTACATGCGTGCACCACCATGCCTAGAATTTTTTATTCTTTATTTTGAAACAGTCTCACTAAGTTGCAAAGGGCCTCACTAAGTAGCTGAGGCTGTCCTTGAACTGGGATCCTCCTGTTTCAGCCTCCTGAATGCTGGGATTACAAGACTGTGCCACCACACTCAGCTTTTCTTTTTAGTTTTGAAATAAGGTCTCACTAAGTTTCTGGGGGCCTTGCTAAATAGTTGAGGCTGGCTTGGAACTGTGGTACTTTCTTCTCAGCCTCCCAAATACTGGGATTATAAGCATGTACCACCATGCAGGACTCGGCTCCCTCTTTGTAAGGATCCTCGTGATGACATTGGACCCACAAAGGTGATCCACCACAGTCTCCCCATCTCAAAGGCCTTAACCTAATCACATTTTCAGAGTCCATTTTGCCACAAGTGACAAATTCATAGGTTCCAAGAATTAGTATGTGGCCAATATTGGGAGAAAGTCAATATTTAGCCTACTACACTCTATAAAATAATTGTGTTTTATAGATGAGGACCCTGAAACAGCTTGCCAAGATCAAGTTACAGTAAGTGGCAAAGGATTTGAACATAGGCTTCTTACTCTAAAATTCTTATTGCCAGGCGTGGTGGTGCATGCTTGTAATCCCAGCATTCAGGAGGCTGAGACCAGAGGATCGTGGTTCGCAGACAGCCTCAGCTACCTTAGTGAGGCCGTCCGCAACTTAGTGAGACCCTGTTTAAAAATAAAGAATAAAAAATAGGGCAGGGGGTGTAGCTTGGAGGTCGAATGCCCCTGGGTTCCATCCACAGACACACACACACACACACACACATATACACACACACACACACTCTTATTCTTAGCTCGTCATGGTATGGTGGCACACTCTTGTAATCCCATTACTTGGGAGGCTGAGACAGGATGATGGAAAGTTTGCAGAGTCTCAGCTAGTAGTGAGGCCCTCTGCAACTTACTGACACCTTGTTTCAAAGTAAAGTATAAAAAATAGGACTGGGGTGTAGAATGCTATTGTGTACCATCTCTAGTATTGCAAATAAATAAGTAAATAAATAAATAAATAAATAAATAAAATCTTCATTCTTGGCTGGGCGTGGTTGAGACTAAAAGATCACAGTTTTGAAGCCTACCTCAGCAATTTAATGAGACCTTGTTTTAAAATAAAAAGCAATTAAGGGCTTGGGGTATAGCTCAGAGGTAGAACACCCTTGTCCAGTGTACAATTAAAAAAAAATCAAATTCTTAACTATGATACTCTTACCATCTTTAACTGATTTAGTTAAACTTTGTAACTGCAGGCCGGGTGTGGTGGCACACACTTGTAATCCCTGCGCTTGGGAGGCTGAGACAGGAGGATTGCACAGGTTCAAAGCCAGCCTCAGCTACTTAATGAAGCTCTCAGCAACTTAGTGAGACCCTGTTTCCAAATAAAATATAAAAAAGGTTTGGGAGTGTAGCCCGGAAGTAGAAAGCCACTGGGTTCTACCCCCAGTACCACCAAAACAAAAAAAAAACAACAAAAAAACCTTTCTAATTGCCGGGCGTGGTGGCGCACGCTTGTAATCCCCGCGCTTGGGAGGCAGAGACAGGAGGATTGCGCAGGTTCGAAGCCAGCTGCGTGCACTGGCTTAGGAGACCCTGTTTCCAAATAAAAATGTAAAAATAGGTCTGGGAGTGTAGCCCAGAGGTAGAAGGGCTTCCAGGAACCCCAGTACCACCAAAAAAAAAAAAACCAAAAAAACATAAAAACCAAAACTTTCTAACTGCATTTCATTATAATTTCAGGACTAGCTTACCAGTTCCTCATAGCAGCTGTGAGAATCAAATGAAACAATTGTACGTAAATTTAAGAGACAACGTTATCTCTGAGGAACTCCTTCATAGCAGTAAAAGCTGAACTAAAGCCCGGTGTGCCGGGTGTGGTGGCGCACTCTTGTAATCCCCGCACTTGGGAGGTGGAGACAGGAAGATCGTGCAAGTTCGAAGCCAGCCACACTGGCTTAAGAGACCCTGTTTCCAAATTAAAAAAAAAAAAAAACATAAAATAGGTCTGGGAGTGTAGCCCAGAGGTAGAAGGGTTTCCAGGAACCCCAGTACCATTAAAAAAAAAAAAAAAAAAAAAAAGCCTGGCAAGGTGGTGCATGCTTGTAATCCCAGCATTTGGAGGCTGAGACAGAAGGATCAAGGTTTGTGGACAGTCTCAGCTACTTAGGCCCTTTGCAACTCAGTGAGACTCTGTTTCAAAATAAAGAATAAAAAGCTGGGCGTGGTGGCTTATATTTGTAATCCCAGCACTTGGGAGGCTGAGACAGGAGGATTGCACAGGTTCAAAGCCAGCCTCAGCTACTTAGTGAAGCTCTCAGCAACTCAGTGAGACCCTGTTTCCAAATAAAGTATAAAATAAGTCTGGAAATATAGCCCAGGGGTAGAAAGCCCCTGGGTTCAATTCCTGGTACCACATACAAAATAAAGAAAGAATAAATTATAGGGCTGCAGGTGTCTCTTTCTTGGAGGTAGAATGCCCCTGGGTTCCATCCCCAGTACCACAAAAAAACAAAAGAAAACAAAAAAACTGAATTGATCACTGGATTTTTTTTTCCAGAACTGGGTGTTGAACCCAGGGACATTTTACTCTAAGCTACAACCCCAGTCCTATCTTTTATTTATTTATTTATTTATTTAGAGTGTGTGTGTGTGTGTGTGTGTGTGTGTGTGTGTGTGTGTATGTATGTATGTATGTATGTATGTATATAACTTAGGGGCATTCTACCTCCGAGCTACACCCCTAGCCCTATTTTTTACTCTTTATATTGAAACAGGGGTTTCACTGAGTTGCAAAAGGCCTCACTAGGTAGCTGAGGCTGTCTGTGAACTGTGATCCTCCTGTCTTAGCCTCCCAAACACTGGGATTGCAACCATGCGCCACCATACCTGATTGGTTTTGATTATTTTCAAATTAATTTATAGGATTTCTTTGGCACCTCATAGGTAAGCTGTTACTTGGAGGTAGAATGCCCCTGGGTTTAATCCCAAGCACCCCCCCCCCCCCCCGCCCACACACACACACATAGAATAACAAATAGGGCTAGGGTGTAGCTCAGAGGTAGAATGCCCCTGGGTTCCATCAAAAAAAAAAAAAAAAAGTGCAGAAGTGGGGCGTGCCTTTAACCCCAGTACTTGGGAGGCTGAGACAGGAAGATCGCAGGTTTTCAGCAGCCTTAGCTACTGAGGTCCTCTGCAACTTAGTGAGACCCTGTTTCCAAATAAAGAATAAAATGTATGGCTGGGAATATAGCTTAGAGGTATGCCTCTGAGTTCAACTCCCAGCACTGGAAAAAAAAAAAAAAAAGCTCAATTTGTCTCATTTGGTATTATCTAACATAGTGGTTCTTTTTTTTTTTTTTTTTTTTTTTGAGGCAAAGAAAATCTTTTTTTTTTTTAAATTTTATTTTATTGGTGCACTGTATTCATACATCATAGTGGGATACAAACTTTTGTAGACATACATGCACACATCGCCCAGTCAGCCCCCACCCGATCCCCACCCCATTCTCTCCCCATCCCTCCTTTCCATGCTTGGCTTAGTGGTTGACATCTAGTATTATAGCAATTTATCCAAAATTAAAAATGATAATCTCACATAACAGTTTCATTTGTCTGATACCAAGCGTTTGATGATTTAAAGATAGCATTTCAATATTTCTTTTTGCTTTCTTTCTTACTAGAGCATATTTTTTTCTGTTTTTTTAGGTGAAACTATCATATATTTATATATTTATTTTTCAGAAAAAAATCTATCCTAATATGGAATATGAATTCTAGATACCCAAAACAATCTTGAAAAAGAACAAAGCTAGCAGATATATATTTTCTGATTTCAAACCATATAAAGCTACAATAATTGAAACAGTGTAGTACTGTTCTAAAGGCAGATATATAGACCATTGGAGTTAAATACAAGCCTAGAGCTAAATTCTTCCCTATATTGTCAAGTTATTTTTGACAAGGTTTCCACGAACATTTGGTGGTGGAAATAATAATCTTTTAACTAAATATTGTTGAAAAATAATAATTACATGGAAAAGAATAAAATTGGACCTTTACCTAATCCCATATACAAGTATTAACTCAAATTAGATAAAAGACCTAAATATAAATCTTAAGACTATAAACTTTTAGGAGAAAATCTGGGTCATAAAACCTCACAACATTGAAATTGGCAGTGATTTCTTGGATATGATTTCAATGGTACAGGCAACAGAGGAGTATACAAACTCCCTAAAAAATAAAAGAAAATATTGTATATCCAAAGACAATGTAAACAGAGTTAAAAGTTACTAATAGAATTGGATAAAATATTTCCAAATGCTATATCTGAAGGTATATTAATATTCCAACTAGAAATCCTAAAAATTAACAACAATAAAGGCAAACAATACAACTTAGAGATAGGTAAAAGACTAACATAAATAATGAATCTCCACAGATAACCAATCTTAGTTGTCTGTTGGATGGAAACTCTTGTTTCTCTGGTTCTGGTGAGTGTTACCTATTTCTTCTTTGTAGTTAATCTCTTTGAGTATTTTCTCTAGCGCTGGTTTTGAAGACATAAATTCCTTCAGTTTCTGTTTGTCATGGAAGCTTCTTATTTCTCCATCTAATTTGATAGAAAGTTTTGCTGGATAGGAAATTTTTGGCTGGAAGTTGTTTTCTTTCAGAGTTTGGAATATGTTACTCCAAGCCCTTCTGGCTCTCATGACTTGGTTTGGGAAGTCTTGAGTGATTCTAATTGGTTTGCCTCTGAATGTCAGTTGGCCCTTTGTTTTTGTTGCCTTTAAGATTCTCTGCTTGGCTTCCACATTGGTCATTTTGACAATTATATGGCGTGGGGATCCTCTTCTCTGATCCTGTCTAAAGGGAGTTCTATAAGTTTCCTGGATCTGTGTATCAACCTTTTGCTCTATATTTGGAAAATTTTCTGCTATTACTTCCTTGAAGAGATTGTTGATCCCTTTGGTTTCACTTTCTTTTCCCTCCTCTATTCCAATTATTCTTAGGTTAGCTCTCTTAAGATGGGCCCATATTTCTTCAATGTCAGATTCCTGCTGTTGGATATTTTTTTCTAGATTAGAAACTATGCATTCATTTTTGGATTGCTCATCTTCTAAGAGCGAGATTCTGTTCTCCATGTGGTCTAATCGGTTGTTTGTGCTTTGAATTGAGGCCTTTACTTCATTAATTGCATCCTTTATCTCTTTTTGGCTCTCTCTGAGTTCTTTTCGAAGCACCTCTATTATTTCTACAGTTATTTTCCTGATTTGATCTTCTAGAAATCTCTGATTTTCTGTTTTGTCAGGTTCTGATGTTGTGGGGTTGTGCACATTCATTACTCCAGTGTTATTCCTCTTTCCCATGATTTCGGAGGTTTGTGCCTTCTCTGGGTTCTTCCCTTGGGTCACTATGGCTTCACTTAAGGTGCTCTGGATCTTGAGTCTGTATTATCTCAGACCCCACTACTCCTTTACTGGGTTGTATCACAGAGTCTCCGACCCAGGGAGTCGATAGAGGCTGCTTTAAACTATGGGGGGTGCCAGGTTGCACGTTCTCCTATGGTGTGATATCTCTGCCACCACCACTCCCTCACTGGGTCAAGTCCCAGGAGGCCCAATACTGGGATTTCTCCTCTGTGGCCCGCAATTTGACTCACTGTTCTTGAGTACGCAGATGTAGCTGTACTGGACTCGGTGAATTCACTGCTGCTGCCGCCGCCGGTGTCAATATGGCGCCTCTGCCATGCCCTCGGCCATGAGGCTGGCGTATTTTTTCTTCTCTGGTTTTGATTTCCACTCTGAATCCCTGCAGCGTGTGCTGAGCTCAGCCACTGGGAGCTTTAAATGCTGTCTGCGCCGAAAGATCCCGCCTGGCTGTTCCGCAGCGGCTCACCTGGCTTGCTGTAGCCGTCCGTTGAGTTCGCCGCTGCCGCCGGCAGTATGGCGCTGCTGCCGTGTCCTCGGGCGCGTGTGTCTCCTCTGTGGCCCTGAGCTCTGTTCTCAGTCCGCTTTCTCTCTGGAGCCTGGTGGTTTTTTTTTTGTTTTTCTGGTGATGGTGTTTTCTGGCTATGAAAGGCACTCTTTTTGTGGTAATGGAGATTGGTTGTTAGCGGGACTCTTAAGCCCCGCTTTTCTCGGTCACCATCTTCCCGGAAGTCACATAGTGGTTCTTAACCAAGAATGATATATATATTTTTCCTTTGGTGCTGGGAATTGTACCCAGGGACTCACACAGGCTAGGCAGGTACTTACACCTGAGGTGTTCTACCTCAGGTGTAAAATTTTATTTTGCCATAGTGTCATGCCAAGTTGCCCAGGCTGGCCTTGAACTTGGCGTCTTCTGTTTTAGCCTCCTCAGTCAGTAGCTTGTGTCACAGGTGGGCATCACCAAGCCTGGTTCCTCAGAGGCATTTGGCAGCGTTCTGACGTGTGTGCCACATCTTGGGGGTAAGAGAGATGGCTGCTGGTAAATATCTTACATGGGGTATCGAGCAGCCCCCACACGAGAATCATTTGGTACAAAATGTCAGTAGTGCCACAATTGAGAAACTGAACAGATGAAGGTTCATTCTAGCAGGAGATCTGGATCCTAGTGAAGTGGAAAATATATCAGGGACAAAAAGTTTAACCAGACACCAGCCTTTCATCTTTTGGCTCTGTGTACTCCTCAGAAGTAATCCAGCTGGTGGAGTCAGTTCTCCTTTGGCATAGTCTGTAACCTCTCTAGTGGCATGGTCAGGCTCTCTGGGTTGTGTTCATTGATTTTTCTAGGCCTCAGTCAAACAGTACTAGGAAAACCAAAGGGACAATGGATTCATCATTTAGAGCCTTACTAAATAAATGACCCCCACAACAAATCTCCTGAAGCCAGATGCAGCGCCCTTAGCAAACAACTCAGAGGTCAGAAGAATGAAGTTTCTAGCAATTAGGGCTCTTGGTGGAGGAAGATGATGGTATTTTCCAATCTGTTGGGTCTCAAGGGAGTCAGACATCTTGTTTTGTCAGAATGTTTACTAGTCAGCGGGGCAAAGGTGAAACACTAAAAGGCTTTCTTTCTTTCTTTTTTTATTTTTGTGGTACTGGGGATGGAACCCAGGAGTTTTCTACCTCTAGGCTACACTCCCAGACCTATTTTATATTTTATTTGGAAACAGGGTCTCACTAAGTTACTGAGAGCCTCACTAAGTGGCTGAGGCTGGCTTTGAACCTGTGCGAACCTCCTGTCTCAGCCTCCCAAGTACTGGGATTACAAGCATGTGCCACCATGCCCGGCTCTTCCCTTTATTCTTGCATTTAAAAAGAAATCTCCATACAAGTTTGTTTGTTTGTTTGGTTGGTTGTTTTGCCGCCACCCCACTCAAATTATGTTCTGTGACTTTCCCTCTTTCCTAGATAGCAAATAAACACACTGGTGAGAAACTGCACCTGTTTTGCCTTCGTGCTGAAGGACCTCTGACGGCGACAGCAAGAGAGCTCAGGACTTTTTCATGTCAGAAGTCTCCCACTTGCCAGGCATGGTGGGGCATACCTGTAATCCTAGTACTTGGGAAACTGAGACAGGAGGATTGCAGGTTCGAGGATAGCCTCAGCAAGTAGTGGGACTTTCATCAACCTAGCGATACCTGTTTCAAAATAAAAATAAAATAGGGCTGGGGTTTATCTCAGAGGTAGAATCCCCAGTAACTCTACCCTCCCAAAAGAATCTCCCCTTGTGAAGTCCTGATGCTGACCAGATAGTCTCATAAGAAGGCTCAGTGACCCAGGAATGCTAAGACACTAACGAAGTGTCTACCTGGGCAAGGGCCTCCTCAGCTCAGCAGCCTTGGAGCCAAGCGTGGTGCATGCTTATAATTCCAGTACCTGGGAGGCTGAGATGGGAGGAATGCAGGTTCCAGACCAGCCTCAGCAACTTAGCAAAACCCTGTTTCAAAAAAAGGGGGGAGCTACAGGTATAGCTCAGAGTTACAATCTTCAGTATCAAGATAAAAGTAAACAAAAAATAAAAATAAATAAAAGTAAAGAAGGAGCTGTGGGCCCTCTCTAGACGGGGCCTATGATGGGTCTGGTCCTTCCCTTCAGCCAAGCCATTGGTCATCTTCCTGAGCTGTTCCTTTAAGACCATCCCATTGCTTGGCTGCCTCTCTTGTTTACAGTACCAGAATAGTGCTGCTCCAAATACTGGGACTTGGCTTTTTTTTTTTTTTTTTTTTTTCTATATTGGCTAAAAGGGACATTACTCTAGTGGGATTCAGGAATGGAAAACAGGAGAGGGTGTTTTCTTGCTGTATGGGAGTTCTCGACCACAAGCTGGCTGCATGGTGTGTCAGGTTTCTCTGTAGCGTCTTGTCTTTGTCTCCACTGCTGTTGGCCTCACTGGTCCTGGCCTCTGGCCTCTGGCCCTGGGAGCTTCTTGGGGCTTACTCTTTCCAGGCCTCTGCTGCAGCGAGGCTGGCCAAAACCCCACAGGACTTCATCCTGTGCAGTGCATTTGGAGCCACAGGGATCATCATGAATGGCCAAACTATTACAATGTAAGGACAAATTTTGGTGCTGTGGCTGGTTACCTCTGGCCAATTCTGCTAAGAACATAAATATATTTACCATTAGATTTCTTAGGTGCCACTTAAAAAATGTGACAAAACCCTGTACATTCACCTAAGAGCTACCCGCCATGATAATAAGCAATAGTTGGATGAGTGGCAGAGCCTCTCTCCTCCACCACAGCTTTGCACTCACAGAAACCCAAGTAAAAGCCCCTTTTGTTGAGTGATGGTGGAAGAGGGGAAGGCATTAAATGGGATTACTGGGACACAGTGTTGGGGATGACTCAGACATACAGAAAGACAGAAGAGCCCCTATTATGTGCCTTTAGTTTCTTCTGCTCAGCATTTTGTGAACCTTGAACTGATTGAGTTAACAGACTCCTGGCATTTAACCTGGGAGACTCTTTAGTACAGGGCTGTTTAAAACTTGACCTATATAAGCCACCAAAACCACCATGAGTCAGCCTTCTAGGGAACCCATCTTCAGCTATTTTAAGTTACCTTCAAGCTCTGTTTGTCATTTCCTTAAAGTGATTGTTTTTTTTAATTGGGCAACTCTTTGGGTTTTGAGCTGGGGGTAATATAATAGGCAGATTTCCTATTAAGTCGGCCCTTATCTATATTCACTGTGGATACATTTACTGACTGAATCCCTCTTTTTTGGGGGGTACTAGGGATTGAACCCAGGGCCATTCTATCTCTTATCTATTCTTCCAGGCCTTTTTATTATTTATTTTGAAACAGGGCCTTAATACATTGCTGAGGCTATTCTCAAACCTGCCATCCTCTTGTCTCAACCTTCCAACTATTGGGATCACATGCCGGGTTTAGTATTTTTAATGGCTGGTTGAACTGTTCTGGAGGGTCTTGCCTGCTTGGGAGGAGTGCCTGTGAGCTCTTCTCCTCTTCCTGTACTGGGGATTGAACTCAGGGCATTCTACTTCAAGTTACATCCCCAGCTCTTTTTATTTTGAAGCAGTGTCTCACTGAGTTGCTAAGGCAGACCTTGAACCTGTGATCCTCCTGACTCAGCCTCCCAAGTACTAAGATTACAGTCAGGTGCTGCCACACCTGGCTCTATTACCTGTTTTAAAGTATCCAATTCAGCTGGGTGTGGTGGCACAAGCTTGTAATCCCAGTACTTGGGAGGCTGAGACAGGATATTCCCAGGTTTATGGCCAGCCTCAGCTACTTAGTGAGGCCCTCCACAACTTAATGAGACCCTGTTTCAAAATAAAGAATAAAAAATAGGGCTGGGAGCCGGGCGTGGTGGCGCACACTTGTAATAATCCCTGCACTTGGGAGGCTGAGGCAGGAGGATCGCACAGGTTCTAAGCCAGCCTCAGCTACTTAGTGAGACCCTGTTTCCAAATAAAATATAAAAAAGGTCTGGGAGTGTAGCCCGGAGGTAGAAAGCCTCTGGGTTCCACCCCTAGTACCATACACACACAAAAAAAATAGGGCTGGGGGTGTAGCTTGGAGGTAGAATTCCCCTGGGTTCCATCCCCAGTACCGCAAAAAAAAAAAAAAAGTCTCCAATTCAGTGGTCTTTGGTATAATCACACAGAGTGTTGCACAGACATCACTTTTATCATTGGAAAACTATTTTTTTTTGTACTGGGGATTGAACTCAGGGGCATTCTACCTCCGAACTACATCCCCAGCCTCTGAGGTACATCCCTGCCCTATTTTTTATTCTTTATTTTGAAACTGGGTCTCACTGAGTTGCAAAGGGACTCACTAAGTAGCTGAGGCTGTCCACAAACCGTGATCCTCCTGTCTCAGCCTCCTGAATGCTGGGATTACAAGCATGTGCCACCACGCCTGGCCAGGACTATTTTATTTTATTTCATTTTATTTATTTATTTATTTATTTTTGCGGTACTGAGGATGGAACCCAGGGGCATTCTGCCTCTAAGGTACACTCCCAGCCCTATTTTTTATTCTTTACTTTGAAACAGAGTCTTACTAACTTGCAGAGGGCCTCACTAAGTAGTGGATGCTGTCTGTGAACTGCTGTCCTCCAGTCTCAGCCTCCCAAGTACTGATATTATAAGCGTGGGCCACACTGCGGGCTTTTTATTCTTTATTTTGAAGGTCTCACTAAGTTGCAAAGGGCCTCACTAAGTAGCAAACCATGATCCTCTGTCTCAGCCTCCCAAATGCTGGGATTACAACCACATACCTGGCTTCCTATTTCATTTTTATTTGAAACAAGGTCTTGCTAAATAACCACATGCTGTCCTTGAACCTGCATTCCTCTGATCTCAGCTTCCCAAAGTACTGGTATTATAGGGGAGTGGTACTGCTCCTGGTTATAGATCTCTTTTAGGATCTTCAGCATAGCAGGTGTGGTAGTACACACTTACAATCCTAGTACTTGGGAGGCTGAGACAGGAGGAGTACAAATGTGAGGCTAGCCTGGCAATTTAGCGAGACTGTTTCAAAATAAAAAAAGAGCTTAGTGATAGAGTGCCTCTGGGTTCAATCCCCTGTGCCACCAGTGGAAAAAAAAAAGAAAAAGCTTTTTAGTTAGTCTTTGGTGTATGTAGTCTTGGAATCATATCAGATTATTCTTTTGAAAAATACAGTGGTTTGTTATCTTATTTTTTATTTTTTTGAGGGTCTGGGAATGGAACCCAGGGGTATTCACCTTTGAGCTACACCTCTGCCCTATTTTTTTTTTTTTTTTTTTTTTTTTTTTTTGCGGGTCTGGAGATGAAACCCAGGGGCATTTGACCTCTGAGCGACATCCCCTGCCCTATTTTTATTCTTTATTTTGAAACAGGGTCTCACCAAGTTGCAGAGGGCCTCACTGAGTAGCTGAGGCTGTCCACGAACCACAATCCTCTGGTCTCAGCCTCCTGAATGCTGGGATTACAAGTGTGCACCGCCACGCCCAGCTTACCTCTGCCCTATTTTTTATTCTTTATTTTGAAATAGTCTCACTAAGTTGTGAAGGGCCTAACTAGCTGAGGCTGTCCTTGAACCACGATCCTCCAGTCTCAGCCTTCCAAATGCTGGGATTACAAGCGTGTGTCACCACGCCTGGCTTGACAGTGCTTTTTTATGAGTTTAATTATCTGTATTTCTTTTTTATTATTATTTTTTTGTGGGTCTGGGGATGGAACCCAGAGGCATTTGACCTCTGAGCTACACCCCCTGCCCTATTTGTTATTTATTTATTTTTTGGTGGTATTGGGGTTCCTGGAAGCCCTTCTGCCTCCGGCCTACACTCCCAGACCTATTTTATACTTTTTAAATTTTGGAAATAGGGTCTATTAAGCCAGTGTGGCTGGCCTCGAACCTGCGTGATCATCCTGTCTCCGCCTCCCAAGCGTAGGGATTACAAGCATGCGCCACCACACCTGGCTATTTTTTATTTTTTTATTTTTTTGTGGTACAGGGCTTCCTGGAAGCCCTTCTACCTCCTGGGCTACACTCCCAGACCTATTTTTTTATTTTTGGAAACAGAGTCTCCTAAGCCAGCGCAGCTGGCTTCGAACCTGCGCGATCCTCCTGTCTCTGCCTCCCAAGCGCGGGGATTACACGCGTGCGCCACCACGCCTGGCTTATTCTTTATTTTGAAACAGGGTCTCACTAAGTTGCAGGGGGCCTCACTAAGTAGCTGAGGCTGTCCACGAACTAAGATCTTCTGGTCTCAGCCTCCTGAATGCTGGGATTACAAGTGTGCGCCACCACGCCCAGCTTTTTGTATTTCTTTAATGAGACATTTATTTTTGGGCTGTGGTGGTATGTGTTTGTAGTGGGGAGGTTGAGAGAGGAGGATTGAAGAAGGTTCAGTGCCAGGACTCAGCAATTTAGCAATACTGTTTCAAAATGATGGTACACTCCTGTAATCTCAGTACTTGGTCTAAGACAGGAGGATCACATGTTTGAAGACATACTCAGCAAGTAGTGAGATTCTCATCAACATAATGAGACCCTGTTTAAAAAAAAAACAACACAAAAACTAAAGCCCAGGCGTGGTGGCGCAAGCTTGTAATCCCAGCATTCGGGAGGCTGAGATCTGAGGATCGCGGTTCTAAGACAGCCTCAGCTACTTAGTGAGGCCCTCTGCAACTTAGGGCAGGGGGTGTAGCTCAGAGGTCAAATGCCTCTGGGTTCCATCCTCAGACTGGCAAAAAATAAAACAAAACAAAACAAAAAAACCCCCCAAAACTTAGAGCTGGGTGTGGTGGCGCACGCTTGTAATTCCAGCATTCAGGAGGCTGAGACCGGAGGATCGCAGTTTGCAGACAGTCTCAGCTACTTAGTGAGGACCTCCACAACTCATTAAGACCCTGTTTCAAAATAAAGTATAAAAAATAAGGCAGAGGGTATAGCTCAGAGGTCAAATGCCCCTGGGTTCCATCCCCAGACCTGAAAAAATAAAATAAAATAAAATAAAAATAAGAAGTAGGGCTAGGGGTATAGCTTGGAGGTAGAATGTCCCTGGGTTCAATCCTTAGTGCCACCAAAAATAAAAGAAACCAAAATGACAACAACAACAACAAAAGTAAAATAGGGCTTTAGATGTAGATTTGAGGTAGAATGCTCCTCAGTTCAGTCCCCAGTACCAAAAAAGAAAAAGAAAAGAAAAACATTTTTTAGAAACCTCCTATAAGGAAGGTTTTTGTTTGGAAAAAGAGAAATTTTGTTGTGGTGAGGACTGGCTCAACACCAAACCAGGGCAACTGTAACAATGTCAGTCAACACTTCTGTAGCATTGAGTAAATGCCTCTCCTGTGCGTGAATCACACTACTCTTTGAAGTAGATTGTGCTGTTACCATTTTATAGGGAAACAAACAGGCGTGGAGAAATTGAATGCATGGAAGTGCAGTTTGACTCCTCTCCCATCGAGAATACAGCTTCTAGACCTTTGGCGCTGTGTTCATTTATTTAGCAAATACGTCTTGATTTCCTATTATGTGTCAGGCTCTGTGCGAGGGATCTAGTGATGTGGTGGTTAATAGCACGGACCAGACCTCTGCATGGAATGCATTCTAGTTGGGAAGCTCAGAGATGGGAACAATAGAAAAATGTTCACCGCGAAGGTGGGCGGGAATGAAAGCTTTGAGCAGGAGAGGGGTTGAGTCGCTGCCGTGAACTGTGTAATCCAGGCCTAGCTCTTGTCTTCTGTCCAATGTGGCTCTTTACCGGTAAGTCTACAGCCTTACCAGAGCTTGTGCCTGCCTTCATTGTGGGCAAATCTTGGTGTGTAAAAAGGGTGACTGGTCTTGAAGTAGAAGGCTTTATTCGGGTGTAAATGGGTGCTGAACAGCCTGAGTTGGGTGTGGGCAAAGACATTGATCATGGAACAAAAACAAAAAAATAAGCTTTTGTAAAAAATTTGTCAAGGCTGAGACCAGAGGACCGCAGGTTTGTGGCTAGCCTCAGCTACCTAGAGAGGCTCTCCACAACTTAGTGAGACCCTGCTTCAGAAATTGAGAATAAAAAATAGGGCTGGGAGTATAAGTCAGAGGTAGAATGCTCCTGGGTTTGACCCCTAGTATCACACACACACACACACAAAAAAAAAGATTGTGGATCATGTCCACATAGAAATTTTCTTTCCTGCAAGGGCAGCAGGAGCTGTGGGCAGTATCTTTGGGGAGGGCCAGAGGCTCCACCAGTAGCTATAGACACAGGAGGGAGTTCCTGACCTCTCAAGTGTTGGAACTTGCTGGGACGCGCAGTGGAAGAAGAGCGATCTTTGCCCTCACCCAGTGTGCTCCGTGTTTGTGAGGCCAACCTCGTGACTTCAGTCATCTTAAGAAAACATTTGATTGAGAAAGACTGTGTTTTCACATGAAACTCTATTAACACATACACGGATAAGCACAAAGTATATATTCCTTTTAGACAGAATGAAGCAACATTTTCTGAGCTTGTGTGTTGAGGAAACGTTTTAATAGAACTTTACTATTGGAATGGAACCTCCTTATCATTTGAACTTTAAAAATAGACTAGCTAAAAAGAGAAAAATAAAAACAGACTGGCTACTGGTCTGTTTGACACATTTTTAGTAAAATCCTCTTTGATAGGACACAAACAAGTCATTGCCTGATAGTCTTTTATTCTTTATTCTTTTGAAACACAGTAAGTTGCAGAGGGCCTCATTAAGTAGCCGAGGCTGGCCATGAACCTGCAGTCCTCCTGTCTCAGCCTGCCAAGTACTGGGATTACAAGCATGTGCCACCATGCCCAGTTCTAATATTCTTTTGAATATAAGGATAAGCCAAGCATAGTAGCACATGCCTGTAATCCCAATACTCAGGAGACTGAGACAGGAGGATCACAAGTTTGAGGACAGCCTCAGCAAGTAGTGAGACTCTCATTAACCTAGTGAGATCCTGTTTCAAAATAAAAATAAAATATGGCTGGAGGTGTAGCTGAGAGAATACCCTGGGTTCAATCCCTAGTCACCACCCCCAAATGTATGTATATATAATGATAGTGGTCTTGGATTTCTGAAGGAAAAGGCCCCACTCTCCACTTCCTTCTCGCCCATAGAAGAAAGAAAGAAATTACCCAAATTCTGTCCCTTTGTGGTCTGACATCAGGTCATTGTGGATCAAGGAATGAATTCCAGTGAGTCTGTTCACCTGTTGAGGGATTGGAGTTCTACTTGCTTTTTAGGGTACTGGTCCCAGTTCTGATAAGAGTGAAAATCTTGTTTGGTTTCTCTGGTTCTTCTGAATTCAGCCAAAAAATGGAATGAATAAAAATAAGCCAGAAATCAACAAATAAAGATTGTTAGTAGAAACTTAGTTTGGGAATAGCTGTCAACCTAAGTTAGTTTTTTAATCTCAGTGGAAAGGTGTGTTCACTGCTTGGCCCTGGGTGGAATTTGTTTTATACATATTCATTGTGTTGGGAGTAATTAGACCTCCTGTTGCCTGTTTTGCCTCCTGTCACTGGGACATCTTTGTAAATCTGAGAGGAATGTCTGTTTGCAGTTGATACAGATTAGATCCTTCCGTTCCAGAGAGGCCAGAGCTGGAGGGACCTTGATGCTGAGCTCCTGAGGAGTGCATTCTGGTGTCTTTGAGGTTTAACTGGCCGAGCTGCTGCATGAGGCTCTTCAGTTCATTTGTGTTCCTAGCCTTTGCCTTCCCCAGGCGACAGGGAGCAAAGTCTGTGTGTGCACTTTCTTCCTGGAATGATCCTCAGGACTGAGACGGCTCTCTTGGGACCGGCATTGCTCCCCTGGCTTGCTTGGGTCAGACCCTGGCTGCTGGACACTTCTGTAAACCACTCTGAACTCTAAGTTGAAACAATGGGGCATCATTGCCTATTGCTATTTTCATTGTCCAAACTACTTAGAAACCTATAAAAAGCAAAGCTTCATGGGCAGTTTAGAGAAAGTGAGAGAGGGGTGTGAACTGCTGTTGGGTTTCTTACAGATTATTTTGATAGTAGATTGTTACTTTACTAAAAGTCAGCATTAATAATACCATGTTATTAAGCTGGGGACGCTTGTAATCCCAGTACTTGGGAGGCTGAGACAGGAGGATTGCAGGTTCATGGCCTCAAGCTACCTAGTGAGGCCCTCTGCAACTTAGTGAGACCCTATTTCAAGAATAAAAAATAGGGCTGGAGCCAGGCATGGTGGCGCACGCTTGTTATCCCCACGCTTGGGAGGCGGAGACAGGAGGATTGCACAGGTTC
Organism: Muscardinus avellanarius; assembly: GCF_963383645.1. Lineage (NCBI taxonomy): Eukaryota > Metazoa > Chordata > Mammalia > Rodentia > Gliridae > Muscardinus > Muscardinus avellanarius. The sequence goes on along the minus strand of NC_137798.1, from coordinate 77,575,543 downwards.
TAAGCCAGCTGTGCTGGCTTAAGAGACCCTGTTTCCAAATAAAAAGTATAAAATAGGTCTTGGAGTGTAGCCCGGAGGTAGAAGGGCTTCCAAGAACCCCAGTACCACCAAAAAAAAAAAAAAAAAAAGGGCCGGAGCCAGACGTAGTGGTGCACACTTGTAATCCCAGCATTCGTGAGGCTGAGACAGGAGGACAGTCTCAGCTACTTAGTGAGGCCCTCTGCAACTCAGTGAGACTCTCTTTCAAAATAAAGAATAAAAAATAGGGCTGGGGGTGTAGCTCGAAGATAGAATGCCCCTGCATTTCATTCCTAGTACCGCAAAAAAAAAAAAAAAGTGTGTGTGTGTGTTACTGGGAATTGAATCCAGGAGCATTCTACCTCTGAGTTACACCCCCAGCCCTATTTTATTTTTATTTTGAAGCAGGGTCTTGCTAGGTTGATGAGAATCTCACTACTTGCTGAAGCTGACCTTGAACCTGCAATCCTCCTGTTTTAGCCTCCCAGGTACTGGGATTACAGGTGTGTGCTGCCACACCTGGGTCATCATGCTCTTTTTAAATTTTTTTTTTTTTTTTTTTTTTTTTTGTGGTGCTGGGGATGAAATCCAGGGGCCTTCTACCTCCGGGCTACACTCCCAGACCTATTTTATATTTTATTTGGAATCAGGGTCTCACTTAATTGCTGAGAGCCTCACTCAGTAGCTGAGGCTGGCTTCAAACCTGTGCGATCCTCCTGTCTCAGCCTCCCAAGTACTGCAATTACATGTGTGTGTCACCATGCCCGGCTCTTATCCTGCTCTTTTGATCATGGAAAAACTAATGGAGTTATCTGAAGTGAGCAGTGAGGTCTTTCATTTTTCGGGTAGAACCACTTCAGGTCTCACCACACTGCTGATGTAGCCCCTGAATGGGTAACTTCTGAGCTGCAGGCAGGTGCAGGCCCGGTTGCGCACCTGGTATTTTCCCAGTGGCTGGCTCACATTTGTGCTTAACTGGGGCCGGCGCTGTGCCGTCCCCGTGCCCTTTGTGTACTTTGCGTTCCTTTGTCCTCCGTAGTCCTAGGAGCTGTACAGTCTACTATTATCTTGTGTCCCTGAGGCTTCAGCAGTTAAGGAACTTTTCTAAGACCGCACAGCAGCAAAGCCAGGAGGGGATTGAGAGTCTAGCAGCTGGTTGGTGGAGGGACGGCAGGAGTCGGGAGTCGGGATCAGTGTCTCTCCTGCTGTTGCCAGGGCCAGCGACTGTTTCCAACACTTGTGGAGTTGGGTAGGGTGGCCTGTGGCAGGGCGCAGGGTCAGGGAGCTCGTTACCCTCCAGGAACGGAGCAAAGTGGGATCACTGACGCCAGACAGGTGGAGCGGGTAGAGCGGGAGCCTTGTCTCTGGCCCCTTCCTCCACTCATCAAAGGGCATCTTGTCTTCCCTTTACCTTTGCCTCCCTGAGGGAAACCAGTCTTGCTGCACCGAGGCGGAAGGCGGCTTCCTCCTTTCTGGCTCAGTGGAGAATGACCATGGGCTCAGGATGAATCTGCTCCTGTGATAAGGAGCAAAATAACCTGACGGGCAGAGGGACTGAAGCCTGGCTCTGGTCTGCCAGGTATTTTCTCTCTCATTTCTTGCTTTCATTAGCAAGTCTACTGTCCCAGGGAGGCAAAGCTGGTTATGTCGTCATTTTACAGGAGAACAGATGCCCTCAGTGTCTGATAAATGATTGCCTACAGCTCTTGAGAAGCAAGACCAGCCGCCAGCTGTGCCCTTTCTCTCAGAGCTCTTCCACTGGACCCAGATGCATGTGCCCCACACCTGAATGCGGATGCCGAGCATCCCCCAGGACGCCAAATGCCAAATGGGCTCCAGAATGCTAACGGGGGTGTTTTAGTTTTAGCATAAATACTTTCTTTTTATTATTTTATTTTATTTATTTATTTTTGGTGGTACTAGGGGTGGAACCCAGGGCCTTTTCTACCTCCGGGCTATACTCCCAGACCTATTTTATACTTTTTTTGGAAACAGGGTCTCACTAAGTTGCTGAAAGCCTCACTAAGTAGCTGAGGCTGGCTTCGAACCTGCATGATCCTCCTGTTTCTGCCTCCCAAGCGTGGGAATTACAAGTGTGCGTCACCACGCCCAGCCCTCTTTTTTATTTTCAGTGGTACCAGGGATTGAACACAAGGGCTTTCTACCTTTGACCTATGCTCCCTAGCCTCTTTTTTTCTTTTCTTTTCTTTTTTTATTTCTTTATACTTAGGATTAAACTCAGGTTTAGGATTGAACTCAGGGAAGTTCTACCTCCCAACTACGCCCCCAGCCCTGTTTTTATTTTTTATTTATTTTGCAGCAGTGGGAATAGAACCCAGGGGCATTCTACCTTCAAGCTATACTGCCAGCCCTATTTTTTATTCTTTATTTTGAAATAGGGTCTCACTAAGTTGTGGAGGGCCTCACTAAGTAGCTGAGGATGGCCACAACAAACTTGCGATCCTCCTGTCTCAGCCTCCCAAGTACTGGGATTACAAGCATGCACCACCATGTCCGGCTTTTTATTTTTTATTTTGCAGAGAACCTCACTAAGTTACCAATGCTGGCTGAACCTGCAGTCCTCTTGTCTCGGCCTCCCTAGTACTTAGCTTGTTATTTTATTTTTTTGCAGGTCTGGAGATGGAACCCAGGGACATTCAACCTTCAGGCTATACCCCCTGCCCTATTTTTTATTCTTTATTTTTAAACAGGGTCTCAGTAAGTTGTGGACAGCTTTACTGAGTAGCTGAGGCTGTCCGCGAACCGCGATCCTCTGGTCTCCGCCTCCCGAATTCTGGGATTACAAGTGTGTGCCACCATGCCGGGCTTTTTTTTTTTTTTTTTTTTTTTTAAACAAAGTCTTGGCCAGGCATGGTGGCGTATACTTGTAATTCCAACATTTGGGAGGCTGAGACAGGAAGATGGCAGTTTGCAGCCAGTCTCAGCTACTTAGTGAGGCCCTTTGTGACTCACTGAGACCTTGTTTTAAAATAAAGAATAAAAAAAGTAGGGCTGAGGGTATACCTTAGAAATAGAATGCCCCTGGGTTCCATCCCCAGTACTGCAAAAAAGTAAAAATAAAAATAAAAATAAAATAAAGTCTTGTTAAGTTGTTGAGACCTCAAACCTGGGATCCTCCTGCTTCAATTTCCTAAGTACTGGAATTACATGTGTGTGCCACTGTGCCCAACTAGGTTATTTGTTTGTTTATTTTTTTGGTACTGGAGATTGAACCCAGAAGCATTCTACCTCCAAGCCATCCACAGCCTGATTTTCTATCTTATTTGGAAACACAGTCTTACTAGGTTGCTGAGAGCTAGCTATGTTGCTGAGGCTGGCTTTGAACCTGTGATCCTTTGGTCTCAGCCTCCCAGGTACTAGGATTACAAGAGTGTGCCACCGTGCTGGGCTCTTAAATTACTTATTTATGTATATTGCATACATTATTTGGTGGGTGCTGAGACGTTTAATTCTGTGCCTAAGACATTTATTTTGATTCTGTACCTAGAACATTTAATTCTGGACCTGAGACATTTAACTCTAACTAAAGGTCCTATATGCCCCTTTCAGGTGGCTGAGACTCCTAGATATTCTGGTTAACAGTTGCTATTTTTGAGCCAACGGATTCATGAGAGTTGATTTTTGTGGGGAAACAGCCCCCTGGCCCCTCTCCCTGCTCCTGGCCTGTTTGAGCAAGTGTTCGGGCCTCCCATGGCCACCCGGCTTCACCCGACTCCTTGCTGGTGGAGGTTTCCGGATCTCTTGTTTGTCTCTCTTGCTAGCCAGCGAGCAGCTGGGCACTAGGCTGGCTGCATGTCACAGGTCCAAAATGGGCAGTTCTGTGTAACTTCTTGTTTCTCAGAACTATCTGCTAGATCATTTAGGTCATTGCCAAGATTACCAAATACCGCAGTGTTTAGCCCCGTGGAAGATGTATGGTGGAGCCTGGAGCGTGGGGGCACAGGCTTGTAATCTCAGAACTCGGGAGGCTGAGACAGGAGGATATCAGGTTTGAGCTCAGTGTACAGTAACTTAGAGCTTGTTTCAAAATAAGAAAGTAAAATAGGACTAGGGGTATTAGTCAGACGTAGAATGCTCCTGGATTTGATCCTGAATACCACAAACAAAAGAAGAGAAAAAAGGGAACAAAACAAAAACAGATGTATGGTGGAGGAAGAGCGATTCAGGTCCTAGCAAGGTGCCTGGCATGCAGACAGTTACTCACTCAGCAGCCAAATACTGAGATCCTGCCGCCTGGCTGTGTCCTGAGCGCGGTGTGTGAAGATATGATAGACAGATGGCTGTGCTTGTGGAGCAAGTGAAGGGCCCTGCCCTGGCCTCCAGTGGCATTCAGAAAGTTTTTGGTGTTAATAGTGTGTCTTCTAATAATGTAATAATAGCCAGGCGTGGTGGTGCAACGCTTGTAATCCCAGCATTCGGGAGGCATTCGAGGATCCGGGTTCGCGGACAGCCTCAGCTACTTAGTGAGGCCCTCTGCAACTCAGTGAGACCCTGTTTCAAATAAAGAATTAAAAACATAGGGCAGGGGGTGTATCTTGGAGGTAGAATGCCCCTGGGTTCCATCCCCAGTACCCCCCCCCCACACACACACAAAATAATAATAGTAGTGGTGTCAGTAATAGAATAAATGGGTAGGTTAACATTTAATGAGATTACAGGAAACAAGGGTTTCTCAATTTTTCACAGTTGTTTATCTGTATTTCTCTATCCTTTTTTTTTTTTTGTGTGTGTGTGTGTGTGTGTGTGTGGTACTGGGGATTGAACCCCAGGTTCTGAACCCCTTTTGATTTTTTTGCTTTGAAACAAGGTCTTCCTAAGTTGCTGAGAGTTCCACTATATTGCTGAGGCTGTCCTCAAACCTGTGATCCTCCTGTCTCTGCCTCCCAAGTACTGGGATGTCAGGTGTACACCATAAACATCACCTGTTTGGATGAGAAGCTTTGACCCGGAGTTCAACAATCTGAGAAAGAGCCCTTAATATCTTTCTGGAGCTCCAGTTTTGATGTTACTGGCCTGGCTTTTTATAAGGAGTGTGGTGTTCTTTACACTGTTAGCAGGGGAATTATAGTTAAATGATTTTGAACAATAAGCTCTCCTTTTAAAAAAAATAACAGTATTATTGAGAAGTAATTCACATACCATAAAATTCACCCTAAATACAGTATTTTTAGTGTATTTATAAAGGTATTCAACCCTAACCACCACGTCACTGATGGTAGCAGGGTTGTTTCATCATCACAGGTAGAAACCTTGTACCTATTATTTCTTCCTCTTTGCTTCTTCCCGTAGCCCTTGGCAGCCACTCAACTACTTTCTGCTTTATTAATCTGTTTATTTTGGACATTTAATATAAAGAGAGTCATATAACATGTGGCTTTTTGTGATTGGCTCCTTTCATTAGTTATACTTCCTTTTTTTTGTTTTGTTTTCCTGTGGTACTAGGGGTGGACGCCAGGGGCATTCTACCTCCAAGCTGTACCCCTATTTTTTATTCTTTATTTTTGAAACAGGCTCTCACTGCGCTGTAGAGGGCCTCACTAAGCAGCTGAGACTGGCCACGAGCCACATTCCTCCTGTCTCAGCCTCCTAATTGCTGGGATTACGAGTGTGCTCCACCACACCCGGCTTCATTAGTTATATTTTCAAGGTCTTCCATGTTGTAGCATCTGTCAATACTTTATTCCTTTTTTTCTCCCATAAATGTCAAGAAAATACTCTTTGATAGTTACTTTTGTTTCATTTTTTGGCATTTTTTTACCTAAATGTTATTAGGTAGCAATGAAATTTTTATTTCTAAATTTTTGTTATTTTGACTTTAGCTCTACAGAATTGAGAGATGGGGAATTCGAAATTGGCAGTTGTCGACTTTAGGCACACAGGGGGTTGGCTTACTAATAAAACATACTTTGAAAATATAATACAACCAGGCATGGTGGCACATGCTTATAATCCCAGTACTTGGTAGGGTGAGACAGGAGGATTGCAGGATCACTGATTTACAGCTAGCCTCAGCAACTTAGTGAGGCCTCCAACTCGATGAGACCCTGTTTCAAAATAAAGAATAGAGCCAGGCTTTATTCTTATTTAAACTTAAGAGTGGGAGAATGAGAAAAGCATGTTAAATATAATCACTTTAATTTTTTTTTTTTTGGTGGTACTGGGGTTCCTGGAAGCCCTTCTACCTCCGGGCTACACTTCCAGACCTATTTTATATATATTTTTTGGAAACAGGGTCTCTTAAGCCAGTGAGGCTGGCTCCGAACCAGTGCAATCCTCCTGTCTCCGCCTCCCAAGCGCGGGGATAACAAGCGTGAGCCACCACACCTGGCAATCACTTTAATTTTTTATAAAGGCATTAAAATGCTTTTCAGCCAAGCATGGTGGCATCTGCTTGTAATCCCCGCATTCAGGAGGCTGAGATCAGAGGATTGCGGTTCTCGGATAGCCTTAGCTACTTAGTGAGGCCCTCTGTAACTTAGTGAGACCTGTTTCAAAATAAAGAATAAAAATAGGGCAGGGTTAGCTCGGAGGTTGAATGCCCCTGGGTTCTATCTCCAGATCCGCAAAAATAATAAAATAAAATAAAAATAGGGGCCAGGATGTAGCTCAGTGGCAAAGAGCCTGCTTTGCAGGTGTGGTGCTCTGGGTTTGCTCTCTGGTTCCAAAATGACAAAAACAAAAACAAAAAACAACCCCTTTAAAAAATAAGGAATTAAAAAAAAGGGCAGGGGCTGTAGTTCAGAGGTCGAATGCCCCTGGGTTCCATCCCCAGACTGACAAAAAAAAGAAAAAACAAACAAACATAGGGCTGGGGGTGCAGCTCAGATGTAGAATGCCCCTGGGTTCCATCCCCAGTACTGAAGAAGATTGGGGGTGGGGAGAGAATGAATAAAGACAATATAATGCAAAATATTTACAGATCCTATAAGTATGAAGAACATTTTTTTTTGGTGTGTGTTGGTCTGGGGATGGAACCCAGGGGCATTCGACCTCTGAGCTATACCCCTTGCCCTAATTTTTAATTTTTATTCTGAAACAGGGTCTCACTGAGCTGCAGAGGGCCTCACTAAGTAGCTGAGGCTGGCCGCAAACTGCAATCCTCTGGCCTCAGCCTCCCGAATGCTGGGATTACAAGCATGTGCCACCATGCTCGGCTGAAAAGCATTTTAATGCCATTATAATAAAGTAAATGTGATTATATTTAATATGCTTTTCTCATTCTCCCACTCTTAAGTTTAAATAAGTGAAACTGAAATGAAAGAATACTTAAAGATTTAAGGAGAAGCTGCCATTACAGTTTCCCCACTGATAAACTAGTTGAAGTGATTTAGGGTTTTCCCAGAATCCCCCTTCCTCTGTGTGTGTGTGTGTGTGTGTGTGTGTGTGTGTGTGTTACCATGGTATTGGTGATTGAACCCAGGGGCACTGGACTACTTAGTTACATCTTCAGCCCTTTTCATTTTGTTTTGAGGCAGGATAAATTGCAGAGGCTGGCCTTGAACTTGGAATCCTTCTGTCTCAATCTCCTGAGTAGCTGGGATTAGGGGCGTATGCCACTGTACTCAGCCCAGTAGACTCTTTCAGATATGTAATTCCTTTCAGAGCTTAGTCTTATCCATTTTCTAACCAATCAGAGCAAGTCAGTAGGGAAATTATATAGGCTTTTTTTCTTTTTATTACTGGGGATGGGACATTCTACCTCTGAGGGTTGCATTTATTTATTTATTTATTTTATTTATTTATTTATTTTTTGCGGGTCTGGGGATGGAACCCAGGGGCATTTGACCTCCGAGCTACACCCCCTGCCCTATTTTTTATTCTTTATTTTGAAACCGGGTCTCACTGAGTTGCAGAGGGCCTCACTAAGTAGCTGAGGCTGTCCGTGAACCCTGATCCTCCAGGTCTCAGCCTCCCAAATGCTGGGATTACAAGCGTGTGCCACCACGCCCGGCTATTTATTTATTTATTGCAGTACTGGAGATTGAACCCAGGGGCATTCTACCTCCGAGATACACCCCCAGCCCTGTTTTTATTCTTTCTTTATTGTTTGTTAGTTTGTTTGTTTGGTGGTACTGGGCATGGAACCCAGGGGCTTTTCTACCTCTGGGTTATACTCCCAGACCTATTTTATAGTTTATTTGGAAACAGGGTCTCACTAAGTTGCTGAGAGCCTGAGTAGCTGAGGCCGGCTTCCAACCTGCACAATCCTCCTGCCTCAGCCTCCCAAATACTAGGATTATAAGCGTGTGCCACCACATCTGGCTTCTATTTTTTATTTTGAAACAGGGTCTCGTTAAGTTGCAGAGGGCCTCACTAAGTAGCTGAGGCTGGCTGTGAACCTGCGAACTTTCTGTCTCAGCCTCCCAAGTACTGGGATTACAAGCGTGCGCCACCACTCCCAACTTCCTTTTTTAAATTTTTTTATTTTGAAACAGGGTCTCACTAAATTGCAGAGAGCCTCACTAACTGAGGCTGGCCACGAACCACAATCTTCCTGTCTCAGCCTCCCAAATACTGGGATTACAAGGGTGTGCCACCATGCCTGGTAAATAATATGGTTAAGAATAAGAAGAAAACTAATACCTAGATTAGTAGACAAGACTTCAGGACAGTGCACACTCTTTTCTAGCAGCAGGAGTATATAGTTTCACCATGGAATTTTAAGCCCCCTCTGAAGTTTGCTGAGCATGGATTCAGGAAGACTTTAAAGGAGGAACTGGCCCAGTAATGGCAGAAAACAAGACATCAATAAGACTTGCCAAATGAGGTCAAAGTGAGGACACATTTCAGAAATGTCCTAAAGGTCAGGATAACAGATGTATAATGAAGTAGTGGGTGGAAATTGGTTCATTTCTTTTTATGGCTGAATAGCATTCAGTGTTTGGGTAGGCCACATATGTATTTATCAGTTGATGGGCAGTTGGGTTTGGGTCCACTTTCTTGCTTTTATGCCTAATAATGCCAGGTGAACACTCATATGTGTATATGCTTTGTGTAGATGTATATTTTCAACTTGTTGGGTCCTAATTCTAGGAGTTGAATTACCAAGATATATGTTAACTCTATATAATTTTTTGAGTAGTTGCCAGGTTGCTTTCCTGTGCCATTTTATGTTCCCACAGCATTTTCTGCATTGTGTCTCTTTGATCATAGCCATTCTAGTGGTTATGAAGTGATCATCTCATTTTTTCTTTATACTGGGGATCAAACCCAGGGGCATTCTCCCTCCAGGCTAGAACCCCAGTCCTATTTTATATCTTATTAGGAAACAGGGTTTTGCTAGGTTGATGAGAGTCTCATTACTTGTTGAGGCTGGCTTTGAACCTGCGATCCTCCTGTCTCAGCCTCCCAAGTGTTTGGATTATAAGCATGCGCCACTATACCCAGTTGCAGCACACAGTTTTAAATTTTGATAAACTCTAATTTAAACCTTATTACCATGTATGGATTGGAAGGAGCTAAGTTTCAGGATAAGGTTAGAAGGGAACTATACCAAGAAATATTGTGTGTGTATATATATATATACACATATGAATGTAATGCCAGGTGTGCTGGCACATGCTTGTTATCCCAGTACTTGGGAGGCTGAGACAGGAGGATCACAAGTTATTGACTAGCCTTAGATCCTTAGTGAGCCTCCCAAGTAGTGATATTACAGGATTGCCCTACCATACCCAGTTGTACCAATAAAATTCCAAAAATAAGGCCAGGCGTGGTGGCACACACTTGTAATCCCAGCATTTGGGAGGCAGACACTGGAGGATCGCAGTTCATGGACAGCCTCAGCAACTTAGTGAGGCCCTTTTCAACTCAGCGAGACCCTGTTTCAAAATAAAGAATAAGCCAGGTGTGGTGGCACACACTTGTAATTCCTGCACTTGGGAGGTTGAGACAGGAGGAGTGCTCAGGTTTGAAGCCAGCCTCAGCTGCTTAGTGAGGCTCTCAGCAACTTAGTGAGCCCCTGTTTCCATAGCCCGGAGATAGAAAAGTCCCCGGGTTCCACCCCTAGTACCACCAAAAAAAAAAAAAAGAAAAAGAAAAATAGGGCTGGGAACTGGGCATGGTAGCGCACGCTCGTAATCCCAGCATTTGGGAGGCTGAGACCAGAGGATCGCAGTTTGCGGACAGCCTCAGCTACTTAGGCCCTCTGCAACTCAGTGAGACCCGGTTTCAAAATAAAGAATAAAAAATAGGGCAGGGGGTGTAGCTCAGAGGTCGAATGCCCCTGGGTTCTATCCCCAGAACCACACACACACACACACACACACAGACACACACACACACCTAGGGCTGCGTGTGTCATTTGGAGGTAGAAGATTAACTCCTGTGCTTTCTTTTAAGAGCTGTATAGCTTTAGCTCTTTGGGGACCACCAAGCTCTCATACGGAGGCTCCAGAGGCTCGTGTGGGCTGTTTGCCGGCTGGGAGGTGACAGTGGAGTTCTTATCCTGAGCGTTCCTTCCCTTCTCCATCTCGACAAGCCAGTCATGGGTCTCGAGCCTGGGAAGCACTTGTCCTTTAGTAGGTATTTCTAGCTGTTTTGCAATTTCTGTATTTCATTTTTTTTTCCTTTCATTTTTTTCTAAGGTAACAAATGAAGAGGACTTCATTAGGAAATTAGACTGTAAACCTGATCAGCATCTGAAGGTGGTTTCCATTTTTGGAAATACTGGTGATGGAAAGTCTCATACCCTCAACCACACTTTCTTTTATGGCCGTGAAGTCTTCAAAACCTCTCCTGCCCAGGAGTCCTGCACTGTGGGAGTGTGGGCAGCCTATGACCCAGTCCATAAAGTAGCAGTGATAGACACGGAAGGGCTTTTGGGGGCGACCGTGAATCTAAGCCAGAGAACGCGGCTTCTCCTTAAGGTCCTGGCCATCTCAGACCTTGTCATCTATCGAACTCATGCAGACCGGTTGCATAATGACCTCTTCAAATTCCTTGGGGATGCTTCAGAAGCTTATCTGAAACACTTCACCAAGGAGCTCAAGGCTACCACTGCCCGCTGTGGCCTGGATGTCCCCTTATCCACCCTGGGCCCTGCGGTTATTATTTTCCATGAGACTGTGCATACCCAGCTCCTGGGCTCTGGTGAGTAGACGGTGCTGTCTCGCTGACCTTTACTGGGTACAAGGAGGTGGTCATTGGGCTACAGTAGCAACTTGGTGGTGGAGTGCCTAGAAAAGTTTCTGCCCAGGTGAAACACAGAAGTATTCTAAGAAGGATGGAGTGATCAACCATGTCAAGATTGAGTTACCACCTGGCCTTGACAACAAAGAGGTCCTGGTGATCTGGATAAGACCTCTTTCAGGGGTGGGAATGTGGCTTAGTGGCACAGTGCTTGCCCAGCCTGTGGTTCAGTCTCCAGTGCCTCAGAAAACCATGCATCCCCTTGGGATAGTGGCATGAAAACTTGATCAGAATGAGATCAAGAGGTGTCACTAAATTGCTGAGAACCTCTTTAAGTAGCTGAGGCTGGCTTTGAACCTGTGCGATCCTTCTGTCTCAGCCTCCCAAGCGTGGGGATTACAAGCGTGCACCACCACGCCCGGCTTTTTATTCTTTATTTTGAGACAGGGTCTCACTGAGTTGCAGAGGGCCTCACTAAGTAGCTGAGGTTATCTGTGAACCGCGATCCTCCAGTCTCAGCCTCCCAAATGCTGGGATTACAAGCGTGTGCCACCACGCCCGGCTTCCATTTTATGTTTTATTTTTGAAACTTCTGTATAGTTTGCTGAGAGCCTCAGGAAGTTGCTGAGACTGGCTTCACACCTGACATCCTTCTGTCTCAGCCTTCCAAATACTGGAATTACAAGCATGTGCCACCAGCCTTGGCTTTTAATTAACATTTTGAGACAGGGTTTCACTAGGTTCCTCATGCTGGCCTTGAGCTTGCCATCCTCTGCCTCAGCTTTCCAAACAGCTGGGATTACAGTCATGTGCCACCAAACCAATACTGTCTTGTCTTTTTCTTTCTATCTATCTTTCTTTCTTTCTTTCTTTCTTTCTTTCTTTCTTTCTTTCTTTCTTTTTTTTTTTTTTTGTGGTATTGGGGATGGAACCCAGGGGCCTTCTACCTCTGGCTATACTTCCAGACCTGTTTTATATTTTATTTGGAAACAGGATCTCACTAAGTTGCTGCGAGCCTCACTAAGCGGCCGAAGCTGGTTTTGAACCTGCAATCCTCTTGTCTCAGCCTCCCAAGGACTGGGATTACAATTGTGTGCCGCCATGCCGGGCTCAATACTGCCTTTTCTGTGTTCCCACCCTTGTATATTCTGTTCTGTCTGCCTGGACCACTCTGCCCCAGCTAGTCATACATCTCTCAGATTCAGCTCAGCTCTCAACCCTGTGAACTTTCCTGTTGGGTACACATTTATCCCATCGCCCTGTTCATCATGCCAGCCTTGAGGTCGTCCTGTGCTTATTTGTTTTGGGCCTTTCCCTCTTCAAATGGAAGCAGCACAAAGACAGGACATTGCACACCTTATTCACCTCTGTGTTTCTCAGAAGCCTCGGTCGTGCTGGACACATGGATGCATGCGGAATGAAGAGATGAAGAGGTTCTGTGTGTCGGAAGCACAGCTCGCATGGGAGGGATGTGGAGATACTCAGGAGGCAGAATATGGGTGCCCTTGGACCTCTATCAGTTGTCAAGCAAGACGGCTTTTAATGCAGTTATATGATGAGACCTATGTTAGACCTACCTCCGAGCTACATCCTCAGTTCTGTTTTTTATTCTTTTTTATTCTTAGCCTCCCAAGTACTGGGATTACAAGCATGTACCACCATGTCCAGCTTTCTATTTCTTAATTATACCTCCAGACCTTTTTTATTTTTTTATGTATGTGGTACTGGGGTTTGAGCCCCAGGGCATTCTACTTCTCAGCTACACTCCCAGCATTATTTTATTTTATTGTATTTTAAAAATTGTGGTACTGGGGATCTAACCCAGAGGCATTTTACCTACAAGCTACACTCCCAGCACGATTTTATTTTCTGTTTGGAAATAGGGTCTCACTACGTTGCTCAGAGCCTGACTAAATTGCTGAGGCTGGCTTCGAACCTTTGATGCTCCTGCCTCAGCCTCCTTAGTATTGGAATTACAAGCATGTGCCACTCTACCCAGCTTTTTATTTATTTATTTACTTTTTATTATTTTATTTTATTTTGGTGGTACTGGGGTTCCTGGAAACCCTTCTACCTTAGGGCTACACTCCCAGACCTATTTTATATTTTTATTTGGAAACAGGGTCTCTTAAAGCCAGCGCGGCTGGCTTCGAACCTGCGTGATCCTCCTGTCTCCACCTCCCAAGCGCAGGGATTACAAGCGTGCGCCACCACGCCCGGCTATTTATTTTTTGCGGGTCTGGGGATGGAATCCAGGGGCATTCAACCTCTGAGCTACAGCCCCTACCCTTTTTTTTTTATTCTTTATTTTGAAACCAGATCTTACTGGGCTTCACTAAGTAGCTGAGGCTGCCTGCAAACTGCGATCCTCCCATCTCAGCCTCCCAAATGCTGGGATTATAAGTGTGTGCCACCTCGCCCGGCTTTTTTTATTTTGAATCAAGGTCTCACTGGGCTGATGAGAGGATGAGCATCACAGTACTTGCCGAGGCTGCCCTGGAACCTATGATCCTCCTATCTCAGCCTCCCAAATACTGGGATTACAGGCATACACTACTATGCTCAGTTTAGACCATTAAAAAAAAAAATATATATATATATATATATATGTATATGTATATATGGGTGGACATGGTGGCGCACGCTTGTAATCCCCGCGCTTGGGAGGCAGAGACAGGAGGATCGCGCAGGTTCGAAGCCAGCCTCCGCTGGCTTAAGAGACCCTGTTTTCAAATAAAAAATATAAAATAGGTCTGGGAGTATAGCCCGGAGGTAGAAGGCCCCTGGGTTCCATCCCCAGTAGCTTGGAGGTAGAATGCCTTTGAGCTCAATCCCTGCTAAAACACACACACACACACACACACACACACACACACACCCCAAATTGTGTAACATGATGAGTTTGCAACCTGAACACACCCATGTGATCAGTACCAGATCTGAAACACCCGTGTTCCTCATTCGTCATAGAAGCCCTCTTCGTGCTTCTTTTAGGCAAGATAAACCTAAATAAATTCTGATAGTATATGAGTTCTGTCTGTGTATATGCTTTTTATCTATGGAGTGAGATTCTGTCATTTATTTATTTATTTATTTATTTATTTATTTATTATATTTTTTTCTTTTTTTTTAAACAAGAAGTTTATTTAAACAACAAGACGCTTGACTTGAAGGGAAAACTATCTAGGATTCTTTAAGAGTAATTTACCCCTACTTAGAGACAGATCGCCCTACATGTAACAGCTACGTACAAAAAAGTTATAAAATTGTCCTTGGTTTTACAATGATAAATGAAAAACATTAAAATTCTCCAATCGAACAAGGTGTGCAAGGATTTTTATGTTGTTGGTTTTTCTTTTTTTTTGTTAAAACAATGAGAGCAAAATAACTTACTGGAATATAAAGATAAGAGCTGAATGAGCATGCCACTAATGGAGAAAGGGGATATTTTCACAGAACCAGTATTTTTCCCCATCCCATCTCCATTTGATGTCAATCAAAACATATCATTGGCCATTTAGTTTAAAAAAAGAAAAGCAATATGCTTGTGCACATACACCAGTTACTTTATGTACAATAAAGGAATGGGGAAGGGGAAAATGAAAGAATAGAGAAAACTATACTGTAGTAGTCAGGATGAGGTGGAACCGAATTGCAGTTTTCTAATTGCGAATGTATTCTTGGTCTGTAAGAACAGAGTTCTGGAGTAAAATGGCAGGTTCCCTTTTTAGTAGACACCTCCTGTCTGCTGCTGGAACACATCAATTGTATCTTCATCCTCCATTTCCAACTGTGCAGGTGTGTCTGTTTCATTGATTGGCTGCCCATCAAATCGGAATCTGATCTGCCTCATTGACAAACCCTGTCGTTCACAATAGGCTTTCATTAGTTTACTAAGTGGTGTATGCCTCTTAATCTTAAACTGCACCACAGAACCATCCTGCCCCGCCACCTTCAAATTAATATGATCGTTGTTCTCAGTCTTGACTCCTTCCTTGGGCTTTTCGTCGGCCATGGCGAGCGCCGGAGGCTCCTCAGCTGCCGCTTCACAAAAGAGGCACCGGGTCCGCGCCGAGCGAGCGCACAGGCGGCACCAGGAACGGCAGGAGAAGGAGGCGGCAGCGGTGGACGAGGCGGAGGGCGCGCGCACGTCCTTATTTATTTATTTATTGTGGTATGGGGGATGAAACCCAGGGGCATTCTACCTCTGAGCTACACCTCCAGCCCTATTTTTTATTCTTTATTTTAAAATAGGGTCTCACTGAGTTGCAAAGGGCCTCACTGAGTAGCTGAGGCTGTCCACAAACTGCAATCCAAATGCTGGGATTACAAGCATGCGCCACCACGCCTGGCTCCTAACTTATTATTATTATTTTTACATCATTACACGTTGCTCACAGGCCTGTTCTTCTTGTATAGATCACCCCTCAGAGGTGCCGGAAAAGCTCATCCAGGACCGATTCCGGAAGTTGGGTCGCTTCCCCGAAGCCTTCAGCTCCATTCACTACAAAGGAACTAGGACCTACAATCCCCCCACAGACTTCTCTGGGCTTCGGCGTGCGTTGGAGCAGCAGCTGGAGAACAATACCACCCGCTCTCCCCGGCACCCGGGAGTCATCTTTAAAGCCCTGAAGGTTAGTAGGCTCCTGCCCCAGGTGCTTCTCCTGCCGGTCCCAGGGGGAGGTGAGAACACTCAGTCCTCAGCTCTCTTGGTGCAGGTGACTGCAGGGCTGAGCTAGCCCAGAGGAAGCCGGGAGTAAAAAAGTTGATAGAGCCTCATCTTGGAGAAAAGCTATGCTTGGAGGTAGGAGGAATCATTCATTGCTGGGTGGTTTGGCCCAGTACTGGTGAGTTGACCTCAGGTTGATTCTCACTTGATGTATTTATTTAATTAATTAATTAATTTATTTATTTATTTAATCAACTTACTCCCTTTTCTTACCAGTCCTAGTCTGCTTTCTTTTGCTGTAACAAAATACCTGAGATTGTTTGTTTATAAAGAATAGAGGTTTAGCCGGGTGTAGTGGCGCATGCTTGTAATCCCAGCATTCAGGAGGCAGAGGTGGGAGATCATGGTTCACAGACAGCATCAGCTACTTAGCGAGGCCCTTCACAACTCAGTGAGACCCTGTTTCAAAAATAAAAAGACTGAAAAAATAGGGCTGGTGGTGTAGCTCGGAGGTACGATGCCCCTGGGTTCCATCCCTGGTACCGCAAAAACAATATATTAGAGAGAGGTTTAGCAGGGCATAGTGACACACAGCTCTAACAATCCCGGTATTTGAGAGACTGAGATAGGAAAGTTCAAGGTCTGCCTCAGCAACATAGACTTAGCAACATAGTGTGACCCTGTTTCAAAACAAAAAATAAAAAGGGCTGGAGGTGTAGTTTGGCAGTAGAATGTCCCTGGATTCGCCGGGTGTGGTGGCGCACGCTTGTAATCCCTGAGCTTGGGAGGCGGAGACAGGAGGATCGCGCAGGTTCGAAGTCAGCCGCGTTGGCTTAAGAGACCCTGTTTCCAAATAAAAATACAAAAAATTGGTTTGAGAGTATAGCTCGGAGGTAGAAGGGCTTCCAGAAACCCCAGTACCACCAAAAAAAAAAAAAAAAGAATGTCCCTGGATTCAAGCCTCAGTAACACACACACACACACACACACACACACACACACACACACATACACGCAGTTCTGGAGACTGAGGAATCCAAGAGCACTGTGTGTGGATCTGTTCAGCATCTGGAGAGGCCTTCTAGTTGCATCATAGCGTGGTGGAAGGCAACACAGGGCAAGACAGAACAAGTGTTCTGGAGGGAGGGAGGGAGCTTTTACAACGAAGCTACTCCCTTGTTTGCTCATTAGTCTGTTAGTTCATGATGAACTAATACATTCTTGGGGGTGCCCCCCTCACCAAAGTTTCCATCTTCAAATACTGTGTTTGTGTGTATGTGTGTGTGTGTGGGGTGGGTCTGGGGATGAAACCCAAGGGTAATCGACCTCTGAGTTACACCGCCTGCCCTGTTATTTATTCTTTATTTTTATTTTATTTATTATTATTATTATTATTATTATTATTATTATTTTTTTTTTTTGGTGGTACTGGGGGTGGAACCCAGAGGCTTTCTTCCTCTAGGCTATACTCCCAGACCCATTTTATATTTTATTTGGAAACAGGGTCTCACTAAGTTGCTGAGAGCCTCACTAAGTAGCTGAGGCTGGCTTCGAACCTGCGCAATCCTCCTGTCCCAGCCTCCCAAGTGCGGGGATTACAAGCATGCGCCACCACGCCCGGCTTTTATTCTTTATTTTGAAACAGGATCTCACTAGTTACGGAGTGCCTCACTAAGTATCTGAGGCTGTCCACAAACCGAGATCCTCCGGTATCCCAAATGCTGGGATTTCAAGCCTGGGCCACCATGCCCAGCTTCAAATACTGTTAACCTATGAATTTGGGATTAAGTTTCCAACACATAAAATTTGGGGGATATAGTCAAACCATAACATTACCTAAATTAATTTAGTTAAGTAAACTTTCAGCTGGGCATGGTGGTGCAAGTTTGTAATCCCAGCATTCAGGAGGCTGAGACCAGAGGATCGCGGTTTATGGACAGCCTCAGCTATGTAGTGAGGCACTCCGTAACTTAGTGAGATCCTGTTTCAAAATAAAGAATAAAAAACAGGGCAGGCGGTGTAGCTCGGAAGTCAAATGCCCCTGGGTTCTATCCCCAAACCCACAAAAAAAGAAAAAAAGAAGGAAACTTTCTGTTACCACTGTTAAATGGAAAACTTGTCTCACAGGTGGAAGATTACCAAGACAAAAAACAAGTCACATGATGATATTAATAATCTGTTATTTTTATATTTTTTAAATTTTTTGCCGGTCTGGGGATGCAGCCTAGCGGCATTCGACCTCTGAGCTACATCCCCTGCCCTTGTTTTTATTCTTTATTTTGAAATGGTCTCACTAAGTTGCGGAGTGCCTCACTAACTAGCTGAGGCTGTCTGCGAACTGCGATCCTCCAGTCTCAGCTCCCTGGAATGTTGGGATTACAAGCGTGCACCACCACACCCAGTTTATTTATTTATTTACTTACTTACTTATTTATTTATTGTAGTACTGGGGATGGAACCCAGGGGAATTCTACCTCTGAGCATCACCCCAGCTCTATTTTTTATTCTTCATTTTGAAACAGGGTCTCACTGAGTTGCAAAGGGCCTCACTAAGTAGCTGAGGCTGTCCGTGAACCATGATCCTCCTGTCTCAGCCTCCCAAATGCTGGGATTACAAGCGTGCGCCACCATGCCCGGCTTAATGATCTCTTATTGTGCACTAAATCTCAGAGTACTGTGTATGGATTCCTTAAGTTAATACTTACACCAGCTCCATTTGTTAAATATTGTTATTCCCATTTTGAAGATGGGGAAGCGGAGGCACAGAGCGGTGAAGTAATGGGGTAGTTACTAAGTGACAGTGGGTATAAACGC
This sequence comes from Muscardinus avellanarius, assembly GCF_963383645.1. NCBI lineage: Eukaryota > Metazoa > Chordata > Mammalia > Rodentia > Gliridae > Muscardinus > Muscardinus avellanarius. The sequence continues at coordinate 77,556,891 of NC_137798.1, read as the reverse complement.
TGGCTATTTTATTCTATATTGTTTCTCAAAACTAGGAAGAGCCAGGCGTGGTGACGCACACTTGTAACCGCAGCATTTGGGAGGCTGAGACAGGAGGATCGTGGTTCGTGTTCAGCCTCAGTTACTTAGTGAGGCCCTCTGCAACTCAGTGAGACTCTGTTTCAAAGCTGAGGGTGTAGCTCAGAGGTAGACTGAAAACCTAGGAAGCCTCTACTGCTGCTCAGCAATAAAATTATGTACTTTTTCTTAGCAAGAGACTCTTACTGGCCAAGTGTGATGGCACACACCTATAATCCTAGTCCTTGACAGACAGACTGAGACAGGATTGCAGGTTTGAGGCCAGCCTCAGCAATTTAGTGAGGACCCCAGAACTTAGACCTTGTTTTGAAATTAAAAAAAAAATAGGGCTAAGGGTGTAGCTCAGAGGTAGAACACCCCTGGGTTAATTCCCAGTACCCACTAAAAAAGAGAGGGAGAGACTGTTACAAAAGGTTCCAGTACTGGAGCTTCTTTCTTTCTCTTTCTTTCTTTCTTTCTTTCTTTCTTTCTTTCTTTCTTTCTTTCTTTCTTCTCCTTCCTTTTATTTATTTATTTATTTATTTATTTATTTATCGTGTGGTACTGAGGGTTGAACACAGGGGCATTCTACTGCTGAGCTACACTACCAGCCCTATTTTATTTTTACTTTGAAACAGGGTCTTCCTACATTGATGAGAGTCTCATTACTTGTGGAGGGTGTCCTCTAATCTGTTATCCTCTAGTCTCTGTCTCCCAAATACTGGAATCACAGGCGTGCTCCACCACACCCAGTTATGTACGTATTTTTTGTGATGCTAGGGATTGAACCCAGGGTCATTCTACCTCTGAGCTACGCCCCAGCCCTGTTTCTTTTCTTCCTTATATTGAAATAGCATCTCACTGAGTTGTGAAGGGCCTCATTAAGTAGCTGAGGCTATCTGCGAACTCTTTCATCCTCCCAAATGCTGGGATTACAAGTATGCGCTGCCATGACTGGCCCCCAGTCCTATTTTTATTTGGAACAGGGTCTTGCTAAGTTGTTGAGTGTCTCATTAAATTACTTAGTAAGGCCCTTTGCAACTCAATGAAACCTTGTTTCAAAATAAAGAATAAAAATAGGGCTGGGGGTATAGCTTAGAGTTAGAATACCCCTGGTTCCATCCCCAGTACTGCAAAAAATAAAATAAAATAAAATAAAATAAAATAAAATAAAATAAAATAAAATAAAACCTTCTTTAGCCGGGCATAGTGGTGCACGCTTGTAATCCCCACACATGGGAGGCTGAGACAGGAGGATCATACAGGTTCGAAGCCAGCCTCAGCTACTGAGTGAGGCTCTCAGCTACTTAGTGAGACCCTGTTTCCAAGTAAAGTATAAAACAGGTCTGGGAGTATAGCCTGGAGGTAGATAAGCCCCTGGGTTCCACCCCTACTATCCCCCCCCACACACAAAACTTCTTTAGCCTCTGACTGCTTAATGTAAATTGTTAAATTGGACTTTCCAATTCCATCATATCAGGAAACATTTATTAAAGTTTAGTAAACTCAGTGAGAACCTGTTTCAAATTTAAAAAAGAATAAAAAATAGGGCTGGGAATGTAGCTTGGAGGCAGAATGCCCCTGGGTTCCATCTCCAGTACTGCCAAAAAAAAAAAGTTACCATGTTGATTGGTAGATGGCATCACTGATTATAAAAGAATGTCCATTTTGAATGAGAAATTTCACTTCTAGCCCTTGATGCCTGGGACTAACCTTTATAGGTACAATAGAAAGAGGCACAGTGTTGCCCAGGCAACTAAGGTTCAGAGCACCTGGTCTCCAGGCAACCGTCCCAGACTTGCCTCCATGCTTTCCCAGGCACTCGCCCTGCCTTTCCCTTCCAGCTTTTGGGATCTCAGGAGGAGAGAAACTACAAACTACAGAATGATGTGAGGTTTGAATTCCCTCCTCCCACCCCCAGTGCTAGAATTGAACCCAGGATCTCACACATGTGAGATTTGGAATTTATGAACCAACAAACTATATGGATAAGGTGGTATGTTATGTCCACTCTATAAAAATCAAATTACAGCAAAGGAAGACAGTTCTCCCTATTCTTGGATCAAAAATACAATAACATTGATTTATTTTTAATGGTTACTGTTATATTCTCAGTACTCTTGATTCTGGCAGCAAAGAAGTGACCTGCTTGTTCTCTTAGCAGTCTGTGAGAGAGGGGGTGACTGGCATCAGAAGTGACAGGCTGCTTTGTCAATTCTTTTCTTTATGATGGCATAAGAGGTTACTGTTGCCGTGGGCAGTATAAGCCTGCTGTTAATGTGTCTGGGGCAGAGAATGATGGTGGCTCTAAGCGCACATGTACCATGGCGAATTGCACAGTGGATGGTTTCATGCCACGCCTCTAGATACTTAAACACGCTTCAGCTAGGCGTGGTGTGCTGCCTGCCTGTAATTGCAGCTACTTGGGAGCCTGAGGTGGGAGGATCAAAAAATTCAAGGCCCATATGAACAATTTAGGAAGATCCTGTCTCAAAAATAAGATGAAATGGTTGGAGAAAGAGCTCCAAGATAGTATTCTTCTGGGTTGGATCCCAGGCTGTGCATAAAAACAAAACAAAACCATTTTCTCACTAAGTTGCAGAGGGTTGGAACACAAAGAACCTTATGCTATAAATTTTATATTTAGTGGAGGTAACATGATTCCTGAATTCAACTCAGGTTGAATCCATGTGCAAATTTGATGTTTGTCCTTAAGAAACCAGTCTTTCAGTTACTTTGTTTGTTGTTTGTTTTTGTGGTACTGGGGATAGAGCCCAAGGGGTATTCTACTTCTAAACTACACTCCCAGCCCTATTTTAGTTTTTATTATGCAACAAGTCTCACTAAGTTGTGGAGGGCCTTGTTAAATTGCTGAGGATGCCTGTGAACTTGTGATCCTTAGCCAGGCGTGGTGGCACACGCTTGTAATCCCAGCGTTTGGGAGGCTGAGACAGGAGGATCGCACAGGTTTGAAGCTAGCCTCAGAAACTTAGACCCTGTTTCCAAATAAAGTATAAAATAGGTCTGGGAGTATAACCCGTGGGTACAAAAGCCCCTGGGTTCCACTTCCAGTACCACTAAATAAATAAATAAATAGCAAGAACTTCAAGGCTAATAAAATGTTGTTTGGTTTCTTCTCCTCGTCACTGGAGATTGAACCCGGGAGGGCTCTGCCTCTGAGCTATACTCTTCATACTTTACTCACTGAGGATCGAACCCAGGGACATTCTACCTCTGAGATACACCTCCAGCCTTACTTCTTATTTGGAAACAGGGCCTCACTAAGTTGCTGAGGCTGGCTTCAAACCTGTGGTCCTCCTGTCTCAGCCTCCCGAGCGCTGGGATTACAAGTGTGCATCACCACATCTGGCTTATTTTTTGTTTGAAATAGAGTCTCACCATGTTGCTGAGAGTCCCGCTAAGTTGCTGCAGTAGACCTCAAACCTGTGATCCTTCTGTCAGACTTCCAAGTGCTAGGATTATAGGCGTGAACAACTGTGCTTGGCTTATTTTCTATTTCCTATAGCAGCTTCTACATTCCTTAGTTAGCTCCTTTTTTCTTACTTTCTGTTGGATGCATCTTCATTGGATACATGAGCGTCTTCTTGCTGCTAACTGTTCACCCACGAAGACTAGTAAGAAAAGGAGAGAGGTGCTTGTGTCGGTGCATTGCCTAGGTTAGGCAGTGGGAGTGCCTATGGAAGAAAATAAGACAAATCTCAGCATTCAAGCAGTAACAGCGATATTACTGGGCTGCTAGTCTGTGTCAGGTGTTCTACACCCGTGCCTAGTTTGGTCCTCACAGTTGACCTGCCCAGGGAGTCCCCGGTGGCAGGCCCATTCCACAGATAGGGGCCAGAGGGAAGAGATGCAAGGCTGTCAGCTGCCGGCTGAAATGACTGGAGGGGCCTCATGGTTTATTTATGCATATTTTTGTTTACGTTCATACTATATATTTTTTAGTGTGTGTATAATTACAGCTTTCTAAATTTTTCTGCAGATTTATGCGTTAGGAAGATAATGGTGTATTTTCCCACCAGCTATCTTCAGAGTTATACATATTCTGTTTGAGAAGCACCATCTTAAGAGTTATTATGAGCCGGGCGTGGTGGCGCACGCTTGTAATCCCCGCGCTTGGGAGGCTGAGACAGGAGGATCGCACAGGATTGAAGCCAGCCTCAGCTACTTAGTGAGGCTCTCAGCAACTTAGTGAGACCCTGTTTCCAAATAAAATAGAAAATAGGCCTGGGAGTATAGCCCAGAGATAGAAAGCCCCTGGGTTCCACCCCCAGTACCACAAAACAAAACAACAACAACAACAACAACAACAACAAAAGAGTTATTATGAGGTGTGGTAGCACATGCTTGTAATCCCAGTACTTAGGAGGCTGTGATAGGAGGATTGCAGGTTCCTGGCCAGCCTCAGCTACTGAGTGAGGCACTTTTTAACTTAGTGAGACCCTGTTTTAAAATTAAAAAAATAAAGTAAGGGTGGAGGTATTATAGCTCAGATGTAGAATGCCCCTGGATTTAATCCCCAGTACTCCCCCCACAAAAAAAAGGGCTGGGGGTGTGGCTTATGTGGCTTAGAGGTAGAATGCCCCTGGGTTGAATCCCTAGGACCAGGGGGATAAACAAAAGAAAAGAGAGTTATCAATAACTTGGCCAATAGGGAATAGCTAGTCTTACGCTTGAGAAGGCTGGTGTGCATGGGATGAAGCCGGGCAAGGCCGGGCAGGTTCGTGAGTGAGGTTTGGTGCTGGGACTCTTCGCTAGGATGTGGAGGGGTGTGGAGGGGGAGCTTCTTTGTAGCATCTGTGATCTAGAGTTCATGTAGATCCATAGCTTTGCACCACTGTCTACAGCATACCTGGTTTAGGGGGAGTCCAATAGGGCTCCGGGGAGGGCAGAGGATATGGTCTTGAGCCGTTGGGTAGGAGAGGCAAGTAAAAAAAAGACCTAGGAGGAATGGGTCACATTTACAAGTAGAGAACATGGACATGTTAAGATGTTTCATGTACCCTGCTTCTTATTTATTCTCATTATTCATATATGTTCAATCATTCTCTTTTTTTTTTTTTTTTTTTTTTGCTGGTCTGGGGATGGAACCCAGGGGCATTCGACCTCCAAGCTACACCGTACCCTGCCATATTTTTTATTCTTTGTTTTGAAACCAGGTCTCACTGAATTGCAGAGGGCCTCACTAAGTAACTGAGCTGTCTGAGAACCACGATCCTCCGGGCTCAGCCTCCCAAATGATGGGATTACAAGCGTGCGCCACCACGCCCGGCTAGCCCTGTTTCAAAATAAAAAGCTAGCTGGGCATGGTGGCTCACGTTTGTAATCCCCGCGCTTGGGAGGCGGAGACAGGAGGATCGTGCAGGTTCAAAGCCAGCTGCACTGGCTTAAGAGACCCTGTTTCCAAATAAAAATGTAAAAATAGGTCTGGGAGTGTAGCCTGGAGGTAGAAGGGTTTCCAGGAACCCCAGTACCACCAAATAAAAATAAAAATAAAAAGCTAAAGCTGAGCGTGGTGGCGCACACCCTTGTAATCCCAGTACTTGGGAGGCTCAGACAGGAAGATTGCAGGTTCCAGCCAGCCTCAGCTCTTAGTGAGACTCTGTTTCAAAATAAAGAATAAAAAGTAGGGCTGGGGGATAGCTCAGAGCTAGAATGCCCCTGGTTCAATCCCTAGTACTGCAAAAACAAAAACAAAACAAAAAACCCTGTAGTGTAACTCAGAAGTAGAAGGCCCCTGGGTTGGATCTCCAGCACCACACACACACACACACACACACACACACACACACACACACACACACGGAATGGAAGCTTCCTTTCAACATTAAGTTTTGTTTGAAACAGGGTCTCATTACTCTTTCAAGTGCTTTATCTTTCTTTTTGGCATTTACTTTGGCCATTTGCCATCTTGTAGGTTAGTAGAATTGATAGATGGCTGAAAAACACTATAATAATTTTTCTGTTATTTGCTGATTTTATTTTTCTATGTTGAGATAGTTTGTGGCCTAGGGAGCCCCATGTGGATACCTGTGGTTAGGTGGGGCAGAAGGCCAGGGAGCTCTCGGCTCACTTCTTAGCCCTCTGGAACCCCCTCTTGAGCCTCAGTGTTGATTCCAACTTCCCAAAGATGAAATGGGCAGCAGTCAACATTTGTGATGATCTTGAATAAAACCCTGAGCATGTGAGGTGTTTATAAGAACGTAATTTTGCTTGTTTTTTTTTTTTTTTTTTTGGTGGCACTGGGGATGGAACCCAGGGGCATTCTACTTCTGAGCTACACTCCCAGCCCTATTTTTTAATCTTTATTAAACAGGGTCTCACTAAGTAGCTGAGGCTGGCTGTGAACCTGCGATCCTCCTGTCTTAGCGTCCCGAGTACTGGGACACAAGCATCTACCACCACGCCTGGCTTAACTTTTTTTACTTTTGACCTCTCGGGCAGTGGGCTATCCCTTCCCAGGCGTCCTGTGGTGAGGACTGGTATAAGCTGGGTCAAGGCTAGGGGTAAGGAGCAGACGTTACTGGGTTTCTTCTTCGCCGGTGGTGTATATGCTAGGAGTATGGTGCTCCTCAAGAGGCAGGGAGTGGAGGGCCCAGTTGCAGGCTGTCTGCGGAGGGCCTCATGCGTTACCTTCCCTCCTCGGCAGGCGCTGAGCGACCGCTTCAGCGGCGAGATCCCTGATGACCAGATGGCGCACAGCTCCTTTTTCCCAGATGAGTACTTCACCTGCTCCTCCCTGTGCCTCAGCTGTGGGTAAGTGAGGCCAGCCCCGCCCTGTCCTGTGTGGGCACTAGAGGCTTGGAGAGGTGCTTTCAGACTCCATTGTGTGTGCTCGCCACCAGGGGTCTGGCTAAGCTGCACTCTGATAAAATGTTGTACATTTCCAACAGGCTCCTGGGTGACCTGTGGTCTGCGGGCCAGTTTCAGATAGCAAAGAATTTAAGGTTACGCGGCTGATGGCTTCCTTTGAAGATTCTTCTTTTTGTTTGTGTGTGGTACTGTGGATGGAACCCAGAGGCGCTCGACCTCCGAGCTACAGCCCCAGGCCCATTTCTTATTCTTTATTTGGTAACAGGGTCTCACTAAGTTGTGGAGGGCCTCACTAAGTAGCTGAGGCTGTCCGTGAACCTGGTATCCTTCTGTCTGAGCCTCCCAAGCACTGGGATTACAAGCATGCGCCACCACGCCCGGCTTCCACTGAAGATTCTAAATTGTTAGATGTGAAGTTTACTGGTTTCTGGTTTGGGCAATTTTTAATGGAATTTTTTTTGGGGGGAGGGAGGCCCTTCTTTTTTCTGTTTCTTTAACCAGGGCTGGGAGTGTAGCTCAGAAGTAGAATACCCCAGGGTTCCATCCCCAGTGCCACACACACACAAAAAAAAGCAAAATGACATTCTTATAAACACCTCACATGCTCAGGGTTTTATTCAAGATCATCACATACTACTTAGTCAACTAATATTTGAAGTCCCCCATCATACCTGTGTAAAACATTATAGAAGGTGATTCTTTTCAATATGAGAGCAGATGCTTAGAGCACATTAGAATTTTTCAGGAAGCTTTCAAAATGATTGAGGCCAGAGCTCCACCTCCAGGGACTCTCATTTAATGGATCTGGGGTGCGGCCTCTGCATTGGTGTATTTAATATAGGCTTTCAGCCACCTAGCGACACCCTATTTCAAAACAAAAAATAAAATAGGGCTGGGAGTGTAGCTCAGAGGTAGAGTGCCCCCCCCCAAATAAAGCTAATAGGGGTCCAACTCAGGGGTAGAATGAGTGCCCCATTCAATCCCCAGCACACACAAGAAAAAATAAATGGCCCTTGGGTGATTTCTTTCTTTTGTGGTACTAGGAATTGAACCCAGAGTCATTCTACCTCCAAGTTATATCCCCAGCCCTATTTTTCATTCTTTCTTTTGAAACAGAGTCTTACTAAATTGCAGAAAGCCTAAGTAGTTGAGGCCGGCTACGTACCTGCGATCCTCTTGTCTGAACCTCCCAAGTACTGGGATTACAAGTGTGGGCCACCATGCCCAGCTCCTTGGATGATTCTAATATAGTTTTAAGCTGAGAGCATTGAGTTAGGCAGTGCTTACCAAACTTTACCTGTGTGTGCACCAGTGTGAGTTATTGTTGAGATGCAGATTCTGAGCCAACGGGCCTGAGATTCTGCCTCTAGAGATTCTCACCTTCAGGGTGATGCCCGTGCTGCTCCTCCAGGGGTCCCACTTTGTCACGGGGGTAGGGCAGTGATTCTCAAGTTTCAGTATGTATCCAAAAGCCTTGAAGGCTGGCTAAAACATTGCTGGTCCCTGTCCCCACAGTTGCTGACTCAGTAGGTCTGAGGCAGGAATTGGATCTGGGAGTTCTCATACATTCTCAGGCGATGCTGCTGTTGCTCTTTGGGATCACACCTTGAAGGCCATTCGATTACTTTAAGCTGTTGGTGGATCTTAAATCACAGCCTTGTGTGATGGGCCACAAGGGGTTTAAGTGCAGTGTATCAAGGTCAGGTTGTACTCTAAATGTCCCATGGACTCCCCCGGGCCCCGTCAGTGTTGAGTTGTTCTAGCTCATATCAGGACCACTACCCATGTAGTCCACAGCTGCCCATCCACAGGCAGAGGCCTGAGCCACTTCTGTTATGAATGAACCCTATAGGGTACCTGCCAGGACACCTCTGACCTTGGTTAAAAGGTTTTGGCTAACCCGGCGTGGTGGCTCACGCTTGCAATCCCTGCATTCAGGAGGTTGAGACAGGAGGATCACTGTTTGTGCCTCAGCTACTTAGCGAGGCTCTTTGCAACTCAGGGAGACCCTGTTTCAAAATAAAGAATAAAAAAATAGGGCTGGGGGTGTAGCTTGAAGGTAGATGCCCCTGGGTTCCATCCCTGGTACTGCAAAAAAAAAAAAAAAATGGTTTTGGCTCTTGGATTATATGGGGTTGTCTAGAGAGAATGAAGGATTCTTATAAAGAGTTCAGTTTAGCAAGGGGAGAGGGGGCAGGCATGAGGGACTTACTAAGTACTGTTGGATCATCACTTTTCCATTCTAACAGAGCCTTACCAGGGTTTCCAGAATTTTCCCTTTTTTGTTTTTTTGCAGTCCTGGGGTTGGAACCCAGGGGCATTCTACCTCCGAGCAATACCCTCATCCCTACTTTTTATTCTTTATTTTGAAGCAGGGTCTCACTGAGTTGCAAAGGGCCTCACTAAGTAGCTGAGGCTGGCTTCAAACCTGCGGGATTCTTCTGTCTCAGCCTCCCAAATGCTGGGATTACAAGCATGCGCCACCAAGCCCAGCTCAGGATTTTCCCTTTTATCACAGTGAAATTCTAAAGTCCTGATCTCTGTTTTTGCCTTGTCAGGATGGCAGAGCTCACTGTTAATGTGTTTTTCTTGTTCAGCATAAGCCTCCCCTTAATGCATTTTGGGGAGTTGGCTGCCGTTTTGCATCTTGGCAGCCAGTTTTGGTTTAACTTTCCATCTGATTCTTTTGGGATTTTTAGTTTCTTGAGAGCCATTCAGGTTTCATCTCTGGTCAGGTAAGTATCTTCTGGCTTCTCCATTCCTGCTGAGGGGCCAGGTCAGTGTTTCAAGAAGAGTTTCCTTTTCCCTTTCCTCGTACAAGGGTAATAGTTGCTCTATTGCTATTCACGGCAAGTGTGAGAGAGAGAGGCACGCGGGCTTCAGAGGCGAACCGTCCTCTCTGTACTCCTGATCCGTGGCCTAGTCAGTAACCAGGTCTGGTTTCTGCCCTGTGCCTGGCGCAGGGTTGGACTCTTGTGTGTAAGTAGCATCGGCTCCACTGGCTCTCTCACCATCTGCTGGGGCTTCCCTCAGGGTTGGATGTAAGAACAGCATGAATCATGGGAAGGAAGGAGTGCCTCACGAAGCCAAGAGCCGCTGCAGATACTCCCACCAGTATGACAACCGCGTGTACACCTGCAAGGTGAGTCCTCCCAGTGCCCCTCGCGCCAGAGCCAGCTTGCCGGCGCCCTCCCTGGGGAGCCTGGCCTTGGGGCTGCCCTTCAAATGATTTCATTTGCATCTTCTCTCAAGCTGTGGTCAAAAGAACTCACGTGTCTTTATTGCTGGCACCTCTTTTACTTATTAATTTATTAATTTTGCAGTACTGGGCATTTATTTATTTATTTATTTATTTATTTATTTATTTATTTATTGTGGTGCTGGGGATGGAACCCAGAGGCTTTCAACCTTCGGGCTACACTCCCAGACCTATTTTCTATTTTATTTGGAAGCAGGGTTTCAGTAAGTTGCTGAGAGCCTCACTAAGTAGCTGAGGCTGGCTTGGAACCTGTGTGAGCCTCCTGTCTCAGCCTCCCAAGCACTAGGATTACAAGCGTGTGCCACCATGCCCAACCTTTATTTACTTTTTTTTTTTTTTTTAAAGAAAAATTTTCCTCTTCCTGTTGAGCTTGTTTGTAAGGGTTGTATATACACCGACTTCAGTTTTCTTCAGACCTGAAATGCTTTTCAGGAAATTAGTTTTGATGGATTTCTGCTGTCTGTGACAAATGTCTAATTAATTAATTTATTTTTGGTGGTACTGGGGTTCCTGGAAGCCCTTCTACCTCTGGGCTACACTCCCAGACCTATTTTATACTTTTTTACTTGGAAACAGGGTCTCTTAAGCCAGTGTGGCTGGCTTCAAACCTACATGATCCTCCTGTCTCCACCTCCCAAGCACAGGGATTACAAGCGTGCGCCACCATGCCTGGCTACAAATGTCTAATTTAGAAAGCTCAGGGTTTTTTTTTTTGTTGTTGTTGTTTTTTTTTTTTTTTTGGTGGTACTGGGGTTCCTGGAAGCCCGTCTATCTCCGGACTACACTCCCAGACCTATTTTATTTTTGGAAACAGGGTCTCCTAAGCCAGCATGGCTGGCTTCGAACCTACGCGATTCTCCTGTCTCTGCCTCCCAAGCGCGGGGATTACAAGCGTGCGCCACCACGCCCGGCGAAAGCTCAGGGTTTGGACCGGGGCTGGGAACTCCATTCATTATCATCCGGGGACCTGGCTTCTGTAGAGAATGAGTCTCCTCCGGGCTCTGAGCCCAGGGTAGTGTAACCTTTAGGCGGCAGGGCCTGGGCTGGGGAGGTGAAGAAGCCAGGGCGGCATGCTCAGTGGCTCCTAGAGTAAGCTGGCAGAGTGCTCTGTGTTTCAGGCCTGCTACGAGAGAGGAAAGGAGGTCAGCGTAGTGCCCAAGACATCAGCTTCCACAGACTCTCCTTGGATGGGTCTCGCGAAATATGCCTGGTCTGGGTGAGTTTAACAACATAGCTGAAGGTTTTTGATGTTTGTCTCTCCAGGACCTGGCTGGGTAACGCTTTATTTACCTCTCTTTTAGGTACGTGATTGAATGTCCTAACTGTGGCGTGGTCTATCGTAGCCGGCAGTATTGGTTTGGGAACCAAGATCCTGTGGATACGGTGGTACGGACAGAGATTGTGCATGTGTGGCCTGGAGTAAGGACTGTTATTGATTTTTCCTCTTTCTCTCGTATTGTTCAGCTATTCATGTGTGGGGGGAAGTAGAACTTGTATAGGGGGAGGTCAGTCAAGAATTTTGCTATCTTGGTGGTGTAGAAGGGCATGATCCAGAAGCCTTTTGTTGTTTTTGTTTCTTCTCGCATAAATGGTAGGAGCACAACCTTTTTTTTTTTTTTTTAAAGGGTCTCACTATGTTGCTGAAGGTCTCCGCCAGCCTCGATCCTCCTGTGTCAGCCTCCCAAGCGCTAGGATGACAGGCATGCGCCACCATGCCAAGCCGGAGCACAACTCTTTAAATAAAAGAAACTAAAAATTAATTTGTCATTCTCCTTTGGCAGAGGTGCCCCTCATTCATTTTCCTTATGCATGTGTTTTTATAGGTGCACTTGTTTGTTTATTCATTTACTTAGAGACATAGGGCCTCTTTAGATTGCCCAGCCTGACCTCAAACTCCATCCTCTTGACTCAGCCTCTGAGGAGCTGTGACTTCAGGTACATACTACTCTGCAGGGTCTGATTATAATCTACATGCCATTTTCCTGCCTTGTTCATGACATAATTTATTTTGTCCAGTGTTAACAATTTCATTCACTATTTATGCTTATTTTTGGACATTTATGCTGTTATGATCTTTTATTTTATTTATTTTTTATTTTTTTGCGGGTCTGGAGATGGAACCCAGGGGCATTCTACCTCTGAGCTACACCCTCTGCCCTATTTTTTTATTCTTTATTTTGAAACCGGGTCTCACTGAGTTGCATAGGACCTCACTAAGTAGCTGAGGCTGTCTGCAAACCTCGATCCTCTGGTCTCAGCCTCCCGGATGCCGGGATTACAAGTGTGTGCCACCACACCCGGCTTGTTATGATCTTTTATTATCAACAAAAATGCCTTAGTGACCATCTTTATGTAAGAAAGCTATTTCTTCTGTGAGATTCTTTTTTTTTTTTTTACCTTGCGGGTCTGGGGATGGAACCCAGGGGCATTCGATTCCCGAGCTACACCCCTGTCCTGTTTTTTATTCTTTACTTTGAAGCAGGGTCTCATTAAGTTGCGGAGGGCCTCACTGAGTAGCTGAGGCGCTCTCTGAACCGCAATCCTCTGGTCTCAGCTTCCCGAATGCTGGAATTACAAGTGTGCACCACCATTCCTGGCTGAGACTTCTTTTTTTCTTTTTTTTTTTTTTTCTTTTTTTTTTGGGTGGTACTGAGGGTGGAACCCAGGGGCTTTCTACCTCCAGGCTATACTCCCAGACCTATTTTTAAATATTTTATCTGGAAACAGGGTCTCACTAAGTAGCTGAGAGCCTCACTAAGTAGCTGAGGCTGGCTTCGAACCTGTGAAATCCTCCTGTCTCAGCCTCCCAAGAGCAGGGATTACAAGCATGCGCCACCACGCCTGGCTGAGATTTCTTTTAAGTATGTTTTAAGAAATGGAATTATTATAGACCCTTATCACTGTTTTTTTTTTTTTTTTTTGGTATGTGTGTGTGTGGTATTGGGGATGGAACCCATACAGCATAGTAAAGCCTTGTCTCAAAAAAAATAAAAGCAACATGAGAATTCACACTTGTAATGATTAAAAAATCACAACAAATTCAACATCCTTTTCTCTCATTAAAAAAAAAGCCAAGTGGTAGCTGGGCGTGGTGGCGCACGCTTATAATCCCAGCGTTTGGGAGGCTGAGACAGGGGATTGCACAGGTTCGAAGCCAGCCTCAGCCACTTAGTGAGGCTCTCAGAAACTTAGTGAGACCCTGTTTCCAAATAAAATATAAAATAGGTCTGGGAGTGTAACCCGGAGGTAGAAAGCCTCTGGGTTCTACACCCAGTACCACCAAAAAAAAAAAAAAATAAATAAATAAATAAAGCCAAGTGGTATTTACTAAAGGAGTTACTTCACACTCTGTTATTTCCCTTGCTGCGTAAGTTCTCCTGCCTAGCAGTCTCTACTATTCAAGCTTTCTGTAACTGTTGAAAATACCTGACATAATCGCTTATAAAGAAAGTTTTTCTTTTATTATTTATTTATTTTTTGGTGGTACTGGGGGTGGAACCTAGGTGCTTTCTACCTCCGTGCTATACTCCCAGAACTGTTTTATATTTTATTTGGAAACAGGGTCTCACTAAGTTGCCGAGAGTCTCACTAAGTAGCTGAGGCTGGCTTTGAACCTGTGCAATCCTCCTGTCTCTGCCTCCCAAGCACTCGGATTACAAGTGTGTACCACCACACCCACCATAAAGAAAGTTTTTAAGCCAGGCATGGTGGTGCACACTTGTAATCCGAGCATTTGAGACAGGATTGTGGACATCCTCAGCTACTCAGTGAGGCCCTTTGCAACTCACTATTCAAAATAAAGAATAAAAAGACCCTATTTCAAAATAAAGAATAAAAAGTCAGGCGTTGTGGCGCATGCTTGTAATCCTAGCGTTTGGGAGGCTGAGACAGGAGGATTGTGGTTCAAGGACAGCCTCAGCTACTACTTAGGCCCTCCACAACTTAGTGAGACCCTGTTTCAAAATAAAGAATAAAAAATAGGGCTGGGGGTATAGCTCAGAGGTAGAATGCCCCTGGGTTCCATCCCCAGTACCCCCCCCCAAAAAAAAAAAGAAAGAAAAAAAAATAGGGCTAGGTGGTGTTGCTTAGAGGTAGAGTGCCCTTGGGATCAATCCCCAGTACTATCAAAAAAAAAAAAAAAAAAAGAGAGAGAGAGAGAGAGAGTTTTATTTTGGTTCACAGTGTCAGAGAACTCAGTCCATCACCATCCTGTTGCTTTGAGCCTGTTACCATGCAGTACATTATGATGGGAGCGTGTGGTGGAGGAAACCAGTTTGTCTCAGGGACAAGGATGGAGAGAGACAAGCATCCCAAAGTCCCCTTCAGGAAGGGCGTGTCTTCCTGTAGGCCCCACCTCTTACAGCTTCCATCATCTCCCAGTAGAGCCAATCTGGGGGCTGGGGACTAAGCTTTTAACACATGGGCCTTTGGAGGATGTTCTCATTCCAGTGTATAGACCAGTCCTACCTGCAGATCCACCTTTGAGCTTTCCTGGATCCTGTAGCTGTGGAAAACTAAGGATTTCCTTATCCCTCTCCTCCAGTTTCTGGGCCCGCTGAAATTTGTTATTGTAGTATAGTTTTCAGTGTGGGGCCCGTTCCCTGGTCCTGCTGGTCTTGACATTGAGACAGTGCTGGGCTAAGGACTTGATGCGGTTTTAATATGAGGAAATAAAAGTGGTGAGATAGTTTCTGTTCACTCTCAGCTGCTTCCCTCATAGTGCTGTGGATTAGGAGAATACCTTGCTTTTTGTTTGTTCGTTCATTCATTCATTATTTCAAAGTATATCATTAGCCAGGCGTGGAGGGGGAATGTTTATATTCTCAGCATTTGGGAGGCTGAGACAGAAGGATCGTGGTTCGCAGACAGCCTCAGCTACTTAGTGAGGCCCTTTGCAACTCAGTGAGACCTTGTTTCAAAATAAAGAATAAAAAATAGGGCTGGGGGTATAGCTCAGAGGTAGAGTGACCCTGGGTTCCATCCCCAGTACTGCAAACAATAAAAAAAATAAATCCTTCTTTAGCCGGGCATAGTGGCACACGCTTGTAATCCCAGCACTTGGAAGGCTGAGACAGGAGGATTGCACAGGTTTGAAGCCAGCCTCAGCTACTTAGTGAGGCTTTCAGCAACTTAGTGAGATCCTATTAACAAATAAAGTATAAAATAGGTCTGGGAGTATAGCCCAGAGATAGAAAGCCCCTGGGTTCCATCCCCAGTAACACACACACACACACACACACACACACACACACACACACACGACCATTTTTCTTTTCTTTTTTTTCTTTTTCTTTTTTTTTTTTTTGGTGGTACTGGGGTTCCTGGAAACCCTTCTACCTCCGGGCTACACTCCCAGACCTATTTTTACATTTTTTTTATATTTGGAAACAGGGTCTCCTAAGCCAGCGCGCGCAGCTGGCTTCGAACCTGCGCGATCGATCCTCCTGTCTCTGCCTCCCAAGCGCGGGGATTACAAGCGTGCACCACCACACCCGGCATACAAGACCATTTTTCTCAGAGTTCATAGTCTCATAGGGAGTCAGATATATAATAGATTTTACGCTTACACATGGAAACTGAGGTTTTCTAGAGATGTACAGGTGTTACAGGAGCTGGGAGGAAGGGTTTCCTGACCGAGCCTCGGTGGGGTCTTCCTGGAGGAGATGTCACCTCCTGCGAGGGGCAGCGTCAGTCCTGGGTGGACCAGCTGCACACCAGGCCTCTGGGTCACCTGGACGAGGCTGTCAGTGCTGGCTGGCTCGTTGGGTGCCTCTTGCCTCAAAGCCAGAGAGCTTGCTGCTCCGCCTCTGTTCTCCCTGCAGGGAGTTGCTGGTTCTGAGTCAGCCCTGGACGCCGGCCCTTCTTCCTCTCCCTCCACTCGGAGTGTGACGAGAGCCTTCATTTTCATTTCAGACCGATGGGTTTCTGAAGGACAACAACAATGCTGCCCAGCGCCTCCTGGACGGGATGAACTTCATGGCTCAGTCGGTGTCTGAGCTCAGCCTGGGCCCCACCAAGGCCGTGACGTCCTGGCTGACTGACCAGATCGCCCCTGCCTACTGGAGGCCCAACTCCCAGATCCTGGTATGGTGTGCAGGTCGCCCCTGCGTCCCTGGCTCAGCCCCGCCTGCTCGTGCCTCGGCCGGTGCTAGGCCGCGCCGTGAAGGAGGTGCGCACTTGTCTCCAGCACCGTTGTCTCCATGGTGTTGGGAAGGGCAACAGTGAGGCGTCACGTTCTTCTTTGCTCACTGTTTCCTTTGTGTTATTCTGCAAGTATTTTCTCGGTGGCGGGTTCTAGCTTCCACACTTGTGAGGGCACGATTGCTCAGACTTCAGAAGCCACAGACACAGAATCTGGAGAACGGAGCCTGTTAGTGGTCATTCAGGGCCATCTTTGGCTTCATGCTGAAATCCTTCGGGTGCCCACAACCAGGGAGCACCAGCTCCAGCCCATGGCTTCCCGGTGACAGGAAACTCATTCCCCCTCCTTTTCACGTTCAGCTACCTATTATTACTAGACAGTTTGGGTCCTGGTTGAGCTACATTTCACCACCCCGAGTGCTGGTCGCCCTGGGACTGAGCACACAGGTACGATTCCTGCCTCTCCGTTTTGTTTTGGGCTTGGAGCAGAGCTGCAACAAGTGTGCAACGTCCTTTAAAGACAACGACACTAAGCATCACTGCCGGGCCTGTGGGGAGGGCTTCTGCGACAGCTGCTCATCCAAGACTCGGCCCGTGCCCGAGCGGGGCTGGGGGCCCGCACCCGTGCGGGTGTGTGACAACTGCTATGACGCCAGGAATGTCCAGTTAGGTAACGTGGGGCCCGGGGACCCAAGGGTGGAGGGGGAGCTGCCCTCCTGCCGTTCAGCTGAACTCCCACTGCCCCGCCTTTGTGATCGCATCACTCTGCTGAGAGCACAGCCTCTGGCTTGCCAGTCAGCCCTCAAGCTCTTTGCTGGTGGGGCCCCGTGGGAGCTGTTCCTGGGGGTGGGCTTGAACCTGGCTTGCGCGCTGAGGTGCAGAGTGGTTCTGAGGGAGGAGGACTTTCCCCCACACGCAGCGGTTGCACTCTTCAAGGTCTGCAGTATTTACTAGAGGAGGTCTTGCTCTGAGTCCTCTCCCTGGAGAAAGCTCTAGGTCACGGTCCTAGAACCTCTCTGGCTTACTGTAAAAGAAGGTTGGTTATAAAATAGGGCTGGCGGTAAAAGAAAACCGATGTTTCAGGGTCTGGGTGACCTGCAGTCAGTGCAGGCCAAGCACGGTGGTCTAAGGAGAGGAATCCAGAAGGGCCCTGCGGTGGCCCCTGAGTTTGGCATTTGGGAAACAACGTAGAGCAGCAGCGTCTCCTTCTCGTCGTCTACAGATGTTACAGAGGCACAACTGGACGATGAAGGCGGAACACTGATCGCTCGGAAGGTGGGCGAAGCTGTGCAGAGCACTTTGGGAGCCGTGGTGACAGCCATCGACATACCACTAGGTAGGCTTGGCGATGTCTGTCTTGGGTGCAGTGAATGCAGGATGAGGGGCTTCTGGGTGCTCAGGCTGTCATTTTGTTGAAGGCTTGCCAACCTAGATTGAGCTGGGCAACAAGAAATCAGGCAAAACCGTTTCATTTGCTCACTTCTGCTGAATCTCTTTCGGCTTCTTGTTTGTTCCTGGAGGCTTTTCTCTTGTACCCCTAGTGCTGTATTACAGGCTACCTCAAAATGTAAAGGCCTAGCGGGGCGTTGGTGGTGCACGCTTGTAATGGCAGTAATTGGGAGGCTAAGACAGGAGGATCACGGGTTCATAGCCAGCCTCAGCATCCTTATAAGGCCCTCTGCAACTTAGTGAGATCCTATTTTAAAATAAAGTAAATAAGGTTGGGGTTGTAGCTAGCTCAGAGGTAGAATGCTCCTGGGTTAAACCCCCAGTACAACAAAACAAAAATAATTGTAAAGGCCTCTCAGTGGCCATTTTATGTCTTAAAACTATGTGAGTCTAGAAGTCAGGAAGGGTAATTTTTCTGCTCCTGATGGTGGTGTCTGGCGCTACCGTCTGATATTCCAGGGCGGCAGCTGAACTGGTCTTGAAGGTACATGCAGGGGCGCCTCAGTGGAACAGGTGGGAGCGGGGCTCAGCACAGCCCCCTCCTGCTCCACAGCCCCTCACGCTTCTCCGCCTGGCGTCTCCGGTGGTAGTTGGATTTAAATGGTGGCCCAGAGTTTAAGAGCTAACTAATGTCTCCAGAGACGGAACATGGAAGCCTCCTGTTTCTTAGGGCCTGTGCCTGTCAACTGGTGTGTCTCTCCTGTAGTCTGTTGCAGTCTGAGCCAGTCTGGATTTGAGGGAGCAGGCAAGAGTGTCAGGAATGAAAGTCATGTTAAAGAATCTCTGCCTTTATCACATCAACCACTCTATTATTAATTTAGTATTTAAGATCATACCCAGCTCCAGATGTGAGGGGCACTTGTAGAGAGGGTGGGAAGAGGGAGAAGAGGCAAAACCGGCCAGTGGGTGGAGGACCTTGGCGGTGTTGGCTGGGCCTGGGGGTAGTTTGACACACTGGGGGAGAGACCAGAGACTCCTGGGTGGGTGGTGATGAAAACGGCTTGGATCAGCTTTGCACATTGTGGCCTACAAGATGAGCAGATGAGCTTTGGATCCAAGGGTGTCAGAAGACATGGATGAGCCCGGGCTTGCAGTTTAGATTGCATCTGCCCCAGGGGTACGTGGGAAAGGTAGGGGCTGCCCTTTGGCCCAGATGGCTCTGCCTCTGCTTATGCAGTGCTCACTCGCTGCACACCAGCAGGCCAGCGTGTCAACGTGTTGTTTCTTGTATTTGTACTAAAGAGCTCTCAGAGGGCGTTGTTAAAGATGAGTAAACCCCCACAACGTAAAGTAGCCTCTCTCTCCTGCCACTCCTTGTTGACTCGTGCTCAGTGGAACTGGGATTTGAAGGAGGGTCTAACTTCTGAGTCCAGACTTCCCCACGGTTCCTCCGGGGGGGGCTTAGTGCGGCTCTGCTTGAGGGTCACCTGCAGAGATTAGTGGATGTGTGATTGCCAGTGCCTGGCCCTGCCCCAAGATCCTCCCGGGTGTTCAGTGGCAGGATGCTTTCCAGCCACTTGGGGCTGGGGTGTCGGGTCTGGCAAGTTCTGACCGTCCTTCCTCCCGCCACAGGCCTGGTGAAGGACGCGGCCAGGCCCGCCTACTGGGTGCCCGACCACGAGATCCTGCATTGCCACAGCTGCCGCAAGGAGTTCAGCGTCAAGCTCTCCAAGCACCACTGCCGCGCCTGCGGACAGGGCTTCTGTGACGAGTGCTCCCACGACCGCAGGGCTGTCCCCTCCCGTGGCTGGGACCATCCTGTCCGAGTCTGCTTCAACTGCAATAAAAAGCCGGGTGACCTTTAACCCCAGCTCCCTCTTCCGAGTCCTTCACAATTCCTTAGGTTCTCAGGGTTAGAAAAAAGTCTCATTGAGGTAGGCCCTCCTCCTGGTCACCTGTTGTGGTGTGTTCTCTCCTAGTCATCCTAGGGCCACTTGCCTCAGTGGGGGTGAGCCTGGCGGCAGGCCCGAAGGCAAAAACCCCTCGGGGTGGAGGGCCCAGCAGCTCGCAGCAAAGGGGGCGAACCTGAATCCCTTGCATTTATTTCAGTTAAAATAATAAATAAATAAATAAATATATATATATATATATCTCCACATATCCATACGAAAGGAACTTGGGAGTGCATCGAGGCCGCTGCTGGCTGTGAAGACTCCCCGGTCTGTCCCCAGCACAGGGATACAGTGGCAGTGGCAGCAGGTCTTCCCCACAAAGCCAAGCCAGGTCCAGAGCCGCAGTGTCACTGGCCACTCTGGCTGCTTCTCTCCGAGCTTGGCAGCCTCCCCCTCCTGGCCTTCTCTTCGTGGCCCCAGCTGCCGGGAGGTGAGCCCCAGGAGCTCCTGCTGAAGCAGCAGAAGGGACTCCGCCTGGGCCCTCAGGGAGCTGACCTCCAGGTCTTGGTCTAAGCCTGTGGTAGTCAGAGACCTCCCAGCTTACTGTGCAGGTCACCAGCGTGTGTGGCGGCCCAGAGGTCAGGTCTTCAGCCCAAGAAGTCCCAGTGTGGTGCTGTGACGTCCTCACTGCTGGGGAGTCCTGAGGGATGGGGTCTTCCCCAGCGGCGTTTCCTGCCGGTGGACCTTTCTGTCTGTTCCCACCAGGCTTTCCCAGAAGGCCGCATCCTGGTCCTGAGTCAAAGCACCTACCACCTCCCCTTCGAGCCCACGATCTGCTTCTGAGTGTCGCTCTAGAGTTTTTATTGCTTAAAGTGTCTTAATTCTTTGTTCCCAGACACACAACCCCTCTAGCTGCTGGAGGGGTGAACATAAGAAACCTTCCAGGGAAACAGAGCACAGAATGGACTCTTAGTTTTTTTTTAAGTATAAAATATTTCAACAGATCATAAAGAAAAAAAAATTCCATGTCTTTGGTCCATGCAAGAGAAGTCAGATGAATGTTTCTTGTCAAGAGCGTGGACATCCATATCGATCATGACTGGAAAGAGACTGTTGTACTGAGATCCTGTCAACAGGGTGGAGTTTATCTTCAGTGGCCAAAAAAGAACTAAAGCAGCACGGTTCCTGGCTGAACAGGTGGGTGGGTGGAGCTTCGGGGAGGTGCTCGGGCATCATTCCTGACGTGTGTGTCTGTGTGGTGTGAGCCCTGGACTGGGTTGGTTCTTCTCAGACTTGCTCTTTCCTGCCTCCCGCGGCCCAGCAACTGAGGCCCTACTCGAACTGTGTATTATCAAAATCACCATCATAAAGGAATCTTCCTGCTGACACGGACTGTGCTCTTTCTCTTGTCAGGCAGTCTCAATCTTTCCAGTCGATGTAAAGTACATGGCGCCTTGCAGAGCAGATGCCAAGCGAGAGGCATCTATATAAAGACTTGAGTTCATGATTCTGACAAATAACTTTTTTTCTAGTAAAAGTATAGATGGAGCCGGGTGTGGTGGCGCCTGCTTTAATCCCAGCATTTAGGAAGCTGAGAGGAGGATCACGGTTCGTGGCCAGCCTCAGCTACTTAGCGAGGCCCTTTGCAACTCAGTGAGACCCTGTTTCCAAATAAAGAATAAAAAATAGGGCTGGGCATGTAGCTCAGAGGTGGAATGCCACTGGGTCCCATCCCCAGTACAGAAAAAGAAAAAAAGAAAAAGCATGGATGGGTCAGACCTGGTGGCGCACACTTGTGATCCCAGTACTTTGGAGGCTGAAAGTATAGGCAGACTGGCATGGTAGTGCACACCTGTAATCCGTGTCTGGAAGCTGAGGCAAGAGGATCTTTAACTTCCTGTGTGGAAAGGCTTGCTTATAGGTGGGAAGATAGTCTGGGAAGCTGTGGCTTCCTAAGCAATGGGTCCCAGTGGGATCTTTACACATCCCTTAGGTTTAATTAATTCAGCTGGTTGACTTACATGGGAATTGGAAAAGCAAAGAGAACCACTGTTGCCTGCTACACTGCCAGGCACTGTGCTAGGAGCTTTGTATGGTTGATGTGAACCATATAAAGTCACGCTGGCAGGCAGGCAGGCAGGCAGGCCGGCCTGATCTTGGTTTACAGCCAGACCCCAGCCCAGAGAAGTTCGGAAGGCCAGAGCTGCCTGGCGAGACTCGAAGCTGGTGTCCGGGTCCAAGTGGACCTGTGCAGCCTTTGGGCACAGCTTCTCCTCTGAAGTTTTCCTTTCTTTTCCTTTAATAGGACCTGAATTCTTTCCCATTTCTAGAAAAGGTCAGTATCTCAAAGTTGAAAAGCCAAAGTCCCTGCCATTATCAGGAGGACTTTAGCTTTGTGTGTGTGTGTACTAAGGATTGAACCCTGGGGCATTCTACCTCCAAGCTACATCCTGAGAACTTTGTATTTTTTTATATTTTATTATTATTATTATTATTTTTTTTTTTTTATTGCAGTACTGGGGCATTCTACCTCCTCCGAGCTACACTCTCAGCCCTATTTTTCATTCTTTATTTTGAAACAGGGTCTCACTGAGTTGCAAAGGGCCTAAGTAGCTGAGGCTGTCTGTGAGCTGCTATCCTCTCATCTCAGCTCCCAAATACTGGGATTACAAGCGTGCACCACCACGACCGGCTGTATTTTTTATTTTGAAACATGTTCTAAGTTGCTGAGGCAGGCCTGAAACCTGCATTCCTCCCAGCTTAGCCTCCCAAGGACCAGGAGTATGGGCATGTCACTACACCCAGTTGAGGGTCAGTTTTATTTATTTGCGGTCTGGGATGGAACCCAGGAGCATTCTTCCTCCGAGCTATGCCTCCAGCCCTATTTTTTATTCTTTATTTTGAAACAGGGTCTCACCGAGTTGTGAAGGGCCTCACTAAGTAGCGGAGGCTGTCTATGAACCGTGATCCTCCAGTCTCAGCTTCCTCAATGCTGGGATTATAAGCGTGCGCCACCACGCCAGGCCCAAGGGTTAGCTTTCGATCTACTCATTTTTTTTGTGTCCTTGGATTTTCATGGCAAGCAACAGTAATACTAAGCTAGCAATAATTAGAAAGTAAACAAGTTGGTCTAGTCTACACAAGAGCTAAGCTTCCAGTTGTTAAAAAAAAATGAAGCCAGGCATGGTGGCACATGCTTGTAATCTCAGCACTTGGGAGGCTGAGACAGGAAGATCACAGTTTGTGGACAGCCTCAGCTACTTAGTGAGGCCCTTTGCAACTTAGTGAGACTTTCATGGTGGCGCACACTTGTAATCCCCGCGCTTGGGAGGCAGAGATAGGAGGATCGCACCAGCCGCGCTGGCTTAGGAGACCCTGTTTCCAAATTAAGTATAAAAGTCTGGGAGTGTAGCCGGAGGTACGGTACCACCAAAACAAAAAAACACCCACTACCATGTCCTCAGCGGCCACCTGGCCCTGACGCTCCACTACAGTCTAACTCAGGTCTCATGCGCTGAAGCTCGGGCCAGAACCTACTTACTCCCTTCATCGTCCTAAAAAGCAGGTTTGGAAGAGCCCGCGTGGACTTCCTGCTGCGTAGTCATGTGGGCTCAGCTGCCCGGCTGCTGGCGTCCACGGAGTGCATGCCTTTGCTTGGACTGTGCCTCGAAGGAACTGCTGTTGGTATGGCATGCTGGAGATAGAACCCAGAGGCATTTGACCTCCAAGCTACACCCCCTGCCCAATTTTTTTTTTGTGTGTGTGTGGGTCTGGGAATGGAGCCCAGGGGCATTCAACCTCTGAGCTACACCGCCTGCCCTATTTTTTATTCTTTATTTTGAAACCGGGTCTCACCGAGTTGCAGGCGCTTTTATTCAACAGCTTTTATTCAAATGAAGCCTTTTCTAAGCATATGCCGTAGCCATTGAGCTACACCCCCAGGCTGAACCATTTGTCTGCAAAATGCTAAAAATTTTATATTACTATTATTATCCTACCTTCTTTAGGGTTGTTATAAGGATCAAGTTTTTTCTTTTTTTGGAACTGGAATTGAACCTAGGGGTGTTTTACCTCTGAGCCACACCTTCTGCCCTATTTTATTTTTTTAGTTACTTTTTTTGTGGCATTGGGGATTGAACCCAGGGGCATTCTACTTATGAGCTACACCCCAAGCCCAATTCTTTATTCTTAATTTGAAACAGGGCCTGAGTTGCAAAGGGCCTATGTAGCTGAGTCTGTCCATGAACTGCGATCCTCCTGTCTCAGCCTCCCAAATGCTGGGATTACAAGTGTGCGCCACCACGCCTGACTTATTTTTTATTTTGAAACAGACTAGCATCAAGCCCGCGATTCTCCTGCCTTGGCCTCCCCGTTACTGAGACATGTGCCACCAAGCCCGGTAAGGGAAGTTTATTGTAAAGTGTGAGACAATGCTGGGCATGGTGGTGTACACTTGTAATCACAGTACTTGGGAAGCTGAGACAGGAGGATCACTGGTTCGAGTATGGCTTCAGCAAGTAGTGAGAATCTCATCAACCGAGAGAGTCACTGTTTCAAAATAAAAATAAAAAAGAGAGCCAGGGATGTCGTAGTTCAGAGGTAGAATGCCTCTGAATTCAACCCCCAGTATTGCCCCCCCCAAATGTGAGACACTAAAGATAGAACCTGTAGCTCAACTATAAGATGACTCATCTGACACTGGCCCAGTTTTTGGATTTCTATGTTAAGTTGTGTGAGGGTTCTGGCAGGAAGCGCACAGAACATTCAAGAGGGTAACTAGAGAGTTTAACTGGCAAAGCATCTTGGGGCCAGCAGCAGTACGGTGCTAAGGACATACAGAGCAGGTACTAGAACCCCGTGGCCTTTGGTCATAGCCACCACGGCCTGGCATGAAGGCAGCGAGGAGAGGGCCGTCCCTCCTGTTGCGCCCTCTGCCCTCCCGCTGGCCAGGGAGCCAAGGTCGGAGCTCTCAGCAGAGCTGGTGGAGCTGCTCTCGGCTGTCCTTCCTCTCATCCAGGACCTGAACTGGGGCTGGGCCTCAGCTGCCCTGCCACAGCCCAGGCATCATTATCTTCTGTACCTGCAGAAGCGACATGCCACACCATGGTTCTTTCTACTTTATTGGTTGGTAGAAAGACAGGCTTTTTAACGCTTTTGTATAAACATCTCACAAAAATTCAAAATCAAATCTCTTCGACCCGGGAACACTGACTCTGACATTCAAGTTGCTGTAACAGAAACAGGTGCTACTACCCATCTACATTTAGGAGGGTGACTCCCCGAGGCACCCCAAGGCCTATTTTAAAACCCCAGCACTTAAAGAGACCCACCCTCCCTTCCAGAGCCCATGAGAGACAAGAAAAGGTGAATCCCAGGCATCTGCTGAGTGTGAGGCCACGCCATGACTCTAACCTCTGCCTTAAGTCTGTTCTGCAGAGACTCAGTCATGACCTCTCTACCCCAACTGGCTCTTCGATAGGATGGCTGCAGTCTTGGAAGGCCAGCCCCGACTACTCAACCTCCCCAGACTCCTCACTGCCTCTCTCCGGGGCTTTTGGTGAAAGAAGCAACTTTAGTTATTTTAGCTTTTGCCAATCCTCAGTCCTTAAAAAGTCTTCTTTCTTAAAAAAGGGCTAGGTCCCCTCCACAACATAGTGAGACGTTTCAAAATACAAAATACAAAAATTGGGCTGGGGGTGTATTTGGAGGTAGAATGCCCTTGGGTTCAATCCCCAGCACCACAAAAAAGACAAAAAAAGAAAGGGCTAGGAGAGGTGGTGCACACCTGTAATCCCAGCACTTGGGGTTAATTCAGTAGCTTAAGTGAGATGTTTTTTTTGTTTTTGTTTTTGTTGGTACTGAGAATGGAACCCAGGGACCTTCTCTGGGCTACACGCCCAGACCCATTTTATATTTTATTTGGAAACAGGGTCTCACTAAGTTGCTGGAACCTCACTAAGTAGCTGAGGCTGGCTTTGAACCTGCTCAATCCTCCTGTCTCAGCCTCCCAAGCGCAGGGATTACAAGCATGTGCCACCACACCTGGCTAGAGACCTGTTTCAAAATAAAAGATAAAATAGGGCCAAGGTATAGCTCAGTGGCAGCGAAGTGCTGGGTTTGATCCCCAGTAGCACACACACACAAAGGGGAGGGCGGGGACTATTTTGAGAAATTCAAGAAAAGGAAGGAAGTACCTTTTATGAAAAGGACTTTAAAGCTCTCTGAGCCCACAATTTAACTGCAACAGCTTTACTAAAGGGTCTTCATGTCAAACACTTAGCACCTTGCCCCCAGCAGCTGGAAAGATGCAGTTTGTGCAACTGAGCATCACTTAACATGTCCTCATTCAAAACGGAAACGAGCCACTCCACTCCTTTAGTCAAGCCCGCCCCCCTGCAGTTAGCTGTAGGTGAAGCAAAAGAGGTCCTGCTGCACGGCCATCAGCAGCCCGGG
The DNA here is from genome assembly GCF_963383645.1 of Muscardinus avellanarius. Lineage (NCBI taxonomy): Eukaryota > Metazoa > Chordata > Mammalia > Rodentia > Gliridae > Muscardinus > Muscardinus avellanarius. The sequence goes on along the minus strand of NC_137798.1, from coordinate 77,530,869 downwards.
CGCCCCCCGCAGGCCTCCCAGCCGGCCCGAGAAGGCCACGCTGGGAATGTCGGCCTTGGAAGCAGGGCATGGGGAAGGTATGGTCCTGAGCAGGCGGGCATCGTGGAGGCTCCAGATTCTCGTGTAGCAGTCCTGGCCCACTGAGAGAGAAGACACACGGCAAGTTAGCGAGAATGCAAAGGAGAGCTTAAGGTTCATCAGGGCCAAAGGCGCTTTCCTGTGAGCCAAAACACAAACTCGTTCACGAAACATATTTACACTGCTAATATGAGTTTTAAAATAAAAATCACGAGCTGCATGCAGAGGCCCACTCCTGTAATCCCAGCTACTGAGGCAGAGGATGGCAAGTTCAAGGCCAGACTGGGCAACTTGGTGAGAGACACTGTCTCAAAAAAGGGGGGAAGAGGTTGGGGACGCAGCTCAGTGATAGAGCACCCCTGGTTCAAATATGAGTAAATAAGATTTTAGAGTCGGGCATGGTGGTGCACGCTTGTAATCCCCGCGCTTGGGAGGCTGAGTCAGGATCACACAGGTTCGAAGCCAGCCTCAGCTACTAAGTAAGGCTCTCAGCAACTTAGTGAGACCCTGTTTCCAAATAACTTATCAAATAGGTCTGGGAGGATAGCCTGGAGGTAGAAAGCCTCTGGGTTCCACCCCCAGTACCACCAAAAAAAAAACCAAAAAACAAACACTCTCTGCCATCGTATTTTATGGCCCCCAAACAGTATGATCTGTAATCGATTATAAGTCCATTCAAGGGGGGCTTAGTAGCTAGATAGCTGCTCCCATCCTACAGATTGAGGATGTTGTTAAGGGAACAGGAACTGGTTACTTTACAATGCCCTTGGTTTCTTTTACCCTGGTTTCTATGTGCCCAGAAAGGGAGCACATTTTAGGCAAGACTGTGCACGGTGGGATGCTGCTGACCTGCTGACCAGCCTTGCGCTCCAAACCGAGGTCCCCCTGCTGCCATGTCTCACTGCCTCCTGCCCACGGAGAGAGGGCTATCCATCTGCTGTTGACACTGATGCTCCCGAAATCAATCCCACTTCCCTTCTAGCCTCCCATCCAATTGTCCACAGTTCCCATTCATCAGTCCTGATTTTGAGTACATTCTTTCTCTGATGCTTCTGTTGCCCGGGCCCTAAGTGATATTACTTGATGGGGTGGAATCCCCCTTCCCCAAGTACCTGCCACCAGGATTCCTTCTTCCTCGTGTACGTGCAGAGGAAGGTAGGCGTACTCGTTCACGTGGCCTTCGTACTGCCTTACACACTTGGTGGCCCTCAGGTCCCACATCTTAATCTGTGGGAAGAAGTACAAGGCATCAATAGGGAGGGTGCGGCAGGCACACGAGCGAACGCACGAGCCAGGCAGGGCCAGGTGGCCTCCGCAGGTTATGAAGAGGCATCTACAAGTCTGCCTTCTGAGCCCCAAGGCCGTCGAAGTCAAGTAGCCATAGACCCTCTTTCACCTCTGTTTAGGCCACCTCCGAGGTGGGGGGGCTCCCAGGGAGAGCCTATAATCCCCTGCCTGATGCCCTGGTACCAGCGCCTCTTCTACAGGACCCCTTTGTTTGGCAGGGACCTGGGCTCCAGGATGTCTGTGTCCCCACCTTTCCAGCCATGTCTGACGCCATCAGGTATTGCTCTTCCTGGAGGATTTGCACAGAGGTCACTGCTGAGTCGTGGAACAGGCGTGTGGCCTTCCAGCCCTTGCCTTGGCTTCGAGAACGCAGATCAATGGAAAAGATCTCCCCGGAGCGACAGCCATTGAACAGCAAAGGACTCTGTGGACAGAGACTGCTCGGGGTCTGGCTGCAACAGCCCCCAGGCAGGGAAGGGGACTTCCTGGTCTGACCCCTCTCGCCTCCATCCCAGACCCTGGTGTTGTGGGGGTCTGGGTCTCAGTGGAGTTAAGAGTAAGTCCTTGTGAGCCAGGCGTGGTGGTGCACACTTGTAATCCCAGCATTTGGGAGGCTGAGACAGGAGGATCAAGGTTCGTGGACAGCCTCAGCTCTTAGACCCTTTGCAACTCCGTGAGACCTGTTTCAAAATAAAGAATAAAAAATAGGGCTGGGGGTGGAGCTTGAAGGTAGAATGCTCCTGGATTCCATCCCCAGTACTGCCAATAAATAAATAAATAAATAAAAAGTCCTTGTAAGTACACAAGAACCAGACCCCACATCTCCAGTGTTGTTCTTGTGGGGAACCCAGGGCTGCGGCAGGTGGCCCCACTCTGCCCTTGGGCTTCTCTTATTTCTGAAGCCTAAGTATAGCACCCTATCTCTAGCAAGGTCTTTGGACTTGGAGAGCAGAACCTGGGAGAGGCGAGCGGTGCACAGGGAGACAGCTGAGTTCTGAATGATTGACGCTGAGCTTCCTGCTTGAAACAGGTCAGCAGACTTCCTTCTCCAGATCTTTAAAGAACAATGGCATTCTCTTTTTTGTGTGTGGTACTTGTGATTGAACCCAGGGGCATTTCACCTCTGAGCTATTCCTCCAGCCCTATTTTATTTTTATTTTGAAATAGGATATTGCTAGGTTGGTGAGAATTTCACTACTTGCTGAGGATGTCTGAGATCCTGTGCTGCGATCCTCCTGTCTCAGCCTCCCAAGTACTAGGATTATAGGCATGGACCACCACGCCCGGCAGCAATGGGCATTTTCTACAGGGCAAGTCTTCGAAGCCTTGAACTTGTGATCCTTCTGTCTCAGCCTCCCAGGTTCTGGGATTACAGGGGTGTGCTTTTTTTTTTTTTTTTTTTTTTTGTGGTTATGAGGGTGGAACCCAGGGGCTTTCTACCTCCAGGCTATACTCCCAGACCTATTTTATATTTTATTTGGAAACAGGGAGTTACTGAGAGCCTCATTAAGTATTGGAGGCTGGCTTTGAGCCTGTGCAATCTCCTCTCTCAGCCTCCCAGCGCGGGGATTATAAGGGTGCGCCACCACACCCGGCCAGGAGCGTGCATTTTAAAAATGATTCGTCCTAGCCGGGCATGTTGGCGCACTCTTTTAATCCCAGCATTCGGGAAGCTGAGACCGGAGGACTGCAGTTTGCAGACAGCCTCAGCTACTTAGTGAGGCCCTTTGCGACTCAGTGAGACCCTGTTTCAAAATAAAGAATAAAAAATAGGGCAGGGGGTATAGCTCGGAGGTCAAATGCCCCTGGGTTCTATCCCCAGATTAAAAATAAAAAAAATTTTGTCCTGCTGGCTAATCCAAATACTCAGGAACTGCTAACAATTCATTTAAACAGGGAAGTGGTTAAGGGCAGCTTAGCAGGCCAACTTTCACTCAGCTCAGACACAGTCACAAAGTAAGCCATTAATGCTTTCTGATGTCCTATTCTCCTTATAATGAAGGACTAGATGCTACGCCCAGAAATCCAATTTTACTCCAGTAAACTTTCTACTGTGAGGAATCTTCCTGTGGCGCCCTTCCTAATCAACCAACCGTGACAGCAAACTTCTGGGCCAAGACATCGCTGTTGGTCCCATACGACTGCCGATGTCCCGTCACCACGTTGGTCAAGAGTACTCGCCGGGACAAACCTGGAAGACAGAGAATGCTGGAAGGACGGTAGCCTGGGAGGGCCACTGCTGGTTGGAGTGAGGGTCTGTTAAATCCTCCACTCTGGGCGCGGGGGAGGCGGCCATGGCTCACCGGTACTGAAGCAGTCATTTGCCTGGACGTTCAGCGACCACGCACAAGACCAGGCTCCAGGGATCCGGAAGCTGCAGAGCATGCCTGGCTGGTCTGCACCTGCTGAGGGGGACAGAGGAGGCAAAGCACGGCTGTCCGCCAGGCCCAGAGGTCCCTCCATGTCGCCAGGCTGGGGCCGCCAGAGCTGCGGAGAGCTGCTCAGAGGGTCTGCCACAGCCTGGGTGTATAGAGTTCATATGGAAATGTATCTCCAGAGTCATGTTGATGGCATCTGAGGCAGGGCCTCTGGGAAGGAATTAGGGCTAGAGAGGTCACGGGATGCAGCAGGGAGGCCCTCGCCCCCCAGGCACGTGCTCGTGGACTCCCCAGCCTTCAGAACTGTAAACCCAGCAGCCACCCAGCCTATGGCATTGAGTCACCACAACAGAGAACAGAACAAGGGGTGCAGCCTGGCCCACTTCTGGGTTTTGTGGTAACTACAAGAGACTCTGCTGGGGGGCTGGCTAAAGGCCGAGGAACGCACAGTTCTGTAGCTGTCAGGGAGGCAGTGGTGTCACAGGGAAGGTGTTTCAATCCCAGATCACACTGTAAGTTGTGTGCACTCAAGTGAAACATCATTTTTTTTTTGTTGTTGTTGTTTAGTACTGGGAAGGGAATCCAGGGGCATTCTACTTCCAAGCAACACATCCAGCCTTATTTTTCTATTCTTTATTTTGAATCAGGGGCTCACTGAGTTGCAAAGGGCCTCACTAAGTAGCTAAGGCTGTCCTCAAACCGTGATCCTCCTGTCTCAGCCTCCTAAATGCTGGGATTATGAACATGTGCCACCACACCCAGCTTTTTTCAAGTGAAACATTTTAAATATAAACATCTGCAGCTAGGTATGCTGGCGCACACCTATAATCCCAGTACTTGGGAGGCTGAGACAGGAGAATTGCAGGTTCCCAGCAACTTAGTGAGATCCTGTTTCAAAATAAAAAAGGCTGGGGTGTAGCTTGGAGGTAGAATGCACCCAGGTTCAATCCCCAGTGCCAACAAACAAACAAAAAAACAAAATCAAAATACATAAGCGTTGATAAAACACACAGGAAGGGCACAGATTGTAAGGCCAAAGTTTCATGAGTCATCATAAAATCAATCAGCCATGTGCTCACCACCCAAGTTAAAAAATAAAACATTCTAGTACCCGGGAAGCCTCCTTCACCTCCTTCCCAATCGCTACCCTCATCCCAGCTCTTTGCCACAGGGAATGCCACTTTGACTTCTAGCACTAAAAATGATTTTGTGAGGCAAATTCTGACCCTCTCTGCCTCCATTTCCTCGCCTGTACGGTGGCGATAAGACGCTTTCCTGCCTCCTAAGCTTGTTGTGTGGTGAAGTGCCAGGCACTGGGCTCAGCATGCGCGGCCTCGTCTGAACCTCCACAGATGGCAGGATGATGCAGGTGTGGGCTTTACTTTCCAGGGCTAGGCAATCTGTTCGAGTGGGTAAGGCAGGGCCGGGATTCCTGCCAGGTCTGCCCAAAGCCTGCATGCTCAGTGGCTGGTCCTAATTCTCTGAAAGGCTGAAAACTTAGTATACCCCTATTGCTGCCAGGAGTATAAGTAGCCAAACTGCCTTCGCTCGACAGGATGTAAGTATCCCCAGTGATGCCTGCCCCACAGGAGAAGCTTAAGAGACGTCTTCTGAATGGTAGGCGCAGGCAGCCCAAGCCAATGCTGTGACGCCTTGCACTGGTCACACGCTTTAACTCTCCTCTGGCTCTCGTTTGTTTTTGCAGTACTGGGGATGGAACCCAGGGGCATTCTACCTCCAAATTATACTCCAGCCCAATTTTATTATTCTTCATTTTGAAGCAGTCTCGCTAAGTTGCAAGGGCCTCACTAAGTAGCTGAGGCTGGCCGCCAACCTGCGATCCTTCTCAGTGTCTCAGCCTCCCAAGTACTGGGACTACAAGCGTGTGCCACCGTGCCTGGCTCTGAAATGACCCAGAGGGGTAAAAAGCAGGAAACACTGTACATGCATGTGCACCTTGTACAGATCCTGGGACAGACTGAGCACTCCCTTGTGCTGCAGTGTCCCTAGCCCGCGATCCAATCTGGGCTCCTCCAGTCTCTGCTTCCGACCTCCTCTCGGGGCCTCCAGGCAACTCCAGAGGGCAGAGACCTCCTTCGGAGCATGGTTTATTCCAAGGGAAGGGACCCTGTACCTGGGTGGTTACTGATGAACAGCGATGCCGGGAGCAGCGTGGCACAGCCTGGCGTCTCTGTGAGTCCCATGAGGCACAGCCTGGAAAGAGCTGTTAAGGACAGTCAGGTACAAGGCTCTCTGCTGGGAGACAGATGGGCAGCAGTACCCTTCGAGAAATTATAAAACACACAAAGTAGGACACAGACCGACACCCATTGCCCAGACCTAACACCTTTACATTTTCCATATTTAGCTTCAGGCTTTTTTTTTTTTTTTTTTTTTTTTTTTGTGGCAATGGAGATGGAACCCAGGGGCATTCTACCTCTGATTTACACTCTCAGCCCTATTTTTATTCTTTACTTTCTTTGTGGCACCAGGGATTGAACCCAGGGGCTTTCTACCTCCAGGCTATACTGCCAGACCTATTTTATATTTTACTTGGAAAAGAGTCTCACTAAGTTGCTGAGAGCCTCACTACGTAGCTGAGGCTGGCTTCGAACCTGCATAATCCTTTTGTCTCAGCCTCCCAAGTACGGGGACTACAAGCATGCGCCACAAGCGTGCAGCAGCTTTAGGCTTTTTTTTTCTTTTCTTTTTTTGGTGGTATTGGGGTTCTTGGAAACCCTTCTTCCTCCGGGCTACACTCCCAGACCCATTTTATATTTTTTATTTGGAAACAAGTTCTCTTAAGCCAGCGATCCTGGCTTCGAACCAACGCGATCCTCCTGTCTCCGCCCCACAAGCGCGGGGATTATAAGCGTATGCCAGCACGCCCGGCATCTTTAGGCTTTCTTAAAGCAGTAAAATGTCACAAATATCGTGAAAAGCCCTTTTTAACCCCTCCCCGGTCCAATTCTCCTTCTCCCTCACCCAGAGAGAACCGCTGTTCTCAGAATGGTGTGAGTTCTATGCTGCGCTGTAAAACTTCCACACGTTATCTGTGGATGATATTAAAGTATAGCTTATGCTTTTACAACACATGTAAGAGGCACCATAGAATATCTGCACCAACTTTCCAATCTCTACTGTCTCCTAGAGCGCCCCCTGTTGATACTTCTGGTGGAAGCATTCAAGTCCTGCCCTGTGGCCACACAGCCAAACTTTTTTTTTTTTTTTTGGTGGTACTGGGGATGGAACCCAGGGGCTTTTCTACCTCGGGGCTATACTCCCAGACCTATTTTATACTTTTTTTGGAAACAGGGTCTCACTAAGTTGCTGAAAACCTCACTAAGTAGCCGAGGCTGGCTTTGAACCCGTGCAATCCTCCTGTCTCAGCCTCCCAAGCACTGGGATTAACAAGCGTGTGCCACCATGCCCAGCTTTTTTTTTCTTTCTTTTTTTTCTTTTTTTGCAGTACTGGGGATGGAACCCAGGGGAATTCTATCTCTGAGCCACACCCCCACCCCTATTTTTTTTTTTATTCTTTATTTTGAAACAGGGTCTCACTGAGTTGCAGAGGGCCTCACTAAATAGCTGAGGCTGTCCGCAAACCAAGATATCTCCGGTCTCAGCCTCTCAAATGCTGGGATTACAAGCCTGCGCCACCACGCCCGCACCACCATGCCCGGCTTCAGCCCAGCTTCTCGTTGCAATGCTCCGTCTTGGCCTCCAGCATAGCATTCTTGGAGTTGTTCCTGGCACCTTCTCTACCGGATCCTCTGGCTGGCACCTAGGTTTCTCTTAGGCTCACATCCTCTCCTCCAGGCCTGCCTGCTGCAGCAGCTCACACCCTCACCACCGCCCTCTTCCAGTCTCACCCTCACCAGCCTGCACACCACAGTGTTCCCAAAGGAATCTTAAAAAGGGACTCCACAATTGCAGTCATCTGAGGGCACCCCAGCTCTGAGGATTCGGTCTTGGGAAGCACAGCCTCAGCAGAGACAGCCTGGAACAGCAAACTGCTGCAAGCATGCCAACACCTCTCCTGACTCCCCTTCTGCTGGGGGCTCCCGTCCTTGCCTCCCGTGTGGGTATCCGGCAGGCAACACTTGCATCACTATCACGTCCAACCCTTCTCACAGACTGGGTACCTTGCATGGTACTGTTGAGGTGCCTGTCTCCTGTACCATGCAAAGGGATTGTATGTGCTTAACAGATGTTGGCTGATAGACACACATATATGACTCATCAGAAAACATAAAACATTGAGCCGGGTGTGGTGGCACACACTTGTAATCCCAGCATTTGGGAGGCATTTGGTGCACAGACAGCTTCAGCTGCTTAATGAGACCCCTTTGGGTTTTTATTTATTTATTTATTTATTTATTTATTTATTTGGTGGTACTGGGGTTCCTGGAAGCCCCTCTACCTCCGGGCTACACTCCCAGACCTATTTTTTTTATACTTTATTTTTGGAAACAGGGTCTCTTAAGCCAGCGCATCTGGCTTCAAACCTGCGTGATCCTCCTGTCTCTGCCTCCCAAGCACAGGGATTACAAGCGTGCGCCACCACGCCCAGCTAATGAGATCCTTTGCAATTCAGTGAGACCGTGTTTCAAAATAAAGAATAAACTAGGCATGGTGAAGCAAATTAAAAAAGAAAGGTTCTAATTCAGCTGTCATTTGTTTAGGACTAATGATGTGCCCAAACTGCGCAAAGAGCATGCTCAGAGGCTAACAATGGTCTCATGACCACTCGTGAAGCAGGTGTTAAGCCCAATGACAGGGAACAGGATCAAGAGCACCTTTTGGTTTATGGATGGGAACCAAGGACAAGCATCAGGAACACATGGCTTTGGGTCAGACAACTCCTATGCAGCATCAACAGCTGCCGGGGTACGGGGGAGGCTGGGCATCACATCATCACACTACTATGCTCCGGACACCGAGGCTGGCAGCTCTGGGGGAAGCAGTCCAGATCGAGGAGTGCTCTAAAAGAAGGCTGTCCGTGGGCCTGTCCAATGCCTAGGAACCCCTTCTATGACCCCATCCTCAGCCCCCTGGGAGGACTTCCACCCCTAAGAACCACTGCTGTCCTCCTTGACCCAAGGAGGACCAGGCTCCTTCCTGAGGCTCTGCCAAAGCACTGGCTCTGTGGCACAGAGGCTGGGTCTGTCTAGTGACCACAAAACCTGAAGCCACACACCAGAGGCACCGTGGGCTCTGGAGCCAGATCACCTTGGTTACCTCTGACACTTAGATGAGAAGTTCCAGGACCGCGTCTGTACACAGGGCCATCGACACAACCCCACATGAACAGCTATCGATGGCCTTGACTGCTTTCTGCTGAACGGGAGTCCTTGCCATCTCCCCTGGTGCATGTTTTCTTCCGAAAACAGAAATGGCAGAACGGCCCAGCCCTCTGCCACCAAGGTGCCATCCCACCCAGGCCCACATCCCGGCGTAGCTGCCCACCAAACCTCTTCACCTGCCAAAGGATACAGAATGTGGGAATCCAGGTGATTCAGTGAGGCCCAGCACACAGAGTTCACCTGGAAGCACAGCAAGAGGGAGAGGGGTGTGACTGCGGCTCACGGAGAGGAATGGACAATGGTTTCTTATAGAGCAACTTGTCTCTTTAGGTCTTGTTCCTCTTAAAATGGGCTTGGGCAAGCATTCTGAGGACAGGGCAGCTCCCTGACCTGCCATGTCGGGCCTCAGGGGCACAGGAAGGAAGTAAAGCCACCATCTTTCCCCATCAGCATGGGTCCCACAAAGGATAGAGCGTGCTCTCTGAACTGGGGCGGAATTCACTTGGAATCCCAGTACTTGGGAGGCTGAGACAGGAAGATCACAGGTTCAAAGTTAGTCTCGGCAACTTAGTGAGGCTCTCAGCAACTTAGTGAGACCCTGCTTCAAAATAAGAAATGAAATTGGGTTGGGGGTATAACTTGGAGGTAGAATGCCTCTGGGTTCAATCTCCAGTACCAAAAACAAAAACAAAAGCAACCAATAGCAGGGGACAACCTAGCTCTGCCGGGTACCATTTAACTTCACCCCAAAGCCACTTGCAACTGGTACTCGTCTCTTGAGGCTCATGTCCCAACAGAGCCAAACAAAACGCCACAGCTTCTTACAGATGTAGCAACAACCCACTGTAACTTAAAGGTAGCCCCTGGATCGTGATTGGCTTATATTTATTTAAATTTCAGTGAACTTGGGAGGCTGAGACAGGAGCATCGCTGGTTCGTGACTAGCCTCAGCTACTTAGTGAGGCCCTCCACAACTTAGTGAGACCTTGTTTCAAAATAAAGAATAAAAAATAGGTTGGGGGTGTAGCTCGAAGGTAGAATGGCCCTGAGTTCAATCCTCAGCACCATAAAAAACAAAACAAAACAAAACAAAACACCTCCCAGTCCATCTTAGCTGACTGACGTGTTGGCACGGGCATGGAGAACTCTCCTATCCAGGCCACAGTCACTGCAGCCCAAGTCTCAGGACCTCTGCTCCTTCAGATCAGCTCAACGCTCCTGCAGGGAACATCCTTAGGACCAGTCAAAGCAGTGCTACCTCCACCCCGCCCAGCCATCCATGCTAAGTTTTTCTTCCAACACACAAGCTCCTGGGCCCTTCTCCCCTGTGGGTTTGGAGAACCCAAATCTGTTTTGTTGTTGTTGTTGTTTTGTGGTACTGGGGATTGAACCCAGAGGCATTCTACCTCTGAGCTATACCTCCCAGCCCTATTTTGTATTTTTTTATTTTTAAACAGGGTCTCACTAAGTTGTGGAGGGCCTCACTGAGTAGCTGAGGCTGGCTGCGATCCTCCTGTCTCAGCCTCCCAAGTGTGCCACCACTCCCAGCTCCAAATCTATTTCTCCTTCAGGAAAATGAGGTAACTAGCCGGGTGTAGTGGCACACGCTTGTAATCCCAGCATTTGGGAGGCTGAGACCGGAGGATTGTGGTTCACGGATAGCCTTAGCTATTTAGTGAGGCCCTTCGCAACTCAGTGAGACCCTGTTTCAAAATAAAGAATAAAAAACTGGGCAGGCGGTGTAGCTAGGAGGTCAAATGCCTCTGGGGTTCCATCCCCAGACCCGCAAAAAAAAAGAGATAACTATGCCCTGTCTTCTTCACGAAGTTCTTCTGTCCTCTCTGAATTTGGACAACTACTGCAGTGCCCCTGGGCCCAAAGAAAAGGTGGACTGTGAGGCTGGGGAAGGGGTCGCCATACCTTCCGGTTGGTGAAGTAGAGGTTCTCATGCATGTGTGCTTTGAGCGTGGGGCTCGTCAGACCCTGCAGGTTGATGATCCCGTATTTGGAGCCTCCAACTTTGACATCCTTCACTGTGAAAAGCCGGCTGCTGTTGGTATCCGCCTGCAGGAGAGAAGTGGGCTGCAGGTGACCTCCCAGGCAGAGCCAGCGGGCTGCCTAAGCCTTCCTGTCTCTCCTGGACCCCATGCTCTGCTGATGACTCGTCTTCATGAGGGAGTGTGGAGAAGACCTGACACTGGTCCCCTCAGTGCAGTGATCTCTGGGCAGAGCTCACAGGGACTGGCCAGCCATTCAGGAGCAGGTAATGGAATGCAGGAGCCAGGCATGGTGGTGCATGCTTGTAATCCCAGCATTTGGGAGGCTGAGAAAGGAGGGTCACGGTTTGAGGACAGCCTCAGCTACTGCTCAGTGAGGCCCTTTGCAACTCATTGAGACCCTGTTTCAAAATAAAGAATAAAAGCCGGGCGTGGTGGCGCATGCTTGTAATCCCTGTGCTTGAGGGGCTGAGACAGGATTGCGCAGGTTCAAAGCCAGCCTCAGCTACTTAGTGAAGCTCTCAGCAACTTAGTGAGACCCTGTTTCCAAATAAAAGTATAAAATAGGTCTGGGAGTATAGCCCAGAGGTAGAAAGCCCCTGGGTTCCATTCCCAGTACCACAAAAATAAATAAATAAATAAATAAATAAATAAATATAAAAAATAGAACTGAGGGTGTCGCTTGGAGGTAGAATACCCCTGTGTTCCTACTTCAGTGCCACAATAAATAAATAAATAAATAAATAAATAAATAAATAAATAAAGGAATGCAGGGAGAGGCATGGCCAGAACTGACATGACACCCCTGGCTGCAGTAAGTGCCCCCCACCCCGAATTGGGTTTGAAGAGTCCTAACATCAGCCCAGAGTAACATACAATGTGGGTGCCATGAAAGCCACATAGAAAGCTGGGCATGTAACACACGCTTGTTATCCCAGCATTTGGGAGGCTGAGACAGGAGGATCGTGGTTTGCGGACAGCCTCAGGCCCTTTGCAACTCACTGAGAGTCTGTTTCAAAATAAAAAATAGGGCTGGGCGTGTAGCTCAGAGGTAGAATGCTCCTAAGTTCAATCCCCAGTCCCACAAAATAATAAACAAATAAATAAATAAATAAATAAAGCCACAAAGCCACATAGAGATGTGGAAAATGCTAGTTATAACTGTTAGTGGGCAAGGGAGGAAATGAAACTGAATTCCTATTATACACGCACCATGATCACCAACACGAAAAGAAACATTACTGATCTGAGAGTTGCTCTCTGGGGCTTCCCTGCCCTTTGCTCACACCAGCCACGCTCAGCCGTGATGCTGGGTGATGGGGAAGGTCGCTGGGATGAAAGGCGAGGCCGTGTGTCCTCATGAGGATGCTCCGGCATAACGGGCGGTATGGGTGTAGCACCAGATTCCACAAACCAGTGACCCCCATTTCCACCAGGTTTACCCCAGAGAAGGGGCTCCAGAGGGGAACCCACTACATAAAGATCCTCTGCTGATTCAGGTAAAACTGAACTCCCCCCAACACACACACCAATTACAAAGCCACCGCAGAGTCGTGACCCTATCCTCAACACCCCTTAGGTGAGGTAGGACCTCTGCTCCCTGGGACCAGAGGACCCAGAACTAAGCTTCCAGCTCACCTCAAGGCTTAGCTCCAGTCCCACCTGCAGGGCACTTTGGGTTATTTATTTATTTTGCACAGTGGGCGGGGTGGGATTGAGACAGGGTCTTGCTAACTTGCCGAGGCTGGCCTGGAACCTGCGATCCCCCTGCTTCCGCCTCCCCGTACTGAGGTTACGGGGGCACCAGCACTCCCGGCCCAGCATCTCAAGGGGCTTCTCCTCCTACTCTTCTGGCTTTCCCCCGGCCTCAGGAAGGACAGGGTTTCCCAGGCAGGCCATGCTTCCATGTGGGCCATGGGGAGGGGAGGCTCCTTCATTTGCAGGGAACCCTCTAGCTCCCCAGGTTCTAACTGGTGGTCTTGGCTTCCAGTCAAGGTCTATAAATGATGTGACTGGGGCGTGCCCGTGTCAGCCCAGGGACCCAGGCGCCCAGGCCTGGGCCACTGACTCCAGGACAGGGAGCCACACCCCAGCATCCACAGATAGCGCCTTCCCACTCACCAGGATGAGGTTAAACCGGTCGCTTGCCAAAGCAGAGGGGTCTGAGCTCTCGATCTGCACGGCTCTCCTCTCCATGCAGCTCACTCGCAGCTCGTGGGCTAAGCTACAGAGGAAACAGAGGTGCAGGGAGGGCATGAAGGCCACAGCTAGTCACCCACCAAGGCATGGGGAGGCGGGCGCAGCGGCGTGCACCTTGGTCAGTTACTCAGGGCACTGAGACAGGAGGATGGCTTAACTCCGGGAGTTTGAGAGAAGCCTGGGCAACATAAAGAGATCCAGTTTCAAAAATGAATGAATGAATGAATGAATGAATGAGGAAAAGAAAAAGAAAACAATCTACCTGTAATCCAACCCAGCACTTGAGTGTCTGAGACAGGAGGATCACAGCTTTGAGGCCAGACTCAGCAATTTAGTGAAATCCTTTTTTTTTTTTTGGTACTGGAGGTGGAACTCAGAGGCTTTCACTTCTGGGCTATACTCCCAGACCTATTTTTATATTTTATTTGGAAACAGGGTCTCACTAAGTTGCTGAGAGCCTCACTAAGTAGCTGAAGCTGGCTTCAAACCTTTGCGATCCCCTATCTCAGCCTCCCAAATGTAGGGATTACAAGCGTGCACCACCAGGCCCAACAAAATCCTGTTTTAAAATAAAAAATTAAGCCGGGCGTTGTGGTGCACGCTTGTAATCCCAACACTTAGGAGTCTGGCGCAGGTTTGAAGCCAGCCTCAGCTACTTAGTGAGGCCCACAGCAACTTAGTGAGACCCTGTTTCCAAACAAACAAACAAACAAACAAACAAAAAAAATTAGTCTGGGAGTGTATCCCGGAGGTAGAAAGCCCCTGGGTTCCATGCCCAGTATATCTCTCTCTCTCTCTCTCTCTCTCTCTCTCTCTCTCTCTCTCTCTCTCTCACACACACACACACACAATAAATAAATAAATAAATAAATAAATAAATAAATAAATAGGGGCCGGGAACATAGCTCAGAGGTAGAATCCCTCTGGGTTCCATCTCCAGTACCACATACACATTAAAAAAAATGGTGACTAAGCTGGGCATGGTGGCACATGCTTGTAATCGCAGAATTTGGGAGGCCGAGACAGGAGGATTGTGGTCTGTGGACCATCTCAGCTACTTACGATGGGTATGGTAGCACATTATTCCTGTAATTCCAGTACTTGGGAGGCTGAGACAGGAGTATCACAAGCTCCAGACCAAATTCAGTAATGCAGTGAGACTCTCAACAACCCAGGGAGACCCAATTTAAAAACAGAAAACCCTAGGCCGGGCGTGGTGGCGCAGGCTTGTGATCCCAGCATTCAGGAGGCTGGAATCGGAGGATCACGGGATGCGGACAGCCTCAGCTACTTAGCGAGGTCCTTTGCAACTCAGTGAGATCTTGTTTCAAAATAAAAAATAAAAACTAGGGATGGGGGTGTAGCTCGGAGGTAGAATGCCCCTGGGCTCCATCCTCGGTACTGCAAAAGAACACCACCACCATCACAAAAATGGCTGAGGGTGAGAGGTGGAATGTCCCTGGGTCCCATTCCCAGAACCTCAAAAGAAAAGAAAAGGAAAAAAAAGGGCGACTCTGCAGCTCCTGCCCTTTCTCACCCCCCACATTACTTCTTAGCAATGATGTTCAACAACTTTCCTGATAGTCTTGATTTTAGCTTCCATGGAGAATACTCATGAAAACTAAACCACAGAACTGGGTAGCCCTCCGCAGAATCAACAAGAGAGCCGCTTCCGGTTATTAGTCCAACTCCTTCTCTTCGGGTGGTGAGACTCGCCTGAGAGATGGACCACCAGCTGCAGCGCACAGAGCGGACGAGAAGAGCCGGCCTTCCTTCCCCCTTCCTCTCTCCCCAGCACGGCTACCTCTCCACTACACACAGAAGACGTCTTCCAGGCAGGAGGGGAAGCAAGGTTTGCCTTTGCCTGTCTCAAACCCAAAGGAGACACTGGTCCACGATGAGAGGACTGTGCTCCAGAAGGATACCTCAAAGCAGGCAGAAGGCCGCAGAACACAGCACTGGGAACTTGGGTGACAGAGCCAGACAGGTCCCGCCTTCCTAGCTTTACCTTAAGCAAAAAACTGCACTCAGCCTCGGATTCTTCTTCAGGAAATAGAAGTATTTAGAATTCTATCAGATATCACAAATTTTGTTTGCAATAGTGAAGATTGAACGCAGGCACTTACACATGGTAGGTATGCACTCCACCACTGAGCTACACCCTAGCCCATTTAATTTTTAATTTTTAATTTTTTTGGTGGTACCAGGGTTCCTGGAAACCCTTCTACCTCCGGGCTACACTCCCAGACCAATTTTATATTTTTATTTGGAAACAGGGTCTCTTAAGCCAGCGAGGCTGGCTTAGAACCTGCACAATCCTCCTGTCTCCACCTCCCAAGCATGGGGATTTCAAGCATGCGCCACCACACCTGGCTCCCTTTTTATTTTTTAAGACAGGGTCTCATTCAGTTGTCCAGAATGGCCTCGAACTTAGGATCCTCCTGCCTTAGCCTCCTGAGTAGCTGGGATCACAGACCTGTGCCACTGTGCCGGGCTATCACAAGTATTTTGAAGAAGTTTAGTACACATTCCATTTAATGGCCCATCCTGGTAACAACTCATTAGAAGGGGAAGACAAAGCAGCAGACATTTCACAGGAATGAAGCTGCCTCGAGGATCGCCAGGTTACCGCCTTGAGTCATTTCTGCCCTGTTGTCCTCTCCTCTCGTTAGCCTCCTGCAGGAGCCTCCCTCTCTCCCTTGCTCTGCAAGCTGGAGCCCTCAGCCGTGAAGACTCCTTGCAGAACAGCACATGGTTTCCCCTAGCTGGGTCCTTGGACCATGCAAATAAGAAGCAGGAAAAACACTCATTAAGAAAACATAACAATAAGACATTAGCTTACCGGCAATAACTGGTGGCACTGAGAAAACCCAGCTGGCTTTTTCGTAGAAAGGAAGATGCATTAAATCCCATTCTGGCCACTTTCTATGATTAAAAAAAAAAAAGGATTCAAAGATTGAATAAAGATTTATTTTCTTGTAGGATAACAAGATATTTTAGTTTCACAGGATACAAAGATGGAAACAGGTGCTTTTTTTTTTTTTGTGGTACTGGGGATGGAACCTAGGGGCCTTCTACCTCCATGCTACACCTCCAGACCTACTTCATATTTCTTTTGGAAACAGGGTCTCACTAAGTTGCTGAGAGCCTCAATAAGCTGCTGAGGCTGGCTTTGAACCTGCGATCCTCCTGTCTTAGCCTCCCAAGTACTGGGATTACAAGCGTGCACCACCATGCCCAGCTCAAACAGGTGCTTAGTGAGGAAAAATTATATGCATAAAAATTCAGCGGTGTCCTCTGCAAGTCCTCTTTCCTTAGCAGGAGGATAGGCCAGCATGAGA
Source organism: Muscardinus avellanarius (assembly GCF_963383645.1). Taxonomy (NCBI): domain Eukaryota; kingdom Metazoa; phylum Chordata; class Mammalia; order Rodentia; family Gliridae; genus Muscardinus; species Muscardinus avellanarius. Next base: position 77,514,283 of record NC_137798.1, on the reverse strand, counting down.
GGCCGTGTGGGCTGGAGTCTGTGCCCAGCAATCTGCACGGGGCAGGGAAGCCGCCAGGCTGGTGAGTGCAGAGGGGGACTGGACACTCAGGTCTGCACTGTGTCCACCCAGGGTGACCGGAGGCCGGGACCCCACAGCCGAAAAAACATCCCGGCGTTGAAACCTGTTTTCAGGACTGCCAGGGGCAATGTAAATCATGCACAGCCCAACCACACATCCTGATTTTCTACTTAAAATAATACTGAAGCAACCCCATGCTGCTTCCTGAGAGTCCCCGGGGGAAGGAGGACAGGTGAGCCTACTGAGGAAGCCTGGGAGCGGGGGGGAGGGTGGGGACAGGCTCTCTGGCCGCTCTCACTGTCATCGCCATGTCCTGGCAGGGCGGCCGAGCTAAGGGTCCCAGGGCGCCGCATCAGCACGTCCTTTCGGCCCAGACGTGGCGCCCACCTTCTGCTTGTCCGCCTCCAGCAGCTGCAGCCTCCTGCTTTCCTTCTCCTTTTGCTGGATGCTCTCCTTCGTGAGGGGGTTGCAGTTGTTATGCCCAGGAAGCAAGCGGAAGTAGCGATTCTTTTCAGGGTCAAAGTAATACCCTGGCAGATCTTTAGTTAAGAAAAAAAATAAGATCCTCCACTGACACTTGGCAAAGAGCCCGTGGCCTGTGCGCGCTGAGGGCTGGGGTCGGGTTGGCGCGGCCGTCTCTGCCGTGGACCACGTGCAGTCCCGGGACATCATCTGTTCACGGGTCCCGGGTCACCGCGCGTGACACGCCCCGCTCTTTCCGCTAGCGCATCCATCTGCTCCTAGAACTCCCTCCGAGTCGGGAATGGGCTGGTGGCTCCTGGGCAGGTGAGGAGACCTGGCTGAGGGGGAAGGGGAGCCAGGCAGACACCAGGGGACACGGGGCAGCAGGCAGGACACGAGGTCCCCGCTTTCTGTGAGACTGGGGCGGAGGAGCCCGTAACGCAGCCACCCACCTGGCACCGAGGGGCTCGCGGGCGCGCCGGAGGAGGTCGAGGGGGCTTCGTCGTCATGGTCACGGCCGGGATCCCGCGGGGTCTGCGGCTCCTCTGCGGCGTACCTGTTCACACAGTTGTGGTGACCTGCAGTGAAGGGCTTGAGTTCCCACTCGTTCTGACAGGGCCGCGCCAGCAGTTCCGTGCGCTCGCCCAGCTCTGCCATTACCTGGGGGGGCCCAGCCCCACTGCACACACCCCAAAGTGAACAAGGACCCACACCCTGGCCGTCACTCTGCTTTCTTCTTCTTTTCTTTCTCTCTCTCTCCTCCTTTTCTATGAGTATGCAAGCACGCATATGGGGATTGAAGCCAGGCACTCTACCTGTGCGATATGCCCCCAGACCTATTTCATTTTTATTTGGAAAAAGGGTCTTGCTAAGTTGTTGAGGATCTCACTACTTGCTAAGGCTGGCCTCAAACCTGCAATCCTCCTGTCTCAGCCTCCAAAGTACTGGGATTACAGGCTTCTGCCACAGTGCTGGACTCCTTCTAGAACTTTCCAGATAAAAAGAACAGAAATCTTTGCCACTAAGAACTTTACCAACGGGACTAGTTTGTCAGCTCAAATGCAGTTACCAGATCAGATGAAGTTCTTTTTTTTTGTTTGTTTTTTGGTGCGAGGAATTGAACCCAGTGGCATACTACCCCCGAGCTATACCCCTAGCCATCTTTTATTTTTTATTTTGAAACAGGGTCTCGCTAGGTTACTGAAAAGTCTCACTAGGTCGCTGAGGCTGACCTTCAACCTGTGATCCTTCTGTCTCAGCCTCCCAAGTACTGGGATTACAGGCATGCGCCACCATGCCCAGCAGATTCTTTTCTTATTTGGCAGTAGAAGAGTTTAAATTTAGCCGGGCGTGGTGGCGCATGCTTGTAATCCCAGCATTTGGGAGGCTGAGATCTGGAGGATCGTGGTTCGCGGACAGCCTCAGCTACTTAGTGAGGCCTTCTGCAACTCAGTGAGACCTGGTTTAAAAAAAAAAAAAATAGGGCAGGGGGTATAGCTCGGAGGTCAAATGCCCCTGGGTTCCATCCCCAGACCCGCAAAAAAAAAAAAAAAAAAAAAAAAAGAGTTTAAATTTTACCCGGTTAGCCAAGCTTACCAATGAAGAAACTGGAGTTGAGGGAACAAAGGCAATCTGGTTAGTAATACCAGGACTGAGCCATGGCTAAAAGCTTGGGTTTGTAAAGCCATAGTGGCTTCTGTGGCAATTACAGGTTGATGGCTATAGTGACAAAGCCAAATGCCTTATTTTAGGATCTGATAAAATTCATTCTAAAATCAAGAACGTTACCTTTACACACACACACACACACACACACACACACACACACACACACACATACACACACTACTAAAAGAAAAATTACAAAAATTAGGTTGCAAAAACAAACTGCAAGCCGTGGTGGCGCACGCTTATAATTCTAGCGCTTGGGAGGCGGAGACAGGAGGATCGCACGGGTTCGAAGCCAGCCTTGGCTACTTAGTGAGGCTCTCAGCTACTTCGTGAGACCCTGTTTCCAAATAAAATAGAAAATAGGTCTGGGAGTATAGCCCAGAGGTAGAAAAGCCCCTGGGTTCCACGCTCAGTACCACCAAAAACAAAAACAAAACAAAAACAAAAAAACTGCAGCCAGCTATGGGGTCGCACGCATGTAATCCCAGCATTCTGGAGGCTGAGACAGGAGGATTATGATTCGCAGATGACCTCAGCTACTTAGTGAGGCCCTCTGCAACTCAGTAAGACCCTGTTTCAAAATAAAGAATAAAAAGCCAGGCATGGTGGGGCACGCTTGTAATCCCTGTGCTTGGGAGGCTGAGACAGGAGGATCGCACGGGTTCGAAGCCAGCCTCAGCTACTTAGTGTGGCTCTCAGCAACTTAGTGAGACCCTGTTTCCAAATAAAATATAAAATAGGTCTGGGAGTATAGCCCGGGGGTAGAAAGCCTCTGGGTTCCACCCCAGTACCACCAAAAAAAAAAAAAAAAAAAAAAAAAAGAATAAAAAATAAGGCTGGGAGGGGGGTAGCTTGGAGGCAGAACGCCCCAGGGTTCCATTCCCAGTACCACAAAAACAAAACAAAAACAAACACTGCAAAACTAGGTGGAAGAAATGAAACAACTTTCTCTTTTCCATAAATACTGACACTATACATAGTTTCAGGGAAAATTAGTTCCTCTCCTTCTGGTCCAGAGCTTCCTGGGACAGCTCATGTGTGATCAGCAGGAGAAGGAAGGATTAAATGTCAGGACAAATGCCTGTTTCTCATCCAAGGCCTGCTACTCCATTCTTTCCACATGAAAACCAGGAGGTAGCCATGCCCCGCAGGTTTCCAAGTGCTCTGCCAACGCTGGGCAGACACTCTTGCAGGGACCACATCTTGTTACACATTGTGCTCCTGGGAAGGCCTCAGGCCCAAAGTGTATCCATGGTTCTCTTCCCAAAACATACAAACATTGGGCACAGCCCTGCTCTTTCTATAATGTGGGTCAAGTTTGAGATGTTTACACCCAATGAGACCTGTCATGCGCCTAGGGCTTCCTGGTGCCAAGCAGCCTACGTGTTCCTTCTCAAGAGGTCAGTACAGCCGGGCGTGGTGGCACATACTTGTAATCCCAGTACTAGGGAGACTGAGACAGGAGGATCACAGGCTCATGGCCAGTCTCAGATACTTCGTGAGGCCCTCTGAAATTTAGTGAGACTGTTTCAAAAATAAAGAATAAGCCGGGTGTGGTGGCGCACGCTTGTAATCCTAGCATTCGGGAGGCTGAGACAGGAAGACTGCAGTTCAAATCCAGCCTCAGCTACTTAGTGAGGTCCTCTGCAACTCGGTAAGACCCTGCTTTAAAATAAAAAAATAAGCTGGGCGTGGTGGCGCACGCTTGTAATCCCAGTATTTGGGAGGCTGAGACTGGAGGATCGTGATTCACAGACAGCCTCAGCTACTTAGTGAGGCCCTCTGCAACTCAGTGAGACTCTGTTTCAAAATAAAGAATAAAAAATAGGGCAGGGGGTGTAGCTCGGAGGTCAAATGTCTCTGGATTCCATCCCCAGACCCACAATAAATAAATAAATAAAATAAAAAATAAATAAATAAATAAAATTAAAAATAGGGCTGGGGGTGTAGCTCAGAGGTAGAATGTCCCTGGGTTCCACCCCCAGTATCACAAAAAAAAAAAAAAAAAAAAAAAAAAAGGAGTTAAAAACAGAGCCTAGGATGTAGCTTAGAATGCCCCTGGGTTCAATCCCTAGTTATGGGGAAAAAAAAAAAAAAAAGAGGTCATTAGCCCTGCATTATACAACAAAATAGCTTAGAGTGATGAAGTGCTTTCACATAAACATGCAGACCTCAGCCAGGTGTGGTGGTGCACGATTGTCATCCCAGTACTTAAAGAGGCTGAGGAAGAAGGATTACAGGTTTGAGGGCAGCCTGAGCAATAGAGTAAGACTCTCAACAACCTAGCAAGAACTTATCTCAAAAGAAAAAAAGAAGAAGGACTAGGGTGTAATAGTTTAGAGACAGAATGCACCTGACTGGATTCAATCCCCAATAAAATCACCACTGTCCAAAAACCAAAAACAACAAAAAAATAAATAAACAAAAGCAAGCAAACAGCCACCTAGGCCTAAAGTAAAACCCTTGTTCTTTGCATTTTTGGATGATTCTCTTACTATTTGGGTATTTGCTCTAGAGAAGCATCCTGATATCTGACATTTTATAAACCTGAACCTACAAGTACAAATCTGTTCATTTTAAAAGGAGGTCTGCTGGGCGTGGTGGCGCACACTTGTAATCCCCGCGCTTGGGAGGCTGAGACAGGAGGATTGCGCAGGTTCGAAGCCAGGAGGATTGCGCAGGTTCGAAGCCAGCCTCAGCTACTTAGTGAGGCTCTCAGCAACTTAGTGAGACCCTGTTTCCAAATAAAATATAAAATAGGTCTGGGAGTAGAGCCCAGAGGTAGAAGGCCCCTGAGTTCCACCCCCAGTACCACCAAAAAAAAAAAAAAAAAAAAAAATTAATTAAAGGAGGTCTGAAGCCAGGCATGGTGGATCACGCTTGTAATCCTAGTAAGTTACTTAGGAGGCTGAGATAGGAGAATGGCAGGTTTGTGGCCAGCCTCTGCAGCTTAGTGAGGTCCTTTGCAACTCAGTGAGACCCTGTTTCAAAATAAATAAAAAATAGGGCTGGGAAGCTGGGCATGGTGGCCCACGCTTGTAATCCCAGTACTTGGGATGCTGAGACAGAGGATCGCAGGTTTGAAGCCAGCCTCAGCAGCTTCAGCTCTCAGCAACTTAGTGAGACCATGTTTCCAAATAGAATAAAAAATAAAATAGTAAGTCTGGGGGTGTAGCCTGGAAGTAGAGGTCTCTTGGGTTCCATCCCCACTACCACAAAACAAAACAAAAAAGAAAACAGGGATGGGAGTGTAGCTGGGATGAAGAATGCTTCTGGGTTCAATCCCTAGTACGGCCAAAAAGAAAAAAACAAAGGAGGTCTGGCTGGGCAAGGCAGCACAAACATGTAATCCCAGAGATTAGGGAGGCAGGAAGATTGAAATAAAGCTGGTGTGGTGGCACACACCTGTTAATTCCAGTACTTGGAAGGCTGAGGCAAGAGAATTGCAGGTTCAAAGGCAGTTCCAGGAATTTAGTGAGACCCTGTTTCAAACTAAAAAATAAAATAGGGCCCATGGGGTGTAGTTCAGAGGTAGGATGTCTGTGGGTTCAATCTCCAGTACCACCACCAAAAACAAACTAACTAGCCGGGCGTGGTGGCGCACGCTTGTAATCCCAGCATTTGGGAGGCCGAAACTGGAGGATCACGGTTCACGGACAGCCTCAGCTACTTAGTGAGGCCCTCTGCAACTCAGTGAGACCCGGTTTCAAAATAATGAATAAAAAATAGGGCAGGGGGTGTAGCTCGGAGGTCAAATGCCCCTGGGTTCTATCCACAGACCCGCAAAAACAAAAACAAAACAAAACAAAAAAACTAACTAACTAACTAAAAAGGGCCAGCGATATAGCTCAGTGGTGGAGAGACTCTAGTTCAAGCCCCAAAACAGGGATTGGGGGAGATCTGAAGTTTGGAAGGCTTTGAAATTGGCAGATGTGGAGCCAGGCGTGGCGGCACACGCTTGTAATCCTGGTACTTGGGAAGCTGAGACAGGAGGGCAGCCTTAGCAAGTAGTGAGACACTCATCAACCTAGTAAGACCAGGTTTCAAAATAAAAATAAAATAGGGCTGGGGGTATAGCTCAGAGGTAGAATGCTCTTGGGTTCAGTCCCCAGCACCCCCCCACACACACACACACACAGAAATTGGCAGATGTGGCCTCTTTGAAGGAGCTTATGAAGCCAAGGCCTATGTGAAGCCTTTGGGGCCAGGAGTCACGACAGCAGGCTCCGCTGCCAAAAGATGGCCTCTCCTGGGCCAGGTGGGGCCCAGCGTGCTGTTCTAACTGTCTGTGCTTCTTTCATGCAGGAAAATAAGAAGAATGTGGAAAATGTTTATACTGGGGACTTAAGTATAGTCTAGGTTCTATTTTCTAAGTTGGGTGGTGGGTACAGAGTCATAGTTTATATACTTGTGTATCGTAAATACTGTATTTTATATAGAAGATTTATAAATTACATAACAAGTGTATATTATATGTTATTTTTCATAACATTACATATATTATATATGATGTATTGTTATATGTTATATATCTATATCTATATATCTATATCTACATATATATATATATATTTTTTTTTTTTTTGGTGGTACTGGGGGTGGAATCCAGGGCCTTCTACCTACACCCACACTCCCAGACCTATTTTATATTTTATTTGGAAACAAGATTTCACTAAGTTGCTGAGAGCCTCACTTAGTAGCTGAGGCTGGCTTTGAACCTGCATGATCCTTCTGTCCCAGCCTCCCAAGTACTGGGATTACAAGCGTGCGCCACCAAGCCCAGCTATGTTACCAATATGTAAGTAATTTTCAAGGACTTAGAGTGAATAAGGTTCTATAAACATATTTTCTTTGGCCAAAGGGAGAAAAATGCTCCAAAATGCAGAAGCAGATTGTATCAGATAATGTCTACCTGTAACCTTACAGCTAACGCTGTGGCCAGAAGCTACGGATGCTCTGAAAAGCGACTGGCCACACTCACACGGCTCACGGAGCAGCCACACGGAAGCACAGCCCCCCGCGGGCCCCACCCGGCTCACTGCGCGGAGACCCGGGGCCGCGCAGGCTCGCGGTGCCGGCAGCACTGGGGAGCCGGCTTCCACCCCTGCGCACTTGCCTCCTGCTGGAGTGGCGCTGTCTAAGCCACTGGTGGCCTCTTCTCCCATGTCTTCGTCTACCCTGCCAGCTGCTCTTACTCATCTCTGCTCCTGCAAGAGAAAACAACGTCACGTCTGCCCGTCTGTGGAGTGCTTGCCACTTGCTCTGCGAAGCTCCTCCGCTCACAGTGGCTATTACCAAAGCTGCCTAAAACAGTTCCCTGTCCCAGAGGCGATGTGACCAGTACAAATATGTCCAACGCCCCCCCCCAACTTTTTTTGAGGCCAGCCTCAGCTACTTAGTGAGACCCTGTTTCCAAATAAAGTATAAAATAGGTCTGGGAGTATTGCCTGGAGGTAGAAAAGCCCCTGCGTTCCACCCCCAGTAGCACAAAAATAAAATAAAATAAATATAGAAAGAAAGAATACAAAATAGGGCTGGGGCATGGCTCAGAGGTAGAATGCCCCTGGGTTCCATCCCCAGTACCATAAATAAATAAATAAATAAATAAATAAATAAATAAATAGCAAGCTGAGCTGGCAGAGAACCTGCAATCCTCCTGTCTCAGCCTCCCAAGTACTGGGATTCCAAGTGTGCACACCACGCCCAGCTAAGGGAGAACATTTCTAAACCACCAACTCACATATGACTCTACAAAAGTCTGGAACGCAGGTTCATAGCAGCAGCACTCCAAAATAGACCCAAGGTGGAAATAACTCGAACCTCCAATAGCTAATTAGAGCATAGACAAAACGTGGCTCATCCACGCAAATAAGAACCTTCCTTGGCCAGTGCGAAGGTGTGAGGTGTGGACCAACTTGATCCAGGGAGGAGCCTGAAAACTTCAAGTGAAAGAAGCCAGAGGCAAGAGGCCACGTGCAGGACGACTTCACGTCTATGAAATCTCCCAAACACGCGAATCCAGAAGCGGAGAGAGAACAGGGAATGACTGCTAACTGGCACAAGGGTTTTTGCTGTTGTTTTTTAAAGCTTTCTAGATAGTCTTTCTGTATGAATAATTGCTGTTTTCAGTCATCCCAAATGAGTTCATAAAGGATCTGACTTAAATTGTTTTATACTTTCAGAAGGAAGGGTGATTCTACTTATTTTTTAATAATTTTGGGGGGACTGGGGATGGAACCCAGGGGCATTCTACCTCCAAGCTACAGCCTCTGCCCTATTTCTCTCTCTCTCTCTCTCTCTCTCTCTTTCTTTCTTTCTTGGTGGTACTGGAGTTCCTGGAAGCCCTTCTACCTCCGGGCTACACTCCCAGACCTATTTTTACATTTTTATTTGGAAACAGGGTCTCCTAAGCCAGCGCGCGCGGCTGGCTTCGAACCTGCGCCATCCTCCTGTCTCTGCCTCCCAAGCGCGGGGATTACAAGCGTGCACCACCACGCCCGGCTTATTCTTTATTTTGAAACAGAGTCTCACCCAGTTGCAAAAGGCCTCACTAAGTAGTACCTGAGGCTGTTCTCGAACCGTGATCCTCCTGTCTCAGCCTCTCAAATGCTGGGATTACAAGTGTGCACCACCTCGCCCAGCCAACTCTACTCTTATTAAATAGGTAGCTCAGTAAAATTTTTGTGGAACTTTAAGTGATTTATGTACCACATGTGCTTATTTTTTTAACTTTTGGTGGTACCATGCAACGAACCTAGGGGCATTCTACCTACAAGATACACCCCCCAAAACTTTTTTATTTTTAATTTTGAAACACGGTCTCACTAAGTTGCAGAGGGCACCGCTAGGTTGCTGAGGCTGGCCGTGAACCTACAATCTTCCTGTCTCAGCCTCCCAAGAACTGGGATTACAGGCATGTACCACCATGCCTGGCCACGTATGTTTCTTCCTCCCTCCACCCCCTTTATTTTCTCTTGAAAGTTGAGGAGCTCTGTATTACAACATTCTGGCCCTTCTTTACTTTTTCTCTTTGAAAACATTCTACCAAATGGCTTTCCAAAAACTGTAGCACCAGCCGGGCGTGGTGGCGCACGCTTGTAATCCCAGCATTTGGGAGGCTGAGACAAAAGGATTGCAGGTTCATGGCCAGCCTCAGCTACTTATACCCTTTGACACTCGGTGGGACCCTGTTTCAAAATAAAGAATAAAAAATAGGGCTGGGGGTGTAGCTTGAAGGTAGAATGCTCCTGGGTTCCATCTCCAGTATCGCAAAAAAAAAAAAAAAACCCAAAACAAAACTGTAGTACCATACATAATACTTGAACAGCTTTAAAATTTCAAGCATTGTTTTAAAACCAGAATCAGGTTGGATGTGACTACAATTCAAAATGTATGCTTCAATCTTGCATAATGGTGCATCCTTGTAATCCCAGTACTTGGGAGGCTGAGACAGGAGGATTATAGGTTTTCAACCAGCCTCAGCTATTTAGTGAGACCCTCTGCAATTTAGTGAGACTTGGTTTGTAATCCCAGCATTTGGGAGGCTGAGACAGATCCTCAGCTACTCTGCAATTCAGTGAGACCCTGTTTCAAAATAAAGAACAAAAAATAGGGCTGGAAGCCAGGCGTGGTGGCACACGCTTATAATCCCAGCATTTGGGAGGCTGAGACAGGAGGACTGAGGTTTGCAGACAGCCTCAGCTACTTAGTGAAGCCCTTTGCAACTCAGTGAGACCCTGTTTCAAAATAAAGAATAAAAAAATAGAATAGCGTTGGGAGTGTAGCTTGGAGTAGAATGCTCCTGGGTTCCATCCCCAGTACCACAAAAAAAAATTAAATAAATAAATAAAATATAAAAAATAGGGCTGGGGAGCCAGGCTTGGTGACCCATGCTTGTAATACCAGTACTTGGGAGGCTAAGACAGGAGGATCACAGTTCTCAGACAGCCTTAGCTACTTAGTGAGACCCTCCGCAACTTAATAAGACCCTGTCTCAAAATAAAAAATAAAAACTCGAGCCGGGTGTGGTGGCGCAAGCTTGTAATCCCCATGCTTGGGAGGCTGAGACAAGAGGATTTCAAGAGTTCAAAGCCAGCCTCAGCTACTTAGTGAGGCTCTCAGCAACTTAGTGAGACCCTGTTTCCAAATAAAAATATAAAATAGGTCTGGAAGTATACACCAGAGGTAGAAAAGCCCCTGGGTTCCACCCCCAGTACCACACACACAAAAAAAATAATAAAAAATTGGGTGTAGCTCAGAGGTAGAATTAAAAAAAAATAGGGCTGGGGGTGTAGTTTGGAGGTAGAATGCCCCTGAATTCCATTTCCAGTACCGCCCCCCCCCAAAAAAAGTATGCATCATACGTATTTGTAAACCAGTAATACCTTGATTTCACATTTCTTATGCTGATTATGTTCTTGTTGAAAAGTAAGTTTATAGGTCAAATATGGAACTTCATGTTTCAATAAAAGCTAAAAAAAAAATGAAAATTCTTTACCCTAGGATGCAGGAGGATCAGAGGTTCGAGGCCAGCCTCAGAAACTTAGCAAGACCCTCTTTCAGAACTAAAAAATAAAGAGCTAGGCATGGTGGCATATGCCTGTAATCCCAGTACCTGGAAAGCTGAGATAGGAGGATCACAGGTCTGAGGACAGCCTCAACTAGTAGTGAGATTCTCAGCAACCTAGTAAGAGCCTGTTTCAAAGTGAAAAGGGGCTGGGGGGTGCTCAGAGGTAGAATGCCCCAGCACGGAAAATAAATGAGTAAATAAAGTGAGAAACACTTTAACAATAGGGAAACATTCTAACAACCCCCAAAACAGGGAAGCTCAGTAAAATTCTGGTACCTATTGTACTTTAATATGCAAAACACCAATTTTATTAGTTTGTAACAAATACAATAATGTTTCTACACTCAAAAGTAAAATGAGTTGGTCATATAATCCTGGTATTTGGGAGGCTGAGACAGAAACATCCTAGGTTTGAGGCTAAGAGTGCAGAATAACTTAGTGAGATTGTGTTTCAAAATAAAAAAATAAAGACTGTGTGTGTGGGGGTGTGTGTGGCTCTGATGCAGAATGCCCCCGGGGTTTAATCCCTAGCAACACACACACACACACACACACACACACACAGTATACAAGTGGACCAGAATAGGACAGTTCAGTGTGGAGTTCTGTTTAGTGATAAACTTATTAAAGTTTTTTTTCTTTTTTCTTTTTTAGTACTAGAGATTGGCCAGAGACATTCTGCCTCTGAACTATATTTCTAGCCCTATTTTATTCTGAAACAGGGTTTCAGTAAGTTACAAAGGGCCTCACAAAGTTGCTGAGGCTGATCACAAACCTGCAATACTCAGGTCTTGGCCTCCCAAGAACTAAGATTACAGGCATGTGCCACCACACCTGGTTCTTCTTAAGGTTTTCTTCTAGCTGGGCTTGGTGGCGCACATTTATAATCCCAGCATCTGGGAGGCTGAGACAGGAGGATTGCACAGGTTTGAAGCCAGTCTCAACTATTTAGTGAGGGCCTTTGCAACTCAGTGAGATCCTGTTTCAAAATAAAGAATAAAAAATAGGGCTGGGGGTGTTGCTTGGAGGTAAAATCCAGGGCCATTCTACCTCTGAACTACACCCCGAGCCCTATTTTATTTATTTATTTTTTGTGGTACTGGGGATGGAAGCTAGGGGCATTCTACTTTGGAGCTACACCCTCAGCCCTATTTTTATTCTTTATTTTGAAACAGGGTCTCACTGAGTTGCAGTTGCAAAGGACCTCATTAAGTAGTAGCTGAGACTGTCAGGGAACCGCCATCCTCCTGTCTCAGCCTCTCAAATGCTGGGATTACAAGCATGCACCACCCTGCCGGGCTATTCTTTTCTTTTGAAACGGCCTCTATTCTTTTCTTTTGAAACGGACTCATTAAGTTGCCGGAGCTGGCTGGGAACCTGAACTTTTCCCGTCTCAGCCTCCCAAGTACTGGAATTACAAGAGTGCATCACTTTGCCCGGCTTATTAAACTTTTTTGCTAACACGTCTTTAATAAACAGTCCAGGCAGCAGGCTTTGTACTAATGCCCAACCTGAAATGGTGTTTTTAAACCTATTTTACAGTGAGGAAACAGGGTTAGTGGACTAACATACCCTGAAGCTCACAATTAGTGGTGGACCTGGGGTCCCCCCTGTTGGTCAGACCTCTGGGCCTGGATACCAATAGGACACCTCCTCAGCTATAATTGCTACTCGTATTTTAAACCAGCTTTTGGGGACTGTTTCCTCCTGGAAGCTGTCCCACCAGTTCCCTTCCTTCTTGCTTCGCCATTCTCTTCATTCAAAACTATGTAGACCCCCCGCGAGGCAGAGGGTGTGTCGCGGTTTCGAAGTCGCTGGGGGGAGGAGAGGCTTCCAGAACTCAAGACCTAGTGTGGGAAGCCGGGCTTTCACGCTAATGAACTCGCTGTGGCTCGAACTTAGAAGGCTGGTTCAAACCCGGGCTCTATCACTCACTACATCGTGCACTAAGCATGGGCAAGTGATCTCCTCACTTCGCTCCCTACCGCATCGGATGAAGGTACTAAAGGCCTGGCGTTCGATCACAATTTGAATTTTAACGGGGGGAATTTTAACACAAGGGTTTGCAGTCCTGCCGATGCCAGGTCCTGGGGGTGGAAGGGGCCTTCAGCATCAAGCCTTAGGAAAACGCTCCTTCGGTTCAGACACTGCGCAGTGATGCGCAGGGTGTCGTCTCTGGGTGTTTACGGTCGAGGATCCGACTTGGCAGGACCAGCTGGGCTCCGGCACCCTCGAAGGCTGCGTCCCGAGGGCTCCCGGGCCCAGCCCCCCTCACGCCCAGCTCAGGCCCCACGTGCGGCTCCTCTCCACCCCTTTCCCTGACGCCCCTACGGCACCCGATTTCTGTCGAGGAAGGGCAGCAGCCCTCCAACCAAGGCCGACAGGAACCCCCACCAGCGAATACTTACCTGGATGGCGGGTCCTTCCGGGCTCCCTTCTGGCAACGCTAAGCAGAAGTACCCCGGAGGCGTGGAAGGACCCGGAAGACCGAGGTATAGTGTCGGCCAATCAGGTGCGCCAGTTTCCCAGATGTCCCAGCGGATAGGGGGAGGGGGCAGGCCCTGCCTTCTCATTGGACGCTGCTTTTGTCTGTCGACGTGATCTTACGGAGAGGGCGGGGCGATGTCTTTAGCTCCGCCCCCGTCGGACTAAGCCCGGCGCTCCAGGGGGCGGAGCCGGGGTTCTTGGGGACTGGGCCCAAGGCTAAGAGCCTTGGAGCACCCTGGCGGGGCACAAGGCTCGGTAAAGGGCTTTAAACTGCCTTGTGGGGTTTATTTATTACTTATTTTATTTTTTGGTACTGGGGATTGAACCCATTGTAATTCTACCTCCGATCTACACTCCTAGCCCTTTTTTTTTTTTTTAATGTTATGAATTTATTTATTTGTGGTGCGGGTGATTAAGCTATAGGCATTCTGCCTCCGAGCGGTACCTCCATAACTCCAAATGGTGGGTACCTTCTCTCTTTGGCGGACCAGGGAGGTGTCCCTGCTGCTTGGGATCCGCTAAGCCCGAGGTTGGGCTACAAATATAACTCAGTCGGAGACCACTTGCTTAGATGTGTGAGACCCCGGGGTTCCAGCCCCAGCACCCAAACCAAAAGCCAAACAGAACTACTCAGGAGGCAGAAGATCACAAGTTCGCGGCCAGCCTGGGCAACTTAGTGAGATTCTATCTCCAAAAAAAAAAAAAAAAAAAAAAAAAAAAGATTGGGAATGCAGCTCAGTGGTAGAGTTCCCCTTGAACCAATGCCCAATTGAGAGGGGCAGAGGGTAGAAAAGAAAACAAAACAAGAACTAATGCTAAGATTTGGAGGAGGAGGAAAGATTACGTTGTGGAAGTGCCAAGGAGGCTGTAGTTGAGGGAGAAAAAAGAAGGTGACATTTTCTCAGTCGCCTCAGATGGGAGTCTGAGTGTCGCCAAGGTACAGAGCACCCCTGCGGTGGGAATCACATGGCCTGGGTGCTAGGTCTAGTTCTGTTTCCTACTTGCTGTGCCACCTGGGACGAATGTCCTCCGTTCTCTGTGCCTTTATTTCTTATACTGTAATAAGGAAATTGATCTAATGTTCTGATGAGCTCTCCAGCTCAATTTATTATTTATTGTGTATGTGGTACTGGAGATTGAACCCAGGGGCATTCTACCTCTGAGCTACATCCCTAGTCCTATTTTTTTCCCTTTATTTTGAAACAGGGTCTCATTGAGTTGCAGAAGGCCTCACTAAGTAGCCGAGGTTGGCTGTGGATCTGTGATCCTCCTGTGTCAGCCCCCCAAGTTATAAACATGCGCCACCACAGCCAGCTCAAGGGCAGGCACATTTCTAAGTATGTTCTTTGTAAGGTATACATTTTTGAGCATGCTCGTACCTCATCCTGTACCTGGTCTACAGCTCCCCCATGAAGAACCCTCTATTACAAATATGGCTTGCCACCTAGTTGGTGCATATTACTCCAAAATAAGAGTAATTACTGTTTTTCATTTTGTCTCCAGAATTGCTTTCTTTTTTTTTTGGAATTGGGGGTTGAACCCAATGGCATTCAACCCCAAGCTACAGCCCCAGCCCTTTTAATTTTTTTTTTTTTTTTTTTTTTTTTTTTTTTTGTGGTACTGGGGGTGGAACCCAGAGGCTTTCTACCTCCGGGCTTTACTCCCAGACCTTTTTTATATTTTATTTGGAAACAGGGTCTCACTAAGTTGCTGGAAGCCTCACTGAGTAGCTGAGGCTGGCTTCGAACCCATGTGATCCTCCTGTCTCAGCCTCCCAAGTGTGGGGATTACAAGCGTGCGCCACCATGTCCGGCCAGCCCTTTTAATTTTTGTTTTGAACCAGGATCTTGATAGGTTGTTGAGAGTCTCACTATGTTGCTGAGGTTGTCTTCAAACCTGCGATCCTCCTGTCTCAGTCTCCCGAGTACTGGGATTACAGGTGTACACACCTGGCTTTGGGCACACCTGGCTTCAGCTCTGGAATTTGAAGCCAAGGCAAATATATCTTTTCTTTGAAACAGGATCTAGAATGAATCAATATTAAATTTGTCCACATAAACAGCACTTCTCTGGTTCTTTTCTTGGGCCAGGTAATTTCTAAGTCCTTTCCATATATTCATTCTTTTAATTACAGCAAGCTGGTGAGGTATGTACTCACTCGCTGATGAACTGTATGACAGAATTTGGAGGTCTTGTGCCAGGTCACAGAGCACTTGAGTGGCAGAGCTAGGACTCAAACTCAAGGTGGTCTATTTCCAGAGTTCACATTCAAAACAAAATCATGAGCTAGGCGTGGTGGCACACGCTTGTAATCCCAGGATTGTAGAGGGGGTTGGGCTGAGACTGGAAGATAGTGGTTCACAGACAGCCTCAGCTACTTAGTGAAGTCCTTTGCAACTCAGTGAGACCCTGTTTCAAAATAAAGAATAAAAAAGTAGGAGGCCAGGCGTGGTGGCGCACGCTTGTAATCCCAGCATTTGGGAGGCTGAGACTGGAGGATCGTGGTTTACGTGAGGCCCTCCACAACTTAGTGAGACCCTGTTTCAAAATAAAGAAAAAAAAAAAATAGGGCAGGGAGTGTAGCTCAGAGGTTGAATGCAATAAAAGAAAATAAATAAAAATAAAAAAAATAGGGCTGGGGTTGCAGCTCAGAGGTAGAATGTCCATGGGTTCCATCCCTAGTACCACAAGAAAATAAAAATTAAAAATAATAGCCGGGCATGGTGGCACACGCTTGTAATCCCCGCGCTTGGGAGGCTGGGATAGGAGGATCGCACAGGTTCAAAGCCAGCCTCAGCTACTTAGTGAGGCTCTCAGTGACTTAGTGAGACCCTGTTTCCAAATAAAATATTTAAAAAATAGGTCTGGGAGTATAGCCCGGAGGTAGAAAGCCTCTGGGCTCCACCCACCCCCAATACTACCAAAATTTTAACTAATTAATTAAAAAATAAAATAAAATAGATATAATGGTGTAGCTCAGAGGTAGAATGCCCCCTGGGTTCAACCCCCAATACCACAAAATAAAAAACTATTTATTTATTTATTTAGCGGGTCTGGGGATGGAACCCAGGGGCATTCAACCTCCAAGCTACATCCCCTGCTGTATTTTTTATTTTATTTATTTATTTATTTTTTGGTGGTACTGGGGTTCCTGGAAGCCCTTCTACCTCCGGGCTACACTCCCAGACCTATTTTATATTTTATTTGGAAAAAAGGTCTCAAGCCAGTGAGGCTGGCTTTGAACCTGTGCGATCCTCCTGTCTCTGCCTCCCAAGCGCGGGGATTACAAGCGTGCGCCACCACACCGGCTTGTTTTTTCACTTTAAATGGTCTTGCTAAACTAGTATGTGCTGGCCTTGAACTGGCAATCTTTCTAACTCAGCCTCCCAAGTACTGGGATTATAGACATGCACCACTATGCCTGGCTGTGTGTGTGTGTGTGTGTGTGTGTGTGTGTGTGTGTGTGTGTGTGAGTTTCTAAGGATTGGACCCAGGGGTGTTCTACCATGAGCTACACCTCAGGCCCTTCTTATTTTTTATATTGAAACAGGGTCTCATAATATTATCATCTACTGGCCTTGAACCTATGATCCTTTTGTCTCAGCCTCCCAAGTACTGGGATTACAGGTGTGTCCACTGCACCTGGCTGAGATAGGTTCTTGCCAAGTTGTCTGGGCCGTCCTTGAAATTTTCATCCTCCTGCCTCAGTCTCCCGAGAAGCTGGAATTACAGGTGTGTGCCACCATGCCAAGCGACATTGCTCTTTTTAAAAAATATTCTTATAGGTGTGAAGCTATGTAAATATTCCATTCCTCATCAAGATTCAACTTATTCATTTATTAATTTATGGGTGTGATTTCCTATGCTATGCATTGGGTGAAGTGTTTAACTATCAGTATTTATTCTGAAGCTCAAGTAGTCCCAGTTTGGTAAGTAGAAGCCTCTTCAAACTGGTTTCTGTGTTCTTTGGAAACCTATATTCTATGCTTATCTTTACTTTCCGCGCCCCACCCCTGGGATGAGTCATTTCTCTCAGAAGTCTTAGTCCCAGTGAATGGAGATTGATATCTAGGAGCCAAGATCTGAGTGCTAAGTGTGCTCAGTGCAATTAGGGTGTTCCTGTTCCAAGGGATATTCTCTCTCTCTCTCTCTCTCTCTCTCTCTCTCTCTCTCTCTCTCTCTCTCTCTGTCACACACACACACACACACACACACACACACACACACGCATCTATGTTTATTTGTATATCCACCTATCCATCTTTTTTTTTTTTTTTTTTCAGTACTGGGAATGGAACCCAGGGACATTCTATCCCAGACCTATTTTTTATTCTTTGGTTGAAACAGGGTCTCACTGAGTTGCATAGGGCTTCACTAACTAGCCGAGGCTGTCCTCGAACTGCAGTCCTGTCTCAACCTCCCAAATGCCTATCCATCTTGAAAACCATGAGTTTACACCAATACCTCCAATTGCAGCCCATCTCTACAGGACTGACTCCGGTTTCCTCCCTTTCCATACTGTGTATTTCTTCACCAGTGGTGAAGCTCCCATTGTCCTTCATTTATTTCCTTGTTTGACCAGTCCCTTGTAGGTAGCCCTTTCTGTCTCTGTCCCTACCCCAATCCCAATGCAGATGCCTTCCTCACTCCATTCAGGTTCTGAAAACCTCTGCTGCACTGTCCCCTCCAATCTCTACCCTTCACCCTCCACCCATGAGGATGAAGTCCTCACTCCTCTTGTTACCAGTGTCCTTGGCCAAATGCCCAACTGGGGGGGCCCAACTCACCAGGTCCAGGCACTTTCACTAAACACCAGGCAGAAAAGATCATGGTGAGAAGCAGGATTGGAAACTTTAATCGGCATGGCCATACTGAGAAGATAAGATGAGATCCAGCCTCTCGCCTGTCTTCGGATTGCTGACATAAGCTGTAGGTTTCAATAGAGGAATAAGGCCGGGTGTGGTGGCGAACGCTTGTAATCCCAGGATTTGGGAGGTTGAGACAGGAGGATCACAAGTTCTAGGCCAACCTCAGCTCCTTAGTGAGGCCCTTTGCAACTTAGTGAGACTTTGTTTCCAGATAAAGAATAAAAAATAGGGTTGAGGGTGTAGCTCCTAGGTAGAATGCCCCTGCCTTCCATCCCCAGTACCAAAAAATAAAAAATAAAAAAAAATAGAGGAATAATTGGTTCAGTGGGCTGTGTGTGTAATTAAGCAATCTTGGCCAAACTGGGGTATGGTTGGACATTCTCTCAGTTCCGGTTCTGCCAGGGGGCTCTGGAGAAGTCCTTATCACCTGAGGGGTGGTTTCCACTTGTTCTGGATATTCATCCATCGACCTGTGATCCAGGAAGGGGCAAATTCAGTTCCCAAGAGACGGCTGTTCCTGCTTAGAGGGGGCCGGTCTCATCATGGGGAGATTTCCTGGAAGGTTCAGGACAGCAACTGAGGACTTTCAAGCACCGCTCTGGGGCTCTGAAGCGGGATGCTACATGGCCTGCCTCAATCTTCAAGAGGGATGAGATAGCCGGGCGTGGTGGCGCACGCTTGTAATCCCCGCACTTGGAAGGCTGAGACAGGAGGATCGCACTGGTTCGAAGCCAGCCTCAGCTACTTAGGGTTTCAGCAACTTAGTGAGACCCTGTTTCCAAATAAAGTATAAAATAGTTCTGGGAATATAGCCTGGAGGTAGAAAAAGCCCCTAGGTTCCACCCCCAGTACCAAAAAAAAAAAAAAAAAGAGAATGAGATAGGGGAGATAAATTTAAATTTAGGGTAATAAACGTTGTATTAAAGATGGGCCTGAGCCAGGTGTGGTGGCGCACGCTTGCAATCCTAGCATTCGGGAGGCAAAAATAGGGGGATCGTGGTTCACCGACAGCCTCATCTACTCAGTGAGGTCCTTTGTAATTCAGTGAGACCCTGTTTCAAAATAAAGAATAAAAAATAGGGCTGGGGTATAGATCAAAGATAGAATGCCCCTGGATTCCATCCCAATACTGCAAAAAAAAAAAAAAAAAAAAAAAAAAGCTGGGTGTGGTGGCACAGGCTTGTAATCGCAGTATTTGGGAGGCTGAGACAGGAAAATGGCAGGTTTGCGGCCAACCTCAGCTACTTAGTTAGGCCCTCCTTAGTGAGACCCTGTTTCAAAATAGAGAAATCCCAGCATTCGGGAGGCTGAGAATGGAGGATCACCATTTGTGGACAGCCTCAGCTACTTAGTGAGGGCTCTTTGCAACTCAGTGAGACCCAGTTTCAAAATAAAAAAATTAAAAATAGGGCTGGGGGTGTAGCTTGGAGGTCGAATGCCCCTGGGTTCCATCCCCAGACCTGCAAAAATAAATAAATAAATAAATAAATAAATAAATAAATAAATACTAAAGGATAAAAAATAGGGCTGGGGATATAGCTTGGAGGTAAAATGTTCCTGAATTCAATCCCCAGTACCCCCCCACACACACACACAGTTGTGTTACTGGGTGGGAGATTTGAACGGTTTTCCACACTACTTGCTTATCTGCTTGGAAAGCATTCAAACAGCATAAACGGGGACACGGGAGTTTATGTAGAGTAGTGAAGGCAACAGGTGGGAATGGCGGTGGAGAGGGGAGGGGTTCTGCTACAGAGGAAAGCATCCAGGGTCTGGAGCGGCCGCTTCCGGGAATGGAAGGTGGCCTGGAGTTTTCCACGTGTCAGGTTTTATTCCCTGAACACCTTCTTAGTTCACATTGCCTTTAGGGTGGCCCACGGCCCTTCGCACACTGCACCTTAGCGACCCTGCGGTTCTTCTCTGACCCCTACCCAAGGGGAGGAGGTCAAGGTGATCGAGCCTCTGCTGCAGTGCACATCTGGTTCATCCCAGCTGACCCCATCTGCTAATGTCTAGCCAGTTCCCTAGCATACTAGTTTTTATTTTGTATTTTTTGCGGGTCTGGGGAGCCACATCCCCTGCCCTATTTTTTTTTTTTAATTCTTTATTTTATTTTGGTGGTACTGGGGGTGGAACCCAGAGGCTTTCTACCTCCGGGCTATACTCCCAGACCTATTTTGTATTTTATTTTTAAACAGGGTCTCACTAAGTTGCTGAGAGCCTCACTAAGTAGTTGAGGCTGGCTTCGAACCTGTGTGATCCTCTTGTCTCGGCCTCCCAAGCGCGGGGATTACAAGCGTGCGCCTCCACGCCTGGCTTATTTATTTCTTTATTTTGAAACAGGGTCTCACTAAGTTGCGGAGGGCCTCACTAAGTAGCTGAGGCTGTTTGCAAACCTCATCCTCCGGTCTTAGCCTCCCAAATGCTGAGATCACAAGCGTGCGCCTCCACGCCCGGCGCATGCTAGTTTTTAGATGAACACTCTTTAAGTGATGGACACGCCTACGTACAGAGATGAGCAGGGACCTGAAATGCACAGTGAGGCAGACGCCAAGCTTTCTCCTGCTCTTAATTACCCATCGGGCATCTGCAGGCCTAAGTGAGGAGCCACTGCTTTTAGCAAAGGCAGGCTTTCTAAGTCCCCTCCTACGCTCTGGGGCTCTAACATGCCACGTGGAGATACTGTCTTGACAGAACAGACAAATTCTTTGCTTTAAAGGAGCTTCTGTTCTGATGGTGGGGGAGGAGGGACAAAGAGATAAATAAAACATCAGGTAATGATATAAGTGCGATGCCAAGACAGGGCGATGCGCTAAGGGGCCCTGGGGTGCTACTTTGGGTTGGACAACTTGTCGTTAGTCTCTCTTTGTGTCTCCCCTCCCCCTCCCCCTCTGAAGCCTTCTCTGCGCTCCTACAACACGCATTACCATGGTGGTTGCGCTGCCAGCTTTCCAATTAAATTCATCCAGTGGGCACCAGCAGAAGATGGATGAGTAGGAGAATAGAAATGAGGGTTCTGCTACCTTGCTCCTGGCATCGGGATGTGTTTTCTAGCTGCGGCCTCTCCTCTAGTCTCCAGAGATTCCACTTCCCCTCCTTGCCCCTTCAAGCCTCCAGGCGCTCAAAAGCCTGCTCTCAATTGCTCTGCAGGACCCCAGCGGTCTAGTTTCCCTTTGCCCATCCGGCACCACTGTTGATAATTCCCTCATTAGAGACAGGAGAATCGCACAGGTTCGAAGCCAGCCTCAGCTACTTAGTGAAGCTCTCAGCAACTTAGTGAGACCCTGTTTCCAAATAAAGTATAAAAATAGGTCTGGGAGTATAGCCCAGAGGTAGAAAAGCTTCTGGGTTCCACCCCCAGTACCACACACACACACACACACACACACACACACACACACACAAAATCTTTAGAGCCACGTGAGTTAGATTTTTTTTTTCCCCAGGAAAAGGATCTTTGAGGAAATTGTTTTTTTTTTCTTTTTTTCCAGTTATCTTTGTTGTTTTTTTTAAAGTAATTTAATTTATTGTGACCAATTTTTAGGTCATTATATATTTGTATATAATATATAGTTGGAACAATTATTATTATTATTATTATTATTATTATTATTATTATTATTTTGGTTGTACTGGGGGTGGAAATCAGAGGCTTTCTACCTCCGGGCTATGCTCCCAGACCTTTTTAAAAAAAAAAAAAATTTTATTTGGAAACAGGGCTCACTAAGTTGCTGAGAGCCTCACTAAGTAGCTGAGGCTGGCTTTGAACCCGTGCGATCCCTGTCTCAGCCTCCCAAGCACAGGGATTACAAGCGTGCGCCACCACGCCCAGCTAACAATTATTTTCAAAAAGCATAATCTGATTAGCTTAAAAATGAAAATCTTACCCAAGCTCAAGCTTCTGAATCTGAGTGCAGAATGGATTACCTTTCTTGTCCTGCCCTGAGGGCTGGGTATCTTAAGTTGTGTACTAAAGAAAGTGGTGGGCACAGTTTTGTGACTTTGCTTCCCTAGGCCTGAAGATTATCCAGGTAATTTCTGGCTGCTCCATGGTATGGACCTGCATTTCCTTCATCAGGTTTCATTCTCTCTTAGCTTACCTTTTGGCACTGGGGGTTGAATGCAGGAATATTCTACTTTCAAACTATATCCCAGACCTTTTTTATTTTTTATTTTTTTAAATTTTTTTGTGGTACTGGGGGTGGAACCCAGAAGCACTCTACCTCCAAGCTCTACCCCTGGTCCTATTTATTTTATTCTTTATTTTGAAGCAGGGTCTCACTGAGTTGCAAAGGGCATCACTAAGTAGCTGAGGCTGGCCACGGACCCTGATCCTCCAGTTTCAGCTTCCTGAGTGCTGGGATTACAAGCGTGCGCCACCACGCCTGGGCCAGGCTTTATTTCATTTATTATTTATTTATTTATATATTTATATATTTATTTATTTATTTTATTTTTGCGGGTCTGGATATGGAACCCAGGGGCATTCGACCTCCGAGCTACACCTCCTGCCCTATTTTTTTATTCTTTATTTTGAAACAGAATCTCATTAAATTGCAGAGGGCCTCACGATCCTTTGGTCTCAGCCTCTCGAATGCTGGGATTATAAGCATAAGCATGCGCCACCACGCGCCCGGCCTCCAGGCTTTATTCTTTTTTTTTTGCGGGTCTGGGGATGGAACCCAGGGGCATTCGACCTCTGAGCTATACCCCCTGCCCTATTTTTTATTCTTTATTTTGAAACAGGGTCTCACTGAGTTGTAGAGGGCCCCACTAAGTAGTAGCTGAGGCTGTCCGCGAACCATGATCCTCTGGTTCACAGCCAGCTTCAGCTACTTAGTGAGGCCCTCAGCAATTTAGTGAGACACTGTTTAAAAATAAAGAATAACAAATATGGCTGGGGGTGTAGCTTGGAGGCAGAAACTTCCACCACCTCATTTAATGGTGGCGCTTTCAGCAAAATCAGCATCTTTTTGTGGTACTGGGGATGGAACCCAGAGGCATTCTACCTCAGAGCTACACCCCCAGTCCTATTTGTCTATGTGTGTGTGTGTGTGTGTGTGTGTGTGTGTGTGTGTGTGTGAAACAGGGCCTCACTGAGTTGCAAAGGGCCTCACTAAGTAGCTGAGGCTGTCTGCAAACCTGGATCCTCCTGTCTCAGTCTCTCAAATGCTGGGATTTCAAGCATGCGCCACCACGCCTAGCAAAATCAGCATCTTTTACTAGAAATGGCCACTTCTCCTTGCACCTCCGTGGACAATGTCTAATGGGTGGGGGTTGACTCATTTTCTGGAACTGAATAAACATTTGTTCCCACTAGCCTGGTAGTGCTAGTGCCGCCCTTAATGAGCTGTGGCTTGCTGTTGCTGCAGGAGTCATTAGGGAAGCCCTGATAGCGGTCTGTTTTTCTCCAGGGGAGGTGGGGGGGCAGGGAAAGCACAGCTGGGGCCTCCAGCCCCTAGCGCATCGCTGGGGGGGCGGGGGCGCAGCCAGAGCAATCCTCTAGATACAGGAAGTCAGGGCATAAATTCCACAAGAAATAAAACTGGGTGAGATAAAGGATTCCGGGGTATATGAGAGTCATTTTTGAGATTTCTGAAATATTAAGTTAAGGAAACACAGCATGCAGTTGAAAGCACCCTTTGTAAAGTGGAGGCAGGCAGTGTACGCAGAGTCCCGGCGAGGGACAAGCTGAGCTCTGAGCTGCTCCTCCTGACAGGTTGGGCTCTCTGTCCTTCGGTGAATATGTGTGTAGGTGCTGCAGATTCCTGGGGACTTCCTCAGAATGGATAGGGCCCGTCCCGGTGCGACTGGCGCAGCATGCGTGTTGTGACGAAATCTATTGGTTCCTTTGCTTAAAGACTGAAAAAATCTGCAAACACCCTGGGATCGTGCACAGCGGGTCAGTTGGCAGAGCATACTGAGTTTGGGTAGAACCTGACATTGCCACAGAAATAGGCACGCCTCAGCTCTCCTTAAGGCAGGCTGGACTACCACAAAATATCTGTAGGCTCTGGGTTTTGGTTAGCTTGCGCTTGGCTGGCTGGATCTCTATTTGTTTGCTAGGATGACCTAATAAAATATCACCAACGGAGTGGCTTTAAACAAGAGAAATTTGTTTTCTCACAGTTATGGAGGCTGGTAGTATAAGACGTATTATAAGGCTGGTAGTATAAGCGCATCTTGAGCTCACGCTTGCAATCCCAGCGCTTGGGAGGCTGAGACAGGAGAACTGTGGGTTCGTGGCCAGCCTCAATTACTTAGTGAGGCTCTCCACAACTTAGTGAGATCCTGTTTAAAAAAAAAAAAAAAAAAAGCCGGGTGTGGTGGGGCACATTTGTAATCTCAGTGCTTAGGAGGCTGAGATAGGAGGGTTGCACAGGTTCGAAGCCAGCCCCTGCTACTTAGTGAGGCTCTCAGCAATTTAGTGAGACCCTGTGGCAGAGGCAGCGCCATTCCTGCTGTATGACGGGGTCACAGCTGGGAAGAGAATTACGCAGGGCTGGAAGACTCTGGCAAAACTGAAGCCATTATCCTTCTTGATTTTAGTTATAATAATATTAATGAAATTTGAAAATTTCTTAGAATGAGGATTGCCGTTTTGTAATAATCTGAAAATTAAGGGGAATATGACTGGAAAATGCCCTAAGATTTGTGAAATATATATGACTATGGGATAACTTTCAAAAAACTACATAGAAAAGGGCTCTTTGCTCTTCTGCTTACAACACCTAACTCACTTAAGGTTTTAGTGATGAAAGGAAAATGTTAACTTTAGGCAAATTATACCTACTGTGCAAGGCCCTCCATATGTTGCTTATAAGTTAGGGGGTCGACTGTATTATCCCTTTAGGGGGCTAGAGCTATTCAGAATACTTTTCCACCTCCAACCATCCTCCACTTCATCATACAGGAGCGTATGATGAATGGCAAGCACAGAGTTAGTATTACTGGATAATGGCTTGATGTCAGGACTCTGCCATTCCTACAGAGGGTTGGGCGGGCAGGGACCTCCTCGGTGCCCGCTCACTAAAGCACAAAAGAGTTCTCTTGATAAACAACTTAATAGGTATTATAGAAAATTAGGTATAGGTATAGTATGCTAGAAAAATAGAATAAGTTTAGTGGGGGTTTGATGGTTGGGTCAAAATAAGTTAATAGAATACCTAGTGGCCAAAATAGCAGATAAAACTAGCAGTTACTTTTAGAAGTAGATACAGTAAGTCTAATATTTAGTAGCTAAGATAGAGAATAGGATAAGCTCATTTAAAGTTTATTATGTGTGATGTGTAATAGGTTTTGTGGGTCAGTTCATTACAAATTAATAAAAAACAAAAAACAAGCCGGGCATGGTGGCGCATGCTTGTAATCCCTGCGCTTGGGAGGCAGAGACAGGAGGATCGCGCAGGTTCAAAGCCAGCCATGCTGGCTTAAGAGACCCTGTTTCCAAAAATAAAAAAGTATAAAGTAGGTCTTGGAGTATAGCCTGGAGGTAGAAAAGCCCCTGGGCTCCACCACCCAGTACCACAAACAAACAAACAAACAAACAAACAAACAAACAGATATGTTGGGCTGCCAGGGTCCAGCCCTAGCAAGAGTCGGGGTCGCAGCTCAGAGGTAGAATGCCCCTGGGTTCAATCCCCAGTACAAACAAAACTCTTCCTTTCCCTTCCTTTCCCTTCCCTTCCCTTCCCTTTCCTCCTCCTCCTCCTCCTCCTCCTCCTCCTCCTCCTCCTCCTCCTCCTCCTCCTCCTTCTTCTTCTTCTTCTTCTTCTTCTTCTTCTCTCTCTCTCTCTCTCTCTCTCTCTCTCTCTCTCTGTATTGAGGAATGAATCTAGGAGCACTCTACTGTAGAGTGTGTTACAATTACACACTCAGGTTTTTTTCTTTTCTTTTTTGTGGTACTGGGGATTGAACCCAGAGGCATTCTACCTCTGAGCTATACTCCCAGCCCTATTTCTTATTCTTTATTTTGATACAGGGTCTAACTAAGTGAGTTGAGGCTGACTGTGAACCCACCATCCTCCTCTTAGTCTTCCAAGTACTGGGATTACAAGTGTGGGCCACCATGCCTGACTCCCCAGCCTTATTTATTATTTATTTATTTATTTATTTATTTATTTATTTATTTATTTTTGCAGTACTGGGGATGGAACCCAGGGGTGTTCTACCTCTGAGCTATGACCCCAGCCCTATTTTTTATTCTTTAGTTTGAAATAGGATATCACTGAGTTGCAAAGGGTCTCACTAAGTAGCTGAGGCTGGCCATGAACCTGCGATCCTCCTGTCTCAGCCTCCCCAGTACTGGGATTACAGTTGTGCGCCACTACGCCTGGCTAGCTTCAGATTCCCCTTGACTTACGAGACATGCTTATTTCCCATTTATGTTAAGGTAGATGCTGTTGTAGCTCTGCTCCCAGCTACGCGTTAGCCTCAGGTCTGTTTTCTGTGTCTTTTTATTTTGGGTTCCAGGCTGAAGGAACAATCAGCACAGGAAAACGCCTTTCTCATGGGAGAAGACTCACGATGGCAAAAAGACTAGCTAAACCACACAATCAGGTTTTATTTATTTTTTTCTATTTTATTGATTTATTTATTTTTATTTTTTAAATAAATTTTTATTGGTGCATTGTAGTCATATATCTCAATGGGATAAAAAACTTGTGGAGATATACATGCACACATCACCCAATCACCCCCTACCCAATCTCTAACCCCTTCCCTCCCCCTCCCACCTACCCATGCTTGGCTTCCTGATTGACTTTGATATGTTTAAGTACATCATGTGCTTTACAGAGTTTCCCTTATCCTCCGGAGCTCTTATCCCCTCAGATATGTCACCTTAATTGCTCCTCTATAGGGTACCTTCTTCATCTAGAGTTCCTCCTGTTACCCATTTCTCCCTAATATTTTGCACATTAAGAAGCATCTGAGCCGGTCGTGGTGGCGCACGCTTGTAATCCCAGCATTCAGGAGGCTGAGACCAGAGGATCGCGGTTTGGGGACACCCTCAGCGACTTAGTGAGGCCCTCTGCAACTCAGTGAGACCCGGTTTCAAAATAAAGAATAAAAAATAGGGCAGGGGGTGTAGCTCGGAGGTTGAATGCCCCTGGGTTCCAATCCCAGACCTGCAAAAAAAAAAAAAAAAAAAAAGAAAAAGCATCTGATTTCTTATTTGTTGTGACATTTCACTGTAAATGCCATAATTTTGTTCTCCCTTATGGCTGGGCAAAATTCCATTGTATACATATCCCATAGTTTTGAAATCCACTCATTCATTGAAGGGCATCCTGGCTGATTCCACAGTTTGGCAATAATGAACTGTGCAGCTATGAACATGGTTGTTCATGCATTAGTTTGGTATTTTTGTTTTCATTCTTTTTGGTAAATACCCAGAAGAATCTAAAATTAAAAAAATAAAATTAAATAAAAAATAAAAAATCAGGCTGGGGGTGTAGCTTGGACATAGAATGCCCTGGGTCCAATCTCTAGCACCAAAAAAAAAAAAAAAAAAAAAAGAAAATTAGATAAAGTGAAACAGAATTGAGAATCCAGAATTGGTTTATATAAGAGGGCAATATATGATAAAGAAGGTGTTTGAGTTCAGTAGATAAAAGATGGGCTACTTTGTAAGTGACACTGGTTCAACTGGTCATCAAATAGGCAACTTAGAGAAGCATTGTCTCAAAATCAAAAAAATAAAGTAGCTCAGTAATAGAGTACCATTGGGTTCTTTCTCTAGCATCCCTAAAAAAAGAAAAGTAAACAAATCAAGTCAAATAAGCAAAAGATGAAAACGAAAGATAAATATGAAAAGTAAAGTAGATATTGTACAAGATAATTTCAGAGACTACCTGTATTTTCTAGGAATCAAAGAGATCTTTAACCAAGACTGAACTCAAAAATTTATAAAAGAAAATAAAAAATGTTTGCATATAATACTAAAATTTTATATTATAAATGACACCACAAGCTGGGCATGGTGGCACAGGCTGTAATCCCAGCATTTGGGAAGTTGAGACAGGAGGATCATGGTTCACGGATAGCCTTAGCTACTTAGTGAGTCCCTTTGCAACTCAGTGAGACCCTGTTTCAAAATAAAGAATAAAAAATAGGGCTGGGGTTTATCTCGAAGGTAGAATGCCATACCCCTGAAGTTCATTCCCAGTACCCCCCCCCAAAAAAAAGACACCACAACCAAAGCTAATGGGCAAACGATAGTGCCTGTAATGCAGGAGGTAATAAGAATCCTTTCTCCTTCCTTCCTTCCTTTCTTCCTTCCTTCCTTGTCCTGGAAATTGACCCAGGGTCTTCCACATCTAGGCAAGTGCTCTACCACTGATCTACACCTCCATCCCCGAAGTTTCTTTAAAGTTAATCTCACAAATTTTAGCTCTTAGAAATTGACAAGAAGCCGGGGATGGTGGCTCACGCTTGTAATCCCAGCATTTGGCAGGAGGATCCGGGTTCACAGACAGCCTCAGTTACTTAGTGAGGCCCTTTACAACTCAGTGAGACCCTGTTCCGCAATAAAGAATGAAAAATAGGGCAGGGTGTGTAGCTTGGAGGTAGAATGTCCCTGGGTTCCAATTCAATACCGCAAAAACAAAACAAAACAAAACAAAAAAGAATAAAAAATAGGGCTGGAAGTGTAGCTCAGAGGTAGAATGACCCTGGGTTCAATCCCCAGTACCAAAAAAAAAAAAAAAAAAAAAAGTGACAAGAAACTTTAAATATTGTGTAAGCAAAATTTTTTCTATTGTATTACAATAGAAAAAATGGAAAATATATGTGTAGAAAATTAACAGAAGAACAAGTTCATATTCTGTAGCCAATTACAAAGATGGCCAGATTTCTCGGTGGCCAAGACAAGGCCATTGGTCCCTCTCTTCCTATACACGAGAAATGGTCGGGCCCTCCCTCTGTACCATTCCTCATCATCTGTTTGGCTTTGCAAGCCATTTGTTCCTCACCCTGTGTACAAACTGCCAGTATATGTGTGGTCCAGACTCAGAGAAATGCAACTTAACAACGAAATGCTGCTTTTTATCTATTAAACTGGAAAAAAATTAAAAAGAGCTGTAATACCTGTTTCCAGTAGGGATATGGGTAAAATCCACTGCTGGTAGAGCTATAAAGCCTCACAGCCTCTTTTGGAAGGCAATCTGGCAGTACCTCTTAAAATTAAAATACACAGTCCCCTTGACCCAAGAGTCCTACTCTTAGGAATCTATTCCATAAAAATGAAAGTGCTAATTTATAAGGACATGTGTGCAAGGATGTTTATTGCAGCATTTCTTTTTAGCTGCCAAGAACCGAAAACATGGTGAGTGGCCATTAATCAGGGAATGGCTGAAAAATTAAAATATATTACTCCATAGAATATTATACGGTCATTAAATGGAATGAATTATAGCCTTACCAGATGTCTGAAAGAGATTTCCATGAGATACCAGGGGGAAAAGTAAGACGTAAAATGAGTGTAACGTTGATTCTCTTATTGTAAAAAAGAACCTCCCTCCGTATATGGATGTATGTGAAAACATGTATGTGTGTGATTACAAAGAAATCTATCTATCATCTATCTATCTATCTATCTAAACATATACATACACACTAGCACGTTAATGATGGAGGAGATAAAAGATAAAGTTTCCCATGATAAAAGCACTAGGTAGTGCACGATCCCCTCTCATCACTTGCGGGCACAGCTGAGTGGTGTGTGAGTTGACCTCGTTGTTACCGGTTAGGATGGTGACATTTCAGGGGACCTGTACTTTCGCGATTGTATTTTTATGTGTCATTCCGCTTCCTTGTAATGGGCATGCATTATTTTTATACCCAAAGAAAAGAAGAAGTTATTTTCACTTCGAAAATAAAATAACAACAAAAACCAAATAACCCCCGAACTCATAACACTAGCATGACTCAGTAAGGCACACATTCTTGTTTATAGTTGCCTGGAGGGGCTCAGCTAAAAAAAGGGATGGAAAAGAATGAACAAAGGGAGCGCTGACTGTTTGGAAGTATTACCTCCGTTGCGAATGACGGGGCAGTTGGGAAAATGTTTAAAGCCACGCGTATATTTCTTACAGCACATCTTTTGAATGGCCTTCCTGTGTCAGCAAAATTATTTGCTGTTCTTGGTAAACTTTAACAAACTTCCAGTAGAAGTTATTGTTATTTTGGTATGATTTTTTTCCCTTACAGGCTCTGTACTGTTGTAAACTGGGCATGGAGCTGGGTGTGGTGGCGCATGCCTGCAAGCCCAGTGCTTGGGAGGCTGACAGGAGGATCACAGGTTTGAGAACAGCTTCAGCGAGTAGTGAGACTTTCATCAACCTAGTGAGACCCTGTTTCCAAACAAGAAATAAAACTGGTCTAGAAGTGTAACTCAGAAGTGGAATGCATCGAGCCGGGCATGGTGGTGCACGCCTATAATCCCCGCACTTGGGAGGCTGAGACAGGAGGATCGCCCGGTTCGAAGCCAGCCCCAGCTACTGAGTGAGGCTCTCAGCAACTTAGTGAGACCCTGTTTCCAAATAAAGTATAAAATAGGTCTGGGAGGATAGCCCAGAGGTAGAAAAGCCCCTGGGTTCCACCCCCAGTAAACCCCCCCCCCCACATACACACACAAAGAAAGAAAGAAAAGAAAAAAAGAAGTGGAATGCGTCTGGGTTCAATTCCCAGTAACACACACAAACACACACACACACACACACACACACACACACACACACAGGAAAAAACCAACCAACCTGGGTTGGAATTTCCCACCCCCTCTCATGGGACCATAGAGGTTGTGGAGTAGCCAGGAGAAAAGAAAGGACTGCGTGCAGTAAAAGCTGGGGGCCTCTCCTATGGCTGGGGGCACTGTTTCGTTTTGCCTGAGCTGCAGAGGGTCTCACTAAATAGCTGAGGCTGTCCGCGAACCTCCTGTCTCAGCTTCCCCAGTGCTGAGATTACAAGCTTGTGCTACTGTGCCCAGTTTTTGCCTGCTGCATTGAAGGTAGAGGGTTTTCTTGTTTTGAGCAAGAAATTTCTTCCCTGGTGTCCAGATGGCTGGTGCAAAGAGCACTATGTGATATTACAGACTCAGCATTTGTAAAGGTTAGACTTGAGGGTAAACTTCATTTTTGTGTTTTCAACTTGGAAAGAGTCATTTGGATTGCTATTTGAAGACCAGGAAACTTGTTGATCTAGTTTGAAGTTGAGGCGTTTGCAGACAGAGAAAACAAGGGAAATCTGTCTCGCTTGTAAAACGAGCATTCTGAGCGCCAGCCTAAGCGGTTGTTGGGAGCTGCTTAAACGGCTCACAGGACGAAAGGGCTGCGCGCCGTGAGCGCGAGCCAAGCGCGGCTCTCTGTTATCATCCAGCCTTTCTCATTCTTGCAGTGCAAGCACTTAAAGAAACTTTTGAGATGGTCTATATATAAAACATTGATATACTTTATGATTCTGAGATACTGGTTGAGTTACTTTATGCTTAATACTTTACCCAACACCAGGAACTTGAGGGCATGGAGTTCTATTTGATGATACACAATGGTCCGTAGAGTCAACTGATAACGAGCTTTAAGGATTTAACACAATGTTACCATACTTTCAACTTGCTTAAATAAATGCATTTTACACTGCATTTTAAAATCAGAAATTATGTGTGCTCTATTTTGGATAGGGCCCAAAGAAAGATTAGCTGTATGGGATATCTAGCTAATTTCATCAAGAATTTCTTCTTCTCCTTCTCCTCCTCCTCCTCCTCCTCCTCCTCCTCCTCCTCCTCCTCCTCCTCCTCCTCCTCCTCCTCCTCTTTCTCCTCCTCCTCTTTCTCCTCCTCTTTCTTCTCCTCCTCCATACTGGGGGTGGAACCCAGAGGCTTTTCTACCTCTGGGCTATACTCCCAGACCTATTTTTATACTTTATTTGGAAACATGGTTTCACTAAGCCTTACTAAGTAGCTGAGGCTGGCTTCGAACCTGTGGGATCCTCCTGTCTCAGCCTCCCAAGCCCTGGGATTACAAACATGCGCCACCACGCCCAGCTCAGAATTTCTGCTTCTAAGCATTAAGAGTAGGACCTTTCATGACAGCACACTATGAGGATGAATGAAAGGGTTTTGTTTGGGGTTTAGTGTTTTGTTTCATCCTGTTACGTCCCACTACCTATATGACCTCTACAGTTCCCGAGAGAGCAGCTCTTTGAATGCCTGCCTCTCCCTCCTGCCTGGGTCTTTGGCTAAACTATTTGAGTCACCCACTGGAGGAGCACTCTTGGTGTTAGGAGCCCTGAAAGGAGGGGAGAAGGCCTCATCCTCTGCACTAGCTGGGAGCCTGCAAATGAGCCTCCCGGGCTCCCAGGTCTAGAAAGCCACCTGGTGAACCAGGACAGCTGTGAGTGCACGCAGAGGCCCCAGGATGCTGTCCTGTCTCCCATTTTGCTCCCTGTGATCCCTGCTTAAAATAGAAACCAGTTAAAAGTGGCGGCCAGTTGGCAGCCTCAATTCCCACTCCTGCTGCTTGCCTACCTGCCTCCCTTTTAAACACGTGGAGCCAGCCCCGGCCTGTTTTGGTGCCTTCCCCTAAAGGGCTTTGTCTGGGGGATAGTTCTCTACCTCTTTCCCACCAGCACCAAGTGCACTTGATGTAGTTAAGACATCTGCTCTCACTTTATTCTCTGGGGCTCAGAAAGAAGAGTGGGATCATCATTTCAGTTTTTTTCTTTCCTTTTTTTTTTTTGCAGGTCTGGGGATGGAACCCAGGGGCATTCGACCTCCAAGCTACACCCCCGGCCCTATTTTTTTATTCCTTATTTTATAACAGGGTCTCACTGACTTGAAGAGGGCCTCACTAAGTAGCTGAGGCTGTCCACGAACCGCAATCCTTCTATCTCAGCCTCCCAAATGCTGGGGTTACAAGCGTGCCCTACTTTTCATTCTTTTTTTGTTTGTTTTTGTGGTACTGGGGATGGAACCCAGGGGCATTCTGCATCCGAGTTACAGCCCTAGCTCTATTTTTTATTCTTTATTTTGAAACAGGGTTTCACTGAGTTGCAAAGGGCCTCACTAGGTAGCTGAGGCTGTTCTTGAACCGCGATCCTCTTGTCTCAGCCTCCCAAATGCTGGGATTACAAGTGTGCACCACTTGTACCCGGCTTATTCTTTATTTTGAAACAATCTCACTAAATTGTGGAGGGCCTCACTAAGTAGCCGAGGCTGGCCCAAACCTGTGATCCTCCTGTCTCAGGCTCCCGAGTACTGGAATTACCAGTGTGCTCGGCTTATCATTTGAGTTTTCACGCAGTCTGTGCTTTGGGGACCTCAGTGCAGAGTGTCTCAGGTACAAATATGTCAGTGACTTTCAGGCCAAATGAACAGCCGGTCGGCAATGTCTGCCATCCCTGGGTATAACCTTTGGAGCTTTCCTGAAAGCAGGGCAGGCCTAGTTTGTGAAATAAACCTCAGGCTGTTTTTTTTTTTTATGTTGAATTTCAGGTAATGGATCATTCAGGGGTTTAAATGCAGGCTTAGTACAGGTAGCATTTGCACAGGAAGAAGCAAAGGGTGCAGGTGTTCTGTGTAAAGGTTTCAGGGAGCTTGCCATACATTCTCACTGAAATCATGTCGGGCGTGTCTCTCCCAAGTTCTCAAAGCAAGGAGATAGAGTGAAGGTTCCCACGTATTGCCGGCTATCCCAGGAAGCCAGTGCTCAGCTAAGAGTGGATTTTTTTTTTTTTTTTTTTTTTGCATGGTACTAGGGATCATACCCAGGGTTCATGCATACTAGGCAAGCACTCTACTACTGAGCTACATCTCAGCTGTTTTCAAAATTTTGAGACAGGGTCTTGCCAGGTTGCCCAGGCTGCCCTTGAACTTGCAATCCTCCTGCCTACAAGTCTGCAGCCCTGTGCCCAGTTCAAGGTGGGTCTTTGGCTGGGCATGGTGGTGTACGCTTGTAATCCCAGCATTCTGGAGGCTGAGACTGGAGGATTGCGGTTCGCGGACAGCCTCAGCTACTTAGTGAGACCCTGTTTAAAAAATAAAGAATAAAAAATAGGGCTGGGGGGTATAGCCCAGAGGTAGAATGCCCTGGGGTTCAATCCCCAGTACTGTCAAACAAACAAACAAACAAACAAACAAACAAACACACACACACACACAATGTGGGTCTTTGCATACTAGGGCTGTTTCCTTTTTTTATTATTTATTTCTTTATTTGCAGGTCTGGGGATGGAACCCAGGAGCATTCAACTTCCGAGCTATACCCCCAGCCCTATTTTTATTCTTTATTTTGAAACAGGATCTCACTGAGTTGCTGAGGGCCTCACTAAGTAGCTGATGTGAAGCTGTCTGCGAACCACGATCCTCCGGTTTCAGCCTCCCAAATGCTGGGATTACAAGTGTGTGCCACCACGCCCGGCTTACTTTGACTTTCTAGACAGAGAATACTTGCTCCATATATTATTAAACCCACTGAATATAAGTTTCCAGCAAGCAAAGAACTGGACTGATAAACAATCCGAGGCCAGTCCCTGTCAACGAGTAACAGATTGATGCCAGCAAGCTTTGGCTAAAGACCTGGGCATGGGTATACTTTACTTTTTTCCACCTGAGTCAGCACTGGTGATAAATGCGTCACTTGTGTTTGAGGCTCTCACGGTATGTAGGGCCACGGGCAATATTTCTCAGAGGCAAGCCATGTTTCCCACTCTTATTCCCCACAGCCTGGCAAGGCAAAGGAAACTTGTTTCCATGGCAACATGCACATTTTGGTTGACCCAGTGGAGCAGATCTTTAATTTTAGCCAGGTGGCCCAGCCATGGTTCTTACCCATCTGTGTCACTCAGAAAATATGCTAAAATCGGAGCAGTCAAGTTTTTCTCTGCTGCACCGGTTTGACAGGTGGTTTATTCATTATATGTCAACACTTTGATATGTCAGTGAGGCCGGCCAGGATGGTCTGCTGTGGACCTAATGCCCTTCACTCATTCAACAAACATCTTGTGAATACCTAAGGGGTTCCAGAACGTCACCCCAAGAGGAATAATTTGTATAATATTTGTGCTTTTTAAGTCTTTTTTCTGCCTTCCAGGTATCCACGCAAATATTGCTTTTTGGCAGTTTTTTTCCAGGGCTGGAACCCGGCAGGGTTTCTCAACTTTCTAACTTTCCAAAGGTGTCGTCCCCATTAATGGACACTAGAGGGCGCTCAATTTCCAGTAACAAGTTTGGCCCGGGAACTTGGTGAACCTGTTGGACTCGGTTTTCGCTCTTCAGTAAGAAGAGTTGCACAACTCCATCCTTCTCCCAGTGCAGCATCAGCAGAGGAGGCATCCTAACGAGGACTACACATTGCTTTCTTTTCTTTTCTTTTCCTTCCCTTTCTCTTCTTTTTTTTTTTTTTGTGGTGCTAGAGATTGAACCCAGGGGCGTTCTATATCTGAGCTATTTTTAATTTTGAAACAGGATCTTGCTAGGTTGCTGACAATCTCCCTAAATTGCTGAGGCTGATTTTTTTTTTTTTTTTTTTTTGGTGGGTCTGGGAATGGAATCCAGAGGCATTTGACCTCTGAGCTAAAGCCCCTGCTCTATTTTTTTTTATTTTTTATTTTGCAACAGGGTCTCACTGAGTTGCAGAGGGCCTCACTAAGTAGCTGAGGCTGTCCTTGAACTGCGATCCTCCGGTCTCAGCCTCCCGAATGCTGGGATTACAAGCGTGCGCCACCACACCCGGCTTGCTGGTTTTGAACTCGAGGTTCTGCTAGCCTTCCAAGTCCTGGGATTATGGGCATGTACCACCACACCCAGCTCTATAGGCATTACTTTCCATCACATCTTTCTTTCTTAAAAGCCAAAGGCTTTTAAGGGAAACTTTTAAAGGGAAACTTAAAGGCTTTTAAGTTTCCCTGGTCATAGGGAGTAACTTGGTGGTAAAGGTTTATCATGGATGCTATCTTTATTTTTTATTTATTTTTTTTTTTTTTGTGGTACTGGGGTTCCTGGAAGCCCTCCTTCCTCCGGGCTACACTCCCAGACCTATTTTATATTTTTGAAACAGGGTCTCTTACGCCAGCGCGGCTGGCTTCGAACCTGCGCGATCCTCCTGTCTCCGCCTCCCAAGCGCGGGGATTACAAGCGTGCGCCACCACGCCCGGCCTGGATGCTATCTTTAATCTCATCCTGTTGTTCTCTCCACATCCACCTCTAATTCCATGATACCCCCCAAAAAAACTCTTGAAAGGACTGGCTCGCCGGGTCTAGAGCCAGGGAGGCCGGGCCCGGAGCCTGTTGTGTGGCAGGCCTGGAACTGGGGCCTGCTCCAGTTCCAGCAAAGGGCCAGCAGGTTTCTTCAACTGTGTGGCCAGGAAGCACTAGAAGCTGCCACTGCCCCACCTAATCTCTCAGCAGAATCCAGATCCTGTCAAAGTTACTCACCTTCTGGCTTTCAGGTTTTCAGTAAGTGGGAATAAGTGTGGAGAAATAGAAGCTCTAATACATTGTTGGTGGGACTGCAAGTTGGTGCAACCACTTTGGAGAACAGTATAGAAGATCCTCAGAAGAAGGAAAACGAACTTACCCTATGATCCAGCAATACCACCTCTGGGTATCTACCAGAAAGAATGAAAACCAAAACACCAAACTAATGCATGAAAAACCATGTTCATAGCTGCACAGTTCATCATTGCCAACTGTGGAATCAGCCAGGATTTCAAAACTATGGGATATATACACAATGGAATTTTGCTCTGCACTAAGGAAGAACAAAATTATGGCTTTTACAGTGAAATGTCACAAAAAAATAAGAAATCAGATGCTTTTCTTAATGTGCAAAATATTAGGGAGAAATGGGTAACAGGAGGAACTCTAGATGAAGAAGGGACCCTATAGAGGAGCAATGAAGGTGACGTATCTGAGGGGATAAGAGGGAGGAAGAGGGAAACCTTGTAAAGCACATGATGTACTTAAACATATCAAAGTCAATCAGGAAGCCAAGCATGGGTAGGAGGGTTGGGGAGGGAAGGGGTTAGAGATTGGGTAGGGGGTGATTGGGTGATGTGTGCATGTATATCTCCACAAGTTTTTTTATCCCATTGAGATGTATGACCACAATGCACCAATAAAAATTTGTTAAAAGAAAAAAAAAAGAAAGGACTGGCTCCTGGTGTGTGTGTGTGTGTGTGTGTGTGTGTGTGTGTGTGTGTGTGTGTGTATGTGTTTCTTGTTACAAATTGGGAGAATATGGTTGTGGGGAAACCGTTCCCCGGGCACCCCTGCTAGGGTCCCGGACACACTTTCCCCCAACCCATAACAAAATCCAAAAGGACCAAAACCAGAAATAAACCGCGGGTTCTTGTCCTAAGCTAAGAATAAATATGCAGAGCTTGGACAGTTGCTGAAGATTTAAAGAAGTTTATTAGAAAGATAGAAATACAGAAAATAGAAATACAGCCCTTTGCCAAAATGGCATGGGGGGGTAACTCGAAATGAATACACCAAAGGAATTACACGTGGACTCAGACTTTTATACCCATGACTTCCATCTTGTTTGCGTGACCCTGACGTAGTGAACGTCCCTGTAAGCTACCTCCCTCATCAAGGTGTGGCAGGGTGTCTCCTTTCATGAAGGTCGACCCCTCCTACCATCTTAGCTGGTTTATTCAATCATGTAGACCTGACTTTAGATAAAGGCCTAGTTCTCCTCTCCTATTGATTTAATTACTTTTAGCTAGGTTAATTTACATCGGAATAGTTGCCTGTTTTTAGGCAGAAACCAAGTCCTTGCACAGATTTGCCCCTCACCCGATTTTTGAAATATATTAATAATCAGAGCTTTCTCCAATCTTCCTAGGCCATTCCCAATACTGGAACATTTCTGAAGGATTAAAGCCAGGGACTTTCTACCTCTAAGATACACCCCAAGCCCCCCTTTTTTGTGGTACTGGGGGTGGAACCCAGAGGCTTTCTACCTCTGGGCTATACTCCCAGACCTATTTTATATTTTTGTTTGGGAACAGGATGTCACTAAGGTGCTGAGAGCCTCACCAAGTAGCTAAGGCTAGCTTCAAACCTGTGTGATCCTCTTGTCTCGGCCTCCCAAACATTGGGATTACAAGTGTGCACCACCACGCCCGGCACCCCTAGCCCTTTTTATTTTGAAACAATTTCTCACTAACTTACTGAGGGTCTTGATAAATACCTGAGTTTGGCCTTGAGCCTCTGATCTTCCTGTCTCAGCCTCCCCAGTACTGGGAATACAGACATGTCACTATGCCCAGCTTGAAAGCACTGAGCTCACTTATTTGGGCACGATTATAGCTTCAATATTTCAAGCTTTTGGGGTACAGAATTTTTCCCTATGGTACTTGGTATGAAGCAAGAGGCTAATATAGAGTCACCAAAGCCGGGCATAGTGGCACACGCTTGTAATCCCAGCATTTGGGAGGCTGAGACAGGAGGATCGCAGTTTGAGGACAGCCTCAGCTACTACTTTAGTGAGGCCCTTTGCAACTCAGAAAGACTCTATTTCAAAATAAAGAATAAAAAATAGGGCTGGGAGTGTACTTGGAGGTAGAATGCCCCTAGGTTTCATCCCCAGTGCCACAAAATAAATAAATAAAAATAAAATAAAATATAGAGTCACCAAACTGAAAATTGCCTTTCCTCCAATAGTCTACATTATCTATGCCCAATACTATATTTATATTTATTTTTTTTGTGGGTTTGGGGATGGAACCCTGGGGATTCATCCTCCGAGTTACACCCCCTGCCCTATTTGTGTGTGTGTGTGTGTGTGTGTGTGTGTGTATTTGGTGGTACTGGGGTTCCTGGAAATCCTTCTACCTCTGGGCTACACTCCCAGACCTATATTATATTTTTTTATTTTTGGAAACAGGGTCTCTTAAGCCAGCGTGGCTGGTTTCGAACCTGCGTGATCCTCCTGTCTCCGCCTCCCAAACGCGGGGATTACAAGTGAGCGTCACCACGCCCGGCTCTATTTGTATTTATTTATTTATTTATTATTTACTTATTATTATTATTATTATTATTATTATTATTATTATTATTATTTTTTCGTGGTACTGGGGTTCCTGGAAGCCCTTCTACTCCGTGTGCACTCCCAGACCTATTTTTTATATTTTTATTTGGAAACAGGATCTCTTAAGCCAGCACGGCTGGCTTTGAAC
The DNA here is from genome assembly GCF_963383645.1 of Muscardinus avellanarius. Lineage (NCBI taxonomy): Eukaryota > Metazoa > Chordata > Mammalia > Rodentia > Gliridae > Muscardinus > Muscardinus avellanarius. Next base: position 77,474,986 of record NC_137798.1, on the reverse strand, counting down.
CTGTGTGATCCTCCTGTCTCCGCTTCCCAAACGCGGGGATTACAAGCGTGCGCCACCACGCCCGGTTCTAAAATCAGTTTTTTTAAAAAAGTTTTTAGCCGGGTGTAGTGGCACACGCTTGTAATCCCGGTGCTTGGGAGGCTGAGACAGGAGGGTCGCACAGGTTCGAAGCCAGCCTCAGCTACTTAGTGAGGCTCTCAGCAACTTAGTGAGACCCTGTTTCCAAATAAAATATAGAATAGGTCTGGGAGTATAGGCCGGAGGTAGAAAGCCTCTGGGTTCCACCCCCAGTACCACCAAAAATAAAATAAAATAAAAATAAAATAAAATAAAATAAAAACAGCTTTTAGAACAGGGAAACAGAAAAATGAGATGTATCAAATATGCAAGTATTTTATTAGAGGTATGGATAAAATGTAAGATTTATTATTATTATTATTATTATTATTATTATTAGTGGTATTGGGGATGGAACCCAGGGGTTTTCTACCTCCAATCTACACCCTCAGTCCTATTTTTTAATTTTTTATTTTGAAGCAGGGTCTCACTAAGTTGTGGAGGCTCTCACTAAGTAGCTGAGGCTGGCAGTGAATCTGCAATCCTTCTGTCTCAGCCTCCCAAGTACTGGGATTACAAGCGTGCACGCCACCACACTGGGCTAAAATGCAAGTCTTTTAACTGAGCTACAGGCAAGACTCTGCAAAAGCCATAAGTAGCAAGGGACTAACTTGAGCTGCATTCAACTCAAATAGATTTAAGTTCAAGAGGCTCAGTAGGCAAGATTAAAATGTTTTATATTAGCTTCACAAGACGTCTTCTAGAGACACAATGCTGTTCAGGATCATTGTCAGTGAGTTCACCTTTATCTAGAAAACAGTCCTAGTTTCCAGAATTGTCACTGAGTTCCCATTATTTTTATTTTTATTTTTTCAATATTGGGAATGGAACTTGTACCAGTATTGGGAATGGCCTAGGAAGATTTGAGAAAGCTATGATTATTAATATATTTCAAAAATCGGGTGAAGGGCAAATCTGTGCAAGGACTTGGTTTCTGCCTAAAAGCAGGCAACTATTCCAATGTAAATTAACCTAGCTAAAAGCAATTAACCAGTCAATAGGAGAGGAGAACTAGGCCTTTATCTAAAGACAGGTCTACATGATTGGATAAGCTAGCTAAGATGGTAGGAGGGGTCGACCTTCATGAAAGGAGACACCCTGAGGGAGGTACCTTACAGGGTTAAGGGGAGGTACTTTACAGGTATGTTCACTACCTTAAGATGGAGGTCACGGGTATAAAAGTCTGGTCCACGTTCGATCCCTTTGGTGTATTCACTTCGAGTCACCCCTCCATGCCAGTCTGGTATGGAGCTGTATTTCTATTTTCTGTATTTCTATCTTTCTAATAAACTTCTTTAAATTTTCAGCAACTGTCCAAGCTATGCATATTTATTCTTAGCTTAGGACAAGAACCCGCGGTTTATTTCTGTTTTTGGTTGTTTTGGGTTTTGTAATGGGTTGGGGGAAAGTGTGTCTGGGACCCTAGCGGGGGTCCCTGGGAACAGTTTCCCCAAACCATACTCTCCCCAAAACCATAACAGAACTCAGGGGCATTTTACCTTTGAGCTATACCCTCAGCCCTATTTTTTATTCTTTATTTTTAAACAGAGTCTCACTGAGTTGCAAAGGGCCTCACTAACTAGCTGAGGCTGTCTGCAAATCATCCTGAATCAGCCTCCCAAATGCTGGGATTACAGGTGTGTGCCAACACACCCGGCTCCTTTGTGTGTGTGATACTGGCTTTCTACCTCCAGGCTATACCCCCAGACCTATTTTATATTTTATTTGGAAACAGGGTCTCACTAAGTTGTTGAGAGCCTTACTAAGTAGCTGAGGCTGGCTTTGAACCTGTATGATCCTCCTGTCGCAGCCTCCCAAGTGCTGGGATTACAAGCGTGCTCTACCACTCGGGCCTTTCCTTTTTAATTTTGGAATAGGGTCTTGCTCGGTTGTTGAGGGCTTTGATAAGTTGCTGAGACAGGCAGTGAACCTGCAATCCTCCTGTCTCAGCCTCCCAGGTACTTGGATTATAGGTGTGCACCGCCCTCCTGGCTTGCCTAGGTTTTTAATAGTCCAGTTTTTATTCCCCTTACCTGAAGCGGTACCTTACACTTTTGTCTTTCTTTCCAGCAGTCCCACCTCAGAGATTTCTTCTGCACTATTTCTGCATTCGTTATTTCTTTAGGGGAATCTAGACCTTCTGAGATGCCTCTGTCCCAGAACCCAAATACTGCACTAATACTGCACTGGAGAAGCTATCCGCAGGGTGGCTCCACCCTGTTGGATTAGATGCTTTTAAGTACACCGGATGCTCTATGGTCTTAGAAACATTTCCTCAAAATAAACATACAGCTAGGCGTGGTGGCACATGCCTGTAATCCCTGCACTTGGGAGGCTGAGACAGGAGGAACAAGCAGGTTCGAAGCCAGCTTTGGCTACTTAGTGAGGCTCTCAGCAACTTAGTGAGACCCTGTTTCCAAATAAAGTATAAAATAGGTCTGGGAGTGTAGCCCGGAGGTCGAAAAGCCCCTGGGTTCCACCCCCAGTAGCACAAAATAAAATAAAATAAACATATAATCCAGGCCCTTTTGTAACAATGCAGACCAGAGTTCATTGCCTGGAACTGCCAGAGAATAGGAAACACTTGCTTTGAATCAGCAGGCCTCCGTCCCCTTTGCCAGAGTGTGGGACATTTTAGGTCCTGTGGCTTCTGTCCATCTCTCCTGCTTGCGGACACCTATTTTTATATGGTGGTGTAAATATCTGCAGAACAAGACTTAATATGTCCTCCTGTGCTTGGCTTGGAGACTTCTCCTGGATGATTCCTGCCTAATGGCAGAGAAGAAGCCTGAGGTCATGTAGGCGGGTGAGTGAGGGGAACAGGTGCTCGGGAGTGTCACCACACTTAAAGCAACACCCTGCAGAAAGCCCTCTTTGGGGGCCCTCGGGGCAGCCACCTTTGCAGATTAAACATTACTCAGGAAATGGCCCAGGGGGTGCGCTTACTTCTCACGTGTGTGTATAGTCTGGGGGGGGGTTTGTGTTCACGTATGTCTCCGTCACTTCGCGCGGTGGTAATGGTGGACAGCCCCCCTCCCTGTTCCAGTCTGTCTTCTCTGCAGGAGGCCTTGCCAGTTGCTTTGAGTTAGGACGCAAGAGCTGCCGGGATTTCGTCCACATGGTGTCCATGTGGATGGGCCAAGGGAGGACTTGGCCCGTTTGGCCTTGGCAGGTAGAGGAGGGTGAGGAGAGAGGAGTTAGCTATTTAGGAAAAAAATAGACACCGCAAGGGCTCTGCAAACAGAGGCTCTGTCGGGGAGAGGAACCAGGCTCGCTGTGATGGTCTGGCTTTAGCCAGACAGGCTGGGGGCTGGGGCTGGCCCTCGGGGCAGAGGAGATATCTCTGTGTGATTTGAGTGGGAAAGCTCTTGGGAAAAATATCCCATCTGCTATCTTCCGGTGCCTGAGATTCTAGTCAACCCTCCAGTTATGCTCAGGAGGGATGTGTATCTTGCGAAGTCTTGATCTATTGCTTTTGGTTTTGGGGACTCCTAGAATCCCCTCTTACGATGCAGTTACCTAGGAGAAAATATCATACGTCTGTTTTATTGTGTATCTTGAGAGAAAAGGTGGAGATTGGCAGGAGGAGATTTGGAAGAGGTCTTCAGTGAAAGTGGAGTCCTTAGAGGAAAAAGAAGAAGCCAGGGAGTGGGTGGGGCTTGGAGAATTCCAGCCAAGTGTCCATTGCCCCAAAGTGCTTTATACCAAAATTAGGGGAGGGCTGGGGCGCGCTGTCTTCTAGTAAGGCAAGCCCCTCCTCCGTAGCACATCCCAGTGCCTCTGGCCATGCCATGACCGCAGGCTTCTTCAGTCCAGTGGTGCTGACCAGCATCCATTCCCGAGCATCAGCCAGGACCCCTGAAGCCTATGGCCGGCCAGCCACCAAGTCCTACAAGTTCTGTTTCCCCAGAAACCACGGGTTCTGCCTCTTCTCTTCCTTCAGGCCTCAGGTTTGCAATCTCCAAGCACGTTCCAGGCCTCCAGTCCAGCCTCCTCTAATCCATGGTGACACCACTTCTTCTAAGGGACCACTCTGACCTTCTGGTCTGGTTGGTGTCCTGTCTGGCTCTGCGAGGTAGCTGCCTGCTCCCTCACCCCAAAACACACCTTTCAAACAGGACTCTTTGAGAGGTGAGGACTGTCTAAGGCCTCCTTGTACTCCAAGGCCCAGCCATAGGGAGCCCATAAATATTTGCTGTGTGAATTTGTTGCTAGGTTCCATTTTCAACCTGGAAAGCCTTTCGCCTTTTGGCTTACTTCTAAGATCTCTCCAGGCAGGGCCCAAATGAGACGCGCTCTCCTCCCAGAGGACCCTCGTCTGATGTCAGAGCCGCCACTCCCTCCGTGAGGTTCTGATGTCAGAGCCGCCACTCCCTCCGTGATGTTCTGATGTCAGAGCCGCCACTCCCTCCATGACGTTCTTTCACACATGCTGCTTCGCCTTTGTGTGTGTGGTCCTGGGGGTGGAACCAGGGGCTTTTCTACCTCTGAGCTATACTCCCAGACCTATTTTATATTTTATTTGGAAACAGGGTCTCACTAAGTTGCTGAGAGCCTCACTCAGTAGCTGAGGCTGGCTTCGAACCTGTGCGATCCTCCTGTCTCAGCCTCCCAAATGCTCGGATTACAAGTGTGTGACACCACGCCTGGCTTTTCTCCTTTGTTTTATAGTAATATATGGCAATCTCAATACCTTGAAACCCAAACTCAAAAGAGTAAAGGCCCCCCGCCACTCACTCAGGGACACGTCCTCAGGAACTATGGGCACCAGGCCGGGAGCAGAAGCTGGGATGTGAGACTGCTTTTCACTTTTATTTTTTAGGTCTGAGGATGGAACCCAGGGGCATTCGACCTCTGAGCTATACCCCTGCCCTATTTTTTATTCTTTATTTTGAAACAGGGTCTTGCTAAGTTGCAGAGAGCCTCACTAAGTAGTTGAGGCTGTCCGTGAACCGTGAACCGCCATCCTCTGGTCTCAGCCTCCCGAATGCTGGGATTACAAGTGTGCACCACCATGCCCGGCTACTTTTTTTTTTTTTTTTTTTTTGGTGGTGGTGCTGGGGATTGAACCCAGGAGTATTCTACCTCCAAGCTATACCCCCAGCCCGACTTTTTATTCTTTTTTTTATTTTTTATTTTGGTGGTACTGGGGGTGGAACCCAGAGGCTTTCTACCTCCGGGCTATACTCCCAGACCTATATTTTTTATACTTTATTTGGAAACAGGGTCACTAAGTTGCTGAGAGCCTCACTAAGAAGCTGAGGCTGGCTTTGAACCTGTGCGATCCTCCTGTCTCAGCCTCCCAAGTGCTGGGATTACAAGCGTGCGCCACCACGCCTGGCATTATTCTTTATTTTTGAAACAGGGTCTTGCGAAGTTGCAGAGGGCTTCACTAAGTAGCTGAGGTTGGCTGCGAACCCATATCCTCCTGTTTCAGCCTCCCAAATACTGGGATTACAAGTGTGTGCTACCATGCCTGGCTGGGAATTGCTTTTTGAAGGTTGTTTCTGTGTCTGGTTTCTTTTCTTCTTCCCCTTCTCCTCCTTTTCCTTCTCCTTCTTCTTCCTCTTCCTCTCCTTCTTCCTCTCTTCCTCCCCTCCCCCCTCCTCCTCCTTTTCTTTTTTCTTTCTTTTTTGGTACTGGGAATTGAGGCCAGGGGCATTCTACCTTCAAGCTATACCCTCAGCCATATATATATATACACATATGTATATGTACATATACATATACATATACATATACATATACATATATATATGTATTTCCAAGTCTGGAGATGGAACCCAGAGACATAGAGACATTCGAGCTCCGAGCTACACCCCCTGCCCTATTTTTTATTCTTTGTTTTGAAACAGGGTCTCACTAAGTAGCTGAGGCTGTTCATGAATGGTGATCCTCCAGTCTCAGCCTCTCAAATGTCAAATGTTGGGATTACAAGCGTGCGCCACCAGGCCCAGCTCCTCAACCCTATTTTTTATTCTTTATTTTGAAACACGATCTCACTAAGCTGTGGAGGGCTTCACTAAGTAGCTGAGGCTGTCCGCGAATCGCAGTCCTCCTGTCTCAGCCTCCTAAATACTGGGATTACAAGTGTTCCCCACCATGCCCGGCTTGGATTACTTTATTTTGCTACCTGTGCCTAGCACAAAGCCTCCCTCAGAGATGCCCTCTGGTGGATGGATGGATGAATGAATGAATGAATGAATGAATGAACAAACTAAGCAGGAAGCATTGTTTTTCCATTTGATGCTGAAGGGTCTGAGAATCACCCACCAACCCAAATTCCAGCACCCCTACAGATGCTAGCCTGAAATAGGAGGTTTCATAGGTCTGGCTTTAACAGCATCTCCCATCCCTAGAACTTGATTTATTTGGAGGTGGGGTATGCTTTGAGATACTGTGGCGAGAGTGAGAACCCTTCTGCCTACATCCAAGGCAAGAGAAAACCAGGCTGCGTTTTGTGTGTGTGTGTGTGTGTGTGTGTGTGTGTGTGTGTGTGTGTGTGTGTGGTGCTGGGGATCAAACCCAGGGCTTCACACATGCTAGGCAAGTGCTGCACCACTGAGCTGCCTCCCCAGCCCCAGGCCCCATTCTTCTTTTTTTTTTTTTTTTTTTGTAGTGCTGGGGATGGAACACAGGGGCATTCTACTTCTGAGCTACACCCCCAGCCCTATTTTTTATTCTTTATTTTGAAACAGGGTCTTACTAAGTTGCGGAGGGCCTCACTAAGTAGCTGAGGCTGGCTGCTAACCGGATCCTCTTATCTCGCCTCCCAACTACTGGGATTACAAGCATGTGTCACCACGCCTGGCTTAAATAAATGTTGTTTTAGATGGGTGGCATTCGACACTTACTTCTGCTGGACTAGGGAGTTTTGCTAACTGATATCAAGGCTGAATCAGAGATGCTACACGGGACGAACTAACGTGATTGAGCTCTGTGCTTTATTCTCTGATCACACACACTGCCTGGTGCAATGCTGAACAATAAAAATAGAACCCAGAGCTAGGTATGGTGGTGCACACTTGTAACCCCAGCATTTAGGAGGCCGAGACAGGAGGATCTCGGTTCGAGGACAGCCTCAGCTACTACTTAGTGAGGCCCTTTGCAAACTCAGTGAGACCCTGTTTCAAAATAAAAAATAAAAAATAGGGCTGGGTATAGTTTGGAGTTAGAATGCCCCTTGGTTGTTTCATCCCAGTACTAAAAAAAAGAAAAATACAACCCGGATCCAGGTGTGGTGGTGCATACCTGTAATCTCAGTACTTGGGAGGCTGAGACAGGAGAATCTCAGGTTTGAGGACAGCCTCAGCAAGTAGTGAGACTCTCAGCAACCTAGAAAGACCCTGTTTCAAAATAAAAATAAAAATAAAATAAAAATGGGGTGGGGGTATAGTTTGGAGGTAGAATGCCTTTGGGTTCAATTTCTAATACCACAAAGGAAACAAATAAACAACCAGAGCCACATGTATAATTTAAGTATTCTATTACCACATTTTATTTGGTTGGTTTTTTTTTTTTTGTGGGTCTGGGGATGGAACCCAGGGGCATTCGACCTCCGAGCTACACCCCCTGCCCTATTTTTCTTTATTTTGAAACCAGGTCTCACTGAGTTGCAGAGGGCCTCACTAAGTAGCTGAGGCTGTCCGCGAACTGTGATCCTCTGGTCTCAGCCTCCCAAATGCTGGGATTACAAGCATGCCCGGCTCTATTACCACATTTTTAAAAAATAGTAAAAAGGAATAGGTGAAATTAGTTTTATTTCACCCAGGAAATCCAAAAGATCTTAATTTCAAAATCTGATCAATATAAAAATTATTATTATTATTATTATTATTATTATTATTATTATTATTAATTTTGTGGTGCTGGGGATTGAACCCAGGGGCATTCTACCTCTGAGCTACACATCAGCTCAATTTTTTATTCTTTAATTTGAAACAGGGTCTCACTAAGTTGTGGAGGGCCTCATTAAGTAGCTGAGGCTGGCCCCGAATCTGTGGAATTTGTGATCCTCCTGTCTTAGCCTCCCAACTACTGGGATTACAAGCATGAGCCATGATACCTGGTTTTCTGTATCATTTAAATATGTTAACTCTAACTCACTGGCTTTTGAGCATTTTGGCAAGAAAATTTGTGTGGTTTTGATCTATGATATAAAAACAGAAGTTAAGATAAGAACTTTTTAATGTCTCAGAATTGTCAAAGGGTGAATTTAAAAGTCATACTTGAATTGACAGTAAAAGTAACATGCCAGCCAGGTGTGGTGGCGCACGCTTGTAATCCCAGCATTCGGGAGGCTGAGACCTGGAGGATCGCAGTTCGCGGACAGCCTCAGCTACTTAGTGAGGCCATCCACAACTCAGTGAGACCCGGTTTCAAAATAAAGAATAAAAAATAGGGCAGGGGGTGTAGCTCGAAGGTCAAATGCCCCTGGGTTCCATCTCCAGACCCCCAAAAAGTGACATTCCATCTGGTTATAAAAAGCAACGCTATCCTACTTTTTTTTTTTGGTGGTAGTACTGGGGATGGAATCCAAGGTTCTTCTACCTCCGGGCTACACTCCCAGACCTATTTTTTATATTTTATTTGGAAACAGGGTCTCTTAAGCCAGCCCCAGCTAGCTTCGAACCTTCGTGATACTCCTGTTTCAGCCTCCGAAGCGCAGGCATTACAAGCGTGCGCCACCATGCCTGGAAAACTATCCTACTTTAAAAAAGTTTATATAATTAGCCAGATGTGGTGGCGCACGCTTGTAATCCCAGTATTTGGGAAGCTGAGACAGGAGGTTGCCACAAGTTTGAAGCCAGTCTCAGCTACTTAGTGAGACTCATAGCAACTTAGTGAGACCTGGGTTCCATGCCCAGTACCACAAAAAAAAAAAAAAGTTTATTATTGTGGTGGTACACACTTGTAATCCCATTACTTGGGAGGCTGAGACAGGAGGATCCTGCAGGTTCGAAGCCAGCCTCAGCTACTTAGTGAGGCTCTCAGCAACTTAGTGAGAAATCTGTTTCCAAGTAAAAATATTAAAAAAAATAGGTCTAGGGGTATAGCCTGGAGTTAGAAGGGCCCTAAGTTCCATCCCCAGTACCACACGTACACACACACACACACACACACACACACACACACAGAAGAAAAAAGAAGTTCTGTGTTAAAATTTCTTAAAGTGAAGAAAGATCTGATCTGCCAGCCCCCCCCCCCCATCTTTTTTTAAAAACCTTGTGCTGGGGATTGAATCCTGGGTACATGCTCTCTACCACCAATCTGCCAGGTTGTTAGAGATCATGCTGGTTTCTGCATTGGGGCCTCAATACCATAAAAGATATGTACATTCTTAGAGTATGCATTTTTCTATAATATGCAATATAAATTTTGTTTTTCCATTAAATTTGTAAGCCTTGTTCAAAGCAGCCTCTACATTTCCTATTTCCTTTTTTTAGCTGCATATATTAAACTCTGTTGTTGTTTCCCAGTGTGAATTGCTGTGCTTCTCAGAGGTTGGTGGGAGTTCTGACTGATGCAAACACCCACTTCTTGTGTCAAAATGTGGTGCTTGCTTTTTTTTTTTTTAAATAATGTCAGGCCTATCCCAGGCAAAGTATAGACTTTGGAATCAATCCCTTGGTAAATTGAGGAAGTGTTTTTCAAACTTTATAGAAACAAATATATCTCTTTTTTGTGGTACTGAGCTACACCTCCAGCCCTATATATTTTTTATTCTTTATTTTGAAACAGGGTCTCACTGAGTGGCAAAGGGCCTCACTAAGTAGCTGGAGCTGAGCATGAACTGTGATCCTCCTGTCTCAGCCTCCCACATGCTGAGATTACAAGCGTGCGCCACCGCGCCTGGCTGAAGATAAGTTTTTCAAGCTGTAGTCTGTGTAGATTCTATACAAAGCTGGGCATGGCGGCGCACGCTTGTAATCCCAGCATGTTGGAGGCTGAGACAGAAGGATCATTCAGGTTGGAAGCCAGCCTCAGCTACTTAGTGAGGCCCGTTGCAACTCAGTAAGACGGTTTCAAATAAAGAATAACAAAAAACAGAGCTGGAGATGTAGCTCAGAGGTAGAATGCCCATGGGTTCCATCCCCAGTACCAAAAAAAAAAAAAAAATTTTTTTTTTTACACAAAGGGTTTACAAACAAATGTATAGAACTTGACTCTGTTACAGGAAGGGTTAAACCTTTCAAGCCTGTTACAATCATATTAACTCAGCCTCGTTCTGCTCATTTGCCACTCAGTGTATACAGCTGAACTGTGGAAGGTCTGGAGTGCTTTTTATTTTATTTTATTCATTGCAAAAGGAACTGGGATGGCAGGGCTGTGAAGATCTGGCACTTTGGCACCTCCTCTCCCTTTTACCCCTCCCCCACGATGTTAGCTAGTTGACCTGATTAAACAGCTTTGGGATGGTGGCCAGACTTCTATATGCTAACGAGGCCCCTGCCCTCTTGGTGATTTAGTGCGGTTCCATCCACCCGGAGATTCCCGGCGCCCTGTGGAAGCCTGACTTCGCAGAAGTCTCCCAAATGTGTCAAGGGGTCGCCAGTGAAGAGTTCACACCGACTTCAAGTGGATCCAGGCTCTCTGGATGCCTGGGGTCACATAGGATTGTTCATTAGCAAATTCTTTCCACCTTCTATCTAAGTAGTGGAAGGTGGTGCCGGCAGGATCCTGAGTGCCACTCCCGGAGAGAGACCCTGGCGACACCCAGTCCAGGTTTACAACTTCTGCTTAGTTACTGGCTTTTCTAGTAGCAGAGAGCGTTTCCAAAAGTAGCCTGAAATCTTCCCTACCCCTCCGTCTAAAGGTCACTGCGCCAGCCCCCACCCGCTTCTCCAGCGGGAGTCGGATGGGTCGTTTCGGAAGTTTCTGGTGAGGGTGGTAGCGGGACGCGGCGCTGAGACCACCGTGCATTATGTAACGAAAGCCCGGGCTGCACAGGGAAGCCAGCCTGACATTGAGACATTCCAGGGGGAGGGGAGTTGCTGTCCTGGAGTCGCCAGGAACAGTGGCAGCAGTTCCAAGAAATGGAGAGAGGAAGGTGGCGGAGATAAAGAAAACACTTTGGGAACGGGAATATTAAAAAGCTGCAGGACCCAGAGCATTAGCAAACTGCAGGGCACGTGGAGTAATTTGTTAGCGGAAACGGCAGCCTTCCAACTTTTGCACTGGAACACGGAGATTTACCCTTCGGGGGATTAAAAACGGTGATAATGCAAAGCCCAAAGCTAATGAATGGGATTCAATGGTTTGTGGGCAATACGTAAATATTTTTGTCCCGGAGCGCAAACTCTGCAGTTGTTTAGAAAAGTAGGGACTCAAAAATCAAGCTACAACACTCTGCCGTGCGTTTCCACTCGTCCAGTCGGAAAAAGAGCTGCTAGTGAGGTACTGCCCCTTTAAGACCTGCTCGCTCTCGGGCTCTACAAAAGGGAGTGACCTCTGGGCTTTGACAGCTCCCCTAATAACTACCACCGCGCAGGCTCCGCCCATCTGGCGACCAGCCGCGCCGATTGGCCGGCGGGCCGGTATCCCGTGCTCTGATTGGCCCGCCGCTTCCCCTGAGCGAACCTTTAGAACTCTGAGACAGACAATATTCTGTTACATTGTAGCAAAATGGCGACTGTCATTCACAACCCCCTGAAAGCGTAAGTAAGACTAAAAAATGTACATATTCCGCGTGGTTTCAATATGAAAAAAAAGGCGCCTTCTGCGTGCGGAGCGCTGCGGAGGCTCGGCGCTGGCAGGCGCCTCCAGCTGCGGCGGGGCTTCTCTCTTTTCTTTCTGCTCTTACTTCTTCATTTTTTTTTTTTTTTTACCTCCCAGCGCGCAGAAATGTCAGGAGAGAGATGCAATTAACAACAAAAAAAATTGTTACATTTGTGTTTTGCTTCCTTGGCGGAGCGAGGCGCGGGGCGAGGCGGGGGTCCCCTGCGGGGGATCGCGGCGCTCGGCGCTCCCGGGCTCCGGGGGTCGCGGGCAGCTCGGGGACCGGCGGTCCCTGGGGTCCGCGCCTCGCCGGGGCCGAGTGCGGCTGGGGGGCGGCCGGGCGGGGGCCGAGCGCGGCGGGGCGGCGGGGCGCACTCGGCCGAGCCCGGCCCCCGGGAGCCCAAGCCCCCGGCCCCGCCGGGTCCGCGTGCCGGGGCGAGCGGGCGAGCGCGGCGGCCCGGAGTTGGCGGGCGCTCCGCCTCCCCAGCCCTCGCGGGGAGTTTGTGCGAGCTCCCGGAGTTGGGAGGGTCCCGGGAGCCCGGGGGCCCGGCAGCCCTGGGTCCCGGGGGCGCTCCGGGCGCCCCGGTGTGTCTGCGCATTTGCGGGAGGACGGCCGTGGCGAATGGACGACTCGGGTTAACTTGGCGCGTTGGAGGCAGCAGAGCCGAGGTCTTCTGAACCGTGCAGTCGCCTCCTCGGGGAGGAGACCGCGGCGGGCCGGGGCAGGTGCCTCCCGCCGCCTGGGGGGACTCGGGGCGGACGCGGGTCCGGGGCGCGGGGGCCGGGCGGGCGAGGATGGCGGCCAGTGCCCGGCTCCGGCCGCCAATTCCCGCCCGCCCGCCTTCCAGGCGGTGGGACTGTGAAGCCGCCAAGTCCGCTGGCGACCGGAGCCCGGGGCGGCCTCGCAGAGCCGCGGTCTCTCCACCAGGGAGCTCGTGGCAGGGGTGTCCGAGGGAGGCTCCCCCCGCGCCGCGCCGCGCCGCGCCCCGGGGACCAGGACTTCCCCGCGGGGATGGGAGCCTCGGGCGGGGGGCGGCGGATGCGCGTTTCGTGCCCGATTCTCGCCGGTGTGTGGCGGTGGTCGACCCCGGTTCTTTTAACTCCGCGCATCCGCGTGCGAACCCCGGGCTTCTCCAGGAGTTGAAAACCAGGTCCGCTCTGGGACGGCAGAGGGCGCCCCTGACGCCCGGGATCGCTCCGGGAGCGTCGGGCGTGTTTACACCTTGCATCTCCCACCAGCGAGCGCTAAGGGACCGGGGAAGGAGTGAGTGCCCCAGACCCCGGAGTATCGGAGGACACTGGACGCTGTGGTTGATCGGAGAGGACCTCCCGACGCCAGCTCTCGTTTGAAAGCTCAGATACAGCGCGCTTGAACATCGCAGCGTTTCTCCCAAGAAAGAAAATGTTGTACGGCCGAATAAATGGGCGTAACTTCGCCGCATCCTCGCTCCCGGCCGCTCGCGCTGCCACATCGCTGATGCTGTGAGTTTCTACGGAATCCGCAGCTGATTTGCAATTTCCCCATTTCCAGATCAAATCATACAGCCGGGCTGATGCCACCTGGTAAACTCAGGTTAGGGAGATCTATTTCACACGTGCGCCGGGTTTCCCATTGGGAAAGCCATACCCTTGTTGCCCCGGAGTCGGCTTGACGCGCGAGCAGGCGCAACACCTCTCGGCTTCAGGGTTCCCTTGCTCGCTCCACTTTGATTTTTTTTTCTTTTTTTTTGGACCGTAGAAGGGTGCGTGTATGGGGAGGGTGGGGAAAGGGACCGAGAAGCGGGAAGAAGGTGGCCAAATTCCGGCTGTTAGTAGAAATAGTTCTGAATTGTACTTTGTATATTTAGAAACAGTCTCAATGTGATAAATGTTTAATTCTGCACTGGTGCACGCTAGCACTCACACAACATTTCTTCCTGCTTTTTCTAGGTGGGAATTGAGCGGTCATTTATAATTAGCAGCCCCCTTTTGCATCCCAGCCCCCATCCCTGGGGGTGAGGGGTGTCAACAATTACCTCCCCTGCCCCCAGCCGAGCTTCTAACACCCTGGACGGTTTTAAAACTACATAGGCAGGGGCACACACGTTGTTATTGGAAGACCAATACCAGCTGCTTTTATTTTTTTAAGCAATTTGGTTAATAAAACATCTTATACATTTCATTTGTTTTTAGAAGTTGCTGATCAGGAAACAAAACACACGTGAATAAATTATGCATGGGATAAATTAGAACAAAGCGCAGAGACACACCAAGCCGAAGGGATGGATGTGCTGTGGGGAGGAGGGTTTGGAGAGCTGTGTTTTTATCCTCCCGGGTCCCTCTTGACAATGAGACGGAGCTCAACGACATTAGCATTTTCTCTGTGTGCATTTTGAGTCTCTCTCCCCCTCCTTAAAAAAAATAAAACAAAACTAAGACAAAAACTAACACTACAGTCGCCCCCTACAGAAACTGGCAACACAAAGGTTCCCTCTTGGACTAGGGGACAAAGTGGAGATAGCGCTGGGAAGAAACAAGCCCAGATTTCCTGAAACACCTATGTGGGGCTCTGCTTATAATTTTTCATGATACCAGCTTTTTCCATATGGGACATTCAATAATTCAGTTAGCTGGGGGCAACTGGATGGCCCGATTTGAATCTCTTTGCTTTGGGGTCTTCCTTAGGGCCCCAAGCTCCTGAAGCTACTTTCCTTTCTTAGCAGTTGGCTTTCTTCCTGGCTGTCTTTGATCTCCCCTTCACTCCCCCTCTTTTTTTTCTTCTTCTTTACCCTTCTCCCCCTTCCTCTCTGAAGCTGACAGCCTGGCTTCTCTCTCTGTTGTCGCCTTTAACATCTTATTACTGCCCAACAGGGTGTTGGAGGCAGAAACAGGAGCTGCTTGGACTAATCAGATCACAAAGGGGGCGCGGCAGGTGGCCATACGACCCAGCAGTCACATCTGGACAAATAGAATTTTAAAAGCACTGATGGACATGTATGATGTGTAAATGTGTGTTGCACGTTATTTAATTTAGCAGCTACATTATCTGAGTGAGGACGTGTGAGTCACCCTCATTTCCTACATCCACAGGCAAGTAAGGGCCATACAGCAAAATGAACCCTGGAGACAACATAAATATGGAGTCAATAAAGGTCTGTAAGTTAGTCACACAACATGCGGTAGTCTGGTTGATTTCTGCACACCTAGGAAACAATGCTTTTAATAGAATCCTAATCTTAATATTCTAGTTCAGGTAAACCACCTTCCTCAAATCTACGAACAGATTTTAAACAACTTTTTATTTTATTTTTGTGGCACTCGGGATTCAACTCAGATGCATTCTACCTCTGAGCTAAACCCCTATCCCGATTTTCTTTCTTATTTGTAAACAGGGTCTCACTAAGTTGCAGAGGGCCTCACCAAGTTGTTGAGGCTGTTCTTGAACCTGTGATCCTTCTGTCTCAGCCTCCCAAGTACTAGGATTACAAGTGTGGGCCACCACGCCCGGCTACAACTTTTTCTTTTATTTATTTATTTATTTATTTTGGGGATACTGGGGATGGAGCTCAGGGGCATTCTACTTCCAAACGACACCTCCAGCCCTATATTTTATTCTTTATTTATTTTTTGAAACAGGGTCTCACTGAAGTTGCAAAGGACCTCACTAAGTAGCCGAGGCTGTCTGTGAACCGCAGTCCTCCCATCTCAGCCTTCCAAATGCTGGGATTACAAAGTGTGCGCCACCACGCCGGGGTCCAACTTTTTCTTTTAGTAAGTTTTCAAATCCCTGGTTTGTATGTACTTAACTGAGAATGTCTGCCACCTTCTGCCAGACTTGATTATGCACATATGTATCTATTATTATAACTGCCTGCTTAGAAAGAAGTTATTATTATTTAATTATTGTATATAAACCAATAGGGGTTTACCTTGTTAACTATTCATAAGGAATGAACCAAGTAAGCTATCTG
Source organism: Muscardinus avellanarius (assembly GCF_963383645.1). Classification (NCBI taxonomy): domain Eukaryota; kingdom Metazoa; phylum Chordata; class Mammalia; order Rodentia; family Gliridae; genus Muscardinus; species Muscardinus avellanarius. Next base: position 77,459,201 of record NC_137798.1, on the reverse strand, counting down.
GTCATCTTTATACATACACATAATTGTGCCCAAAGGATTTTTTTTTGGTGTGTGTGGGGGGTCTGGTGATGGAACACAGGGGCATTTGACCTCCGAGCTACACCCCCTGCCCTATCTTTTATTCTTTATTTTGAAACAGAGTCTCACTGAGTTTCAGAGGGCCTCACTAAGTAGCTGAGGCAGTCAGAGAACATATATCCTCTGGTCTCAGCCTCCTGAATGCTGGGATTACAAGCATGGGCTACCGTGCCCAGCTTAATGACTTAAGGACTTAACCTTGCGTGGAGGTATCTGTTGACATTCTTGTTTCTTGTTTCTTTTTATTTATTTATTTTTATTAAGGACACTAGTCTGAGAGAAGTAAATATGCTTACTTGGCCAAGGTCAGATGGCAGGCCATGAGTGTAGAGAGACTGCTACTCTTCTCTCTATCCATTCTCTGATCTGGATTCAGTGTATTCTAATCTAAAGTGGTTTTTTGTGCATGTGAACGTTAGAGGCCAGACCTCCCGGTTGCTGTGGCAGCCAGTGTAGCTGTCAGAGAGGAAAGGTAGGGGCTGCATTCCTGCTCCTAATCTCTTGGCTATTTCTGTTGGGATGGGGGTTGTGAGTGGGTACTAAGTGAAGAGCAGTGGGGTTGGGACTTTGTGAACTTGTAGCCTTTTATGGACATCATTTTAGCCCTTTATGAAAAAGAACTTCAGATATTTGAAGCCAACAGATGCCTGGGAACCACCTTCTCTGTCTGCTTTTGCTTGCCACACTAAAAAAGTCCTCAATTCTCCAAACCTCATTAGTACACGTTATTTTCCGGTGGGATAGAGGTCTGGTTTTGATGAGATACCAGTAAAGAAGAGTAATGTCTGCCAGAGTCCAGGTGGAGGCATTGTCATAGGGGCCACCTCTGAAAATAGCAGAGCCTGCAAACAACCCGAGATTGCCATGGGAATGGAGGCCGACCCCACCCAAAAGGTGGGCTGGAATGCAGAGGTGACCGAGTGCATTGGAGATGTCTCATTCTCTGACTGCTGGAATCATACAGGTGGTTGGAATCTGGATACATCTGAGCAATACCATAATGTCTAAAGCTGTTTTGGAGCCATCTGCTCAGATCAATGCAAAAATAAAATGCCACTCTCAGCACGTTTGATTTTGAGTATGCACAAAAAAAAAAAAAAAAAAAAAAGGAAACTGAGCCAGGCGCAGTGGCGCAAGCTTGTAATCCCAGTACTTGGGAGGCTGAGACAGGAGGATCGCAGGTTCACGGCCAGCCTTAACTACTTAGTGAGGCCCTCTGCAACTTAGTGAGACCCGTTTCAAAATAAAGAATAAAAAATAGGGCAGGGGGTGTAGCTCAGAGGTAGAATGCCCCTGGGTTCCATCCCCAGTCCTGCAAAAAAAAAAAAAAAAAAAAAAAAAAAGAGGAAACTGAGGCTGATGTTTCATTTTTTGAAGCTCAGCCATGCTGGATGTAGTGACTATGGGGCTGGGTCATAAGGAGGCATCAGAACCCAGGTCTGTTTATTATTCCAACCTCTGCAAAGTAACTTTCGTGGTTTTTGAGTGTTTTGAAAGTCACTAGAAGACAGAAAGGGAGCCAAGTGTGGCAAACCTCTGGCCAAAAAAATCCCGCAACCACTGAAATATTTTTTACCCAGCCGCGATTTTCCATCAGGAATCTTATGTAAGCATGACCCTAGTTTTAAATAGTCTTTAAATATGAAGGTATTTAACAAGGAAGGATAAAGGGTGGCTTGGGGGTGGGGAGGGGAGAGGATGGATGAGCGGATAAAACCACGGTGTGGTCTGAACCTCTGGAAAGATGTTTGTTTAACTGCGAAAGAGACCGATATTACGATCCATTGCAAGTCTCCCAGTTCCCCAGTTGTGTGAGGAGAGATGAGGTATCGTGGTGTTTTTGTGATTTGTTTTTCTTATTGGTCCAGTAACTGGTGTTTCACAGTCTGTCAAACCATATGGGTGAATGGAGCTAGCATCGTAAAACTGTCACCGAGGAAAGGTTTTTGAAGCCTGTGATTTGCATTGGAGTTCTAAAAGCAGTGGTTAAGAGGTGTCAGTGGGGGAGGAAGGCGGGAGAAGAGACCCAGAGTGTGGAGAATTTTCTAGGGTGTGTGTTTGTGAATAGTTGTACTGTGTGTGTGTGTGTGTGTGTGTGTGTGTGTGTGTGCGCGTGCGTGCGTGTTGGGGAGGGTAGTGCAAGGAATGAGAGGGGAGCTGGAGCTGAAATTCAGGGGCTGGTGTAAAAGCAGGGAGGGGTGAGAGGATTAAGCTCAGAGCTCCTAATAACGGGGTTCAAATAGCCCACACTGAGACGTCCACCACCCAGGCCCTGGTTCTGAGGCTCGGGAACAATAATGGCACATGGCTAATCTCCCTTCGCCCCCTCGTCTCCCTCCCCGAAGCCAGGGACTGTGGTCAGCTCAAGCTGCTGTGAAAAGATGAGTTTTGTTGTTGTTATTCACCTGGCAAATCTGCTGTTTGTGTTCTCTGCAGTTGAAAACTCCACCAGAAAGTTCTTTCCTGTCCTCAAACTTTCGCCCGCTGTTGACACGGCCCAGTCTCAGCCCCGGCTCCTCATCAGCGTTCATTCCTCACCAGAGACTGGCCTTTTGTAGCTTTGGTGATTTTGGAGTAATGGAGGAAAAAACGCAGGGAGAGGAATCCAGAGCCTTGAGCTCTGCTCCCAGTCCCATTGCTAACTCCGCTGTGATCTTGGATGCGGAACTTCTCCAAGTTTTATATACTCCTTGTCTTTAGGATGAGGATGATGCTGGGTGCGGTGGCCTATGCCCGTAATTCTAGTTACTTGGGAGGCTGAGATAGGAGGATAGAAGGACCGAGGCTAGCCTGGGCAACTTAGCAAGACTGCCTCAAATAATATAAGAAAAAGCGCTGGGGATGTGGCTCAGTGGTGGAATGGCCCTGGGTTCCATCTCCAGTGTGGGGCATGTGTGTGTGTGTGTGTGTGTGTGTGTGTGTGTGTGTGTAGTTGTACCTTGATTACCAATATTCTAAACTTTCTGGCTCTTTCTGTTTAGGACAGGGAGTACAGTAGCCAGAATTTTTTTTTCCTCCCTCTTTCTCCATCTCTGTCTCTCTCTTTTTCTCTTTCATTTTTGTGGTGTTGGAGATGGAACCCAGGGCCTTGTGCATGCTAGTCAAAGGACCACCCCACTGAGCTAATAACCTCACCCCCTTATTCTTGTTTTTAGAGTGTGGCTCTCACGGGGTGTCAAGTTAAGAAGATCCTTCTGGAGTTTCATCCTTTCTGGTCCAGGCTCCGCATGGTGTTCCCACTTGGGAACCTGCTACCCTTCTCAGGGCCTCAGGTGGAGCCCCAGGTGCAGGCTGGTCAGAAGGAGGCCTTTCCTCTGATTCTGCTTTAGGGTGCTTTTCTTCTCATTAGCTTCCCAGCTGGAGACTGGTGAGAGGAAGGAAGAGTTGGAAGACCAGTCGGCCTATTTTGATGTTTATTTATTTTATTTTATTTTATTTTTTGGTGGTACTGGGGGTGGAACCCAGGGGCTATTCTACCTCCGGGCTATACTCCCAGACCTATTTTATATTTTATTTGGAAACAGGGTCTCACTAAGTTGCTGAGAGCCTCACTAAGTAGCTGAGGCTGGCTTCGAACCTGTGCGATCCTCCTGTCTCAGCCTCCCAAGTGCTGGGATTACAAGCGTGCGCCACCATGCTCGGCTATTTTGATGTTTAAAAGCATTCAGATAATGCTTTTTGGTTGTAAAAAAATACTGAAACCATTGAGAAAATTTGTCCTTACTTTTTCCTTTTTAAGAGTGTTGGGGTGGGAGGGGGTACAGTTACAGAGTCTAATGGTAGAGTGTTTGCCTAACATGTGCAAGGTGCTGGATTTGATCTCCAATATTGAAAAAAGGCCAGACTGGTAGAGGGCCAGTGGGGGTGCATGCCTATAATCCCAGCACTTGGGAGGCTGAGACAGGAGGATGGCAGATTGGAGGCCAATGTCAGCAATTTAGTGAGACCCTGTTTTAAAATAAAATATACAAATAGGACTTAGGGGTACAGTTCAGAAGTAGAAATCTCTAATATCAAAACAAATAAAAGAACAAACAAACAATGAAAACTTGGAAGGAGAAGGGGAATGATGCTTGCATCCTCTGGATTTCATTTAGCAGTTCTCTCTCTCTCTGTCTCTCTCTCTGTCTCTCTCTCTTGTCTCTGTCTCTCTCTCTCTCTCTCTGGCCTCCACTGCCAGGACACCATCCTAATAACTGTGAAAATAAAGTGCTTATTTCCCTACCATTTGGGAAGCTGCATGGTCCTGCTGTTCAGTGAGCTGAAGCTAGTGGACCTGTACTGATGTCTCACCGAGCTTCCTTAGGGCACCCTGTGTTACTGCTGAGGAAGTCGAGGTGCCCAGTGGACACAGGGTGCCGTCAGACCCTGTGGGTACCAACGGTGTCTAGATTGGAATTTACTTCCTTTCCTTCATTGACATGCCTCTGGAACATTCCAGATTGCATCAAGGGATTATTATCAGGCTTTCCTTTGGTCGAAAGCTCCCTTGGCAATTTTTAAGCCTAAAGGAGGAAGATGAGGTTGCAAAATCCACCAGAGAATGCTCAGAAGCCATTGTGTAAATTCTGAAACTTAAACCAAAAGGAAAAACAAAATAGTCACACTGACCTCCAGGAGGAAGAAGCATCTTCTTCATTTTCCTTAAATTGTAAGATATGAATAACATAAAACACACCATTTTAGCCATTTTTTTTTGTGGTACTTGGGATTGAACATGGGGAGGGGAAGGTTCAATTAATCCTCTTATATCTGCCAGTTCCCATTTTATTTTGAAATAGGGTATTACCAAGTTACTGCATGCTGGCCTTGAATCTGTGATCCTCTTGTTTCAGCCTCCAAAGTACTAGAATTAAAAGCATGTGCCACCACACCTATCCCATTTTAGCCATTTTAAAGTATAGAATTCTGCAGCATTGAATACATTTATAATGTGCAATCATCACCACTATTTTTTTCTAGCACTTTTATTTGTTTACTTGTGTATGCAGTCCTGAGGACTGAACTCAGGGCCGCACGCATGCTACACAATTGCTCTAAGTGAACCACATCCCCAGCCCCTCCTTAAACTTTTATTTTTGAGACAGGGTCTTATTAAGTTGTCCAGGCTGGCCTATTTTACTCTTCAGTAATCCTTCTGATGTAGATGGGATTATACGTATGGGATACCATGCCCAGATCATTTCTAGAACTTTTTCCTAATTCCAAACAGAAATTCTAAATAAACTTATTAAATAGTAACTTCCTGTGCTTGGGTTGTAACTCAGTGATAGAGCAAGTGCTTATGTGTGAGCTTGGGTTTGTTCCCCCATACCAGAATAAAATACATGAGCCCGGCAGCCAGCTGACAGAACCCTCCCATCCCTGCTTCCCACCACCCCTAGCAAGCGCCATTCTGCTCCCTGTCTCTGAACTCGCCTGTTCCACGCGTTTCCCAAGTGGACTCCTGTGCTTTGTCCTTCGTGTCTGGCTTTCTTCACTTCCCATAGTGTTTTCAAGTTGGAGCATGTGTCAGAACTTCATTACTTTTTTGTGGCCATTGTATGTATGTATCACATTTATTTATTTGTTTATGGGCACTTGGGTCATTTCTACCTTTCAGCTATTATGGTCTTTTTTTTGGGGGGGTAGATGCCCAGGTTTCCCTCATTTTTAGACTCTAAAATTTAGGGGCCACATTTCTAGATAATACATGTGGTCTCCCATATTACGAACTTAGAACAGTGCTAATAGCAAAGAATTCAACTTCTTTGCTACTCCCTCTATAGACATACTATTATTATTATTATTATTATTATTATTTTGGATATTGGGGACCAAAACTCAGGGGCATTTTACCTCTGAGTGAGGCCTTAGCCGTTCTTATTTTTTATTTTGAAACAGGGTCTCACTGAGTTGCTGAGTCTCCTTAGGTTGCTGAGGCTGGCCTCAGATCTGTGATCCTCCTGTTTCAGCTTCCCAAGTACTGGGATTACAGATGCGTGCCACTGAAGCTGGCAATACTGCTGTTTTCTTTTTTTGGGGGAGAGGTGGTGGTAACCCAAACCCAGAGGAAACCTGGAGACTCCCCTCTCCCATTTGCAGCCATAGGGCCTGCCTTCCCGCTCTGTCCCTCTTGCTGTGAGGATTCAGGGTTTGGGTTGGAGAGGTTCCAGGGGCTGCGCAGTGGTAGTTACCTGGTGATGCTTGGAGTGAAGGTTCCCTAGCCAGATGGAGGTGTGTTGCCCGGCAACAGGGGGAGAAAGGGAGCACCTGGGATACAGGAGGGCTGGAGAGTCAAGAGTGAGCGAGTCAGGGCTATCTTTTCACACAGAGGAGAGTCTGCATCTTCTTTCTTCCCCCCTGCCCTGCTTAACCCCCCAAGGGCCCAAATGAAATAACAAATAGGAAAATGGTTCAGAAGGTGGAAAGCTACAAATGTGGTGTTGCTGGGAGAACTACAAAAGTTTTTCCATAGCTAACTACGGCCTTCTCAGAGTCAGTGATGCCTAGTCTATTAAACATTAAAGATTAAAATGAACATAAGCGGGCCGTCCCTGGCATTACGTATCACATCGAATCATTGTTTCTTGGGAAAAGCAAAGCCTGACTCACCGGCCAGGTGTCAGTTGCCCTGGGATCTCCGTGGGCTTTTCCTACTCTCTGGGTTTGAAATAGGTGAGGAGCTGAACTCCAGGGAGATGCTCATCCCCGCGCCAGCCCAGAACTGCGTCTACCCACAAAACCAGTACAAGGAGTTTAGTGGGCAGATGGTTGCTTTCCTGGGAACTGCGGCGTGGCTCCCCAAGATAACCAAGGGAGAGAGAAGGTGCCGGTGAGCCGGAGCTCGGACCCGCTGGTAAACCAGGAGGGCGAACTGTTGACCAAGGAGGGCCAGTGTTAAGAATGGGGACTTTAGAGAAAGGTGGGTCTGGGGAGCGTCTGGTGTGCTCAGATCTTAGAATTACCTGCCTCGGTTGTTGGCCTTGGGAATGCTGTAAAGCTACAACAATCCTTGACTTTTCAAAAGCAAATTAAGCAAAAAGTCATCCCCGCTCCCATGCTCCCATCATCCGCTGCTTAGCCCAGCAACTCTGCACGTGTCTTTGCTGCCAGTCAGCGGACTTCAGAGCCGCCTCCTCCGTCCTACCCTGGCCAGCGTGGTTCCCAGCCTGCTCCTGTGGACTGAGCACTCCGGAGCCTCTCTCCCTGCACCTGGGAGCCTCTGCTCCTGCTGAGGCCTCCTGTCTGTCTCTTCCTCCTTCTAGACCTTTGTTCTTTGGCAGGGCAAAGTAAGTGCCTGCAAACCAGGGAGGCAGGCTGCTCCCCTAGGCCTCTCCCAGGGAAACCAGTTGTCTGGGAGGGGGTGGGGAGCGGGGAGATGGGGGAGGGCAGGGTAGATGGGGCAGTGGGAGTGGGGAGAATATATTCTCTCCTGCTAATTATTTTCCCTGAGGACTTAGCCAATGCAGAACCATCTATTATCGTGGGAGCGCTCTATGGTAGTTTTGCCTGTGATGAATGCTAAGTGGAAACAAGCAAGAAAAATTAACAGGCGGCTGCTTCTGTCCACCTAATTAAAATGCATATCCAAATGCATAATTCCTTATGTTTCCCCATGCACACACTCCCCCTCCAATCCCAGTTCTATGGAGGAGAGAAAACACTTTCCCCCAATCATTCCTCTTGATTATATTTTCATCAAGGAAGGAAGAACCCAGGGTTTTCCTTCAAACAGAGAAGGGCCTGCTCTTCAAACACTGCTAAAAAAAAATCACGATTTCTTTTCAACTTAGATCCGGCCTGAAAATTCTGAGCGGTTTTTTCATTTAAAATAAAAATGAAAAAGTTTATCTGGCTGCAGAAAAAGTAGGGGAAACAAAGAATTAAAGAAAGAAGGAAGGAAGGAAAGGAAAAAAGGAAAGAAAGAAAAAGAGAAGAAAAAGTTCTCATCATTTTTGCTGACTTTTCTTTTTTGTGTTAAAAGTCTGTCATGGAGCAGCAATGAGAATTTGAAGGTCTTTTCTACCTCCACTTCCTCTCTCTCTCTCTTCTATCTTTTCTCTTTCATCCCTTTCCCTGATTGGTATTGTTGTCTCCCCTAGAAAAAACAAAAACAAAACCAAAAAAACCCACAACCCAAGCTTTTGTAGAGAGGTTTTAGAAGACAGAGAGGCATCTACCTCTGCAGATCAGGTAGAGAGAAAATCCCAGAAGCCTCTTAGGTGGGGGCAAAATCAGAGATGTTGCCATTACAGCTTCAAGCATGTTTGCAAAGAAACATACAATACCTTTTCATTTTCAGCCTCTCCTCTCTCTGTTTGCCCAGACGATCATTTTCTCCCTCTCCTAAGAACAACTTTATTTAGCGGTCATGAAATATTTAACAAAACATGAAACTCCAGCCACTGTGTTCAATTCGCCGTCACAGCATCTCTGTGTGGACCCCCCTTCCCTGGCCCGCCCACCCCCCTGAAGCCCCTGCCTGCCCTCCACAGCAGCCCCAGCTGTTGATTTATCAGGGCTGGCCGGCTCAGCAGTGCATGGAGATTGCTTTTAATTAACTCTCTTCATTTTTCCCAATCTTCAGGGAGCAGCAGCCATTTAATGATTTTAATATTTTATCTGGATTTATATCCGCCTTATTTGTTGTTGTTTGATTTCTGCATCGGTTCTTCCCGAGTCACTTCTAGACTGATATATTTATTTACCCCTTCCTCTGCCCCCCAGACCTTGCCAGAAAAGGGACCATGGGTTCCGAAGAAGGCAGTCTTTCCAAGATTCCTGGCCTGCCCAGGGTGGGCCTGTGTGATGGTTGGGGTTGAAAGCATCCTAGGAAACCCATTCTCACCTGACTCTTAGCTGAAGGAGTTTCCAAGTTTTTCATTAAAAAAAAAAATCTGAGATATAGGAAGTGAGGTCTCTGAACTTCCTGCCTCCATGGCAATGAGCTGCCCTAGAGAGTTGGTTAAAAACTGCTTCCTGGACTGGGCAAGGCGGTGCATGTCTGTATCCCAGTACTTGGGAGGCGAAGACAAGAGGATTGCATGTTCAAGGTTAGCCTCAACAACTTAGACCCTGTTTGAAAATAACATAAAGAATCTGGGCGTGGTGGCACATCCTTGTAATCCCAGCATTTGGGAGGCTGAGACAGGAGGATCCGGATTTGCAGACAGCCTCAGCTGCTTAGTGAGGCCCTTAGTATCTCAGTGAGAACTTGTTTCAAAATAAAGAATAAGAAATGGGACTGGGGGTGTAGTTCGCAGGTAGAATGCCTCTGGGTTCCATCTCTAGTACTGAAAAAAAGAAAAGAAAAGAAAAGAAAAGAACAAAAGAACATAAAGAAGGGGGTCTGGCAGAATATGCTTCTGCTTTCAATCCCAGTACCAAAACCAAAACCAAAACCAAACAAAAACAGAAACAAAAACAAAAAGGCCTGCTTCCTGGAGTTCACTTTTAGTTGTAGTGTGAGGTCCTTCATTCTGCCCATTCAACCTAACATAGTTCAATGATGTTTGTTTCTTTGTTATTTATTTATTTATTTATTTATTTATTTATTTATTTATTTTAATAAGAGACAGGGTCTTATATGTTGCCCAGGCAGGCCTTGAACCCCTGGGCTTGCACAATTTTTCCATCTCAGGATCCTTTGTGGCTGAACAGCCATGTGCCGCTATGCCCAACACAGTGGGATTTTTGGAGCTGCTGCAGGGTGGTGACTTTAGGGCAGGCCTGGCGATAGATTCAGCCAAGTCCTCCGGCTCCTGAATGCATCTTCAGGTGTAGCTGGGGGTCTGCTCAGAAGTGTAATTGTTAGGATGACCTGAAAGAGGAGGCGAAGAGGCACCCATTGGCCCTCTGCCCGAGGCTGCCTTCTCTATACCCTCAGCGTCCCTTCTCAGGCCTGTGCCCTACTGCTGGGCACACAGCCCGTGGCACACCTTCCCAGCTTCCCCTCCTGTCCTCCTTTGGGCTGAAAAGCCTGCTCTGTTCCCCAGAGAGGCCTGGCAGACAGGCTTATGTGGGAACTAGTTTTCAGAGCCAACATGACCACAAAGTGCCCTTTTGGTGTCTTGGTTTGGTGATG